>NC_140587.1:615310603-615939353 GCF_964204655.1 Triturus cristatus
GGTATTTGGGGCCCAAAATGGCCCTGGAGCGGGGCTGCTCGGCCCCCCTCCTTTAAAATAAAAAAATATATATGAAGAGAAAAGGCTAGACCTCAGGGGATGGGGTCCCGGGGCCGAAAATGGCCCAGAGGAGGGGGGCTATGCAGCCCCTTTCCCTTAAAATAAAAATATAAAAAACTGAAAAAAACCTCCAGCAAGTCCCCTTCACCACCACTCAGCAAATGCACCTCCTGGCGCAGTAGTAGTTGGGTGACAAAGTCCCCTTAGATGCTAAGAGTCCTTGGGGTCCAGGAACCCATTCTGTTACCACCAGTAACTCCCAGACAGCCGAATTGCTGCGAGGACTTGGAGGCCACACCCCCTTTGTCCACCACTCTGCAAACACGCCTCCTGGCTTGTTCTGGTTGGGGAATGAATTCCACCTAACTCCTGAGGGCCTCAGAACTAAAGTGGACTACTTTCCCCTACCAGCAGTGAGCCAGGAGATGCGTTTGCAGAGTGATGGAGAAAGGGGGCATGGCCTCTGAAGACCTCTCAGCAATCCAGCTGTGTAGGTCTTACAAGAGGTAACAGGAGGGCTAGTTGGCCTCCAAGGACCCTCAAGAGTCAGGAGGACTTCCTCCCCCAACTAGTAGTGTGCCAGGGGGTGCGTTTGCAGAGTGGTGGGGAATGGGGGCGTGGCCACCGAGCAACTCTCCGCAAACCCACTGTGTGGGAGGTTACTGGAGATAAAAGAAGTGGTAATTGGCCCCCAAGGACCCTCAATAGTCATGGGTACTTTAACCCTGTACTAGTAGTGCGCCATGAGGCAGGTTTGAAGAGTGGTGAAGAAAGGGGGCGTGGCCTCCTATCAGTGTAGGACATATTGGAGGTAAGAGGAGATGTATTTGTAATGATATCTTTCAATTTCAGCATGTCACTATCACGGCTTGCTGCAGTGATGATCTGGGCTAACGATACAGCTTCTGCCGTATTTGATTTTACAATAAAATTAATGTAGGCTTAAGCCGTTTTGGAAGGAGTGCCTTAACCTTGTATAGGCACACTGGAAAAGTAGTCAGCAGGGTTTTGATCTTTGATAATTGCTCTCTTGTAATCGTAGTCCCCACCTTTCAATGTGAGGAGGCATCTTGGCATTTTGGATTGCCAAAGATAGTAGTAAAGCTTGATGATCAGTTACCAGCGTAAAAGGCTTTGTGTACAGGAATACATGGAAATGTTCACAAGCCCATACTACGGCTAAACTTTCTTTCTCAGGTTTTGAGTAAGCACATTCTGTTTGGAACAAACTTCTACTGGTATATACCACAATATGCCTTCAAGCATTTGGATGTCAACTGGGCTGTGCCCCTACTGCGAAAGAGTCAACAACAACCTCTGTATGAAGCTTTGGATCGAAGAAGCCATTTCAGCAGCAGTTTCAATGTCTGGTTTAATTTTCTTGAAACTTCTCTCACATTCTTGTGACCAGTTGAATTAAACATTTTTCTTCGTTCACTCTTGTAATTGACCACTTATAGTAGCAATGCTTGTATGTGTCTTAAACAGTAACTGGCCATGACAAGAAATGAACTTATCATAGAAACATCTTATGGGGGGGATCAGCATTTGACAGGGCTTGTACTTTTGTAGGATCAGGTGTCATACCCCCATATAAAATATATGGCCACTTTAACTTTGTCTTGTGTAACTCACAGTTGTTTGCATTCAATGTTAAACCTGCATTAGTAAGTAAACAACATACTTGTGTGAGAGTTTTGTCATGCTTCTTCTGTTTAGCTCTGAAACTCAATATGTCATCGCTATAATTGAATGTATTCACAACAGTCTGTATGACACGTCAAATGATGCCTTGGAAAGTTCTGCAGCCGATGACACACGAAAGCTGAGTCTCTTGTATTGAAAAAGACCAAAATGTATAGAAAGGTTGTAATCTACCTGCAATCTTCTTTTAGTTCCAACTGATGATAACCTTATGCATTATCATGTCAGCAGGCAGGCAGGCACTTGACACTGTACCGTTAGGCACATGGATGAGTGCTTGTACCTTCGTTTTCTTGTGTTTCATTGTTGCTACAAATGAACTATGACTTTTTATGTGCACCGATGCAGCCCATGTGTACACTTTGGTTTTCAATGGTGTAAGTTGTGGCAGTAGAGATAATTCATGGTATTTCTCTTCAGGCATTATGCTTATCGATGAGCCACTGTCGATGATGAAAGGCATTGAGCAACCATTTATTTTCAATTTATTCTTCAGACAATGGTTGTATAACTTTGGTGCTTTCGAATGTCGTCTTTTCTTTAAATGACATTTTCCTCACATACAGCCAGTCCAACATGTATACATTTCTCTGAGGTAAACATGGCACAACCATCTTCCTGACTTTCACTTGATATTGAGACAGAAGAAATGTTTGATTATGATTTAAATGATGATCAACTTAGTTCAGTGTTGATTTGCCTCAATTGATGTCGCAGCTTGACCTTCGGGTGTGTGTCGAACGTTGCTTCTGGAATGTTCTGGCGGTCATTGTGAGCCTTTGAGATAGTATTCATGTTAATTGCAGTGCGACAAGCCAACTTACAGACTTTTTTTCTTAGAAAATATAATTCCAATGTGATTAATTTCGCACCTGAGTATCTGGGCCCAGGTAAGGCCTGGATAACTCAGGCCTCTATTAATCAGCTGGCCCATTCCACTCATCATTCATCGCTTGAAAACATTGCAGGGAGATAATTTATTAATGTTGCCTCTCTTAATCATTCTTGGACCCAGTTCCCACAGTTATCCAAGGGTCATCCGGGAAGTATCATGAAATTATCAATTCTCTTATTAAACATGCCGTAGTTTACACAGAGGCCAACCATCTGCTGGTTTATCCTTCGGCCTTCTCGCCCTAAGCACTGCTAGCACAGAGATATGAAAAAGCCATGACGCAATATGATGGCACTTCATCTTACAGCCACTTTGCAAGACATGTCCCAATCAAAGTCGTGGCAGAACAGAGTTGCAGATGTAATAAGCATGTGAATCAGGAAACACCTGAAACGCCCCCTGCCCATCCGATTCTCGTAACCATAAGATCTATGTGCAGGGTATTGAACGATATCAACTGAGCATTTACTCAGTAGGCATCCAAAATAGACATCCACAAAGCGGTGGTACAAGAAATAGAGTCGCATGGCGCAGGGAGCCAGCCTGTCACAGAGCTAGGACAGCCGGCTTTGCTGAAGTGAAGGCAGAAGCTCGAGCCGGCAATTTAATCAAGAAAGTAAAGATCGGTGACCAGCAGTGGGCGGCGGCTTATCTGCACAAAAATAAGTTAGTGACCTGCGACTCGGGTCTGGACTCTGACTAATGCGCTGAAAATGGTATGGTTAAGCACAGGCATGGTGGCAGCATAAATGAGTGTGATTGCGCACTAAAAGAATTAAATTAAGGATGAAATAGCATGTCAGTACAAACATCACTCCAGGCACTTACTTCTTGTAACGAGCTGCGGGAAACGTGCCTGCTAGTAGCTGCTGCCCGCAAGATCAGACTCTCTCTGCGGCTGGGCCCGCCTGTGGCCTGGCCACGATTGATTTTGAGGGCTGCTGGTGTGCTCTGGGTAGGCTGAAGCTCAGCTGAGGAACCACTCAGCTGCCGGTGTGGGGCCTACTCTGGGGTCCGGCCGCGGGATTCCTTATTAGATTTAGAGGTGCGAGATGCCTCATTCATTGCCAGCAGCCAAAACGTCCTCATGAACTGACGATGGCGCACGACCCACAGCGCTTTTAAAGACGTCACTCAGTTGTGTCTATATTAAGGCGGCGACACGCTATGCCAAGTGAATGTGTTACACTGTAGCACCAGCCAAAGCTGCAAGCGGCTGAGCCTGCCCTGAAGCCAGAAGCACTCAGCAGCATGCACTGTGACTGCGTGCTTCTACACCAGCATAAATTCAGTAAGTAATGTAGCATTACAGCAGCACTCTCACTTTGATAGCTGAGGAGGCACTATAATGCATGACTTTCCATTTCAGTGTGATGATGCGGACCACCACTATAAAATGCGTTAGTCTAATGCCTTATGCGTGGCACTTGGCAGGCCCACAATCAGCCCGGCAGCCTTGCACTGTTAAGAAAAGAAAAGCAGAATCTCAAACACGAGGTGTGCTTTAAGAATCCTCTAAAAGCAAATGCCGTCTTTGGGACTGCTTTTCTTTTCTTAGATGTGTGAGGCTGTGGGGCTGAATGTGGGCATTTGAGCTAGTATTCATGTTAATTGCCGCACACACGGACGCTGCAGTTAACATGAATACTATCTCAAAGGCCCACAATCAGCCACGCAGCTGTGCACAATTAAGGAAAGAAGAGCAGAGTCTCAAGCAAAACGTGTGCTTTAAGAATCCTCTGAAAGCACACGCCGTGTTTCCGACTATGCTTTTCTTTTCTTAATACTGTACAGGATTACATATTTAAGTACCACAGTTTAACCACTGACAATGTTTCCACTGCTGTACAATACCAGAGATAGTCCATTAAAATGCATCTCAACCTTTGCAGAATTTATTTTCTTTAGATTATATGAAAAGAGTTAACAAGGAAAACTAAAACAATATAGTTAACTCTATTTCACCAGAAGATTTTCTATGTGTGCTCTCAAATTTCTCATCATTAGTTGAGTTTGGAGCATTGTGACTCATGCAGGGCTCATTTCCCATGAAATCGCTGAGGGTTCTCGCTCAAAATGTGTTTGTGTCAACTAGCAAAGAATTCTAAAGGCAAGTTCATATATTTGTTATACTGCAATCAATTCAGCCTTTCTTTTCATCCTCATGAAAATCCGTTTACAGTTTTCAGATCTGGCATAGTGTCCATGTTTGGTCAAAATTGAGGTTTTTGTGGTTTCAGAGTGGAATATTGATGGGCATTTAGCCTGGTCTTCGAACACACCACCCTGTGAATATGTGCCACTGGTTTCGTGTTAGGTCCTGATGTGTACGGCTGCCCTGGTTAGCATGAATTCACAAAATACTTTGTGCACCTGAGTGGCATTCCGTACCTAGGAAAATGAATTTACATTAATAAATGTCTTTTCTTGGTTCACTGAATTTAGATTAATGGGGAATTATTAACAGAAAATGCACATACGATTAATGATCAAGAAAATGGGGAACAAAGGAGTTTTGATACTGGTGAGACTCTGCGAAGGCTTTAGAAATCTTTATAATGTAGGCACTTCCTTGCTTCCACAAAACATTTGCAAATACATACACGAAACACTTGTACGTTTATACAAACATCCAAAACAGTATTGAAATGCGGATGAAAGGGGTTCACCACATGAAAGGACATGCTCCCAGTGGTGCAAAAATAGAGTGGGAATTAGACTTTTCACCAACCCTAAACTTGGTGGATTTTCGTTTTGTGGAAAATGTTAGCTTTAATGGGAAATGTTATGGTAGAAAGGAGACACTTAAGCCTTGAAAACTACAAAGATTGTGGTTGTCTAGGTCCACCCTGTTTTACTTTTTTTAATACTCAAAAGAGTGAGAATGCATGACAGGTTTAGGCATATCCCTATTACCTTAAATTTCAGAATCTGTTTGTAAATCCAGCCCAAATACTCAAGCAAACAATAAGCAAATACATAAAAAATAATATTTCACACAATTCACCTTTTCTAAGAGGTTGGTAATCATTGCACACCCCGAAACTAAACTAATGTATGGGAGCGTTCAATGGAATTGATAAATTGAGAGGCAGTTAACAAGAACAATACCTTTCAAAAAGGAAAAACAATGAAAACCGGTTGAAAAAGAATGAGACAATTGTGACAGGTGTAGTAAACATTTGAAAACAATTGATAAAATGAGTGTGCACAATGATGATTGGCGTATTCATACCAATATGGAGAGATAACAGGTTTGAAGTGCAAACAAGATTTGAGGCTTACAGTGGGTAAATCTGTAACACTTGCATACTCTTTTAACTAAGGTTTGTGGCTGTACTGAGGTTCCAATAAAACAGCCCAAATTAGTAGATTGCACATGGAAGAACAAGGCTAGCTAATCGGAATAATACTAGTCTTTATAAATGAAATTTGTTATACTGTCCAAACACGGGCGCCACAGAAGCCTTACAGGGATGCCATGATTTTGGGTGAGGGACTGCTATAAATTGAACAACACCCTGGCCCAATTGCTTTGTACTAGTAATCTTTCCTACAATGAGGATCATCGTCGAGGCAAGCTCTAAATTTTAGTGTATTTCTGCTCTCCTGTTAGTGATTCAAGTGAATCCAGTGATCCCACGCCCAGCAGCACTCATTTCTGGGGACCATTACATATTTTTCCTCAACAAACTTTCATCCAGGGCCACAGACAGAAAACAACGCACATCTTCTGAGCTAAGCTTTGAGCTCCGGCACTTATTGTTTTACAAATTAAGCACTGTTTCCCACAGTATTTGGCAATAGTTGAAATTGTCAAATGAAGATGAACGCTGCAGTCTACAGCAAAAAGATTCCATCTTTTCCCAAAAATTAACTGTGAGAGGTTTGACGCAGCTGCACATGACCAGCTTTAGCGGGTAGCACCCGGTGCAACATTTATTTGGTGCCCTCTTCTGATAGCTCTCTTTTTCCAGAATTTTAACCACTACCACTCTCCAAGAGTGCCCCTCATCTGTCCATAGACCCTCTCTCACATATATTTCATTTGTTTTATAATGCTTCTCATACCAGTGTAGGATGTCAGAGCACTTTACATCACGCACATATTACACAGAGCTGAGGATCATACATGTGTAAATCAGTGTACAGGAAATGTTACAAAAACAATGGGGATTACAAGGTGTAGGAATACCATGTCATTCATACTAGCAGACTGTATGTTTTTAGAGTGTTTTGTCTAGAGAAGCGCAAACTCAGGATTCTGAAAGCGCACGTGGTGTTTGAGACTGCATTTCTTTTGTTAATAGTGCACGACTGTGGGGCTGATTGTGTGCCTTTGCGAAAGTATTCATGTGCAGCACCATGTAGATGCATAACAGGTGCTGCGATTAGCATAAATACTTTCAAAAAGGCTCACAGTCTGCCCCGCAGCCATGCTCCTATTAGCAAAAGAAATGAAGCCAGTAAGAACCATGACGGGTGGCCTTGGGCCAAATGCTTGTGTGCTGCTCAGTCCTCATTGTGAATTTCCTGGTTCACCCAGCTTAACCACATGCGCAGTTTAAATGCCAGGAAAAAGCTGCTTCACAGAAGGTGTAACACACAAGGCAGATTTAGAGACCAGTTTAGCGTAATGGCTGCTGATAATGAGGCACATGGGCATGTGCCTGTTTAGCCTAAACTGGAATCCCAGGTAACTATTTGGTTGCTTTTCCTATTGGAGTCTCTGGATCAGTCACATACATTGTCTGTAACTCTTAGAGCCTTTGCTAAAGATCTTGGGCCAGATGTACGACCATTTTGCATGCGGAAAATCGGTTGCAAAATGTTTTGTGCATGCAAAAATGGCCGTATCTAATGTACAAAATGCATTCGCAATTGCCCAAAATTCTTTGTGAGTGAATACCGACTCGCAAAATAAGCGCACGCTTTTTGCATTACCAAAATTGCGAGTCGCAAATTGCAACACATAAAATTGCGTGGACAGAGTAGTCGCAAATTGCGACAACATGCAAAAAGGTATATTTGCGCATGCAATTTACCACTAAGTAGAAACAGGTGGTAATCAGGAACAACCTATAAAAACAGATCCAGAATGCATCAGAAACCTTTCCACAATGGCTGCCCTGTACGTGTTAACGAGGAGGAGGCAGAATATGGTGGCATTGCAGAGGAGGAGAAGACAGGAGAGGAAATTCAGAGTCAGGCTGACATTGTTGGATGAGACAGAGAAGGAGATTTATGAGCAGTACAGGCTAAATAGCGGGGTCATACTAGAGCTCATTGACACCTTGAAGCCACAACTTGAGAGCAGAACCATGCGCAGCAATGCAATTCCCACACATGTACAAGTCTTGTGCTCCTCCACCTCTTGGCCACTGGAAGTTACCAGGATATCATTGCAGTGGCTGGTGGTGTCTCAGAGTGCGCTTCCGCGTTTCTCTATATTTTCCTAGAAGCCATGCTATACCACATACATCAACACATATACATGCCCAGACATAATGAGGAATTAGACCAAACAAAACTGGATTTCTACAGAATAGCAAGGTTCCCACAGGTCATAGGGTGCATAAATGTGACCCATGTGCCCATATGTCCACCATCCCGCATTGAATACATTTTTCGTAATAGAAAAAGCACACATTCCCTCAATATCTAAGTAGTGTGTGACGCTAAAAACATCATCACAGACATTGTAGCCAAATACCCTGGAAGCACCCATGATGCATTTATTTTCAGGCACAGTAGTCTATATCAAAGGTTAGAAAGAGGTGATTCTGATGATGGATACCTCCTAGGTAATGTTATTACCTGTCCACAGACAAATGTTTATTCACTTGTATGTCTGTAAATATTTAACATCAACATCGTATATCTCACAAAAGGTGACAGTGTGTATGCCCTGCTTCCGTGGATCCTCACACTGTATCTGTCTCCCAAAAACATACATGAAAGGCAGTACAGCACTGCACACAAGCGCACAAGGACAGTGATTGAGCATACTTTTGGAATATTGAAATCGCGTTTCAGATGCCTACAGAAGAGTGGTGGAGCTCTGCAGTAAGCACCAGAGACAGCCTGTAAAATGGTGGCAACATGTGTCATGCTGCACAACATGGCCTGCAGGGGGGGAATGCCCATGGATGTGTCTAACACAGATTCTGAGGATGATGGCCCGGGACCACCTGCCATACATCAAAAGGATGGTAGCGCTGCAGCAGAGGGGAGAAGGCGCAGGGACCAGATTGCCAACAACTATTTTGTAGTGAGGAAATGGGATTGACTGCAGACATTGCTAAGTTAGCATAAGTAGTATATGCTTGGCTGCCATTCTGTCGCTTTTGCACACAACACTACATGGCTCTGTTCTCGTAAAATACTTTGCTGGAGCTGCTTCACATGAGAGCTGTCTACTTTTCCTATATCCAGCTGGGCACCATGCTCTCTGTCTGCACAGCGTGTTCAAGGTCAAATAACAATGTATGCTGTTGATTTACTTTGGTCAGTCCCACGCACATAGACATAACATGAAGCACAGCGGCCCAACTGAAACTCTGGTGATTTTTAATATGGCATTACATGCATGAGAAGGCACTTGGAGAAAAGCTCTCAAACATAGAAGAGCTGTGCGGAGCCTGGGATGTAATTGCATCTGATCTCATAGGTATGGGGTCTCGCTGACAAAGCCCAGAGGTTTTCTATAATTATTCTAAACTAACTCATTAGCACAAGAAGGGTGGTAAAAGGCACTATAGTCCTGTTTCCACTGTCATTATAATATGATTGACCCTTTTGTGCTTTATGGAATTGTAACAATGCTAATTATATTGTTTTTATGCATTATGCTGGTCGTACTGGCTAGAGTACTGCATCTTAGAGCACGTTAGTTAAAAATAAACATTTTAAACTATACAGTGTCTCTGATTACTCACGTTGTGGACAAGTGTGAACGAAAGAGTTTTCTTGTTTCCCACTATTCCTGAGAGTTTACTAAGTCACCTGTTCTAGGTTGTCTAACCATTGGTAGCTTCGCTGTAGTACGGAGAATGAATGAGACACTATTGCTTGTCGGATTGGGGTTCTGGGCATTGAGGTGGCTTTTTTGGCACACAACAATACACTGAGGTCCGGGTTTCCTGCGCATAGTTCTATGCATGAGCAGAAATCCTGCAACAATTTCTGAAAGGTACGTACACATCAGTTAGACACTCAGCTGTAAAAAAAGACAAACCAAATTGTGAATAGCAATGGGTGCTTTAATTTTCAGGCATCTATTATCAAACTAGGACAACATGTCCACCAGTGTAGGAATAAGCCTTAAAAAAATAAGTTGGAGTTACGTCACCACAAATAATGAAAATTAAGTCATAGGAAGGTTTGTTTTGTGAGACCAAAAAGTAAATTTCCTGCCCCTGTGTGTAGCCTGGCCAGAGCTGCCACTACCCAACCCAAGGTGCCAGCTGCTGCTTCTGCGCATCATTGGTGTCTCCGTGGCTGAAATGCTGCTATGGCTTGACACTTCGCTGTCAGTGCCACCAATGCCAACATCCCCAATGATATGATTGGTCTGCAGTATTTCCACTGCTGCTGTCACTTTTTCTAACCCACGTGCTATGTCCCCACTGTAGTGGCCCATCTCCACCTGCAGGCCAAGTGTGCGCTGGCTATGTTTGTTTGTAGCATGCGCCAGCCTATTGATTGCCCGGCTCAAATGATCAAGTTTCTGTCCCCTGCTGCACTTAATGCGCCTCTGATTTGGTCTTTCTGCAGACCACTCTTTTGCTAAGTCTGCCACAATGTTGGTGAGGAATCCAGTTTAGATTCAATCCTGGCCTGATTCTCTGCCAGTTTGTTGGCGACCATGCAGAACCCCTGGGACATCCTGACATTTCGTTGTCTTTGGATTTTGTTTTGCAGGCGCTGTATTTGCAGCATTTTGCGGTCTAGTGAAGCAGACATGGCCTGACTGATTGACCCAGTTGAGGACAAACCTTGGGTCTGATGCAGAGACTGTTGTGTTGGCCGTGAGAGACGCACACTGGTGAACAGAGGGCCTTGTAGTGTTGTCTCCTGCTGTGCAGCTGAGGTGACAGTGGGTGTTGACTCAGTAGTGGTTGCAGCCACAGTAGATGGGACATCAGATGACCTGTGCACACTTGTTTCCCCAACGTTCTGCCCTTCCTCCATCTGCTCTGGCTCATGGCTACCCGGTATGTCCTCATCAGTGTTGTCTGCTTCCAATGGTGTCTATGTGACAAAAAAGATAATAGAAAATAATAAAAAAATTGTGTGTTCACTGTTTCAGTGGTGTTGCAATGTTTATCAGTCGTTCCCTCACTACACTGAATTTGTCACATACTACATCTTCCATGATGCAACACTAGAGTTGTTTGTTGTTTTTACATGGATGTTTGCTTGTGGTTGATTTGTATGCATGCACAGTACAGGCATTAGTGAGTATTCACACATGCACAGTTTTCACTTACCAGGATTTATGGACGGCTGGGATGTATTAAGGCTCCCAAAGCCTGCTACAGCTGCCCTCTCCAGGGTAGGTCCACCATTGCTTCAGCTGGTGATGGCTCTGCTGAAGTGGATGGTCCCCCTCCGGTTGTTTTCGCCTCTTCCAGCCGTGCTACCACCCTCCCCTTTGCCCTGGCGCGAAGATCATACCAGCACTTTTTTATGTCATCTATGGAGCGATGTGCAACTCCTAGCGCATTTATCCTATGCTTCATACAGCGCCAGATCTTCCTCTTCTGTCTCTGGCAGACGGTGTGAGGCACTGCCGAATAGTTCATCGTGGTGGATGCAGCAGTCCTCTGTGATGATATTAAGCTCTTTCTCTGAAAACTTCAGCTTTCTCAGCCTTTCCTTGATTCCCTTCTTGCTCTCCTTGCTGCTCATGATTTCTCTGGCTCTCAATCAGATGTGTGTAACAGTGCTGCTGCACTGCACATGTGCTTGATTTTTGTTCTGGAGTATCCTTGGGCACCACTTCCTGTTTTGGGGTCCTTCACCTCAAACAGGAAGTGTATCCTCTTTTTTTTTTCTTCATTTTAGTATTTGCGAGTGCTTTATTGGCCTGTTTCATGCACACTCGCGAATAGCGGATGCAAAATAGCTCTTTTCACGGGACTCGCTATTTGCGAGACAATAGCGACTCGCAAATAGCGAATGGGCCAAATAAAGTTGCGAGTCAATACCGACTCGCAATCCTGTTGTCTGTGGTGTTAGTAGGTAGCGTATAGCGACTCTCTATTTGCGAGTCGCAATTTGTCACAAATAGCGAGCCGCTATTTTCACAGGTCATACATCTTCAATTGTAGGTTTGCAGTGTGTAAGGTATTTGGATTTGAATGGTCACAAAAAGAAGGTAATTCTGTTTACGTTCTTGGTTGGATCTGGGGTTGCTGGGTAAATAGATTCACAATCTGCACCCTTTTTCTTTTGTAGGTTTGTGAGGTCGTACTACAGATCCAACTACACAGGCAGAGGCAGAACAAACAGGTAATTGTTTGCCAGAGTTATACTGTGGTGCACCTTATACATTATAGCATACCAACGTACTTTACCCATATTTTCTTCTGTTGCAGGTTTCACAGACAGTACCACACACATTTGAATGGGCATATGTGAGTACATGCAGAACAGGTAATTGTTTGGCAGAGTTAAACTGTGGTGCATCTTGTACATTGTAGTATAACAACTTACCTTACCCACAATGTGCCGTAACAATCTCCAATTCTATTGCAGGCTGCATGGGCAGTGCTACATATAAGTTTGGAAGAATAGGACAGAGAACAGAAAACTCCAGGTAATTATACTCTGCATTTTGCCAGCAATGCCTCAATACTCTGTGACAGTGTGCATTCATGAGCATAGGCACCGACTTTAACCAAGTTCCTTTATTTTGCAGGCTTTGTGGCATAGCAGGCTAAAACCTGTTAGCACAAAAATGTTCAAGCACAAAGCTGTAACTTCTGCAGAGTGTGGTGCTTCACCACAAAGGAAGAAATGTGGCCTTTTATTCAAGGAAGAGTGGATGAAAGAAATTGTGGAGGCTGAGACACAGAAATCATGAAGCAAGGTTCGCGTGCAGCTTGGGGAACTATTTCAATACAGTCCAGACGTGGGCTTGATCTGCAAAGCATGTGCCGAAGCCAAGACTGTTGGGGACTTTTCTACAGGGAAGAAATGGAGTGATGGCTGGAAACTGGATTACATGATACACCATCTAATTAGCAAAGTTCACGAGTCTGCTTTGGTGCTACTGAGAAACAAAAGTGCTGCTGCCAGGTTTGGATATGGAGTGGGGGCAATACTGACAGAAACTGCAACTGACAAAGCAAACAGAATAGAAGTGGTTGAACGACAAAGATCCCTGCCTGAGGAGATAAAGATTCTCATCAACAATGTTTTGTTGGCTGTCAAGATGAATACTTCAATGTTGTCTGCCCGAGACATCCATGACCACCTAGATTTGTATGTGAAGGTACCAGACAGCTGGAGGAGCAATAACTATACCTTTGAGTTCTTTGAGGCCATCAATAGCGTAATGCACTGTGAAGCTAATGCAGAACTTTGCAATGCTCTGTATCATACTTTGATAATTGATGAGAGCACAGATATTTCTGTGACAAAAATTCTCATCATGTACTTCAAGTTCCAACCTGTTAGAAATGAGATTTCTGGTTGGCTAGGGCTTGCGCCAATGCCAGGCAGAAGCCACCACTCTAGTCAGGGCAAGGGAGTTACACTCTGAAGATAACCCCTGCTCACCCCCTTGGTAGCGAGGCACGAGCAGTCAGGCTTATCCCAGAGGCAATGTGTAAAGCATTTGCGCAACACACACACACAGCAGCAACACACTAGGCACATCACAAAAGAATCTCCACACAAGGGCATATCAAAAATAGCCTTTGTATTATAATAAACACATTAGAAACATAATCACACATTTACACTGTGCCAACTGGCACTAGGTAATATTTACAGGGGACTACATACAGGACAGGGCCAATTGGGCCACCGTCAGCACCATTACAAATCACAAGTAGCAAGATGTAAAACACCACCAGTAACTATTGGTAAAGTAATGAACTCAGCATTATATCCTGCAGCATAAATCACATTGTGCAATAAGCATCACATTAGGGGTAAAACACATTATGCGCCAACCTCATAAGCATAACAGTAGCCTAAAACACAGTATGCAACCATCATGTTAGGCATCACCATCAATAATGACCCCCAGGCCAACTGGCCTTTCAATGGGGCTCAAATGCCCTATGTCCAGAAAGTCAGGGCTCCTACAGGACCGTCTACTGGCCCTCGGGCTGCCATAAAGCCGCAAACTCAATGCGCACATGCGCTGGGGCATGGGGTGCACTCACCCATTCTTTAACTAAAAGAACTGGCCCTCCAATGTTGCAGCTGCACTTCTGTGCCTCCGGGGTCCTCACTGGGACTCTATAAAGCAAATGGCCCCCACGTTACAGCTGCCGCTAACTGGCGGTGCAGCTGAGTAAATATTAGCCCTGGCACCACTGTGCCTACTGGGTCCTCATTGGGACTCTAAAAGAAAATGTCCCCCACCGTTGGAGTGGCCCGCTCTCCTACGGGACCACTTAGGCACCGACAATGTGCCTTGGGGAGCCCCTCTTACCTGGGCTCTTCTGAGCCTTCACTGGCAGGGTGAAGGTACCAACAATAGGCAGAGTAACGCCCCACTCACCGGGGCTGCTCGGGGACTCTGCTCCTCTCCGGGCAGGTCTTCAGGCACCAACAGTGTGCCTCGACCAGACCCACCTCGGGGCTTCTCCCAACTTCACCCGGGCCCACCTCCTGGGACCCGGGACTTCGATGTGGAGCCCACAAGGTTACCGACTTCCGCGAGGCAGCTGGCCCCGCCCACAACCAGGCAGTATGTCCTGACTTCCAGGTCGTGCTGGCAGCGGCCCGGCGGTACCACTTCTCTGCGGCTCCTCAGTGCGGGTTTGGCACCAGCCCGTCACCAAGCCCAAAAGCGGGGTGGGCACCCGGCAAAGAGCACGCCAATACGGGGTGGGCACCCGCTCTCAAAGCAGCATAAAAGCGGGGTGGGCACCCGCTTATAAAGCAGCACAAACACGGGGGAATCCCCACTTCAGGATTTCCTCTAAATGGGTGGCAGCTCCGCGCTGCGAAGCCCAAGCACTCTCCCCGTCCTGGGAGAGTTATTTCAGCACACACAGGGCGCTCAGGTCCAAATGTTTCAGGGGGCAAAGGCTGGGCCCAGGCAGGCCAGCACAGAGGGCCATCCAGCAGGGAGGCAGTCCTTCATGGCGGTTCCTCCTGGGGCCCAGCAGCAGCAGTCCTCTGGAAACCCGAAAGCACAACATTTTTTTAGGGTCACAGCCCCAGTACTTATACCAGCATTTTCTTTGCCTGCCCTGGCACAGGGCTTGGGGGAACCAGCCAAAACTGGTCTGGGGGGGTTTGGAGCAATTTGTTGACAAGGCTCCTCTTCCCCTTTGTCAGGTGGGGGCTCGTCATCAGACACACCACAGGGGGGCGGAGCCAGCATTCACATAGGCAGGCACAGACCTATTCAGGGTCAGGGGACTACTCCTTCCACTACTCCAAATGCAGATGCCCTATTCAGCCTAGCGCTGACTCACCCCGCCCTCCCTGGAGCCACACACACCTCACTAGCCCCTGTCACTCCAAAGCCAGACATGCAATCCACATCAGGCAGGCAGACACATAGCACACAGAAATGCCAACTTCTAAAATTGGCATTTCTAAAATAGTTATATTAAATCTGCGCACACCATTGCGTAGCATTTATTATCACTATTCCCAATATACCAAACTTGAACACGCTGCTCCTCTCATATCATGAATTACCACTGAAACACTTATCAGGGAATCCCCATTGCATTCCTATGGGAGGGCAGCCTCACAGCAGTGAGAAACCAAAATGGCTGTTTGTCACTACCAGGACATATCACACACTTAAGGTACGTGTCCTACCTTTTACCTACAATGCACCCTGCCCATAGGGCTAGCTAGGGTCTACCTTAGGGGTGACTGACATGCAGTAGAAGGG
This sequence comes from Triturus cristatus, assembly GCF_964204655.1. Classification (NCBI taxonomy): domain Eukaryota; kingdom Metazoa; phylum Chordata; class Amphibia; order Caudata; family Salamandridae; genus Triturus; species Triturus cristatus. The sequence goes on from NC_140587.1 coordinate 615,326,362, forward strand.
GGGGTCATAGACATGGCACACACTTTAGGTGTCACGTCACAACTGCAGTAACACTGCTTGCACAGGCTCTGCAATGGCAGAGGCCTGAGACAGGTTTTCAAAGCTACTTTGGTGGGTGGCGCAACCAGTGCTGCAAGCCCACCAGTAGCATTTAATTTACCAGCCCCGGGTATATGAGATACCACTTTACAAGGGACTGACAGGTAAATTAAATAAGCCAAACAGGCGTAGACCAATCTTACCATGTTTATCACAGAGAGCACATGCACTTTACACTGAGCAGCAGTGCTAAAGTGCCCAGAGTCCTAAAACCACCTACACCATGTCAGAAAAAGGGCTAGGAGGAAGGCAAAAAGTTCAGGGATGATTCTGCAAAAAGGGCCAAGTCCAACACGACCTGTAACATCAGCTGAGCACATAACACTGTTTGGGGGCCTAGTGAAGCTGACTAGTTGTAATGCTGAGGCTATCACTACTGCTTTGAAAGAATTCTACACTGCCAATGAACCGGACCTTATGAAAATGGTCATGTTGACATTCGATGGTGCGTCTGTGATGCTGGGCAAGAATAATGGTGTTGCTACTCACCTTAAACGATCTGTTCCTCGTCTAGTTGAGCAGTATTGTGTCGCCCATCTGGAAGATTTGGGAGTTGGTGATACCTGGAAGAGAGTTCCGATGATTAAAGAGATGGAGACATTATTGAGGACTGTCTCCACTGCTTTCCAGATTTCCTGCAAGGAAGTCCAAGTTGGATGAAATTGCATCGGTCTCTGAATGTGAAGTGGTCTCTTTTCGACCATTGAAAGAAGTCTGATGGCTTTCAAGGCATTTTGAAGTTGGTGCACTAATTCATAATTACGAGGCTGTTCTTAAGTACTTTGAGCATGAGACAGCTGAAGAGAATGATCAAATTGCTAAATATTGTTACAAAAAGCTATCGGACTCAAACTACCATATTTCCCTTACATAACTTAATGACATTCTGGGTGAATTTGCATCTTTGTGCAAACTATTCCAAAAAAGTTATTTGACTACTGTTGAAGCTGTACAGTATGCAAGAGCAAAGATTGGCCAAATTAGGGAACATTGCTTGGGAGACAGTGTCTTTTTGAACAACACATTAAGGGATCTGATTGTCTTGTACAGGGAAGGACAAGAGTTTGATAGTGAACCTGTTTTGTCTTTTGTTTCCCTTCTTTGTGAGCACATGCAAATTCCAGGCAATAGCGACACAATCACATTTTGGTTTTGGGACTGAGCATGTACAAAGGCTTGTTGAAATGTATAAAAATATCTTGGTCTTGAGTGATTGTGAAACACAAGAAGATGTTGTTCGACTAGAGAAAATATAAATATGTGGTAGCAGAACAGGTAAAGGGTGAGTTATTTATGACCTTTCAAGACATGGTGAATTTCACTGTACGCAATGCTACTCAGTATAGTGTGGTGTCTCAGCTTGTTGATGTCTGCGCAACATTTCAAGCATCTAGTGCAGATTGTGAACGAGGATTCAGCCTCATGAACACTATAAAGAGTAAATTGAGAAATAGACTAGAGAAGAAGCATTTGAATATGCTGATGATGGCAAAGGCCTACCTACTGAATAGTAAAGTTGACCTCGATAGAGTTTATCAGCACTGGAAAAATGGCAAGGGCTGATATGAGAAGCAACAATCTCACCCATTGAGTGATGTCACTTGACTTGTGGGAACGGCCCTCTCCCACAGTCCATGTTTGCCTGGATGTCACACATTTCACAAACTATCTCTGACGGGATATGCAGACATGACTCCGTAGCTTGCACATCAAATTGTAAATATGTTATAATAGTGTATATATGTGATCTTGTATAGACTCCTAACATTTCCCCACCCTATGAACAGTGCTCGAGTTGAGTATCTTTAGTAAAATCTTACTACGGTACCACCATTGGAGTCCTGTGCTTTTCTAAACCCGAAGTGTACTTGCCTGTGTAACCCATTCATGTCATGGCATGTATATCTAAATTGAAAACCTGCTTTAAGACCTTTCATGTGGCGCTGCATGTGTGGAAATGCACCGTTTTTTCATTTTTTTAAGCTAAGGTTTTGAGTGATAATTGGCGCTGCACCCCACGCGCGGTCTGGTTCCCGGCACACATAGCCTTGATTGCAGTCACAGAGACCTTACACTGCCGCACAAAGAGGAAAAAAATTAGAGGGAACATTGCTCATGACTGATTCACTTTGGGCACCTCCAACCTCCATGTCAGCAGCTTGTCTTTCAGCATGCTCCTCAGCTCTGGCAGCCATCAGCACACGCTCCAGACTAAGAATTTCTCTCAGCATTCATCATCTGAATGAATCTGACAAGTATCCATTAATAACTTGTAGACGCATAGCTTCTTCATCATTAATTTATTGAACTTACAGTGTTTGAGGAGTGTATCAAGAGCTCTACGAATTCATCAATGGTTTCACCAACGTTTTGCTGCTCTTGACTGAAAATGTCTCTGTCGTAATTAACATTTGGGGCTGGATTGAATTTGAGATTGAGCGTTTCTTTAATCTGACAGTATGTGATTTCTTCATCAGTTCGCAGAATTTTCCTTATGAGTTCTTTCACACCATAACCAGCAATATTTTATGAGCTACTTGATCATCTTTTTGTTATCAGTCTCTTCAAGTGCATCAATGAAATCATCAAATGTCTCTATCCAAGTAGTCCATCTATTGTCAATATTAAATTTTTTGATGGGATCGAAAGGTTTTGATGGTTTCAGGAAAGAAGCAGCATTATAGACCAGTGTGGGATTTAATGACACTGCTGGTGGATCACTGTGACTGCGTTTAGTCAACTCATCTGTGAGTCCTTGCAATGTACTGGCCTCTAAATCATCTTTAATCATGGCTGGAAATTTTTATTTGCTGCCATCTGAAAATTTTCACCATTCAGAGAGTCGCTCTCTTTGAAGACCTGTTAAATTGTTCTGCACCCCACTCGGCAACTCTGTGAATGAACTGCTTTGGGTATTGACAACTCTGTAAGCAGAACCCCAAGCACTTCTCCATGAAGCAACTCACAGAGTGCTGTGGTAATGTGACTCACTTTAGTGTATTCAGTAAGTCATTTATTTGTTCTCTTCAAAATGGCAATTTGCATTTTCTGACACCTGGTTAGCTCCACCTTGCAGCGCTTCTATTCACAGCGTTATTTTGCAAGTCATGATTATCAGCAGCTATGCTTTATAAACAGGGTTGAATCCACCTTCAGCATTATCCCTCCATATAATGTCCAACTTTATCTTGCGAGGCAGTGTGGTACCTTTAGGTTTGGCATCACCAGCAGGTTCTCGGCCATAGACGTGTAGATTCTTTGCATCTCACTCATTGTCTTCACCTGCTTTACCGTGGCTAGAGCTGCGCTTTGACTTCACATACGTAAAGCGCAGATTCCGTATTTCGACAGCGACACACGTGGCACGCATAAACAGTTTGCGTGGACCATGGCAAACCCTCTGGGAGAGCACTGTTGTTCTTCGGGTTACTTACCCCATCCTCGTTGGCAATTGTAGCATCCTCCACAGCTTGGGTACCCACCAACGACTATGCCACACACAGAGCTTAATATTACACGTCTTCATTAGTTTGAGTGTAACCGCAAACTCAACATTCTAAAACAAGCTTTCACTGCATTCTGATCTGACACCTACGTCACAGTTCTAAGTAGTCCGTTAGGAGCCAAAAGGGTTCCCTTATAAAACTTGCAAGACATTAAACTGTTGTCCACTGATTTTCACTTGAAATGGAAGTGTGCATACTTGTAAATAATGTTGGAGCTCCATTGCACAATTGTATCTTATGTGTCTTTCATTTCTACATTGTAATACTGCATTACCAGTAGAGAAGATCTTATGTCACTGGGTGGAGGGAACATAAAATTATCTAATAATTTTGCTAGTGGCCTATTCCCCACTTCTGATAACACTGAATTTCACATAAACTCTTTAATGTGGATACACTTGAATCATCAAGTCTTCCGACCTGTTCCAGCTAATTTTTGTGACTCCAGGTATTAATGCTCAATGGAAAACGTGATACTTCTGTACAGATTTGAGGCCTCGCATGGAGAGAAAATTAATGAAAAAATAAGCTAAGATCGAAAAGGGACTAATTTCCAACGTGAAATGTCTCGGCAATGACGCTCAACATCCTGTGATTCTGGGCAAATTACTTAATCTCCCTGTGCCTAACAAAAATGAATGTTTCCTTCTGTAACCAAACTGGTGCTCATGTAAAGCGCTCTGAAACCCGATGTCTCGGGTTTAGTTTGCGCTATATAAAACTAAAAAAAAAAAAAAGAAGAAGAAGAAGGACCATGTACCAACAAAAACTGGCACTGACTACTTTGAGCTCCCTTGAGCCACTGAGCTGATGAGCTCCTGGAGATGCACCTGTGCACAAGGGAGAGGTACAGAGACCTGAGAGGATTGTGGCAGCTTTCTTAGCAACCTCAGAATTTAGTTTTTGATCTCTACTGATGAAGGATAATATCCAGAAGCACGTGTCTAGAGATTGATAGCACTAACCTGCACCAACTTTGGTGAAACACTTTGACCCAAATTCAAGTTAGCATTTAAACTGAACTGCATTTACCAGGATGCGAAGGGGTGAAATGTGCTGGGAGGTGAAGCAGTTTGCTCCCATCCCCCTTCTGACTACTGGGGCAGTTATAATTTTGTTTAGAATACAACTGTGAAATATATCTGCGTATTTTCATTCCTCTGTTCAATCAGGAAGCGCCTTGAAGTACTTAATGAGAGGGAATGGAGAGGCCTCCTACTCCTTTCACATCTCACCACTGTGGTTTTTAGGGAAGATCAGACTGTAGACAACCCTTCCGACTTCATGGTGCCTGTTACTGGTCTGCTAGGGACCAGAGGTGGGACTAAACAGACTGCATCCTGGCTGATCCTGGCACTGCAGCAGTGATAGGCCAATGGTCAAGACCTGCTGGAACCAAGGGCAGCTCATAGGTCCGAGGAAGGCTGAAGTTTATTCATCGTCTCACTGAGCCGCTGACAAAGTACCCTGGAGTCAGGGAAGTCTCTGTGTTGTCTCTGTCATCCACAAGTTCGAGGATCTGGTTTGCACCTGCCGTGTGTGGCTTCACCTCCTCCACAACAGGACAGCATTCATATTTCAGGGTGTGCTGCTGAGCAGTACGTTGACACACCTGAGGGGAGTGTTCGTGACGCTGCCAGGGGTAGATTGCAGTCTGTGGAGTTTCAAGCATCAAGGGAAATGAAGAGAACATGCCTTGTCACAAAATGACTATCAAGTAATTTCCAGTGAAAGGCTACCTATAGTTTACTGTAAATAGAATATTAGTCCCTGAGAGATGTTATCAGTTATCTCTGCCTGTCACATGCTTCTGCCAAATTAGCAGCTGCACATGACCAGCAAATATAGCAGGTAAGATGGCGTGGGGGCCACTGCCTCTGCAGAGAGCTTTGTGTGCCTACCACCCCTCAGGGTATAGTACTCGCCCAATACTAAAGATGGCTACCACACTTTGCAGGCATATCCATGTGTAATCAGTAGTCACAGCCTTGAATCATCATGAAAGATTTTACCCGCTGCAAAGCACCGTGTTTAACTTGCGTGACATAAGTTTAGATTCTGCTCAATTGCTTAGCGGGGTATGCACCTGCTGCAAATATCTGTAGATACCCAACAAGGCATACGTTTAAACTCATGGATGGCTCACTCGAGCTTTCATTCTTCTGAGGTTCATCAAATAAATACTATTGCGCTGTGCAGTAATTAAAACCTTTTATTTAGTGTCAAAAGACAATATAACATGGTCTGTGTTCTATATACATTATTGCTTTCAGTATCACTATATACAAATTCTTGGTATTAATACCCATGCTGTTTCTTCTTTTCCCGCACTGTTTCCTGTCCCCTTAAACTTGCACTGTCGATAGACCCGGCCCTGATCTGAGGTAGATCCTCCTTCTTGGACCCTGCACTACTCTTCACTCCTCCAAAATCCCAACAATGTAATTGTTCAATTGGTGAGAGAACCTTGCCCTTCTGATGCCCAAGTTGTACCTGTTCTGTGAGGGAGGGAGGCTTGCTCTGGAGATGCCCACATTGATCCAGTTTGTGTGCAAGGAGGGACGTTTACACTGCTGATGCCCATATGGTACATGTCTCAGTGGCTTACCAAAACGTGAGTATATCTTTCCACTAAATGAAAAGCAAAACGATTGGTATTGCACCATGTTTCTTCTGTAAAGTTCAACTTACTTACCAGGGCTTGCCCTGTGTCTCCCCACCTGCGGTTCACGCTTGTCTTTATGAAGGCCATGTCCGACTCTGGCCCACACCCGGGACTCCCTACCTCTGTGAAGCTGACTAGGAAATCTTGAGGCTCGAACTGAACCTTGGACATAGCTGTTGAACATGGCAAACAAGAATATATTGCTTTTATGGCCATTCCCTCTTTAGAAAGTGGCCTTTGCTTTGTGGGTGGGACTTTTTTCATGTTTTTTATGGGCCCAAATGTTTACTTTTCTTGCTGATCTTGTCAGCAAGTGGTGTTCATTCTAGAGGTTTCTGGAACACCTGCACATCTCTGTCCACTCAACTGCTAGCAGTAGCGAAGCAAGGATACTATGGCCATTGGTGCAAGCAAGGAACATGGCCCCTTTGACTGTTGTTGGGGTAGTAACATACATCAATTATCAGGGTTCAGTAGCCCTTCTGGACTATGTGCCCCGGTGCCATTGCACCTTATCCAGCGTGACCCCACTATTCCAGACAGGGATGAGCATTCAAGAATTTCATGTACTGTTGTCCTTACACATACCCAGTTGGCCCTGTTGCGCTGGTGGTCAAGTTAGCGTTTCCTTCGCAGACATTGCATGGTCACAGATCTAAACAAATTTAATTTCATCACTTTAAGTCAATTATTCTGCTGCTTGATCGATGAATCAATTAATTGATTAATTGAAGGTCAATAGTCATTTCAAATTCATTGACAGACCCAAATAACCACAACTTCTTTGTGAGTCGTTAATTTTATCTAACTCAATGCATAAATTTGAGAATAAACACCTCATGAGAGAGAATACAATCTAACGATCATCTAGCAAACAATCAATTTCAACAAATACATTTGTCGCATGGAGGGGATACATGAAGAGACATCAGACAATAGACAACAATTAAAATTCTCTTTCAGAAAGATAGAAGAAGAGACAAAAGCACATATCAACTGAATTCTCGAGTTATCAATAATACCAACCCAAGGGAATAAGAACGAGGAAAACCACCACTCAGGCCTAGGTAGCGGCAAAGGACCCCCAATCAGAGTGTCAGAGATCAAGTCTTAGATCAGGATAAGGACAGTACTGGATCAACTAGGCCTCCCTGCAACCCGACAATCAGCATCGCACCCTCACTCTCCCATCTCCCTCAAAAGGCCTCTCGACCGCAACTAGACAGCATCAAGGATAACGATGACGACTGACCTGACCCCACCCCTTAGTCATCTATACTTTATACCCTTTTCGTACATGTCCATCCCACTAAAGTTGATAATGTCACCCATTCCAGCTACGGGATTGGTTAAAATGAGGGGAGGATGATCATTCCACATTAGATCATGCTTTCTTTAAGTAGCCCATTGTTCATTTTCGTTTCCCACCTATTCAATATACATCCCTACTCTCTCATGAGGAAATTGTAACAGCATGAGGACAAAGTTAATACATTTTATACATTTGCAGATTTTCACACGGAAGCACAGAAGTTGGCTGCTTGTCAAACATGGTGTCCTTCACTGCATCACACTCTTTCAGCAGACTCAACAAGATTTTTTACAATGTCACGTGGTTTGTACGCATCGCAAGTTTCACTCATCACAGTTTGGTCAACTTTAAATATGGCATTTGTCCATTTACTAAAAGAACTGAAAACAGACATTTATTAATAATGTAGTAATGAAACATTCACTGTTAACCATCCTCCTTTACCCAGATCCAGGTTAGCAGTTATTCCAGCAAAGCATAAGTAAAAGCAACGGCAATTAGTGTTACTTAAGCATCACATGGCATGCCTTCTAATATACTATGCGCACAATTTGCAGTGTAAGCCATTTGCAAAACATCCTACTCACCATATTATTACATCTCAGGTTATTTACATTTGGTTAAGATGAATTTCATGCAATTTGTGAAGTGGGTTTACCCTCATTTAATGTATGGGTGCACATTAGTTTTCTATCTAATTAACATTAGTATATGTTACGGGGGTACTCAACGAGAGCGGGTTTCTTTTTCAAATCGCCGCTACATCAATCCCCCCTTTGATGGCTTTTGAAGCAATCACAAATATTCACCATACCGAGTACCACCTTTTGTGTTATTTAAAGCTTAGTATTTTTCTCCTCTTTCATGGCACTCACGTCTAACCTTTTCTTCATATCATAATATTCTTCATTGATTTCTTCAAGCTCTATCTCATCTCTTTCCCTCTTCACTCCTTTCTTTTTATACTTTTTATCTAATGTAACCTTCTTTCCTTTTATTCACCTACAACATTTATATATTATTATTAAACTTATTAATGCTATTGAAACTATGGGCATTACTACCTTCCCTAAAACACTCTCTCCAAACCTTGTAAACAAATTTTTCACAGCTGTAAGACTTTTTCCAACTCTTTCCCAAATACCGTCAACCTCCAGTTGGGATAAATCCTTGTGTAACCTTGCAATGTTTCTAATATATCCTTCTATCCCTTCACTTTTATCAGGGATATATGTACAACAATGTTGATTTTTTAATGTTCCACAAACTCCACCCTCCTTTGCCAAAATAATATCAAGGGCAAGTCTATTTTGCTAAACCATTCATCTGATTTCAACTATTTCGGTCTCAATCATCAGAAATCCACCGGCAGTATCTGTTGATAGTCGATCAACCACTGTAGACAACTTTCGTATTTTATGCAAATTTAGTACTACCCCAACTAATGGTATCAGTGCAGAAAATAAATCACCCACTATTTCAGTAAAACTTACTCTCTTTCGGTGCGTGAGTCTTCGTTTTATTTCATTGACACTATTATCCTTTAGGTTTAAATGATAAACCTTTGGAAACACAAACCCAAAATAGAAACTCCCATACCAGTGGGCAGGTAACCTATAATAGGCTTTTCTACCACATACATAGTATATTCCTGGGAAGACAGGATTGGTTCCACCCTTTAATCCCCAACCTCCTGTAATTTGAAAGGTATGCTCATATTCACTAGTGCCAATAAAATAATTATCGTAGTTAGTCTTTGATCTCAATAAACATAATTTCCCTCTCCTCGACCAATCCAAAGACATTGTAGCATAAGTTTTACACTTTTCATAATTTCCTTCATTAAATGCCCAAGGTGGCTGTTGTGTCTTTTGTTCAACCGCTTTTTTCTGGAAACTCTCTCTTCTATGTTCCACCATATCCAAAAACAATTGTTCCTCATAATGCAGTCCACATGTTAAGTTATTTCTATAAGCATGGTCTAGGTCTAATGGCTTGGTAATATGGAAACATTCACCCATATAACATGCAAGTTTAGCACTTTCTACGTTGTTTAGTCTACTTATTATTGGTACCTTTGAAAATACCAAATCCATGTCTGTATACTGATACTCCAATTTACATTACATGTAAAATAGACTACGAAGAACACTACATGAAACAGCATATGTTAGAGAAAGGTGATGATATGTTAAGCCCTCAGAGACAGAAGAGGGTAATTTCATGCAAACATAACAATAACTCACGTTCATGGTGTTAGTATATTCATACAATAACTTAGTAAATACATTTAACAAAAAATCATTATCTGATTCTTCATGATGGAGTATGCGTCCATCTAACTGTTCTCCATTAGTACTTATGGCCTGTTTAGTAACATCTTTCATTCCTTTAGGAGACACTTCATTAGTATTGTTTCTAGGGTTATTCATATCAAAAATTGGTATGACTACTGTTAATTGGATCCATATGAGTATTAGTAGGAAAATATAACAAAAGCAAAACTTAACACATCTACGTTTTAGTTCAGATCTTGGTTTTTTTGTGACTTCGCCATTTTATTATTGCTGGAAAAATAGTAAAATCTAACAATCTCCTTTCGCTAAGGCCTAGAAAAAAAATCTAAATCAACTTCTACCTAAAGAGAAAAAATAAAATTAAAATAAAAAAATGTGGTGGTGTAATCCTACACCCAATGACGTTTCTTCTTTACTCCTTTTAGAGTCTTCAAATGACTTGTCCTGATAAAACTTTTAATCCACCTCAGGCTGGAACAGTTCTTGACTAAGGTGGTCTCAAATTTCCCTCATTCTCGGTCCCACTATTCTCATGCTCCTCATTTAGATCTAAAGTCTCAAACTCCTCAAGGATGACATAAGTCCATTCAGGGGTCTTGTATTTTCTACAGGAAATTCTGGTTCTTCTTGATCTTCTCCTTGTGCCCCTTCCTAAATCTTCTTGTTCTGTCTGACTTGATATTCTGTTGCTTTGTTCTGGTCTGTTTCTTAATCTTCTTCTAATTATTCTGTATTTCAGTCTTTTCACTCCACTTGGCCATAAATCCCCCTTATTAGGTTTCTTTTCCTGCACTATCTTATCACCTTCTGTCTTCTGTTCGCTGCTTCTTTTGTTCAGTCTTTTCTCTATCTGTCTTGATTTGTTTTCTTGTGTTTCAGTCTCTCTAAGTTCAGTATTAGAGTCTGACTCACTAGCTAATTCTCCCTCTTCTAAATCTCCTTCGATCTTTTTCTCTTCTGAGACAGCATTTGGAATCTCTGATGTTTCTTTTTCTGATTCACCAGCCTTTTCACCTTCTCCTGGTTCAATAGCAGCCTCACCTTCTTCCGATTCAACAGCAGTTTCTTCTGTCCCAGTATCTGGTGCCCATTCTACTTGACTTGTGCTTGGCTGTTCATCGTCAAAAAGTTCACTTGAATATGCCACTCCAGATTGTTCAGCCTCACACACTTGGAGAACCAAAAATCCACAACTGTTTGTGGATTTTTGGTTCTCAGTCGCTGTTCTTCAAGTCTTTCAATTGGACTTGGGACTAGACGAGTATGGCTCGCATGTATCCAATTTGGCAAACCAAAATACTTCACTGCTGTGGTCGTCACCAATGCGATTTGGTAAGGGCCGTTCCAACGGGTTTCTAGGCACGTTTTCCTCACGTGCTTTTTCATTAGCACCCACTCTCTAGGATTCAGGTTGTGTGCTTGGTCTCGCTGTGTCGGTGTGGCATCTCCTCCAACCTGGCGGAACACAGAACATACCAGGTCAGTCATTCCTCTGCAATAATCCAGCACACGATTAGCAGAGAGATTCATCAATTTATTTGCAAGAATGTATGCTTGTCTCATGGCTCTCCCCATTAACACTTCGTGGGGACTTAACCCTGTCTTTTTGTCAGGTATGCTTCTAAGACTCATGAGCACAAGGGGCAAAGCATCAGGCCATTTTAGTGTTGTGGATGCACACACCTTTCCTAATCTGGATTTTATGGTGCCATTAATTTGTTCAACAATACCAGACGCTTCAGGTCAGTAGGCACAATGCAACTTCTGTTCAATTTGTAATGCAGCACAGATCATCTGAATTATTTCATTATTAAAGTGCAATCCTTGATCTGATTCCAAAGTGACTAGAAAACCAAATCTTGGGATCAATTCTCTCAATAACAATTTAGCAACAGTCAGACTGTCATTTCTCCTCGTTGGGTAGGCTTCCACCCAGCGAGAAAACAAACAAACAATGACTAGGACATATTTTAGTCCATTACTTGGAGGCAAATCGATAAAATCGATCTGAAGGCGAGTAAAAGCTCCTCCTGCTTTCCCAATTACACCTCAGCTTACCACTGTCTTTCTTCCTGGGTTTTGTTTCTGACAAATAACACACCTTTGGCACAAACTCTCAGCTATCAACCTAAACTTTGGATTGTACCAGGACTGTTTGAACATTCATACCATGGCATCTCATCCAATATGCGCATGTCCATGGTACATCCTAGCCATGTGAGAAAGCAATGAATCTGGCAATACTGGTCTCTCATCATAACAGATCCAGATTCAGCAGGCTCAGCAAGTTTTTTTACAATGTCACGTGGTTTGTACGAGTCGCAAGTTGCACTCATCACAGTTTGGTCAACTTTAAATATGGCGACTTGTCCATTTACTAAAAGAACTGAAAACAGACATTTATTAATAATGTGGTAATGAAACGTTCACTGTTAACCACCCTCCTTTACCCAGATCCAGGTTAGAAGTTATTCCAGGAAAGCATAAGTAAAAGCAACGGCAATTAGTATTACTTAAGCATCACACGACATGCCTTCTAATATACTATGCGCACAATTTGCAGTGTAAGCTATTCGCAAAACATCCTACTCACCATATTATTACATCTCGGGTTATTTACGTTAGGTTAAGATTATTTTCAGGCAATTTGCAAAGCAGGTTTACCCTCATGTAATGAATGGGTACACATTTGTTTTCTATCTATATATATGTTAATGGGGGTACTCAACAAGAGCGGGTTTCTTTTTCGAATCATCGCTACATCACACCTGCTGCACCAATGGTGGCTACACCCCTTAGTGCTTCCATTCATCCATCCATGCTCACTTAAACTCATCATTCATTCATGTGTGCACTCACCCATTCATTCACCACTAAATACACCAATCAATTAAAATGAGTAGAACGATTCACTTCTTCAAGGCTTATTTTTAGATGTAAAGGCAGCCAATTGCATTAAACACCTCTCTGTATTGAACCTGCTGTTATAGGTGTGACAGTCAAGGTGAGACACGTGATGCCAGGTGGGTCCTTGGCGGAGGTTATCTCTGTCAACTCTTAAATAATGTTATATTATTCTAATTTGCTCATTGTTTTACTGCTTGAAAGGTCATTCCAAAATCATTAGCACAGGTTCATGATCAACACTAACGTGTCTGCTAGTGGCAAATGCCAGATTGGTCTGTAACGTTTTATTTTAGTTGAAAATTTTGAATTTTATATATTTGTTTGACTGATCAAGGTTACTTTTTGTATTTTGTCAAATATTCACTTCCGAATGTGATTTAAGTGCATTTTTTTCTATATTCATGAGATTTGTATGCTTTCTTTTCTGGAATTATCAGGAAAATTTTGCATTTACGAATGCTATCAAAAATCATCTTGACAAACTGAATTTTATGTTAAAAATCACAATCTGTTTTGGTCTGTAAGGTCGGGCTGAGCCATTCTCTTCCTCCCGAGCCTTAAGAGTTTTCCCTGGCCCATTTGAAACTAATGTCTGCACTTATATCAACAAATAATGGATAGGGACAACTGGCTAACGGCATTCATCCACTTATGCATTACACGTTATAAAAAATAAAATATATGATATTTGAGTCCTGGGGCAGTAATCTGATGTATTGGTAAGTACAGTAACTGATTGGAGTTTGGGTTCGGTTTAGGCATTTTGTTTGGGAAACAAAAAAATGAAACCACTTTTTTCACATTCACAACAATTTCACAGAGCCTGGTTCATGGTTTATTATATTTTGTGATGGTTTGCGGTTGTTCACGTGAAGATTCCGGAAATACTAAAATACCACAATACCTTGAATTTCCATAAAATCCACCCAGCCGAATAAATTTGCGGAAATCCGGTGAATTTGTGTTCCTCTTGCGAAATCTATTCCATGAGTGGATTTTGTGTGTTTCATTTGAATTCTTTTGTCCGCAGATACTCTGGGGGCAGGCAGTTCCTGGGTTGCAGAATGACGTGTGGAGCAGCGCAGTGTGCACACCACTCAGCTCCACCGGACTCAGTCAAATGCGCCCTGTTCCCTACTTTCACCGGTGCTGTAATATATGGTGCACGCCTGCAACGTCCCAGTAGAATCAGCAGAATTACCACCGAGCAGGGTGCAGCGACAATTGGACTAGAAGGGCGTTGGACGGGACCCGTGATCAGCCGACGTGGGCTTGGCTGTGTGAGGTGAGGCAGCGAGCGTGAAATCAACCTCTTTCGAAATATCCTGCTGGCATCTTGATGAGTTTGCGTTTGCTTTGTCATTGCTCTCTGTGCCCTCTGCTGCCCCGCTCTCTGGCCTAACGGGTCTCAGTAAGGGACACACCAGTATTTATGAAAGCAAATACACAGCGGTGGAATAGTGCACACTCTAACTAGAACAAAAGCTAGAGAAAGAAGGTCCCATCAGATTGTAATTTGGGGGCATATTAACAAGCCAGGCGGTAAAATTATCCCCGCTTTAGCGTCAGAAATCTGCCGCTAAAACGGCGATAATGGGCTTGATAATATGCTCTATGGAATTCCAATTGAAGCCCATGTTAGACGTCCTTCACATTTAACATGGGCTTCAATTGGAATTCCATAGAGCATATTATCAAGCCCATTATCGCCGTTTTAGCGGCAGTTTTCTGCCGCTAAAGCGGCGATAATTTTATCGCCTGGCTTGATAATATGCCCCCAAGTGAGCGATAAGACAAACAATTTGATAACATTTTTCCATTTAAAGAAACAGTAAAAACCTAATTTTATGAAATTAGGACAAATACCCTAATACTGGCTTGCTTTTCTTTTGCAGTGCTTTGAGGCATTCGTGACAGGATAAACGTTGCATTCTTGCGTCAGGTTCTAACCCCTGCCCGGGGGCAAGTTAACCTCTTTCACCTTGGTGCCCCAATCACATGCGTCCATTCCCCCCCATAAATCATTCCAGTGACGACATAATATGGTGTGCAGAAAAGGCCACAGTTTATTTCACACATGGATTTTACATCTCACAACGCATTGGTTGGTCATTCATATACCTCCATTTCAATTTACAACATGCATTAATTCCCATGCTTGTCGTTGTCCTTTTAAGACTGCACTATCCTTTTTCGAAGTGTTGTCTATGCAAGGTTTCAGCGTTCACGGTTCCAGGCCTCCCCTGCTACCGGTTTTGTGGGTGTCTGTTGGGACCGGCACGGGCTGCAAGTGCCATTTCGCTTGCCTTGGACCCTTGCTGGTTACATGCCAGCTCCTCAGTGCCCCTGCCATGTGGCATCCCCTTTGGATCTTTTTCTGGGTTTCTTCCGCCCATCCATGTCCCAACAACTCCGCAGTTGCGATGACCACCTCTTTCTGGTGTGGGTGGGTGGGATTCTGATACGCTGGCGGGTTTCTTGTGACCAAAATGGGGGATCTAAGCCCCTTTTGAACCCCCCAGTCACTTGTCCTTTGTTGCCCTCCTTCAGTGGCTAAGGGCTTGCTTGGGGGCACCCAATCGTGTGTGTGTCCCCTTTTTCGCGGACTTGTGTGGTTCCTGCCCCCGGGAGGCGTACCCCACGGGCCCCCATCAGGTCCGGCTTCACTTTCCCGGCCCGTGTTCCAACCCCTGCCAGGGGGCAAGTTCACCCCTTTCACCTTGGCACCATAACCACATGTGTCCCTTCCCCCCATAAATCATTCCAGTAATAACATGATATGGCGCATAGAAAAGGCAACAGTTTCTTTCACACATGGATTATACATCTCACAACTTATGGGTTGGTCATTCATATACCTCCATGTCAATTTACATCATGCATTAATTCCCAAGCTTGGTGTTGTCCTTTTATGACAGGCAGCCCTATCCTTGTACAAAGTGCCCCCTATGCAAGGTTTCAGCGTTCACGGTTCCAGGCCTCCCTTGCTACCGGTATTGTGGGTGTTGGTGTCCGTTAGGACCAGCACGGGCTGCAAGTGCCTTTCCGCTTGCCTTAGACCCTTGCTGGTCACTCACCTGCTCCTCAGTGCCCCTGTTGTGTGGCATCCCTCTGCCTGTAGCTGTGTGCTGTCATCTGCTCACGGTGTCTCTGCAGTGAGCCATCCCAAGGACACTGTATGAGTGGCTGTTCTACCTATGGTACTTTCCCCTTTGGATCTTTTTCTTGGCTTCTTCTGCCATGTTGCAGACGGTTCAACGATCAGGAGGCTGTTCCCCCATTTTCCACCTCCCTAACCCCGCTCAAGAGAAACCCAGTAGAGCCAGAACCTCCACTATGTTGAGTATGAACATGTCCATGCCTACCCAGGTTAGGTGTACCCCATCCTCCAAGTGTTAGCCTGGGGACCCCAGGTTAATCATCCGATGCCTTACGAAACCCCAGCTGTTGGCCCTGCACTTTTTCGCAATTGTGATGTTCAGTTTGCATCCGGATATTTCAATTGCCCCATGGTTTATGGCTCCCCTCCACCCCCTTGCGCGCTTTCACTTCTGACCATATTGCATCCGCTGGACGGTTAACTATGCAAGGTTTCAGCGTTCACGGTTCCAGGCCTCCCTTGCTACCGGTATTGTGGGTGTTGGTGTCCGTTAGGACCAGCACGGGCTGCAAGTGCCTTTCCGCTTGCCTTAGACCCTTGCTAACTTGATAATTTTTTCCAGAAGCCCTCTCCTCCCCATGGCTGCTTGGTCGTTACCCCCAAGTGTACCACCACTGCATCTGGACTGACGCCTTTCTGGAGCGCTCTCCGCACCACAGGCAGCATCTGGCCCCATTTCATCCCGGGTTGACATAGCCAGGTCACCTCCATGTTATGGAGCCAGATCCCTCTGAATACTTGCTGTGCTACTGCCCACTGTTGCGCCCAGGTTATGTACAAGTGGCCCATGATCCATACTTTCTTGTGACCCACCAGAGGACCTAGATGGAGTAGGTTTAAACCAAAACTCAGTACACCATGTATCTCCTAAAGGTGCTCGATGCCCATCGCCCCACCATCTTGTTTTGCTCAGCAAAAACCCAGCTCTGCCGGTGTGGTTGTGGCCCCTGTTCGGAAGGAGTGTGACACGAATTCCCCTGGTGTAAAACCGGCCTTCTCTAGGGACCTCCGCATAACTACGATAAACTGAAACCAGCTGAGGCAAGACCCATTCCTATGTGTAAATTACAGCCCATGCGCCGGCCCTCCCTGTTGTACGTAGTCCTGGATGAGGCATACTGGGCAGCAGGCCTTGTCCTTGATACACTCAATCCTGGTGTATTTCCCTTTGCCCGCCTGGTCTGTTTTTGATCAGAGCAATTGGATCACCATGTGTTCTACCCCAATGCAGAGGTCCATCCTGCATATGCATGCCGTCCCTGGGTTCCCTTTCACTGGGGCGACTAACTCGCTGATCCTGTAGGCCCCGAAGAAAGCTAGTGCAAATGCTGCCCTGAATAACTTCAGCTCATGCTCCCCAGTGCATATTTCTGCTAATGCGCATATTGCCGTTTTTAGGACTGTAAAATCAATGGGTCTCCTCCTAGCCCTAGTCCTAGGCTGCAGTCTCTCACAGCTTTTCATAGAGATCCTGCAGAGAAATATCCCCGTAGGGTCCCTCCCTGTTGCCAGTTTGGAGTAATAGGTGACCGCGCTCAGGTGTGCTTGAGCCCATGATTTGGTTTTCCCATTCTGGAAAGCCCAGTCTATGAAAGTTGTTACCTCTTCCTGACTAACAACCTGCACCCCACTAGAGCCTGTTATGTCAATGAAAGTCGCACAGCACTTCCGATATCGTTTCTCTGTCTTGGCAGCCAGCGCGTGGTCCAAAAATGTCCTTAAGCCATGTCTACCAATTCCCATAGCTCTTCCGGCATTGGAGTAATTTCTTGGTCCACCTTCGGTGCCAGCTCCCTGAACCTGCCCCACTGAAAACGAGAAATGGAGTCAGCTATTGAGCTGTCCAGACCAGCGATGTGTCTCGCCCTAATGGCTATGTTCGCAATCAGTTGGCAACCGACTAACTTCCGCAGTAGTTTGACCACCGCTGGGCACTTTGCTGTTCCTAAGTTGATTGCCTGTACCACTGCATGGTTGTCTGACCATAGGGTGATCTGCCTATTGGCCAGTTCATGGCCCCATATTGTAAAGGCCACCACGATGGGTAAGAATTCTTACAATGTGATATTTCCTGTGAGTCCCCTCTGGCTCCAGTTGTTTGGCCATTTAGCCGCTACCCATGCTGTCCCCAGGATGGCCAAAAAGCCAGGACCGCCTGCTGCATCGGTGTTGTGTTCTAGCTGTTCTGCCCGCACCCAGGGTTCCTGCCACATGAGCGTACCATTGAAACTGGCCAGGAAAGTGTCCCACTGCCCTATGTCTTCCTTCTCCCCCTGCATGAGGCGCACTCTGTGGTGCTTCTGTGACACACCCTTGGTCAACCAGGCCAGGCATCTGGCAAATGGGCGCCCTGTGGGGATTACTTTTGTATCTCGCCTAATGTCGCTTTTTTCTGCTGCTGTAGCTGTCGTATGATCTGGCGCAGCTCAGTTACCATTTCAGGTGGTAGTTTGCATGTTCCGCCCACTGAATCTAGCTCTATCCCGAGGAAGGACAGCTTGGTGGTCGGACCCTCTGTCTTGTCCGGTGCTAGCGGGACGCCTAGTTCCTTTGTTAAGCCTACAAAAAGGTGGAGGAGGTCTGCACTTTCTCCTGTTCCTGCCTTCTCAATGAACAGGAAATCATCAAGTAGTGGACCCGCCCCCCCCTCCGGGTGGCGTGAACCCAGTGCCCATTCCAGAAAACTGCTAAACGTCTCAAAATAAGCGCAGGATATGGCACTTGCCATAGTAATATTTCCCGTCTATTTGGAAACCTTGGAGGTGATAACTGTTCAAGTGTACTGGCAGCAAGCGGAATGCTGACTCTATATCCCTTTTCGCCAAGACTGCCCCCCACCCTGTCTGTTTGATCAGTTCTACTGCATCATCCAAGGAGGCATAAACTACGGAGCTGCTGTCCTGCTCCAACCAGTCATTGATGGAATCCCCGTGCGGGTGTTGTAGGTGGTGTATGAGCCGTTATTTTCCTGGCTCCTTCTTAGGTACCACGCAAAACTATCAGGTTAGGTATTGGGGGGGAGGTGAATGGGCCAGCCACCCTCCCTAGCTGAACGTCCTTATCAATTTTCTGCCTAGCTGTCTCTAAGTTGTCCTGTATGGATTTTAGGTTGCAGTGCCACAGGACCCTTATAGGGGATGGGGAATCCGGATGTGAACCCATCCGCTAACTGTTTTCTGTCCGCTGCCTTGGGGTAGTTACTTAGCAATGTTGTCAGTCTTCTTGTGTTTATGGGAGTAGTAGTGGTATTCTCCCGCCCGTGTCCCCCCTCACCCCCGGCGCTGTCTAGCTCCCACTACTATTTCTTTGTGTTGCCTTTATCTCTGCTGTTACCTGCCCCTTGTGACTGTCTGCACTGTATGGTGGGATGGTTGCTGCCGCAAGTCCCACAGCTGTGTTTAAACCTGCATGCGGCTCTCCATTTACACTCATCCTTGTCGAATTACCAGCATGTTTCCATTTGTTTTCCGGTCTCCTGCCTGCCTGGCATTTTCCTCTGAACCCTTGTCCGCCCCCTTCATATTGACACCTTGGCTATTTTAAAATCTCTTAAATCAGGGTCCCCTTCTGACCCTGCTCCTGCCAGGGTGCTAGCCGGTGTTGCTGAGGTGATCTCTTTGGAGGTAAATAGAATTATAAATTTATCTCTGCAGACCTCCACAGTTCCGAGTAGCTGGAAGCAGGCTAAACTCTTACCACTTTTGAAAAACCCTCACTTGATCCCTCCAAACTAACCAGCTATCGCCCCATTTCTCTTCTCCCAGCTTTGGCTAAAATCTGTGAGAAGGTGGCCTTCCGGCAACTGGAAGCTTTTGTAGAATCTTCCGGCCTTCTTCACCCTGCGCAGTCTGGGTTTAGGTCATCTTACAGTACCGAGACCGCGTTGGTAGAAGTGGCCGAAGCCATTCGGGAGTGCCTTGATGCGGGCGGCAGAGCAGCTTTGGTTTTACTCAATCTTTCTGCCGCCTTCGATACGGTTCCCCATCGGCTACTCCTATCTCGCCTGTCAAACATCGGTATTGGTGGTCCTGCTTGGGATTGGATAAAATCTTTCCTGGAGGATCGATCCCAGCAGGTATGGATGCCTCCCTTTTCCTCTACGGTGAGGAAGGTATCTACGGGTGTCCCGCAGGGCTCTACCTTGAGTCCTCTGCTTTTTAATATTTACCTTACACCCCTGATCTTTTTGGCAGAGGAGCTGGGTGCTAAAATAATTGCCTATGCGGATGATACGCAACTTCTTTTTACATGGAAGGATTCAGATCTGTCAACTGTGGCTGCGCAGAACTGTCTATCGGCAGTTTTTAGGTGGCTGGCTTCTGCATAGTTGAAATGTAATGAAGATAAGTCAGAGGTTCTCTTGTATGGGCAATTTCCATCTAACTTCAGAGAATCCCTGTGGCCACCGGACTTTCCCCGTCCGATCTCGGAGGGTGTTCCTGTGAAAAATCTTGGGGTTTGGTTTACAGAAGACCTACGGTTCACCCATCAAATTAACAAACTGGTTGGATTGTGCTTCGGCATTCTGAAGTCTTTGAGAAGATTCCTGCCGCTGCTGCCTCAGCCAGCTAAGGAAACTGTGGTTCGTTCACTTATTTTTTCTCGACTCGACTATGCAAATGCTCTATATCTGGAGATTCCAAGATACTTACTTAATAAATTGCAGACTATACAGAATGCTGCTGCCAGACTCCTGTTTAACATCTCAGGTAGACGTAGCGTTAAAAAACAACTTCGCGATCTGCACTGGCTGCCGGTTTTCCAAAGAGTGCAATTTAAGGCTCTGACTTTGGCGTATAGAGCACTACATAACGCTGGCCCTCTCTATATTCAAAAGCGGTTTGCCTTCTATGCTCCGAATAGAGTGCTGCGGTCCGACTGTTGATCTCTCGTTTTCGCAGGGCTCGTTTGGGTGGCCAGTCTTTTTCAGTTAAAACAGCTATCGCCTGGAATTCTCTGCCTCTGAAGCCTCGAACCATTCAAGATCTCAGGCTTTTCAAAAAACACCAGAAAACTTTTCTATTTTCAGATTCGCTTTAATGGCCTCCTACAGGGTTCTCCTTCAGCTTCGCGCCATGACACTCTCGAGTTTTAGTACGCGCTATAAGTATGGTATAACATAACATATTTACCTTTGAATCCTGAGGGACGAAAAGTGGGTTACCGTGAGCCTATCCCTTCCCTGGCTGCCACCATGTGAGTTGTGAAGCCCTCCATGTCCTGGCAATCCCACTGTAGGGTTGGCCAGGTCAGCATCTTTTCCCTGAAGACTTCATCGTATCTTAACCAAGCCTCACCCTGATACTTTTGCTGTGCCTCATGCACCTTCTGCTCATATAGGATTAAGGCTGCTGCACTTTGTGGAAACTTCTCTATGAATATACATGACAGAGTTCTGATGGCCCGAAGCCAGTTCTCTATTGTTTTCTCCACCCATGGCTTGCGCCTACCCCTCATGTCCTCATCCTTCTTGTCCTGAACTGTTAAGTCTAGTCTTGCCTGGGGTACCTCCAGCAAGGAGAATATATCTATCTTCCGCCAGATCCTCTCCATCACTGTCAGCAGTATGAGGTTTGCTAAACCCAGTAGTTTTGTGATCGTGGGCAGGTCGCTCAGGAGGGATGTAAGTATTTGCTTGCCAGTTTACCTGCTGGGTCCCGCATTTCACCGACCCCAGCCCTGGTTGGTTGGGATCCTTCAGGCTCCATTGTGCCACCCTGATTACCCTGCACTCTCTTCCTAGCGGTGCCTTGTCCCGCCCTGGGGCCCCCACAGTATGGGGCTCCTGGCCCAGCCAATGCCACCAGAGCATCCATTTTGCTGGATGTGCCTGCGCTTGCCCCCCCGCTTCTTCCTGGAAATCGTACTGGCCCCCTCTTGGGTGTGCTGGCCATGGGGGCTGGGATGCCCATGGTCTGGGAGCTGCATACTTGCTTACACCTAGCTGTGTGCCATAATTCACAATCTGCCCGGGTACTCCCCCCTTTTGCGCTGCCTGCTCCTTTCACTCAGCGCTCGGTGCTCACCATATTCACTGTCCGTGCTTAGATTCGGCCTGCCTCATGGTCCACTGGGGGCCACCGTGCTGGCCACAGACCCATCATCACCACTGCTACCCTCCTCTGCGTCCAATTCAATTATTACCTCCAGTGGTGGGGCCCCGGGGGAACGCCGCCGTGCTTTCCTCGACCCCCCTTTGCCTGGTTTCACTGGGGCCACTGCTTTGGCTACCTGCACCTTCTTACCATGCGCTGAAGGGGGTGGCATTGCTCTGGGTCCTCCTTTGCCCGGTCTGGCAGGGGCCACTGTTTGGTTTGCCTGCCCCTTCTTACCAGGACTGGGGGGGAGGGGAGGAGGTTCTGCTGCTCATTCTGGCCTTGCCATTTTCCTGGCAGGAGGCACCTCCATGTCCCGATCCATCCACTCTTTGCCTCTGAGGGCCACCCAAGCCCTTGCCTTCTCCAATAATATCTCCAGGTCACAGTCAAGCTCTGGGGCTCCTCTTGTTCTTGTGCCTGTGCGTGACCTCATGCTCCCTCTTCGCCACTCTGAATCTTGCTGGCATTCTCCTTTCTCTTCCGGTGGTGCCGCATTTTCCCACCATTTTGCGGGACAGTTTCTGCCTTCAGTGGGTTCTGGCAACCTGCGATCCAGTGCTCCTGAGACCAGCAATGTGTGCTCCTACCGACTCCGCCCAGTCCCCAGAAAGGCTGCAACTCGCGCTGTGAAATTCTCCTTTCGCAACCCTTGACACTGTGCCCCTGAGACCAGCAACAAGGCTGTGTGCTTAGAACCGGCTTCTACCGGATCTTCCTGGTCCCAAACAACAGCTGCGGTGATGCCGGATATATTTGATCATTTTGGATGCACTGCTGCGACTCACAGTAGAATTCGGGTGCCCTGCTCTTAGCGATAATGCGCCGGGGTGGGAGGGCTAATGCAACACTCACCGCTTCTGCCTCCTGCCAGTATTTCCGTCTCTCGGGAAGGAGTGCTCAAGCCACCTCACCTGCTTCCTGGATGCTGTACACAGCCTCGTTGGTGGCCGCAGCAGAGGGACGTGCTTTCTTGTTCCAACCGCTACTTTGCTGTTCTGGTCCTCCGCTTCCCCAGGATGAGCCGCGGCGGCAGGGATCGGTTCCTGGGAGTGCTTTGAGGCCACGGCCAAGGAGCCCAATTCCTGTGGCTTAGTCAATTCGGGCTTCGGCAGCTGTAGTGGGGTTGGCTGCCACAGCTCCTTCTAGGTTAGTCAGTTGTGCGATCCTTAGTGGCGAGCAGCTTCAATCCGATTCTGATATGCTGGTGGGATTCCTGTGACCAAAAGGAGGGAACCTAAGCCCCTTTTGATCCCCCCAGTCGCTTGTCCTATGTTGCCCGGCTTGGGCAGCTACTGGCTTGCTTGGGGGCGCCCAATCGTGTGCACCCACCTTTTTTTGCAGGCTTGTGGGGTTCCTAGCCCCAGGGAGGTGTTCAGCACGGGCCGCCATCGGGTCTGGATTTACCTCCCCGGCCCGTGTTCCATCACTTTAATTAATCCAGATGACATCAGTGGGTGTATGTTTGGGTCTATGCCTCCGTATTGTCTTACTGCAGCGACCTACATGTAGTATAAAAGACATGGATTTTCAACCCTTCATGGGCTTATTAGCGCTTGATCCATCTGAGGTTGATCATGTAGGTATTGTTGCTTTCACTGTGAAACAGATTGCTATTTTCAGTGCTGAAAATGGCAAAATCAACAGCAGCAAGTGCTGCAAAGAATAAAAGTTATAATAATTATATAAAAACCACACAATTGAAGTTTTATATAGCATTACGTCTATGGGGGCTGGGAGTAGTGGTGTGGGGGGTACTGCAGCACCCACAAAATAACCATTCTAGAGTTCTGAAGCTGAATGAGCAATAAAGATGCCTTTAAATTTTGTTCACACATTTTTTGCACTTTCAGAGGTCAAATGTCAGGCTATGTCTTCCGACAAATTGCTGCTTATTCATTTAACAAAGAGAATCGTATACACAGAGACTAGTGTTTACTTTTTTTCTCTTACTGCAAAGCGAGAGGATTTTGTGAAGTGAACAATGTGGCAGTCTTTCTGCTGTGAAAGGTAAGGCTGAACCATGTCATTTTTTCAAACACACAACAAACATGTAAATACCTATAAATGAACTGTACGAATATTTCAAAATAAATCAGCACTTTAAAAAGTACAAATTAAGCACTTTTTGGTTATTTTAAATTGTGCTGGAAACAATAAATTTAATAGGATCAAAGCAATTCAAGACACTTTAGTTGGTGAAGCCCAACACACATTTCGCAGTATAAATATGTTGAAAATTAATCCAATGGATACGCTATCCATGAACGCACTCACTCATCATTGTGTCAATTCCTCAACCATCAATCATCCCGAACAAGTCACACTTAAAGGCTATTATCTCACAAGAAAACAGTGTAGCTCAATGTCCAGATTCAGGCCAACCTCTACTGTTCTCAATCTGCTGATCCACTTTGTCTCTTCCTGTCTTAGTTATAATTCCATGTCTCCTCCCCTTGTGTATTTGAGTGTGAAATATGGGAGCCCATCTTGATGATCCCATAGATTTTAGGTGATCTTGCTGTGTGGGTGTTTTATATTTGTTTGAATTGATCAATTTATATTTAGAGGCCTTTCACATCTATTTAGGTAATTCAGAACCCTTTTACCTCCTGATCTACACAGGCTTATTAGACTCATTAGGCATAGTTTGGGTTTAACCAGTTTAGGGGGAAAGTACCTATAATTGAACGTGAAACATTCTCAATATGCATGCAATAGTACTGGGTACTCATGCATATTGATGAAAGTGATCTATCCTTAGCAGTACCAGGTTAACATGAGCCCGGTGAGTCAACTTTAAATCTAATTATTTTTGGGAGCACATTGTATAAACGTCTCCTCTTTGCGTTTCATCTTTATAAAGTGACATTGCTGATTTAGTAACTTTTGGGGTATGCATACATGATTTGCGACTATGTGCTATAAGCCCCATTTGGTTAGAGGTCTCCTGATTGGTGGACATTTGTTGTAGTAGGATATAATTGTTTGTTCCATGAGGATAGGTCCACCTCCATTTGCTCTTGTAAGCGTGATTTAAGAATGGCGTAATTGCAGTACATACGATAATACTTTAGGGCACAAGTGTGATATAACTTTCCACTCACTATGTGTAATTAACTCGTTACTGGTGCTTTTCCCAAAATATATCATAACATTTTTTTTGTATTACAACAGGTGTTGTTTTCACTTATTGTAGAACACTCACTCAGCTAGGGCAAGGAGGCCGTCTTTCCTGTCTGAACAAGCCTTTTAAATTTTTCAACATATATGCCTCTGATAGGTCGGAATATGCGGCAGACTTAAGAGGAAACTCACTAACCCGGAAATGAACTTGAGAATAGTAAGGACAGTTGGGCAATATGCTTGGGATATGTTTTAACATATTGACACATGGTTGCTCGGGTTAGTTACAGTTTCAAGTTTATTTTAATTTGATATAGACCTCGACTGAGGTCAACAAATATACAAACACAATTTTAAAACATTTAACATAGAACTCATATCATCCCTTTAAACATTTATGATGTTAAATCCATTCATCATAGCTTTTTAAGACGACTTTAGCTCAAATCTGTTTAAGAATGATAGCACTTAGAGCATTTGTAATTCGTCTGGTGGTAATTATTTCAAGATTTGGATAGACCTTATAAAGAAATAAGGTTAGATCTGTCATTGATAGGTCATAAAATCAGCTTTGGATATTTAAAAGTTTAAAATCGTTAGTATCATAAACTTTAAAACAGCTTTAAAAAAATCTTTAAAAATGTATACAGTTGACAACATGTATAAATCAAAAAGGGCGGAGAAAGAAGGGGTTATGACCAACTCAGCTTCTTTTTCTCAAATGTTCAAATATCAAATAGAGAGTGGATCACTGGTCCTGAAAGAACCAGGGTTAGCAACAACAGTACAGAGTACTGTTAAGAAACCCTCAATCACGTTTTTGCAGGTGGGAATTAGCGGTATGTTCGATTATCCGCTACTTGCTTGACAGCGTGACAGCATCATCATTGGGTTAATGAGTGCTTCCTCCACCCGGAGGTTTTTCCTCTGGTTTTTTCAGTAGTGATCAGAGAACCGTGTTGGGTATATAGTGAAGTGATTTACAGTGAGTGAAAATTAAAAAACTCGTAAAACCAGTTTGTAATTTTAATAAAACTGGGTTCGAGTTGAGTTAAAAACGCTTTACGTGCACAAGGCAGACTATTTAGGGTCTGGTGCACTATAAAAATGTGTCCGAAAAAGAGGTCGACATGTTTCAGCCCTATCTAATGCCCATAAGGGTCATGTAGGCTTTCATCAGGACCTTATTTATGTGTGGAAGACTCTATTGTTAATAGGTCTCCGTTGTGAAGAGGATGAATTATATTCTTCACCAGCAAATATACGTTCAATTTGAACCTTATTTATTCAGATGGAGGGTTACATCTGGTAGAAAAGGATTTTCCCCGTTCTTTTAGACAGGAGTAAGTGACTTGTTCTGTCGCTGCCTCTCTCTACCCGGTGACAACAGACAATTTCATTCCGGTGGTAATTTACAGAGAGTGATTAGGCTTTGTACAGAAGGAACATTGTATTGGATTCTAATAGGCCTTAGATACCTCCTCCTGGCTTCTATTAAAGTTGGATTTGGGCAAACTGCTAATACATGAGTTAGATCTTGCATTCCTCCCTTACACAAATCACAGAGCCCTGTTTGTGTTTTCAGAATTATTCCACTTTGGTCTATGTGCATTCAGAGGGAGGATTTCCAACCTTAGTAAGAAAATACAGCGGTGAATCCTGTGATCTAATCAAAAATATGTATATTTCTCAGGGGATTTATACGCTATAGTTTTAGTATATTCTATATAGTGTTTTAATTGAAGACAATGTTCTACGTCCAGGTCTAAGCTTAATTTAGAGGTCAGATTCTTAAAAAAGAGCTTCAAAAGTGCCGGTGTCCAAGTTTCTAAAAGTGCTACTGTGCAATGAGATAGGCTAAAACCTATATTAAGATTCTTATTAAAAGTGTAACGCGACGGCTCTTCTCTAAAGGTTTCCAATTTTAAAATATGTCTTAAAGTACCAGAGTCGGTGTGTAAAAGATAATAAGCCCATCTTAATAAATTAGAGATGGCCCTTGCGTATATGCTAACTAAGGAGAATTCAAGGCGTAATGCTTGGGCAAGGACAGCTTGATTTACTCTTATTAGTCTCCGTAAAAAATTCCCTTCTCTCTTTTTTACTGATTTCCAGATTTTATGTGCATATATTCTAGACCGTAGGTTAAGATAGGTGGGATTTTCATGCAATATACCTTAAGCTCTAACATAGGTTGTAAATGTCTATTTCCAGAAGAGGAGTATAGCCTTAACAGTGCTCCTACATGGGCATCCGCCTTTTGACCTATGTGTTGTAGATGGGAGGAGTTCTGTAGGGTGTGGGTGAAAATCCGACCTAAGTACATGTATTTTTTAACTTACTCGAGTAGTTTTCCCCCAATGTCCAATTAAAGTGTCGCAATCGCTTTTTTCCCCTAAAAGTTAGGATTTTGGTTTTCAAAGTATTTGGAACTAAAAAATTATCATCTGCGTAGCTACTTAATGCGTTTAAGTTTCTTTCGAGTCCTATCGGCGTAAGGTCTAAAATTTCGATGTCATCTGCGTACATTAAAATATATATGTCACTCGATGCTAATTTCGTCAGGAAATTTTTTACATATGTAAAGTGCTCTGTTAAGTCGCTTAGATACAAAGAAAATACAAGATCTCTTGACTGGGGGTGAATGTTTTGACTTGTTCTGCTTTCCGTCCATTAATTGTGTGTCTTTTGCCTTTATAAAATAAGCTATTTGATTTGTTGTTAAGACTATCACGTCGTCCCTTGACTCATCATTTCCTGCAGACTGCTGTTTCGATTTCTTTACCTTCTGTGTGTTAAGTTTATATAAGTTTTGGATATATGCTTCCCAGGCCGTTGCTGGCCCTGGGAGTGCTTGTGTAGTGTTCCTAATGCCCATTTGTTTGGCTACTAGTCTCCAGTATACTTTACTGTTTTACTTCTGACTGCCAATTCAATGTCTATCCGGTTAGTTACAGTGAAAGGTGATCACTCTGAGGCACTGTATATCCGTTCTACCGTTTACATATATAACACAAAATCCCGTCATTAGTTCTCACCTCAGGGCACTGTTATCACACACTAGAATACCTATCTATCACGCTTAGTTGGAGGTTCCTATTATGTACGTCTGTCTGTATACAGGCCTCCTATTGGTGGATATAGACCGTAGCAGTAACTTCTACAGTTAGTCACAGGCATTTAGAAAAACTTGAAGCCTCCAGGACAATTTAGACTGAGGCCATGAAATGCGTAAATTAATTAGTACATGGTCTTTGTGCAGTAGTGCACCTATTATTACTTTTACAGGATTGTGCCATAGGAACTGGACAGATCAAGTTGACGGACCAGATAGTAAACACAGGTTCAACTCACTGCATAAAATAGGGAAGATCAGCGATTGGCTGATAGAGCCGATTGTGAATATCTCAAATTACCACATTGGTAGTTATGTAGCCACAAGACCCTGGTGAAATTGGCCTTGTAAGTAATAATATGATTGTTGTTTGGTTCATTTAAAACTGTGAGCCAGCTATTGAGTTATTTGTAGGCCTATTTCACATGCATTGAGTGCTGTGACACGAACAAGGAAGGTTACAACAGAGCAGGTCTTATTGACCCTTGGACGATGATATGGAGTGAGTGCGGCGTGACATACTGGTGTGTGGTAGTGAAAACACAAGAATGAATAATTGAATTTTGATCTTAAGAAGCCATGATATTGGGCATGTGCAATGAGTGATAATGCGGTATGCTTGCTATATTCAAACAGAAGTGGGGCTTTGGCTTTAAAAATGTGTCTCTTTTTCTAAATATAGAGTGTCTATTATCCAAAACCACTTTCTTTGATTTTTAGATTGAATAGGGGGCACTATACCACCCGGTATTAGGACTTTGTTCTCTGACAGCCACTTGATATGGAAGAACATCTTACACAACATTGGGATAATTAATTCATGGATTGTCCAAGTGAGTGAAATCTGTATAACAGTTACTTAGAGATTTACTTTTGTATAAAGTACTGTGTTGGTAGTTTTAGTACAACATGCATTGAAGGGTAGTTTTAAATCACAACATAGAGGTTCTATTGGGATACAGCCACAAGAAACTGAGATTGGATTTGATCACAGGCATTCAACTTTTTATATTTAAAACACTATTAAGTGCACTGTGCTTTTAAGTATGTACATAGGTTGTGAGTCTTGTGGTATTTGTTTTTATATTATGTGTCATGTAAAATATTATGTATATATCTGTCTTTTGTATTGATGGTAATAATTTGTATACATACACATATATTACATGCTGTTTTTGTCTGTTTTAAAGACCTGGTGAAGTCCTAAGGGACAAAACGGGTGAGCTGGGCTGATTTACATTTGTTTGCTGAAAATATTCAATAAAGTTGGATTTGAACTCATATACAAGACTCCAGAAGAATTGAATTCAATTGAACTGTCTCTATGGGATTTTCATGGACATTTTAATACGAGGAACCTTTCCAGTGCTCAAATTGAGTGATTTTTATTTTACATTGTACGCTCCTTTTTAGTTGTTTTACTTATATTCAGATTGAGTGTGGCTCCTAAGCAGTGGAATTAAAGAAAGGCTGAGCGTAGTAGTCTGTATAACAGTGGGAACGATACACTAGTGCGACACTGAATGGCCTACACTTCTGATGTCAAGTTCTCTTGACTTATCCACAATTGACTTATTTAATTTAGTTATACGTCCCTAGTAGAGTGCAATACATGTGCCCAGGGCCTGTAAATTAAATGATATTATTGTACCTACCCACTGATTGCACCGCCTACTTCAGTAGTCCTTTAAAACATGTCTCAGGCCTACCATTGCAGAGCCAGTGTGGCAGTTTAACTGCCATTTCGACATGGCACGTTAACCCACTTGACAGACTCAAACCTTTCTTTTTAATACATAAAAGTCACTGCTAGGGTAGACCCGTAATAGCCCCAAGGGCAGGGTGCAGTGGTGTATTTATAAAGTGGGACATGTAATTTTACGTTTTAGAGGTCCAAGTAGTGAAAAACGTTTAAATTCGTTGTTTTACTACTGCAAGGCCCATCTTTCCATAGGTTAACTTTGGTATTGCTATATGGCACCTTATAAGTGTAATTCCCGATTGGGACAAGATAGAAATTTTGAATTTGGTGTCTATGGATTCACAATGTAAAATTACAAGGCGTGGTGAAGTTGGATTTTAAATTGTAAGTCTGAAAATGCCACTTTTAACAAAGTTGGTATTTTCTTACTTTACCCATTCTGTGACTCTGCCTGTCTCTGAATACATTTCTGGGTTGGGTGACAGCTGGGCTTCATCATGCATTCCCTCTAGACAGTCACACACAAAGGGAGCTGAGGTGCGTCAATCACCTCCTGATAGCCCATCACCAGACTGATGGGCCTTCCTGAGCTAGATGGGAGGGAGGAGCTGACACTTGCGCAGGGCTGTGCCTGACTCTTCACAAAGAGCTGCATATCCCATGTAGTGAGTCTGGAGCCAGGGCAGTAAGAACAAGAACCTTGTGACCTTCAAAGGCCACTCTTTGAAGTATGCCTCACTTCAAAGGCACAACTAGTACTGGCCCCTGACACCACCAACTCTGGACACTCTACCAAGACGAAGGACTGTTGTGCCTCCGAAAAAACTGACACTATGCTGAACTCTGCTGGATTTGCTGTACTCCTGCTTTGCTGTGCCTGCCCTACTGCCCCTTACCTGGTGGTGATAAGGATTGGTCCTGAATCTCTATATCCCCAGAACCAAGTGGCTATAAAGGCTTGCTGGCTTGCCTCCGGCTATGAAGTCTCAGGGACATCAAAGACTTCCTTCAACTCTGCTTCAGCTACTGGACTCTGCCAACTGTTAGTCCTGCCCTGCCAAGAGGTGCCAATACAGTCCTTTGCCTACAAAGGGGATTCTGCAGATGTTTTCTTTGAAAACCCATGCATTGCCTGCTCTGCGCCGATCAGAACCGACACATTCTCCTTCAAAATCAAAGCAGCGCCAGTTCGACTACATCCCAGTGCGGCTCGGCCATGATGCGAGATCTGACTGTGAGGTGCAAAGACGACGCAGCACCTTCATCGTAAGGGGTTCAATGTTGCATTTAAAAAAGAAAAATGAAACGTTTCTGTTTTATATTTTAAGCGTAAGCACTGATCCGTGGGACCACTGCCTGCTCTTAAAAAATATTTTCTCTACCATTCACAAAGGGGAAGAGGTCCCCTGGGGACCCCTTTCTGTTTGCGAGTGGCTTACCACCTACTTGAAGTAGATGATAAACTGCGAGTGTTTTGCAACTGCAATTGTGGTCGCAAAACAATTGTACATTGAAGTGTGAGTCGCTATTAGGAAGGGACACCCTGGCACACCCCTTCCTAATAGCAAGTCGCAAACCCTATTTTGCGAGTCGGTAATAGGTTACCAACTCACAAAATAGGGTTTGTGCATGGGGCAGACCAATTTTGCGGTCGCAAACGGGCCAATTGCCCATTTGCAACCGAAAAAAATGGTTGTACATCTGATCCCTAGTCTCGTAGGTGACAAAATATCTAGGTTTATTAAGTTTAGATCAGGTTACAGGCAAATCAGGTAAAGCCCCACCAGGAGCAGCATCCTGATGCTCAGCCCTTCTCAGTCCAACTGTCCACTCATCCAAACACAAACAGTCTCAACATTCCAACCATCCAATGACCTCACTCGTTGGCTGAGCAACAGGGAACATCAAGACTGTGGGGAGAATGAATAAGATAACATGAGGCCACAACACATCTCCCCCTATAAAACAACAGAAAATTCAGCAGGATGAAGGACAGTAAAACACCCTCTCACAAAACGTTCAACAAAACTATAAATACCCTTCACCGAAACAAGCATAAAAGGGCAAAAACACTTTATGAAATAACTTCAATGCTCCAATTGGATGTAAGATGCTAAAATACACAGGCAATCAATATGTCCCACAAATTCACTATGCAAGCGTGAAGATAACCCAAAAACTGAACACAGCTGCCCATTCCCCTCACAACCGGACCAGCCCAGTACCCTCCATAACACAACACTGAAACGGGACCTGGGCTTCTTCCACACTCTACTGCATTGGGGTGTAACCACGTACCCCCATCACCATACATCTAAACAGGACCAGGGTGTGGTCTACCCTCAGCAGCATAGGGGTGTAACAATGTATCCCCTTCACATCAGGCAAGAAACTGCCCCATCATCCTAACCCATAAGAAGGATGGTAACTACCCACAGGGCTTAACACATTGCCCCCACATTCTAAACCCCTTAGGATGGATGGTCAAAATAACACGCCACAAAAATGGCACTCATGCCACTCTCCTTCTGCATTGTAAACAGGACAGAGAAAACGTACACCCGTCCATCCTTGGGTTAAACACGTGCCTCTACACCCTTAACCCATTATGAAGGGTGGTATCTTGAGCTTACTCACCTCCCCTGCACCCTTGATCCCTTAGGAAAGGTGAAACTAGTCTAAAGACCCTGACATGTCACTCAGCACATGTGACTATAACATTCAACCCCTTAAAAGCATTCCTAAGATGCAGCACGATATTGAAGATTCAACAAACTACACACAAGCATAGCAATGAAAATTATTAACTGGCAGTGAGTTTTAAAACCACCTCTCCAGTGAGCGACTCTTCACCCGAATCCAAAATCCATGTCAATGGTGAGTCAATCCCCCTACTCAGTGCTCTTTACTGTTTGGTTCTCTAGGTATTTTACATTGAAAGCACCGTTACCCCAATACTTATTTCAACACAGTGTGTTTAGTGCTGGTGTTCTATGCTTCTCAAGGCATGTCACACAAGCTTCACATCCATTACCAATTTACGCGCAGTTCCAGGCACTACCACACAGCTGTTTGCGACCCTGCTGTGCCGCATGGATGAAGTCAACATGCCCAGGTTTCATAATAAAGAGACTTGCCATCAAATGCAGTTAGCACTCTAGATTCTTCAGAGCGCATTCTATCTTCCCTCTTGATGTGACCACGTGGCAGGAAGATGTCACAAACATGTAGCGCACGCACCCCTTTGAGGATATCTTTGAAGACACAAAATATAATGGTGCGCCAGAGCAACGCATGCACCCTCCGTAAAATGTCCATGAAATGCCAGAAATGACAAGTGCGCCCACATTGGTCTTTCCATACATTACCGTGGGTAAGCAGAGGCGCACTAGTTTTCACTATGACATGTGCGCCAAGACTCCCACCATGCACCTGGCCTCCCACACAGACATGCAGAGTGACTTGAGCTCCGCACGGTGAGACGCACTTCACATGCTCCTCAACAATGCTGCCGACATGCTCCAGAATGCTGCTCATGCCGGTCACGCTCCAGTATTCAAATGCTGCACAACACCGCTTGGTCAATGGCAAGTAAAGAAAAATTAATAAAGCATTTCACATGGTCCAAACGGCATAAAAAAAAGGGCTCACCACAAGCCAAGTTTAGTCATCAGTACCTTGAGACACTTGTTGCCAACTATAAACTCCAACCTTGTCAGTGCTAGTTGCACAAATTAAGTTGAACTGTTCCAAAACACCTTTCATACCAGGGTTGCTCCAATGCTAATTTGAGGTACAGGCTCCCCACAGGTCAAATGCTCATTGCCTCACCGGTTCACTCCTCACCAATGTTTCCCATCCATATGAACTAGGCAACCCTCTGAGTCTGCTGCACACTTGCGCTGGCCTGTTGAAATTCCCTGGACTGCAGGCTGTCTGATGTACATAGCAAACACAACGAGATGATGGATAGAGTGCTAAAAATTTGCAACCACTCACCCCCAGTCACAGATCTGAGTTTAATCCATCATTCCTTTGCTCATTACACCACCCCAGTTTGGACCCAGCTATATGCAAATCAGTCTTGAACCTGTTCCTCATGGGAACAGTCCAGCCCAAACTGCCAAGCCAGGTCCTCCTTGGATTAGAAACAAGCATCCTAGGACTGGTTTCGGGGTTTCACCCCTTATCAGCCAGGCTCACTTGAAACCAGTGACACAGCGAGCAAGGGACCGATGTCTGGGCATACCCTTGGCCACTTTGGTTGATCATAGTAAACACAACAAGATGATGGACAGAGTACTGAAACTTTTCAACCACTTACCCCCAGTCCCAGGTCTGTGTTTAATCCATTGTTCTTTTTGCTCACTATGCCACCCCAGTTTGGACCCAGCCATATGCAAATCAGTCTTGAGCCTGTTTCTCTTGGGAACAGTCCAGCCCAAACTGCCAGGCCAGTTCCTCCCTGGACCATAAGCAAGCATCCTGGGACCGGCTTTGGGGTTTCACTCCTCATCAGCCAGGCTAGCTTGAATTCAGTGGCACAGTGAGCAAGGGACCCACGTCTGGGCATACCACTGGCCACTTAGGGCAAACATAGCAAATACAAGATGATGGACGGAGTGCTGAAACGTTTCAACCACTCACCCCCAGTCCCAGATCTGGGTTTAATCCATTGTTATTTTGCTCACAATGCCACCCCAGTGAGGTTCTGGACTTTTAAGAGTCCAGAGGTGTCAGGGAAACAACACCCAAAGACCCCTGAGTTCCTCCTGTCTCGGTGCACAAATAAACAGAGACACGGGCTTCTCGATGGTGGCGTCAAAGACCAAGGTTTATTTACTGCAGGGACACAGAAGTCATAGGAACCACACAGAGGCAGAATCTACGAGACTGTTCGAATTGCATTAAGTGGGTTGTTCCTTAAATACACGGAAAATGTCTTTAGGCAACATTACACAAATATTTCTCATGCCCAACCCGGTATCCCAAATAAACAGTAAATAGACATCAAACAATAATTAGTCGTAGGTTTTCGGTATTCGATCAGGTCCCCTCGTCAGTTTTCCATTCTTTACCCGATCCTCCCCATCATAAAAATCGTAACCTCCCCATTGTAAAAGCCCAGAAGGAGAGGAGCAGAGCCAGGTGCGAAGGATTGAAAAGTAGGATAAGAGGTGTTTATGGATCATAAACGGGCATGGCTACCGTCTTCGGCCTTTCAGTCAGGACAATGGACACGAGAACCAGTATAGCAGGACTGGCCTCAGGCAAGGGAGGCAGCTTGATTTTGCCTAGTCATGCAGCGTCAGCCTTTCTCGGGGCTTGAGCTTACGTGTCCTTAACAAGGTGACTCTGTCGGGGTCATTGCCCGTTCATTGACTATGTGAGGGCAAAAAACAAAATGGATGCCGTAACTAAAATGGATGCCATGACTTTACAACAGAATGCCCTATTTCTCAGTGAATTCATGCTAGCTGCGTAGCGAAAACACTGTCATGTATGTAATGGATCATTTGCGGTTCATAGGTACCAAAATCGTGTCAGTACTACGATACCGATTTCACGGGTTCGGATCGCTACAGAACCTCACCAGTTTGGACCAAGCCATATGCTTGTCAGTCTTGACCCTGTTCCTCATGGGAACAGTCCATGCCATGTTCAACATTCCGTTCATCATCTTATTTTGTGTTGCTTTTTCACCCTAAGAGGGAAGGGTATGCGCAGACGTGGGTCCCGTGCTCGCTACGCCACCAGTTTCAAGATAGCCTGGCTAATGAGGGGTGATGCCCCGAAACCGGTCCCAGGATGCTTGTTTTCCGTTCCAGGGAGGACCTGGCCTGGCAGTTAGGGCTGGGCTGTTCCCATGAGGACCAGGGTCAAGGCTGATTTGCATATGGCTGGGTCCAAACTGGAATGGTGTGGGGAGTAAAATAACGATGGATTAAACCCCGATCTGTGACTGGGGTTGAAAGCTTGATAATTTTCAACATTTCGTCCATCATCTTTCTGTGTTGCATTTTCACCCTAAGTGGGAAAGGTATGCCCAAACGTGGGTCTTGTGCTCACTACGCCACCGGTTTCGAACTAGCCTGGATGATGAGGGCTAATGCCCCGAAACATATCCTTGAGGCTTGTGTGCCAATCCAGGGAGGATCTGGCCTGGCAGTTTGGGCTGGACTATTCCCATGAGGAACAGGGTCAAGGCTAATTTGTATATGGCTGGGTTCAAACTGGAATGGCATGGCAAGCAAAATAATGATGGATTAAATTCAGATCTGTGACTGGGGGTCAATATTTGACAATGTTCAACACGCCGTCCTTCATCTTTTGTGTTGTTGTCTAATGTACATAGACAGTGGTGGGGCTACCAGTCGCAATTCTTACCTACAGGCTTCAAACTCTTTTTCTTTGTATTCCACTTAGTTTCTTCTGCAGTTCGTCTAGTTTCTTCTTAGTTTCTCTAGTTTCTTGTTAATTTAAATTTCCTCATGCATAGATTATTTTCCTCTCATCACCGATGTTACAATCAAGGATGTAGTCTTGTAGGTTACAGAAGATGTAGGTTTATTCGGTTTAGATCCGGTTACAGGTAAACAGGTAAAGCCCCCACCAGCAGCAGCCCTTCTCAATACTACTGTTCAATCATAAAAGCACAAATACTCTCAACGTTCCAACCATCCAATGACCTCAGTCAGTGGCTGAGCAGCAGGGAACATTAAGACTATGGGAGAAAGCATAAGATAGCAAGAGGCCACAACACAGTGACATTAGAAGTCTCCAAATTGAGGAGAATCATTTTACTGGTGGCTGCTTTGAGGTACCCCCTATTTTTCTAAAAATATCCACAAACAGCTTGGTGCAGGTGATTTAGAGAATCAAATGAAGTTAGCACCACTTTTATTGTGGTGTTCTTTATGGACTAACCAACTTGCAGCATTAAACCGGGATATTATTCAGGACTGTTTGCCTTGTGAGTATGGGTTTAGGATCCATTGGCTCTCTTGCATTAATCTGGCCTTAAGTCCTCCGGAAGGGGTGCGTTGTTTAATAAACCATCAGAGATTGTGAGTTCAGTTAAACTGTGTCTAAAAAATTTTGGAAAAAAGTGAAGAACCCAGCATGCTGGCTGGCATTCCAAAAACTGACTAATAGAGAATATGCAGGAACGTTGACAACCCCTGGAATAGAGCGTATCTAACCTCGTCTAGTAACTCATGGGAGAGTTCTATTTTGACCGGGTTTAGAACCGGCTCCTTCCACTGGCAACAGAGGTTCCCCTTGTGCCAATTTGATTGAGGCTCGCTGGCTCTTTGTCCTTGCGATGATTTCTCACAGCAATCTATGCTACTTTGTATATTGTTTTGTACAAATTATGAAGGGCATAGAATTGTTTTATATCAACCCAAATGTAGGTAAAATGGATTTTAGAAGATGTAATCCTGCGGTAACCTTTCTTCGAACACTCCCATCTCATGCAGTATGTATCCATTTTTGGAACTCGTTAATGTTTTAATTTGTTTGTTATATGATTTTAAGATGAGGTTTTACACGCATTGGAGGATTAATTGATAAGTTGATGGTAATGGAATATTTCATCATTATCTTGATTTTAAAGTTTTTTCATGCCCTTTAATCATCATTTTCAAATGATCAAATAAAGTGTGTTGATTGATTGCTTGATTGAGATCCCTTGAGTTAGGTAACAATTAAAATTTGTTATGAGTCAATAGCACCAAGAGACCAACTCGAGATGAAAGTGCACGCTACAAATATGCCTGCATCTATGTTAACAGAAAAAACAAAGCAAAGGCAAAGCCAATAGGCTGTGCCATTGTGATCTAATGACTTTGACAATGGTTTTATCCATGGTGCACATCATCCCCAATGCTAAGCAGCATAGCTAAAGTAAAAAAAGGCCTTTGAAATGACCACTCATGTCGTTTTGTAGGCACGTGCACTGTACATGTGTGCCTACAAAATGACACGGGTGCTTCCTTTTTCTTTTTACTGAACAGAGTTAGATCGGTAACTATAAATATAATAAAATCCGCAAAAGCATTATTTTAAAAAGTGATTAAAGTCAAAGGGAGAGAAATGTAAAGAATGGGGGGTCCAAAGCTACACAGGAGAATGCAGAAGCAACACAGAGGTGTTAGGGTTTTAACACGAAACTAACATGGGGAGGGTGTAAGGATGGACATGAAAGAAACACGGAGAGGGCAGGTGGGAAGGGTTAAGCAACACAGGGGAGGGTAGGAGGGACAGGGATGAAACATGGAGGGGGCAAGAGGGAGAAACACAGAGGCAAGGCAACAGAAAACAAAACAGGGGGAGAGAAGTACAAGAGGAAGAAGGTTCAAAAACACACGCACTTTCATAGAATGCTCAACATAAAAGAAAAAAGCAGAGCTTGAAAAGCAAGCAGTGGATGCAGAGATGTCAGTCAATCAAAACAATGGCAAAGAGGCAATGCTCCACTGGAGGGACAAACACAAGGTTGATAAGCTGTGGCATGAATAAGAAGCATGCAAATGAGTATGACAAGGAAAGCCAATCAGTGACAAGTAATGAGCGGGTAATGGGCATGCACCAAGCCTCTCCATATTCTTGGTAAGCCACAATATGCCTCACAACAGACTGCGCATGTGCTCTCTAGTATACTCGACCTAATATTAGAAAAAGTGTCAGAAGTAGTGAAACATAAGCTTCCTCCACAAATAGCAGCTACAGCACCAACAGAATCGAGACACCACTCCAGATTGTGGTGACAGGGAGCATCCCATCTAAGATTAAAATATGTGACTCCTGCCAATTCATGTCCGTTTTAGGTTGCATGCACATGGATCAGCATTACCAAAGACATAGTCAATCCCCTGGAATGCATTACAGGACCTCAGCCCCCATAAGAGAGTGACGGAGCTCTGTGCTGACTGCTGGTGGGAGAGACCACGACCCCTGATCCACCAGACAGAGAGCCATGCAGCTATTCATTGATTGCTGGTAGATATACTATAAGCCCTGAGCCTTCAGCCAGAGAGCTTTGCAGGTCTGAGCTGACTGCCAGCAATGGGCATGGTGACAATGTGACAAACTGCATGTCATTTGGTTAGCTTGGCCAAATGTCTGACTTTCTGGGGCTGTGGGGGTTGCAAAAATCACGTGCAGCCTAATTGAAAGATCTGCTCTTCAATGACAATTTGAAGAATCAAATTGCAAATGACACAGAATTACACGGTTCCGGAGTCTTGGTTCTTTGTGAAGAAGGAATGTAGGGTGGAGGAGCAGTCATATTGTGGGGCCAGGAAGTGTGGTTGTAGATAGAAGAATTGCTGAAGAGTGTAAGAAGTAACATGAAGACAAGAAGTGCTGACAGAAAAAGGATGAGGGCAGAAGGGAGTGGGTGGACTGAAGAGAAAGGAATGTGGGAAGTGGAAGGGCAGAACAAAAAAGGGTATATGTGGTGAAAGAAGATGTGTCAGGGTGAGGAATCCTGATCTTGGTGTAGGATAAAGGGTAGCAAAGGGACATTGAGATGGGTGAGGGGAACAGGCGGAAAGAATAAGTTAAATAGGTTAAGGGGTTGTGCACTGGGTGGTGTAGATGTGGGGAAGAAGAATTTAAGTGATGAGAAAGTGGTGTGTGATAAGAGGATAAAGGGAAAGACATTGTGAGACCAAAAGTGAGAAACCAAGACAGTAAGTTGGAGAAATCCAGGATTGTTTAAAAGTATAGAAAATAATTTAGCGCTTCAGTGCAAAGGGTCTTTCATTGTTTGGCTTATTTGTATAGCTCTTAACCCCTTCGCTGCTAGGCCTTTTCCCCTCCTGTGCTAAGCCTTTTTTGGGCTATTTGGGGTAGTGCGCGCTTAGGCCTCTGTAACTTTTTGACCACATTAGGTATCCACGCCAAATTTGCGTCCTTTTCTTCCAACATCTTGGGGATTCTAAAGGTACCCAGGGTTTGTGGATTCTCCTAGAGGGTTCCCAGAAATTAGTCAAAATACAGCTTTTTTTTTTTTTTTTTGTGAAAAATGGGAAAAACGGGCTGCAAATGAAAGCTTCTGGGTTTTTCTCTGCAAATGGTATCAAAAAAGGGTTTGTGGGGCTGAAATCACCATTTCTCCAGCTTTTAGGGAATGACAGAATTTTGTTAGAAAACCAACATTTTTTACACAGTTTTGGCATTTTTCTGGGACATACCCTATTTTTGCTATTTTTTGTGCTTTCAACCTCCTTCCAGTTAACGGTAGAAATGGGTATAAAAACAATAATGGATCCTGCAAAGCTATACATTTTTGAAAAGTAGACAAAATTCTGAATTCAGCAAGGGGTCATTTGTGTAGATCCATCAAGGTTTCTTTATAGAAATTTACAGGTAAATATAGGAAAAATTAAAAATTTGTTGAAAAAAGCAGCCTTTTGAGTCAACGTTTTCACCTGTAACTTCTTCGAATTATGACATCTCTTTGAAAGCAATGTACCGTTACATCCGGTAGACCTTCCTGGTTGTGGGGACATATAGGACTTGTAGGTTCACCAAGAGCCCAACGAACCCAGAGTAGAAAACTGAGCAGCATTTTGTAATTTTTTTTTTTTGGTCCGGGTATATAGCAATTATTGTGGGAAAATGTATACATGGAAAAATTGGTATGAAAGTCACCTATGTATTTCTGAAATGGGAACAAATTACAGAGTTTAGAAACAGTGCATATTTGTACATTTTCGAAATTGGGAATACTCATATTTGCATGACAATTATTGGTCATTTTTCAAAATGACTTTTTTTTTACACAATGTCTTTCATTTGGAAGGGAGAAATGCATCAAAAATCAATAGGTAATAACAGTTGCTTTACAAATTTGAACTACCCTAAGTCTCCCGATAAAAATTGTACCCCACTTGTGTGGGTAGGCATAGTGCCCACGACAGGAAGTGGCTCAAAACCTAAGGTGAACGCACCACATTTTCACACTGAAAATTTACACTTTATTTGCGAAGAGTCTAGTTGTAGTTTTTGAACCCTAGCCCTGCCGGCACCTAGGGAAACCTAGCAAACCTATACATTTTTGAAAACTAGACACCCAGGGGAATCCAGGATGGGGTGACTTGACTGCCTCCCACCATGGTCTGTTACCCAGAATCCCTTTCAAACGTAAAAAATTGACAAAAAAAACACATTTTCCCCACATTTCTGTGATGGAAAGTCCTGGAATCTGTGTGGATCCACAAATTTCCACCCACCCCCCGTTCCCCAAAGTCCTACGAGAAAAATGGTACCTCACTTGTGCGGGTCGGCCTAGTGCCCGCGACAGGAAACGGCGCAAAACGCAACGTGGTTTTGCAGCGAAAAATGACCCTTGTTTTGGCAAAGTGACTAGCTGTAGATTTTGAACCCTAGCCCTGCCAGCACCTAGGGAAAACTAGCAAACCTATACATTTTTGAAAACTAGACACCCAGGGGAATCCAGGATGGGGTGACTTGACTGCCTCCCACCATGGTCTGTTACCCAGAATCCCTTGCAAACGTAAAAAATTGACCAAAAAAACACAATTTCCCCACATTTCTGTGATGCAAAGTTCTGGAATCTGCGTGGATCCACAAATTTCCACCCACTCCGCGTTCCCCAAAGTCCTACGAGAAAAATGGTACCTCACTTGTGCGGGTCGGCATAGTGCCCGCGACAGGAAACGGTGCAAAACGCAACGTGGTTTTGCAGTGAAAAATGACCCTTTTTTTGGCAAAGTGACTAGCTGTAGATTTTGAACCCTAGCCCTGCCGGCACCTAGGGAAACCTAGCAAACCTATACATTTTTGAAAACTAGACACCCAGGGGAATCCAGGATGGGGTGACTTGACTGCCTCCCACCATGGTCTGTTACCCAGAATCCCTTGCAAACGTAAAAAATTGACAAAAATAACACACTTTTCCCCCACATTTCTGTGATGGAAAGTTCTGGAATCTGCGTGGATCCACAAATTTCCACGCACCCCGCGTTCCCCAAAGTCCTACGAGAAAAATGGTACCTCACTTGTGCGGGTCGGCATAGTGCCCGCGACAGGAAACGGCACAAAACGCAACGTGGTTTTGCAGTGAAAAATGACCCTTTTTTTGGCAAAGTGACTAGCTGTAGATTT
This sequence comes from Triturus cristatus, assembly GCF_964204655.1. Taxonomy (NCBI): domain Eukaryota; kingdom Metazoa; phylum Chordata; class Amphibia; order Caudata; family Salamandridae; genus Triturus; species Triturus cristatus. The sequence continues at coordinate 615,368,484 of NC_140587.1, forward strand.
TGAACCCTAGCCCTGCCGGCACCTAGGGAAACCTAGCAAACCTATACATTTTTGAAAACTAGACACCCAGGGGAATCCAGGATGGGGTGACTTGACTGCCTCCCACCATGGTCTGTTACCCAGAATCCCTTGCAAACGTAAAAAATTGACAAAAAAAACACATTTTCCCCACATTTCTGTGATGGAAAGTTCTGGAATCTGCGTGGATCCACAAATTTCCACCCACCCCGCGTTCCCCAAAGTCCTACGAGAAAAATGATACCTCACTTGTGCGGGTCGGCCTAGTGCCCGCGACAGGAAACGGCGCAAAACGCAACGTGGTTTTGCAGTGAAAAATGACCCTTTTTTTGGCAAAGTGACTAGCTGTAGATTTTGAACCCTAGCCCTGCCGGCACCTAGGGAACCCTAGCAAACCTATACATTTTTGAAAACTAGACACCCAGGGGAATCCAGGATGGGGTGACTTGACTGCCTCCCACCATGGTCTGTTACCCAGAATCCCTTGCAAACGTAAAAAATTGACAAAAAAAACACATTTTCCCCACATTTCTGTGATGGAAAGTTCTGGAATCTGCGTGGATCCACAAATTTCCACCCACCCCGCGTTCCCCAAAGTCCTACGAGAAAAATAGTACCTCACTTGTGCGGGTCGGCATAGTGCCCGCGACAGGAAACGGCACAAAACGCAACGTGGTTTTGCAGTGAAAAATGACCCTTTTTTTGGCAAAGTGACTAGCTGTAGATTTTGAACCCTAGCCCTGCCGGCACCTAGGGAAACCTAGCAAACCTATACATTTTTGAAAACTAGACACCCAGGGGAATCCAGGATGGGGTGACTTGACTGCCTCCCACCATGGTCTGTTACCCAGAATCCCTTGCAAACGTAAAAAATTGACAAAAAAACACATTTTCCCCACATTTCTGTGATGGAAAGTTCTGGAATCTGCGTGGATCCACAAATTTCCACCCACCCCGCGTTCCCCAAAGTCCTACGAGAAAAATGGTACCTCACTTGTGCGGGTCGGCCTAGTGCCCACGACAGGAAACGGCGCAAAACGCAACGTGGTTTTGCAGCGAAAAATGACCCTTTTTTTGGCAAAGTTACTAGCTGTAGATTTTGAACCCTAGCCCTGCCGGCACCTAGGGAAACCTAGCAAACCTATACATTTTTAAAAACTAGATACCCAGGGGAATCCAGGATGGGGTGACTTGACTGCCTCCCACCATGGTCTGTTACCCAGAATCCCTTGCAAACGTAAAAAATTGACCAAAAAAACACAATTTCCCCACATTTTTGTGATGCAAAGTTCTGGAATCTGCGTGGATTCACAAATTTCCACCCACCCCGCGTTCCCCAAAGTCCTACGAGAAAAATGGTACCTCACTTGTGCGGGTCGGCATAGTGCCCGCGACAGGAAACGGTGCAAAACGCAACGTGGTTTTGCAGTGAAAAATGACCCTTTTTTTGGCAAAGTGTCTAGCTGTAGATTTTGAACCCTAGCCCTGCCGGCACCTAGGGAAACCTAGCAAACCTATACATTTTTGAAAACTAGACACCCAGGGGAATCCAGGATGGGGTGACTTGACTGCCTCCCACCATGGTCTGTTACCCAGAATCCCTTGCAAACGTAAAAAATTGACAAAAAAAACACACTTTTTCCCCACATTTCTGTGATGGAAAGTTCTGGAATCTGCGTGGATCCACAAATTTCCACCCACCCCGCGTTCCCCAAAGTCCTACGAGAAAAATGGTACCTCACTTGTGCGGGTCGGCATAGTGCCCGCGACAGGAAACGGCACAAAACGCAACGTGGTTTTGCAGTGAAAAATGACCCTTTTTTTGGCAAAGTGACTAGCTGTAGATTTTGAACCCTAGCCCTGCCGGCACCTAGGGAAACCTAGCAAACCTATACATTTTTGAAAACTAGACACCCAGGGGAATCCAGGATGGGGTGACTTGACTGCCTCCCACCATGGTCTGTTACCCAGAATCCCTTGCAAACGTAAAAAATTGACAAAAAAAACACATTTTCCCCACATTTCTGTGATGGAAAGTTCTGGAATCTGCGTGGATCCACAAATTTCCACCCACCCCGCGTTCCCCAAAGTCCTACGAGAAAAATGATACCTCACTTGTGCGGGTCGGCCTAGTGCCCGCGACAGGAAACGGCGCAAAACGCAACGTGGTTTTGCAGTGAAAAATGACCCTTTTTTTGGCAAAGTGACTAGCTGTAGATTTTGAACCCTAGCCCTGCCGGCACCTAGGGAAACCTAGCAAACCTATACATTTTTGAAAACTAGACACCCAGGGGAATCCAGGATGGGGTGACTTGACTGCCTCCCACCATGGTCTGTTACCCAGAATCCCTTGCAAACGTAAAAAATTGACAAAAAAAACACATTTTCCCCACATTTCTGTGATGGAAAGTTCTGGAATCTGCGTGGATCCACAAATTTCCACCCACCCCGCGTTCCCCAAAGTCCTACGAGAAAAATGGTACCTCACTTGTGCGGGTCGGCATAGTGCCCGCGACAGGAAACGGCACAAAACGCAACGTGGTTTTGCAGTGAAAAATGACCCTTTTTTTGGCAAAGTGACTAGCTGTAGATTTTGAACCCTAGCCCTGCCGGCACCTAGGGAAACCTAGCAAACCTATAAATTTTTGAAAACTAGACACCCAGGGGAATCCAGGATGGGGTGACTTGACTGCCTCCCACCATGGTCTGTTACCCAGAATCCCTTGCAAACGTAAAAAATTGACAAAAAAAACACATTTTCCCCACATTTCTGTGATGGAAAGTTCTGGAATCTACGTGGATCCACAAATTTCCACCCACCCCGCGTTCCCCAAAGTCCTACGAGAAAAATGATACCTCACTTGTGCGGGTCGGCCTAGTGCCCGCGACAGGAAACGGCGCAAAACGCAACGTGGTTTTGCAGTGAAAAATGACCCTTTTTTTGGCAAAGTGACAAGCTGTAGATTTTGAACCCTAGCCCTGCCGGCACCTAGGGAAACCTAGCAAACCTATACATTTTTGAAAACTAGACACCCAGGGGAATCCAGGATGGGGTGACTTGACTGCCTCCCACCATGGTCTGTTACCCAGAATCCCTTGCAAACGAAAAAAATTGACAAAAAAAACACATTTTCCCCACATTTCTGTGATGGAAAGTTCTGGAATCTGCGTGGATCCACAAATTTCCACCCACCCCGCGTTCCCCAAAGTCCTACAAGAAAAATGGTACCTCACTTGTGCGGGTCGGCCTAGTGCCCGCAACAGGAAACGGCGCAAAACGCAACGTGGTTTTGCAGTGAAGAATGACCCTTTTTTTGGCAAAGTGACTAGCTGTAGATTTTGAACCCTAGCCCTGCCGGCACCTAGGGAAACCTAGCAAACCTATACATTTTTGAAAACTAGACACCCAGGGATATCCAGGATGGGGTGATTTGACTGCCTCCCACCATGGTCTGTTACCCAGAATCCCTTGCAAACGTAAAAAATTGACAAAAAAAACACATTTTCCCCACATTTCTGTGATGGAAAGTTCTGGAATCTGCGTGGATCCACAAATTTCCACCCACCCCGCGTTCCCCAAAGTCCTACGAGAAAAATGGTACCTCACTTGTGCGGGTCGGCCTAGTGCCCACGACAGGAAACGGCGCAAAACGCAACGTGGTTTTGCAGTGAAAAATGACCCTTTTTTTGGCAAAGTGACTAGCTGTAGATTTTGACCCCTAGCCCTGCCGGCACCTAGGGAAACCTAGCAAACCTATACATTTTTGAAAACTAGACGCCCAGGGGAATCCAGGATGGGGTGACTTGACTGCCTCCCACCATGGTCTGTTACCCAGAATCCCTTGCAAACGTAAAAAATTGACAAAAAAAACACATTTTCCCCACATTTCTGTGATGGAAAGTTCTGGAATCTGCGTGGATCCACAAATTTCCACCCACCCCGCGTTCCCCAAAGTCCTACGAGAAAAATGGTACCTCACTTGTGCGGGTCGGCCTAGTGCCCGCGACAGGAAACGGCGCAAAACGCAACGTGGTTTTGCAGCGAAAAATGACCCTTTTGTTGGCAAAGTTACTAGCTGTAGATTTTGAACCCTAGCCCTGCCGGCACCTAGGGAAACCTAGCAAACCTATACATTTTTAAAAACTAGATACCCAGGGGAATCCAGGATGGGGTGACTTGACTGCCTCCCACCATGGTCTGTTACCCAGAATCCCTTGCAAACGTCAAGAATTGACAAAAAAAACACATTTTCCCCACATTTCTGTGATGGAAAGTTCTGGAATCTGCGTGGATCCACAAATTTCCACCCACCCCGCGTTTCCCAAAGTCCTACGAGAAAAATGGTACCTCACTTGTGCGGGTCGGCCTAGTGCCCGCGACAGGAAACGGCGCAAAACGCAACGTGGTTTTGCAGCGAAAAATGACCCTTTTTTTGGCAAAGTGACTAGCTGTAGATTTTGAACCCTAGCCCTGCCGGCACCTAGGGAAACCTAGCAAACCTATACATTTTTGAAAACTAGACACCCAGGGGAATCCAGGATGGGGTGACTTGACTGCCTCCCACCATGGTCTGTTACCCAGAATCCCTTGCAAACGTAAAAAATTGACAAAAAAAACACATTTTCCCCACATTTCTGTGATGGAAAGTTCTGGAATCTGCGTGGATCCACAAATTTCCACCCACCCCGCGTTCCCCAAAGTCCTACGAGAAAAATAGTACCTCACTTGTGTGGGTCGGCCTAGTGCCGGCGACAGGAAACGGCGCAAAACGCAACGTGGTTTTGCAGTGAAAAATGACCCTTTTTTTGGCAAAGTGACTAGCTGTAGATTTTGAACCCTAGCCCTGCCGGCACCTAGGGAAACCTACCAAACCCACGCATTTCTGAAAACTAGACACCCGGCGGCTTCCAGGGAGGTATGGCTTGCGTGGATCCCCAACGTTTCCTTACCCAGAATCCCCTGCAAACCTCAGTTTTTGCTCAAAAAATCACTTTTTTCACACATTTTGGGGTGGGAAAGTAGTGGCATCACCGGGCTCACACAAATTTACCACCACCCAGCATTCCCCCAGGTCTCCCGGTAAAAATGGTGCCTCACTTGTGTGGGAGGCCCAAGTACCCGCGGCAGGCAAGGGCCCAAAACGTAGTGAGGTGACATCAAAATGGCCTATCGCAAAACCACCTGGTTTTGCAAGGGGGGTCACTTTGGTTTTTGGCCCGGTGCTCGGCGGCCATCTAGGGAAACCTACCAAACCCACGCATTTCTGAAAACTAGACACCCGGCGGCTTCCAGGGAGGTATGGCTTGCGTGGATCCCCCAACGTTTCCTTACCCAGAATCAACTGCAAACCTCAGTTTTTGCTCAAAAAATCACTTTTTTCACACATTTTGGGGTGGGAAAGTAGTGGCATCACCGGGCTCACACAAATTTACCACCACCCAGCGTTCCCCCAGGTCTCCCGGTAAAAATGGTGCCTCACTTGTGTGGGAGGCCCAAGTACCCGCGGCAGGCAAGGGCCCAAAATGTAGTGAGGCGACATCAAAATGGCCTATCGCCAAACCGCCTGGTTTTGCAAGGGGGGTCACTTTGGTTTTTGGCCCGGTGCGCGGCGGCCATCTAGGGAAACCTACCAAACCCACGCATTTCTGAAAACTAGACACCCGGCGGCTTCCAGGGAGGTATGGCTTGCGTGGATCCGCCAACGTTTCCTTACCCAGAATCCCCTGTAAACCTCAATTTTTGCTCAAAAAATCACTTTTTTCACACATTTTGGGGTGGGAAAGTAGTGGCATCACCGGGCTCACACAAATTTACCACCACCCAGCGTTCCCCCAGGTCTCCCGGTAAAAATGGTGCCTCACTTGTGTGGGAGGCTCAAGTACCCGCGGCAGGCAAGGACAACAAACTTAGTGAGGCGACATCAAAATGGCCTATCGCCAAACCACCTGGTTTTGCAAGGGGGGTCACTTTGGTTTTTGGCCCGGTGCGCGGCGGCCATCTAGGGAAACCTACCAAACCCACACATTTCTGAAAACTAGACACCCGGCGGCTTCCAGGGAGGTATGGCTTGCGTGGATCCCCCAACGTTTCCTTACCCAGAATCCCCTGCAAACCTCAATTTTTGTTCAAAAAATCACTTTTTTCACACATTTTGGGGTGGGAAAGTAGTGGCATCACCGGGCTCACACAAATTTACCACCACCCAGCGTTCCCCCAGGTCTCCCGGTAAAAATGGTGCCTCACTTGTGTGGGAGGCCCAAGTACCCGCGGCAGGCAAGGGCCCAAAACGTAGTGAGGCGACATCAAAATGGCCTATCGCCAAACCACCTGGTTTTGCAAGGGGGGTCACTTTGGTTTTTGGCCCGGTGCGCGGCGGCCATCTAGGGAAACCTAGCAAACCCACGCATTTCTGAAAACTAGACACCCGGCGGCTTCCAGGGAGGTATGGCTTGCGTGGATCCCCCAACGTTTCCTTACCCAGAATCCCCTGCAAACCTCAATTTTTGCTCAAAAAATCACTTTTTTCACACATTTTGGGGTGGGAAAGTAGTGGCATCACCGGGCTCACACAAATTTACCACCACCCAGCGTTCCCCCAGGTCTCCCGGTAAAAATGGTGCCTCACTTGTGTGGGAGGCCCAAGTACCCGCGGCAGGCAAGGGCCCAAAACGTAGTGAGGCGACATCAAAATGGCCTATCGCCAAACCACCTGGTTTTGCAAGGGGGGTCACTTTGGTTTTTGGCCCGGTGCGCGGCGGCCATCTAGGGAAACCTAGCAAACCCACGCATTTCTGAAAACTAGGCACCTGGCGGCTTCCAGGGAGGTATGGCTTGCGTGAATCCCCCAAAGTTTCCTTACCCAGAATCCCCTGCAAACCTCAATTTTTGCTCAAAAAATCACTTTTTTCACACATTTTGGGGTGGGAAAGTAGTGGCATCACCGGGCTCACACAAATTTACCACCACCCAGCGTTCCCCCAGGTCTCCCGGTAAAAATGGTGCCTCACTTGTGTGGGAGGCCCAAGTACCCGCGGCAGGCAAGGGCCCAAAACGTAGTGAGGCGACATCAAAATGGCCTATCGCCAAACCACCTGGTTTTGCAAGGGGGGTCACTTTGGTTTTTGGCCCGGTGCGCGGCGGCCATCTAGGGAAACCTAGCAAACCCACACATTTCTGAAAACTAGACACCCGGCGGCTTCCAGGGAGGTATGGCTTGCGTGGATCCCCCAACGTTTCCTTACCCAGAATCCCCTGCAAACCTCAATTTTTGCTCAAAAAATCACTTTTTTCACACATTTTGGGGTGGGAAAGTAGTGGCATCACCGGGCTCACACAAATTTACCACCACCCAGCGTTCCCCCAGGTCTCCCGGTAAAAATGGTGCCTCACTTGTGTGGGAGGCCCAAGTACCCGCGGCAGGCAAGGACAACAAACGTAGTGAGGCGACATCTCGCCTCACTACGTTTGTTGTCCTTGCCTGCCGCGGGTACTTGGGCCTCCCACACAAGTGAGGCACCATTTTTACCGGGAGACCTGGGGGAACGCTGGGTGGTGGTAAATTTGTGTGAGCCCGGTGATGCCACTACTTTCCCACCCCAAAATGTTTGAAAAAAGTGATTTTTGGAGCAAAAATTGAGGTTTGCAGGGGATTCTGGGTAGGGAAACGTTGGGGGATCCACGCAAGCCATACCTCCCTGGAAGCCGCCAGGTGTCTAGTTTTCAGAAATGCATGGGTTTGCTAGGTTTCCCTAGATGGCCGCCGCGCACCGGGCCAAAAACCAAAGTGACCCCCCTTGCAAAACCAGGTGGTTTGGCGATAGGCCATTTTGATGTCGCCTCACTACGTTTGTTGTCCTTGCCTGCCGCGGGTACTTGGGCCTCCCACACAAGTGAGGCACCATTTTTACCGGGAGACCTGGGGAAACGCTGGGTGGTGGTAAATTTGTTTGAGCCCGGTGATGCCACTACTTTCCCACCCCAAAATGTGTGAAAAAAGTGATTTTTTGAGCAAAAATTGAGGTTTGCAGGGGATTCTGGGTAAGGAAACGTTGGGGGATCCACGCAAGCCATACCTCCCTGGAAGCCGCCGGGTGTCTAGTTTTCAGAAATGCGTGGGTTTGCTAGGTTTCCCTAGATGGCCGCCGCGCACCGGGCCAAAAACCAAAGTGACCCCCCTTGCAAAACCAGGTGGTTTGGCGATAGGCCATTTTGATGTCGCCTCACTACGTTTTGGGCCCTTGCCTGCCGCGGGTACTTGGGCCTCCCACACAAGTGAGGCACCATTTTTACCGGGAGACCTGGGGGAACGCTGGGTGGTGGTAAATTTGTGTGAGCCCGGTGATGCCACTACTTTCCCACCCCAAAATGTGTGAAAAAAGTGATTTTTTTGAGCAAAAATTGAGGTTTGCAGGGGATTCTGGGTAAGGAAACGTTGGGGGATCAATGCAAGCCATACCTCCCTGGAAGCCGCTGGGTGTCTAGTTTTCAGAAATGCGTGGGTTTGCTAGGTTTCCCTAGATGGCCGCCGCGCACCGGGCCAAAAACCAAAGTGACCCCCCTTGCAAAACCAGGTGGTTTGGCGATAGGCCATTTTGATGTCGCCTCACTACGTTTTGGGCCCTTGCCTGCCGCGGGTACTTGGGCCTCCCACACAAGTGAGGCACCATTTTTACCGGGAGACCTGGGGGAACGCTGGGTGGTGGTAAATTTGTGTGAGCCCGGTGATGCCACTACTTTCCCACCCCAAAATGTGTGAAAAAAGTGATTTTTTGAGCAAAAATTGAGGTTTGCAGGGGATTCTGGGTAAGGAAACGTTGGGGGATCCACGCAAGCCATACCTCCCTGGAAGCCGCCGGGTGTCTAGTTTTCAGAAATGCATGGGTTTGCTAGGTTTCCATAGATGGCCGCCGCGCACCGGGCCAAAAACCAAAGTGACCCCCTTGCAAAACCAGGTGGTTTGGCGATAGGCCATTTTGATGTCGCCTCACTAAGTCTGTTGTCCTTGCCTGCCGCGGGTACTTGGGCTCCCAGACAAGTGAGGCACCATTTTTACCGGGAGACCTGGGGGAACGCTGGGTGGTGGTAAATTTGTGTGAGCCCGGTGATGCCACTACTTTCCCACCCCAAAATGTGTGAAAAAAGTGATTTTTTGAGCAAAAATTGAGGTTTGCAGGGGATTCTGGGTAAGGAAACGTTGGGGGATCCACGCAAGCCATACCTCCCTGGAAGCCGCCAGGTGTCTAGTTTTCAGAAATGCATGGGTTTGCTAGGTTTCCCTAGATGGCCGCCGCGCACCGGGCCAAAAACCAAAGTGACCCCCCTTGCAAAACCAGGTGGTTTGGCGATAGGCCATTTTGATGTCGCCTCACTACGTTTGTTGTCCTTGCCTGCCGCGGGTACTTGGGCCTCCCACACAAGTGAGGCACCATTTTTACCGGGAGACCTGGGGGAACGCTGGGTGGTGGTAAATTTGTGTGAGCCCGGTGATGCCACTACTTTCCCACCCCAAAATGTGTGAAAAAAGTGATTTTTTGAGCAAAAATTGAGGTTTGCAGGGGATTCTGGGTAAGGAAACGTTGGGGGATCCACGCAAGCCATACCTCCCTGGAAGCCGCCGGGTGTCTAGTTTTCAGAAATGCATGGGTTTGCTAGGTTTCCCTAGATGGCCGCCGCGCACCGGGCCAAAAACCAAAGTGACCCCCCTTGCAAAACCAGGTGGTTTGGCGATAGGCCATTTTGATGTCGCCTCACTACGTTTTGGGCCCTTGCCTGCCGCGGGTACTTGGGCCTCCCACACAAGTGAGGCACCATTTTTACCGGGAGACCTGGGGGAACGCTGGGTGGTGGTAAATTTGTGTGAGCCCGGTGATGCCACTACTTTCCCACCCCAAAATGTGTGAAAAAAGTGATTTTTTTGAGCAAAAATTGAGGTTTGCAGGGGATTCTGGGTAAGAAAACGTTGGGGGATCAACGCAAACCATACCTCCCTGGAAGCCGCCGGGTGTCTAGTTTTCAGAAATGCGTGGGTTTGCTAGGTTTCCTGTTAGAAATGGGATTTCTGGCTGGCTAAGGCTTGCGCCAAAGTCAGGCGGAAACCACCACTCTAGTCAGGGCAAGGAAGTTACACGCCAAAGATAACCCCTGCTCACCCCCTTGGTAGCTTGGCACGAGCAGACAGGCTTATCCCTGAGGCGATGTGTAAAGCGTTTGCGCGCGCACCCAGCAACAACACCCAAGGCCCACCACAAAGGAAACTCCACACAAGGTATTATATAAAAATAACCTTTGTATTATACACAACACATTAGATAAAAACACACACTTCACAATGTGCCAACAGGCACGGGCAGAATTTACAAGGGATTATATATACAGGGGACAGGGCCACATGGACCACTGTCAGGAATTAGCACTTTGTAGGAATAGCACTTAGAACGTAGGAATAATATTTGAGAACATAGCACACAATCACTGTAGCACTAAAAATAGAACATGTAGCACACAACCAGTAACTACTGGTATCAGAACGTACCACCTACGCAACCCTAACCACCTTTAGGAATACCACGCAGGGAACTAGGACCTCACTAGTACCACCTGTACTAAGGAGAAAACAACCACCTAAGTATCACTCTACCTGTAGGGGTCTAAGCACATAAACACAGGATGCATAAAATACATTTAGAGGTGTAAACACAATTCAGGACAGAAAATATCATGAAGGCATTGCGCAGGCGCAAAAAGTACATGTATGAAAATCACCAAGTGCCCTAGGGGAGGGCACAGCACAAGATAACTGTCCGCAGGCCAACTGGCCTCTCAGGATGCAGAAATACCCAATATACAGCGATATCAGGGAGCGACTATGCAGGCTGCGCAAGCCAGGCGCACAAGGCACAACCTAAACGTGGCAGCTGCCCACTAAGTGCTGGGCAGCTGTAGGGACTGGGGCCTGGGCACCTCTGGGCCCTTAGAACAATCTGTCGCCCTTGGAGCCTCTCTGGGCTCTAAAACAATGAAATGCCCCCTAGAGCCTGTCAGGGCTCTATGCAAATATTGCCCCCGTCGTTGGAGCGTACTCGCGCTCGGAATCAAACAATGCGGGGCGTTGGAGTCCCACGAGCGTTCTAAAATGATATGCCCCCACGATGGAGCCTCACGGGCTCTAGAACGAAGGTGCCTCGTGGGAGTCCTTCTAGACTCAACAAGAATAATGCCCCCAGAGCCTCGCAGGCTCTAAACAATAATGAAATGCCCCCGAGTTGCAGATCCCTTGGTCGGAGGGAGGGAGCCTCGTCGGAGCGGCCCACTGCCAAGCGGGGCCGCTCTGGAAGGAATGCCGGCAGGACCCTTTCCCGGAAACAGAGTAAAGTCCCCACCAATGTGCCACTCACCGGCGGGTACGGAGGCTTCCCGGACTTCTCTTTTCTTCGCCGGTTGGCGGGGTGGGCTCCCGCCGAACCTCTGGCCCTGCTTCTTCTCCGGGCCGGCCCAGCGCGGGGTAGGCTCCTGCCTGGGTCTCGAAGGGGAATCAGTCCAGCCGCGCGTCGTCGGAAGGAGGCGGGGTAGGCTCCCGCCCTCTTACTTCCGGTTGTCCCGGAGTCCCGCCCCCGGCCTGCCTGACTTCCTACAAGCCCGGCCGCGGCGGTGATTCTACAACTCGGCAACCAGAGGGGTAGGCTCCCTCGTGATTAATCATACGAGCGGGGTGGGCACCCGCTCGAGGTCGCAATAATGCGGGGTGGGCATCCGCCAACCAATTAATTAAATAAGCGGGGTAGGCACCCGCGTAATACACGGCATGAACAGCGGAGTGGGCTCCCGCTCGATCTCGGCCAAAACGGGGGAATCCCTATGTCGGGGTTCCCCCGTGAAGTATCGTAGCGCTGTTGGGGCCACAGGTAGAGCGCTCCTAGCGCTACCAGTAAAACAAAAAGCGCTTCTGGATGTTGGGGGCCCAAATAAAGCGCTCCTAGCGCTATGAAGCAAATGAAAGCGCTCCCAGGCGCTTAGGGATAAAAACCAGGTCCAGAACAAAGTCTTCAGAGGTGGGGGGTCAGGACTGGGCCCAGGGGCCAGCTCACAGGGCCCTCCAGCAGGGAGGCAGTCCCCAGTGGCGGTCTCTCCTGGCGCCCAGCAGCAGCAGCCCCCCTCAGGTAAGATCCTGGCAGAGAACAGTTTCTGTGGGGACACAGCCCCATTTTTATACAGGCAAACCCTTTGTTCTGGGTTCAGGGTGAGGGGGAAAACCAGTCGCAGCTGGTTGGGGAGCACCCTTGATGTGCTCAGCCCCTCACTCTATTCACTGGCAGGGCTAGGGTCGTCAGTCGCACCACAGGGGGCGGGGCCAGCATTGTGTTTGGAAAACCCTGTCCTATTCAGGACCCAGGTGGACTCCTCCCACCCATCTAGCTGCTGATCTCCCCATTCACCACTGGGTGACTCATCCTGACTCTGGGGAATCCCTAGCCCGTCACATGACACGACCAGCCAATCACGCGACAGACACACTGCACACAGAAGTGCCCACTTCTAGAAGTGGCACTTCCACACTAGGTACATGCACGCCGCACACATCATCGCGCAGCATTCACTCCCACGAGTCCGCACATACCAAACTCGGGCCTGCACACCCCACGCATCAGGAACTACTAGGGACACATACATTCCCCATGCATTCCTATGGGAGGGCAGGCCTATCTCACCACATGCACTCAGAGCACGCACGCACTTTACCCTGGGACACAGGGAAAGTGCGCAGAGACCAAACAATCACCATACCAAGTCACCAATAAAAAGCCAAAAAGTCCAGGGGTGAACCTGCCAGAAGGGCCAAGTCCAACACAACCCCCTTCCAGCCAAAACGCAGGGCAGACCAATCACCACCGTGATGGACTTCCCTGCTTGGGGCGATAGAACACGGACGCGGGCCCGCAACTGCATGGACACCCTCCGGTTCTACGCCACGGTGAACCCATGGAATTCTTTTTAACACCACTGTCTGGACCAACTGGGCTACCCCACTGGTACTCCCAAGCTGTCCGCGGCCAAGACCAGGCCCTAGGCCACCCAGGTGCCACTGGTCTTTGCCTAACCACAGAGTGGGGGGTAGTAACCCCTGGCACATAGCGGCCATTCTCCACTCTTCCTCTCTGAAAGACAGGACTAGACTGCCACTGGTTCTCCAGCCTAGGGTCTACACCCTCAGGCGGACCAGGAGTCTCAGGGAAAGCTCTCCTCCCCCTACCTCTTCTCCTAGGGTTCCTCCTCCTCTGGCGAGGGGTACACCTAGAACGCCATTCCAACCCAGGGTTTAACCCCTCAGGTTGTACCGGGGGCAGAGGTGGGCTCTCCCACCCTCTGCACCCCCTTCCAGAGCCCTGCTCCCTACCAACTGGGGCGGTACCTCTGGAAGAAGAACTGGTCGGGACGCTGGTTACAGACGTCCCACCCTTCAGGTCAGGCTGATCCTGAACCTGGCCTCCCAACCTCCGGCCTAGAACCTTTGGTGGAATAATTGCCTGGCACTCCAGGACTTCTGGGGATTTCCACTCCATCCCCCTGAGGCTATCAAAGGACACATATGTCGAGCGACTGTCTGTCTGGCGCTGATCTCCCGTCCCCTGTCCACCTGACAGTGCGCGGAGATCCCCCAGAACAGAAGTGGTGCCACCCTGGTCACTACACGGGATCCTAGCCCAACTGGGTAGTCCCTGACCCACAGGCTCTTCCACTGGGAAACTCATCCCCCAATCACTCCTCACACTGGACTCCTGTACCCTCCCTACCGGAGCGGTACTGCCAGACTCTAGAACCACAGGAGCCCTGGTTACAGGTGCTCCAGGTCCTCTACTCACCAGGAGATCTCCCTCAAATGGGCTAACAGGACAGCCTAGGTCCCCAACTTGGTGTTCCCTCATGGAACCATCCAAGTCCTGAGGCAGGGTTTCGTACGTCCGGGGACCCTCGGTCACCCTCTCACTCCTGCTCCACTGAGCCAGGCAGTGAGCCCCTACACCCTCCTCGCTATCCTGGGACCTAGCTGGGCTACACTGAGCCTCTTCCACCACGCTGGGCTGGAAGATACCTGACCCACTACTTTTGGAGTCACTCCCTAATGACTCTAGAGAACCTCTAGCCCTTTCCCAGCGCTCTGCTTCCTCCGCCAGGTCAAATGGCTCAGACAATCCACACCCCAACAGGTGTTGGCGCAGCCCCGGCACACAACAACTGAGCAGGTGTTCTTTGAGAACCAGATTACACAGTATATCAAAATCACTTGCTGTGGAAATCCAATCAAACATTGCATCCTCACATCCATCCACAAACTCCTCCCAAGTCTGGTGAGACAGTTTCCTACTGCCCCTGAATTTCAACCTTAACTCCTCCTCCTGGGGAACAGGTACCAGACTGGGGGAACTGGGACTGGGATTTCCTACACTGGAATCTACATCGCTACTACCACTGGACTCAACTCTCACTGGGGAGTCCAGAAAATTAAAACTGCGCGCAGGGGATAGTCTACCCTCCAGAGCTACTTTGCCTCTGGTGGAGGCCCTCTCAGCCTCCTCTACCCTCTCCCGCGCCAAGACCCACTCAGTCTCTCGCTGTTGCTTCCTGGCCTCTAGCTGCGCCATAGCCTGAGCATGCTCTAACCTGAGCTTCTCTAACGCCAGCTGGTGCTCCCTTTCTTTCCTCCTATCTTCCCACTCCTCTGGGGACAGGGAAAGGGATGAGGCGCTGCCTCCTACGCTGGACCCAGCAAGGGACGCCCTACCTATGGGGTCCTCACTCTCTACTGGCGTCCAGGTATTGTCATCCTCTACCTCCTCTTCTGACTCTTCCTCTGTACAGTACCTTTCTAACTCCTGCCTCTGGCGCCAAGCTAGCTCATAGGGATCACAAGCAGGCTCCATTCTGGCGGACGTTATGGTAACAATTATACAGGGAACCTAGGGGTCTGAGTTTCACACAGGAGCACACAATTCACAAAAAGATTCAGCAAGCTCTCTAACCCAGAGAACTCACACTCACTTGCCTAGTGCCACACACCATTCATCCACACACACAACCCTCCCCTCGGACTGGTAAGGCAGTTTCTACCACCCCTGATTCCTCAACCTGACCACCACGTGACACAGGTACCAACTCTGGGCGCAGGGCGGGGGTCAAATGTACAGGACACTATTACGCTGCCACCACTGGATCCCACCCTCTGGTGAATCCAGAAAACACAATGCACTAAGGGGGATGATCTACCCTCCCGAGCTAGGGACACCTAACTCACAGTGCACAAAAACACATTTCCAAAGAAATGACAATTAAAAACAATTTTAAAACAATAATCCCTATACCATGTGATTTATCTAAATGCAGAGTTTTGTAGTGCGGCCAGTTGCCGCTGCGGTACAGCGCAAACGCAAGTCCAAATCCCACCGCTGCCACCAATGTTAGAAATGGGATTTCTGGCTGGCTAAGGCTTGCGCCAAAGTCAGGCGGAAACCACCACTCTAGTCAGGGCAAGGAAGTTACACGCCAAAGATAACCCCTGCTCACCCCCTTGGTAGCTTGGCACGAGCAGACAGGCTTATCCCTGAGGCGATGTGTAAAGCGTTTGCGCGCGCACCCAGCAACAACACCCAAGGCCCACCACAAAGGAAACTCCACACAAGGTATTATATAAAAATAACCTTTGTATTATACACAACACATTAGATAAAAACACACACTTCACAATGTACCAACAGGCACGGGCAGAATTTACAAGGGATTATATATACAGGGGACAGGGCCACATGGACCACTGTCAGGAATTAGCACTTTGTAGGAATAGCACTTAGAACGTAGGAATAATATTTGAGAACATAGCACACAATCACTGTAGCACTAAAAATAGAACATGTAGCACACAACCAGTAACTACTGGTATCAGAACGTACCACCTACGCAACCCTAACCACCTTTAGGAATACCACGCAGGGAACTAGGACCTCACTAGTACCACCTGTACTAAGGAGAAAACAACCACCTAAGTATCACTCTACCTGTAGGGGTCTAAGCACATAAACACAGGATGCATAAAATACATTTAGAGGTGTAAACACAATTCAGGACAGAAAATATCATGAAGGCATTGCGCAGGCGCAAAAAGTACATGTATGAAAATCACCAAGTGCCCTAGGGGAGGGCACAGCACAAGATAACTGTCCGCAGGCCAACTGGCCTCTCAGGATGCAGAAATACCCAATATACAGCGATATCAGGGAGCGACTATGCAGGCTGCGCAAGCCAGGCGCACAAGGCACAACCTAAACGTGGCAGCTGCCCACTAAGTGCTGGGCAGCTGTAGGGACTGGGGCCTGGGCACCTCTGGGCCCTTAGAACAATCTGTCGCCCTTGGAGCCTCTCTGGGCTCTAAAACAATGAAATGCCCCCTAGAGCCTGTCAGGGCTCTATGCAAATATTGCCCCCGTCGTTGGAGCATACTCGCGCTCGGAATCAAACAATGCGGGGCGTTGGAGTCCCACGAGCGTTCTAAAATGATATGCCCCCACGATGGAGCCTCACGGGCTCTAGAACGAAGGTGCCTCGTGGGAGTCCTTCTAGACTCAACAAGAATAATGCCCCCAGAGCCTCGCAGGCTCTAAACAATAATGAAATGCCCCCGAGTTGCAGATCCCTTGGTCGGAGGGAGGGAGCCTCGTCGGAGCGGCCCACTGCCAAGCGGGGCCGCTCTGGAAGGAATGCCGGCAGGACCCTTTCCCGGAAACAGAGTAAAGTCCCCACCAATGTGCCACTCACCGGCGGGTACGGAGGCTTCCCGGACTTCTCTTTTCTTCGCCGGTTGGCGGGGTGGGCTCCCGCCGAACCTCTGGCCCTGCTTCTTCTCCGGGCCGGCCCAGCGCGGGGTAGGCTCCCGCCTGGGTCTCGAAGGGGAATCAGTCCAGCCGCGCGTCGTCGGAAGGAGGCGGGGTAGGCTCCCGCCCTCCTACTTCCGGTTGTCCCGGAGTCCCGCCCCCGGCCTGCCTGACTTCCTACAAGCCCGGCCGCGGCGGTGATTCTACAACTCGGCAACCAGAGGGGTAGGCTCCCTCGTGATTAATCATACGAGCGGGGTGGGCACCCGCTCGAGGTCGCAATAATGCGGGGTGGGCACCCGCCAACCAATTAATTAAATAAGCGGGGTAGGCACCCGCGTAATACACGGCATGAACAGCGGAGTGGGCTCCCGCTCGATCTCGGCCAAAACGGGGGAATCCCTATGTCGGGGTTCCCCCGTGAAGTATCGTAGCACTGTTGGGGCCACAGGTAGAGCGCTCCTAGCGCTACCAGTAAAACAAAAAGCGCTTCTGGATGTTGGGGGCCCAAATAAAGCGCTCCTAGCGCTATGAAGCAAATGAAAGCGCTCCCAGGCGCTTAGGGATAAAAACCAGGTCCAGAACAAAGTCTTCAGAGGTGGGGGGTCAGGACTGGGCCCAGGGGCCAGCTCACAGGGCCCTCCAGCAGGGAGGCAGTCCCCAGTGGCGGTCTCTCCTGGCGCCCAGCAGCAGCAGCCCCCCTCAGGTAAGATCCTGGCAGAGAACAGTTTCTGTGGGGACACAGCCCCATTTTTATACAGGCAAACCCTTTGTTCTGGGTTCAGGGTGAGGGGGAAAACCAGTCGCAGCTGGTTGGGGAGCACCCTTGATGTGCTCAGCCCCTCACTCTATTCACTGGCAGGGCTAGGGTCGTCAGTCGCACCACAGGGGGCGGGGCCAGCATTGTGTTTGGAAAACCCTGTCCTATTCAGGACCCAGGTGGACTCCTCCCACCCATCTAGCTGCTGATCTCCCCATTCACCACTGGGTGACTCATCCTGACTCTGGGGAATCCCTAGCCCGTCACATGACACGACCAGCCAATCACGCGACAGACACACTGCACACAGAAGTGCCCACTTCTAGAAGTGGCACTTCCACACTAGGTACATGCACGCCGCACACATCATCGCGCAGCATTCACTCCCACGAGTCCGCACATACCAAACTCGGGCCTGCACACCCCACGCATCAGGAACTACTAGGGACACATACATTCCCCATGCATTCCTATGGGAGGGCAGGCCTATCTCACCACATGCACTCAGAGCACGCACGCACTTTACCCTGGGACACAGGGAAAGTGCGCAGAGACCAAACAATCACCATACCAAGTCACCAATAAAAAGCCAAAAAGTCCAGGGGTGAACCTGCCAGAAGGGCCAAGTCCAACATTTCCCTAGATGGCCGCCGCGCACCGGGCCAAAAACCAAAGTGACCCCCCCTTGCAAAACCAAGTGGTTTGGCGATAGGCCATTTTGATGTCGCCTCACTACGTTTTGGGCCCTTGCCTGCCGCGGGTACTTGGGCCTCCCACACAAGTGAGGCACCATTTTTACCGGGAGACCTGGGGGAACGCTGGGTGGTGGTAAATTTGTGTGAACTCGGTGATGCCACTACTTTCCCACCCCAAAATGTGTGAAAAAAGTGATTTTTTGAGCAAAAATTGAGGTTTGCAGGGGATTCTGGGTAAGGAAACGTTGGGGGATCCACGCAAGCCATACCTCCCTGGAAGCCGCCGGGTGTCTAGTTTTCAGAAATGCATGGGTTTGCTAGGTTTCCATAGATGGCCGCCGCGCACCGGGCCAAAAACCAAAGTGACCCCCTTGCAAAACCAGGTGGTTTGGCGATAGGCCATTTTGATGTCGCCTCACTAAGTTTGTTGTCCTTGCCTGCCGCGGGTACTTGGGCTCCCACACAAGTGAGGCACCATTTTTACCGGGAGACCTGGGGGAACGCTGGGTGGTGGTAAATTTGAGTGAGCCCGGTGATGCCACTACTTTCCCACCCCAAAATGTGTGAAAAAAGTGATTTTTTGAGCAAAAATTGAGGTTTGCAGGGGATTCTGGGTAAGGAAACGTTGGGGGATCCACGCAAGCCATACCTCCCTGGAAGCCACAGGGTGTCTAGTTTTCAGAAATGCGTGGGTTTGGTAGGTTTCCCTAGATGGCCGCCACGCACCGGGCCAAAAACCAAAGTGACCCCCCTTGCAAAACCAGGTGGTTTTGCGATAGGCCATTTTGATGTCGCCTCACTACGTTTTGGGCCCTTGCCTGCCGCGGGTACTTGGGCCTCCCACACAAGTGAGGCACCATTTTTACCGGGAGACCTGGGGGAACGCTGGGTGGTGGTAAATTTGTGTGAGCCCGGTGATGCCACTACTTTCCCACCCCAAAATGTGTGAAAAAAGTGATTTTTTGAGCAAAAATTGAGGTTTGCAGGGGATTCTGGGTAAGGAAACGTTGGGGGATCCACGCAAGCCATACCTCCCTGGAAGCCGCCAGGTGTCTAGTTTTCAGAAATGCACGGGTTTGCTAGGTTTCCCTAGATGGCCGCCGCGCACCGGGCCAAAAACCAAAGTGACCCCCCTTGCAAAACCAGGTGGTTTGGCGATAGGCCATTTTGATGTCGCCTCACTACGTTTGTTGTCCTTGCCTGCCGCGGGTACTTGGGCCTCCCACACAAGTGAGGCACCATTTTTACCGGGAGACCTGGGGGAACGCTGGGTGGTGGTAAATTTGTGTGAGCCCGGTGATGCCACTACTTTCCCACCCCAAAATGTGTGAAAAAAGTGATTTTTTGAGCAAAAATTGAGGTTTGCAGGGGATTCTGGGTAAGGAAACGTTGGGGGATCCACGCAAGCCATACCTCCCTGGAAGCCGCCGGGTGTCTAGTTTTCAGAAATGCGTGGGTTTGCTAGGTTTCCCTAGATGGCCGCCGCGCACCGGGCCAAAAACCAAAGTGACCCCCCTTGCAAAACCAGGTGGTTTGGCGATAGGCCATTTTGATGTCGCCTCACTACGTTTTGGGCCCTTGCCTGCCGCGGGTACTTGGGCCTCCCACACAAGTGAGGCACCATTTTTACCGGGAGACCTGGGGGAACGCTGGGTGGTGGTAAATTTGTGTGAGCCCGGTGATGCCACTACTTTCCCACCCCAAAATGTGTGAAAAAAGTGATTTTTTTGAGCAAAAATTGAGGTTTGCAGGGGATTCTGGGTAAGGAAACGTTGGGGGATCAATGCAAGCCATACCTCCCTGGAAGCCGCCGGGTGTCTAGTTTTCAGAAATGCGTGGGTTTGCTAGGTTTCCCTAGATGGCCGCCGCGCACCGGGCCAAAAACCAAAGTGACCCCCCTTGCAAAACCAGGTGGTTTGGCGATAGGCCATTTTGATGTCGCCTCACTACGTTTTGGGCCCTTGCCTGCCGCGGGTACTTGGGCCTCCCACACAAGTGAGGCACCATTTTTACCGGGAGACCTGGGGGAACGCTGGGTGGTGGTAAATTTGTGTGAGCCCGGTGATGCCAGTACTTTCCCACCCCAAAATGTGTGAAAAAAGTGATTTTTTGAGCAAAAATTGAGGTTTGCAGGGGATTCTGGGTAAGGAAACGTTGGGGGATCCACGCAAGCCATACCTCCCTGGAAGCCGCCGGGTGTCTAGTTTTCAGAAATGCGTGGGTTTGCTAGGTTTCCCTAGATGGCCGCCGCGCACCGGGCCAAAAACCAAAGTGACCCCCCTTGCAAAACCAGGTGGTTTGGCGATAGGCCATTTTGATGTCGCCTCACTACGTTTTGGGCCCTTGCCTGCCGCGGGTACTTGGGCCTCCCACACAAGTGAGGCACCATTTTTACCGGGAGACCTGGGGGAATGCTGGGTGGTGGTAAATTTGTGTGAGCCCGGTGATGCCACTACTTTCCCACCCCAAAATGTGTGAAAAAAGTGATTTTTTGAGCAAAAATTGAGGTTTGCAGGGGATTCTGGGTAAGGAAACGTTGGGGGATCCACGCAAGCCATACCTCCCTGGAAGCCGCCGGGTGTCTAGTTTTCAGAAATGCATGGGTTTGCTTGGTTTCCCTAGATGGCCGCCGCGCACCGGGCCAAAAACCAAAGTGACCCCCCTTGCAAAACCAGGTGGTTTTGCGATAGGCCATTTTGATGTCGCCTCACTACGTTTTGGGCCCTTGCCTGCCGCGGGTACTTGGGCCTCCCACACAAGTGAGGCACCATTTTTACCGGGAGACCTGGGGGAACGCTGGGTGGTGGTAAATTTGTGTGAGCCCGGTGATGCCACTACTTTCCCACCCCAAAATGTGTGAAAAAAGTGATTTTTTAAGCAAAAATTGAGGTTTGCAGGGGATTCTGGGTAAGGAAACGTTGGGGGATCCACGCAAGCCATACCTCCCTGGAAGCCGCCGGGTGTCTAGTTTTCAGAAATGCGTGGGTTTGGTAGGTTTCCCTAGATGGCCGCCGCGCACCGGGCCAAAAACCAAAGTGACCCCCCTTGCAAAACCAGGTGGTTTTGCGATAGGCCATTTTGATGTCGCCTCACTACGTTTTGGGCCCTTGCCTGCCGCGGGTACTTGGGCCTCCCACACAAGTGAGGCACCATTTTTACCGGGAGACCTGGGGGAACGCTGGGTGGTGGTAAATTTGTGTGAGCCCGGTGATGCCACTACTTTCCCACCCCAAAATGTGTGAAAAAAGTGATTTTTTGAGCAAAAATTGAGGTTTGCAGGGGATTCTGGGTAAGGAAACGTTGGGGGATCCACGCAAGCCATACCTCCCTGGAAGCCGCCAGGTGTCTAGTTTTCAGAAATGCACGGGTTTGCTAGGTTTCCCTAGATGGCCGCCGCGCACCGGGCCAAAAACCAAAGTGACCCCCCTTGCAAAACCAGGTGGTTTGGCGATAGGCCATTTTGATGTCGCCTCACTACGTTTGTTGTCCTTGCCTGCCGCGGGTACTTGGGCCTCCCACACAAGTGAGGCACCATTTTTACCGGGAGACCTGGGGGAACGCTGGGTGGTGGTAAATTTGTGTGAGCCCGGTGATGCCACTACTTTCCCACCCCAAAATGTGTGAAAAAAGTGATTTTTTGAGCAAAAATTGAGGTTTGCAGGGGATTCTGGGTAAGGAAACGTTGGGGGATCCACGCAAGCCATACCTCCCTGGAAGCCGCCGGGTGTCTAGTTTTCAGAAATGCGTGGGTTTGCTAGGTTTCCCTAGATGGCCGCCGCGCACCGGGCCAAAAACCAAAGTGACCCCCCTTGCAAAACCAGGTGGTTTGGCGATAGGCCATTTTGATGTCGCCTCACTACGTTTTGGGCCCTTGCCTGCCGCGGGTACTTGGGCCTCCCACACAAGTGAGGCACCATTTTTACCGGGAGACCTGGGGGAACGCTGGGTGGTGGTAAATTTGTGTGAGCCCGGTGATGCCACTACTTTCCCACCCCAAAATGTGTGAAAAAAGTGATTTTTTTGAGCAAAAATTGAGGTTTGCAGGGGATTCTGGGTAAGGAAACGTTGGGGGATCAATGCAAGCCATACCTCCCTGGAAGCCGCCGGGTGTCTAGTTTTCAGAAATGCGTGGGTTTGCTAGGTTTCCCTAGATGGCCGCCGCGCACCGGGCCAAAAACCAAAGTGACCCCCCTTGCAAAACCAGGTGGTTTGGCGATAGGCCATTTTGATGTCGCCTCACTACGTTTTGGGCCCTTGCCTGCCGCGGGTACTTGGGCCTCCCACACAAGTGAGGCACCATTTTTACCGGGAGACCTGGGGGAACGCTGGGTGGTGGTAAATTTGTGTGAGCCCGGTGATGCCAGTACTTTCCCACCCCAAAATGTGTGAAAAAAGTGATTTTTTGAGCAAAAATTGAGGTTTGCAGGGGATTCTGGGTAAGGAAACGTTGGGGGATCCACGCAAGCCATACCTCCCTGGAAGCCGCCGGGTGTCTAGTTTTCAGAAATGCGTGGGTTTGCTAGGTTTCCCTAGATGGCCGCCGCGCACCGGGCCAAAAACCAAAGTGACCCCCCTTGCAAAACCAGGTGGTTTGGCGATAGGCCATTTTGATGTCGCCTCACTACGTTTTGGGCCCTTGCCTGCCGCGGGTACTTGGGCCTCCCACACAAGTGAGACACCATTTTTACCGGGAGACCTGGGGGAATGCTGGGTGGTGGTAAATTTGTGTGAGCCCGGTGATGCCACTACTTTCCCACCCCAAAATGTGTGAAAAAAGTGATTTTTTGAGCAAAAATTGAGGTTTGCAGGGGATTCTGGGTAAGGAAACGTTGGGGGATCCACGCAAGCCATACCTCCCTGGAAGCCGCCGGGTGTCTAGTTTTCAGAAATGCATGGGTTTGCTTGGTTTCCCTAGATGGCCGCCGCGCACCGGGCCAAAAACCAAAGTGACCCCCCTTGCAAAACCAGGTGGTTTTGCGATAGGCCATTTTGATGTCGCCTCACTACGTTTTGGGCCCTTGCCTGCCGCGGGTACTTGGGCCTCCCACACAAGTGAGGCACCATTTTTACCGGGAGACCTGGGGGAACGCTGGGTGGTGGTAAATTTGTGTGAGCCCGGTGATGCCACTACTTTCCCACCCCAAAATGTGTGAAAAAAGTGATTTTTTAAGCAAAAATTGAGGTTTGCAGGGGATTCTGGGTAAGGAAACGTTGGGGGATCCACGCAAGCCATACCTCCCTGGAAGCCGCCGGGTGTCTAGTTTTCAGAAATGCGTGGGTTTGGTAGGTTTCCCTAGATGGCCGCCGCGCACCGGGCCAAAAACCAAAGTGACCCCCCTTGCAAAACCAGGTGGTTTGGCGATAGGCCATTTTGATGTCGCCTCACTACGTTTTGGGCCCTTGCCTGCCGCGGGTACTTGGGCCTCCCACACAAGTGAGGCACCATTTTTACCGGGAGACCTGGGGGAACGCTGGGTGGTGGTAAATTTGTGTGAGCCCGGTGATGCCGCTACTTTCCCATCCCAAAATGTGTGAAAAAAGTGATTTTTTGAGCAAAAACTGAGGTTTGCAGGGGATTCTGGGTAAGGAAACGTTGGGGGATCCACGCAAGCCATACCTCCCTGGAAGCCGCCGGGTGTCTAGTTTTCAGAAATGCGTGGGTTTGCTAGGTTTCCCTAGATGGCCGCCGCGCACCGGGCCAAAAACCAAAGTGACCCCCCTTGCAAAACCAGGTGGTTTGGCGATAGGCCATTTTGATGTCGCCTCACTACGTTTGTTGTCCTTGCCTGCCGCGGGTACTTGGGCCTCCCACACAAGTGAGGCACCATTTTTACCGGGAGACCTGGGGGAATGCTGGGTGGTGGTAAATTTGTGTGAGCCCGGTGATGCCACTACTTTCCCACCCCAAAATGTGTGAAAAAAGTGATTTGTTGAGCAAAAATTGAGGTTTGCAGGGGATTCTGGGTAAGGAAACGTTGGGGGATCCACGCAAGCCATACCTCCCTGGAAGCCGCCGGGTGTCTAGTTTTCAGAAATGCATGGGTTTGGTAGGTTTCCCTAGATGGCCGCCGCGCACCGGGCCAAAAACCAAAGTGACCCCCCTTGCAAAACCAGGTGGTTTGGCGATAGGCCATTTTGATGTCGCCTCACTACGTTTTGGGCCCTTGCCTGCCGCGGGTACTTGGGCCTCCCACACAAGTGAGGCACCATTTTTACCGGGAGACCTGGGGGAACGCTGAGTGGTGGTAAATTTGTGTGAGCCCGGTGATGCCACTACTTTCCCACCCCAAAATGTGTGAAAAAAGTGATTTTTTGAGCAAAAATTGAGGTTTGCAGGGGATTCTGGGTAAGGAAACGTTGGGGGATCCACGCAAGCCATACCTCCCTGGAAGCCGCCGGGTGTCTAGTTTTCAGAAATGCGTGGGTTTGGTAGGTTTCCCTAGATGGCCGCCACGCACCGGGCCAAAAACCAAAGTGACCCCCCTTGCAAAACCAGGTGGTTTGGCGATAGGCCATTTTGATGTCGCCTCACTACGTTTTGGGCCCTTGCCTGCCGCGGGTACTTGGGCCTCCCACACAAGTGAGGCACCATTTTTACCGGGAGACCTGGGGGAACGCTGGGTGGTGGTAACTTTGTGTGAGCCCGGTGATGCCACTACTTTCCCACCCCAAAATGTGTGAAAAAAGTGATTTTTTGAGCAAAAATTGAGGTTTGCAGGGGATTCTGGGTAAGGAAACGTTGGGGGATCCACGCAAGCCATACCTCCCTAAAAGCCGCCGGGTGTCTAGTTTTCAGAAATGCATGGGTTTGGTAGGTTTCCCTAGATGGCCGCCACGCACCGGGCCAAAAACCAAAGTGACCCCCCTTGCAAAACCAGGTGGTTTTGCGATAGGCCATTTTGATGTCGCCTCACTACGTTTTGGGCCCTTGCCTGCCGCGGGTACTTGGGCCTCCCACACAAGTGAGGCACCATTTTTACCGGGAGACCTGGGGGAACGCTGGGTGGTGGTAAATTTGTGTGAGCCCGGTGATGCCACTACTTTCCCACCCCAAAATGTGTGAAAAAAGTGATTTTTTGAGCAAAAATTGAGGTTTGCAGGGGATTCTGGGTAAGGAAACGTTGGGGGATCCACACAAGCCATACCTCCCTGGAAGCCACAGGGTGTCTAGTTTTCAGAAATGCGTGGGTTTGGTAGGTTTCCCTAGATGGCCGCCGCGCACCGGGCCAAAAACCAAAGTGACCCCCCTTGCAAAACCAGGTGGTTTGGCGATAGGCCATTTTGATGTCGCCTCACTACGTTTTGGGCCCTTGCCTGCCGTGGGTACTTGGGCCTCCCACACAAGTGAGGCACCATTTTTACCAGGAGACCTGGGGGAACGCTGGGTGGTGGTAAATTTGTGTGAGCCCGGTGATGCCACTACTTTCCCACCCCAAAATGTGTGAAAAAAGTGATTTTTTGAGCAAAAATTGAGGTTTACAGGGGATTCTGGGTAAGGAAACGTTGGCGGATCCACGCAAGCCATACCTCCCTGGAAGCCGCCGGGTGTCTAGTTTTCAGAAATGCGTGGGTTTGGTAGGTCCCTAGATGGCCGCCGCGCACCGGGCCAAAAACCAAAGTGACCCCCCTTGCAAAACCAGGTGGTTTGGCGATAGGCCATTTTGATGTCGCCTCACTACGTTTTGGGCCCTTGCCTGCCGCGGGTACTTGGGCCTCCCACACAACTGAGGCACCATTTTTACCGGGAGACCTGGGGGAACGCTGGGTGGTGGTAAATTTGTGTGAGCCCGGTGATGCCACTACTTTCCCACCCCAAAATATGTGAAAAAAGTGATTTTTTGAGCAAAAATTGAGGTTTGCACGGGATTCTGGGTAAGGAAACGTTGGGGGATCCACGCAAGCCATACCTCCCTGGAAGCCGCCGGGTGTCTAGTTTTCAGAAATGCGTGGGTTTGGAAGGTTTCCCTAGATGGCCGCCGAGCCCTGGGCAAAAAACCAAAGTGACCCCCCTTGCAAAACCAGATTAACTATTGTTACTACAGCGTGAGAATTTAGGAATAATACTGCAAAGAAAATGTGGCAGACAGTTTGAGGTTTACAGGACAATGGGGATAAAAAATATTTTTCAATTCACTAGAGAGACATCACCATGAACTCCCAAGGGTTTTCGACAATATCTACAGTTGGTGGGTTATTCTTACATGGAAAGTGTACCTTGGCAGAGAAACTAAAGACAAAGATTCCTGCACAACCATCTATTCCTCAAACACACACACATACTGGTTAGATTTGGCACGAGGGCGAGTCATGGTTCAGTGTATTAAATTTTATTAACAAGAGATTTCACAAAAATGAAATGCACTGTCAATAATTAAATTCACAAAAAACCAAACCAATGACTCGCAGCTCGTGAGCTGTAAAGCCACGTCAAGGCACCAACCACTTTACAGGCCATTCACACACCTTTCATACGTGATACAAACAAGACCATTCGCACCACCAGGTACAAAAGCAACACAGTACAAAAATCACCAAAAAGGGACAAGGTACACCCTACTTCAGAAAGGCAAATATTACTGCACAGCCATCTAACCCGCAAGCACACACACATACTGGTTGGATTTGGCACGAGGGTGAGTGATGGTTCAGTAGATAAAATTGTATTAGCAAGTGATTTCACAAAACATGAAATGCACTGGTAATAATTGAAAGGGCGAGAAACTGAACCATTGACTCACAGCTCGTGAGCTGTAAAGCCACGACAAGGCACCAACCTCTTTACAGGCCATTCATACACCTTTCATACGTGTGAGACATACAAAACCATTCACACCGCCAGCCGCGGGCCCATCACATAACAAAACTCACACCAGCACACAGCGCCATTCAAGGGCCCATCACTTTCACACGCCCACAATCCAGACACAGCAACTACACAGGCTGAAGGATTGCGTGGAGTGGCACTCAGCTAGCAGTGTGTGTAGTGACCAGCAGAAAGTCACTACTCACACACAGCCAGCCAAGCACCAGTCGACACACACCGCTAGCCAAACGCCAGTCCACGCACACCGCTAGCCAAGCGCCAGTCCAGGCACACCGCCATCCAATCGCCAGTCCAGGCACACCGGCAGCCAATCGCCAATCCACCTACACCGCCAGCCAAGCTCCAGTCCACGGACACCACCAGCCAAGCACCAGTCCGCACACACCACCAGTCCACGCACACCGCCAGCCAAGTACCAGTCCACGCACACCGCCAGCCAAGCACCATTCCACGCACACCGCCAGCCAAGCTCCAGTCCACGCACACCACCAGACAAGCTCCAGTCCACGGACACCACCAGCCAAGCTCCAGTCCACGGACACCACCAGCCAAACACCAGTCCGCACACACCACCAGTCCACACACACCGCCAGCCAAGTACCAGTCCACGCACACCGCCAGCCAAGCACCATTCCACGCACACCGCCAGCCAAGCACCATTCCACGCACACCGCCAGCCAAGCACCATTCCACGCACACCACCAGCCACGCACCAGTCCACGCACACCGCCAGTCCATGCACACCGCCAGTCCACGCACACCGTCAGCCAAGCACCATTCCACGCACACCACCAACCAAGTGCCAGTCCACACACACCAACAGCCAAGCGCAAGCCTACACACACCGCCATCACATTTTGGATTTTTTTAGAAAAAAATAAAAACACAAACAAATTGCAAATAGATACAAATCTTCTAACAGAAAATCAGCAACTAAATACATTGCACTAACACCAACCTTGAAACAGAATCATATTTTCCAAAGAATACAGACCTGGCAGTTCACTTTACCACTCATGAATGTTCCCAGAAATTTTTACGCGTGTGGTACGCTCTGAAACAAGCAGAGAGACACAGTGCAGGATGAGAGGGACAATCGGGGCAGTACATACGACTCTCCTTCCGCAAACCTCTTCGCCAACAGACTCTACATCTCCTACTGGGAAAATCTTTTGCGGGTGTGGGAGGAATGTGATCTGGAAAGTGGCGTTCTTTCAATCTAGCAACATCCTCCACCAGTCCAACTCTAGGAACACTTGCCTGTTCCACTACAACAAGGCTGCCTATTACAGACTCCTGAAACTTAGCAAAAGTCATCTTTGACTCAGGGCAAGAATCCTGGAACACAACAAAAGCATTAAACATTGCCAAGTGGAAAAGATGGATAGCCAACTTCTTGTACCAAATGTAAGCCTTACGAAGAGCAGTGTAAGGTTCCAACCTCTGATCTACTCTGTCAACACCACCCATGTGCCTATTATAGTCTAAAATGCACACAGGTTTGCGCGCTTCAGCGACCTGACCCCAAACAGTCACAGGTGCAGTGCTTTCATCATGGATGGAAGTCAGCATGTAGACATCTCTCCTGTCTGTAAACTTCACAGCAAGAAGCTCCTGGCAACGCAACGCACTGCACTGTCCCCGCACAAGCTTTTGACAAACAAGTTCTTTCGGAAAACCTTTACGGTTACAGCGGATTGTGCCACAAGCAAAAGTGTCCACTTTGGCCAATTCCCTGAACAACCGCACACCAGTGTAGAAGTTATCTACATATAAATGGTGGCCTTTGTTAAAAAATCCTCTACCAAGTTCCCAAACAATTTTCTCAGTCACTCCAAAAGTGGACGGACAACCAGGGAGGTTAAACCTAGATTCCTTACCGGTGTACACCCTGAAATTAGAGACATATCCAGTCCTACTGTCACACAGCATATACAGCTTTATTCCATAGCGTGCCCTCTTACTAGGAATGTATTGCCTAAAAACCAAGCGGCCCTTGAACAACACCAAAGACTCATCCACTGCAATTTCTCTACCAGGGGCATAAATCTCAGAAAATCGATCAACAAAGTAATCAAGGACAGGCCTAATCTTAAAAAGACGGTCACAATCAGGGTGATCTCGTGGCAACGCTAAACCATTATCAACAAAGTGCATCATCCGAAGCAGAAGCAAATACCTGTCACGAGTCATGACTGCCGGAAAAATAGACGTTGCCATCAAGGGACTGCTAGACCAATATGAAGCCAATGATGGCTTCCTTAGCAAGCCCATCAAAAAAGTTAAACCCAAGAACTTCTTCATCTCTTCAACATTTGTGGGAGTCCACCGGGTAGCTCTAGAGTGTGGCTTAAGACTGGCACTGTTGTCCCTCAAAAACTGTTCGGCATACAAATTAGTCTGCTCAACAATCTCTGCCAAAAACACATCGTCCATAAACAACTGAAAAAAATTTACAGGCAAAAAGTTCTCAGTATTCACTCTAGACCCTGAAACACCAGTAAACTCTGGAAATTCCGGCTGCACCATGCCAGGGGCAACCCAGAGGTCATCACTTTCAACGGGAAGACTTGCAGCCCCAGCCTGCAGCCCAGATGCCTCTTGCCGCACTACACCAACGGGAAGCCTTGCAGCCCCAGCCTGCAGCCCAGATGCCTCTTGCCGCACTACACCAACGGGAAGCCTTGCAGCCCCAGCCTGCAGCCCAGATGTCTCTTGCCGCACTACACCAACGGGAAGCCTTGCAGCCGCAGGCTGCAGCCCAGATGCCTCTTGCCGCACTATCGGCACATCAGTCTCCTCCTCTAACACAGGCACTTCATCCGCACTAAGAGTATCTTCATCATCCGATGACCCCATACGGAGAGAAAACTCACTGCCAGAATCGTCCCCAGCCTCCTCTCCCTCAGAAGCAGAGTCAGTCTCTGAACCAATATCAGAGGAAGACTCAAACAGCAAACCAACAACCTGCTGAGCAGTCATCCTGCGGCTAGCCATTATACTTACTAAGATAGAAGACTGCACAAACAAGTCAACAACAACCAACAATGTGCAAACCAAGTAAGTAAAGAAATGTGTACCTTTTATCACAAAGATCAATGTACTCAAAAACTATACAATCCAATTACAAGAGACAGCTGCACTCACCAGAAACAAACTCTGCAGTGACACAGCAAAGACCAACGATATCAAACTAGAAAGAAGAAAAAAAAACAAATTACTCACAAGACAACAAAATACACATTGAGCACCAATGCAAAAAGTTTTTGACACTCAAAAACCAAACATACTGCTATTATTACACCATTTGCAAAAAAAAAACAGGCAGAGAAATCAAACACATTTACATTGTACAAAAAAACAGTCTCTTACCAAACTACACAAACAGCAGAACCACCACTAACAAAACGTCAACGTGAAAAGAAGAAAAGCCTTCACCTAGAACAAAAAAGTAAACAAAAAAAAACATTACAATTGGAAATCACAAAAAATATAACAATAAACATTATAACATGCCATGTCACTACCCAAATGGTCAATCGGGTTGTGTGCCAGGTGGGGCAGAAAACAGCAGGAAAAAAAAGGCTACTCAGTCCCGGGGCGGGTGAGCCAAATACATATAACAAATTGCACCCTGGAAGCGAGGGGTCACTTCTATTTTTAATTGAACTAATTCCCTGGTGTCTAGTGGGCTTTTCTGCCCCCAATGGGAGCAGAAACGGCAAAAAAATAAAACCGATCTGCCCCCAGAGGGGGCAGAAAAGTCTTCAAAAAATTTAGGGGCCCAAGGAAGCGACCCTTGCCCAAGGGGTCGCTTCCTACAATAATATTTATATCCCTGGTGTCTAGTGGGCTTTTCTGCCCCCCCCCCCTGGGAGCAGAAACGGACAGAAAGACGACCAATCTGCCCCAGGGGGGGCAGAAAAGTCTTCTAAATAATTAGGCCGCAAAGGAAGCGACCCTTGCCCAAGGGGTCGCTTCCTACATAAAGAAAAAGACATCCCTGGTGTCTAGTGGGCTTTTCGCCCCCCCCTGGGGGCAGAAACGGGCAGAAAGACGACCGATCTGCCCCCAGGGGGGGCAGAAAAGTCTTCTAATTATTTTGCCACCCTAGGAAGCGACCCTTGCCCAAGGGGTCACTTCCTACATAACATAAAAGACATCCCTGGTGTCTAGTGGGCTTTTCTGCCCCCCCTGGGGGCATAAACGGGCAGAAAGAAGACCGATCTGCCCCCAGGGGGGGCAGAAAAGTCTTCGAATTATTTTGCCCCCCAAGGAAGCGACCCTTGCCCAAGGGGTCGCTTCCTACATAACGAAATAGACATCCCTGGTGTCTAGTGGGCTGAAACGGGCAGAAAGAAGACCGATCTGCCCCCAGGGGGGGCAGAAAAGTCTTCGAATTATTTGGCCCCCCAAGGAAGCGACCCTTGCCTAAGGGGTCGCTTCCTACATAACATAAACGACATCCCTGGTGTCTAGTGGTCGTTTCTGCCCTGGGGGCAGAAACGGGCAGAAAGCGGACCGATCTGCCCCCAGGGGGGGCAGAAAAGACTTCGAAAATTTTTGCACCCCAAGGAAGCGACCCTTGCCAAAGGGGTCGCTTCCCAAATTCCAAGAAACAAATCCCTGGTGTCTAGTGGGGCATCCCTACTCCACGATCGCGACGCTGTGCGCGATCGTGGAGCAGGAATGCCCTGTATTGAGACATCAGGGGAGAGGAAATACTCTTTCCTCTCCCCCGATGCCTCAATACAAAATAAATCACCCCCGCGGCCCTACCGGACAAGGGAACCTACCTGCTGCTGCCTTGGACGCGCTGGAAGAAATGGATTCCAGCGCGTCCAACGCTTCCTGATGACGCCGGCGCGCGCTGTGCGCGCTGACGTCATCAGAAAGCGTGGGGGGGGGCTCGGGGGTGGCAGCGGAAGCTCTTCCGCTGCCACCCCCATAAGTGGGGGCACGATCGATGCACAAGGGGGGGAGCGCCAGCGCTTCCCCCAGGGGCTGTCCTCATGACGGAACGGTTCCGTCATGAGCACAGCCCAACCGATGCTCATGACGGAACCGTTCCGTCATGAGCATCGAAGGGGTTAAAGCAACCTGAAAATGCCTAGAGCATGGAGAAACAGTAGTAGTACCAGAAGAGATAGCCCAGGAAAAAAGAAAGGAGGAGCCACAATAGAGGGATTGAGGAGTGAGACTCGAAGATTGGGTGGCGTTGTCTTCCCAATGACAGACGAAACAGTGATTCATGGGTAGCTTGTCTTAAAACCCTGACCAACAGGTAGAGACGGAAGGAAAAAGGAGCAATGATAGGTAACAGAAATGGGCAGGAAGAAGGTAGATATGTGAGGTGAGAGTGAGAGGAAATGGGATGACAGAGATTTAGAAATTGGTGCACCGTTCAAGAGATGCTAGAGCAGGAAGAAGACTGGGGATCTTTTCCACAGTCAACAGTGAGATCACTCACGATCCTCTTCCAGTGACACTCACTTTGCTGTGCACCAGCATCTGAAGAAGGCTATGCAGGGTGGGGGAGCTGGGATAATGGAATGAGAGAATCTATTGGGTTGGCTATACCAGGTATCAACGGTTTCTGGTGGTCAGAGAGATAAAATAATGCTAGCAGGAGAGTAGAAGATGTTTACTATCATGGAGCAGCTGCTTCCTGATGATAAGAGATAGTCATCTACCCATGAAAAGCAAATTCGGTTGGGAGTAGGATTGCTGGGTATATCTATATGTACATATCCCATACTCCTGTACCACAATAGGCCATACTATGCCACCAACATTTAACATTATTTTTCTTATTTATCCATTCACTTATATTCACAGTCAATTTTATGCATTTACCATTCTTTCTGCAAGACCATTGTTCTGCACTACTGACAGGGTTCTTACTGCATGATGCCTTCGTTTTGCAGAAGAATCATACTGAAATACACTCACCATACTATCAGAAAAATATATGTAAGCATTCAATAGACCTGAATTGTAGGTGAGTTATTCTCACCCACAGTTGGCAGACACGTTTAGAGATTAATTATCTTATATTCTGATGCTACCAGTGCTCATAGCTATTGTGCAGTTTTCTGTATCTGTACTTTGCTGTGGAGGTACCACAGATAATGGCTCTCTGTGATTAGAGTCTGTGCTACAAACTCCTACCAACTGTGGATTGCATTTCAGGTTTATGGACTGCCTCGGCATACTAAAATCAGAGCAGTTGATGGCAGCTGCAAATTATGATTACCATGTGTTGTAATGAAGATAACACCCGCGAACATGCGTAAGATTTATTATATATTCATATATATTAACTACTGGCGGTCGCCAGTAGGTAGTTATAGTTAGGACCAAGTTTCCATCGGAACAGCATTTTTGTTTTACTTATAACTTTGGCATTGTTTGATGAATCTTCATGAATTTTTTCAAACTAATTCTTTGTTCATATCAGCTCCTATGTGGGAAGTTTGGGGGTGATTCGTCAAGGGGGGGCCGAGAAAAAAGGGGGTCCCAAAACGTGTTTTCTCCATGTTAATTTCCATAGGAAACTTTAGACATGGCTACAGGTCGAACGGGTGAACGGAATTACCCCCAATTTGCCAGGGAGAAGGGTCTTGGTCTAGAAAGCACGCTTTTGTTTTTTTGGTGTAAATCCATTCAGTAGTGTTTGAGAAATATCGATATTTACAGATATCAATATTTGGGAATTCTGCCATCTGATTAGCTGAGGCGTTACGAGCACGAGCTTGCTGCTCATTGGTTGTGAGCGCTGAGAGCGGTTGCAACTAGGAAGTGTTGGCCGCCATTTTGTGATTCCGTTGAAGCGAGTAAGGGGAAAAAAGGCCGAAAAGAGTAGGAAAGAGGAGGGTAGGAGCGCTGTGAGATCTGTGGAGTGGTTAGGGTGTGCTACACAGGGAGTGTGAAGCGATGTATTCACCCCTACCAGTGCTGTTTTGCCTGAGGCGAGATGGTGCTGAGGTGAGGTGCTGGTACACTTGGGGATGAAACCGTGAGCTGATTGCTGTGAACTGATGTGCTCTGGGCACTGTAGGATACTGGCCACTGTAGCATAGCTGTGCAAGTGGTGTTAGTATGTGTTTAGAGTATAGCGGTGTGAGCTCTGTGGGGTAGTTAGGATGTGCTATACAGGGAGTGTGAAGCAAAGTATTCACCCCTAGTGGTGTGAAAGTGCTGTTTTGACCAGAGTGAGATGGTGCTGAGCTGAGGTGCCAGTACACTCGGGGATGAAACCGTGAGCTGATTGCTGTAAAGTGATGTTCTCTGGGCGCTGTAGCATACTGGCCACTGTAGCATAGCTGTGCAAGTGGTGTTAGTATGGGTTTAGACTACAGCGGGAGTGGGAAGCAAACTACTCACCCCTACGTGTCTGAAGACTTGAATGGAGTGTTTTAGCAAGCAGGAATAAAGAAATAATCATGAAGAATATAATGCAGAATGCTACAATGGCACAGAAGACAAATGGTGAAATCAGGTGTGTTTAAGAAAGTGGCTGTGTGGGATAAAGCAATGGAGTCTGCAAGTTATATAAAAAGTGTCTTTATGTAAGTGCCATAAATGGACCCACTGCTGCAAGAGCTAAGGCATCCAGCTGAGGCAAACTCCAACTGCTTCTGCTGTATTCAAAGCTAAGCTTCTGCATCAGTCAATTCCACATTACATGTTACAGTTCCATGTGACATAAACAATACCTATTAGACATGAATGACTGTAAATTGTCGAATGAAAATAAAGGTAGGATGCCATTACCACACTGTGCCAACCAGTTCCTAAACAAAACCGTGTTTTTTGATCTTGATCGCCAGTTCGTGAGCAGAGGCTGGGGATGAGCTAATGTGTGTGAAAGAACTTTGTGGATAAGAGGCAGGCAGAGAGACGTGTGTACAAAGAATAGATATGGTTTCAAAATGGATATCGGGTTTAGGCTAATTTAGCAAGTAAATAGCGTATTTGCATATGCCATACATCATCCATCCCTGGTTAGTGTGGAGAGGTAAGGGTCAATAATGAAAACAGAGTTCAAATGCCTAAGCATACTTAGAAAGTTATTATATGAAAATAGTTCAATTGAAGTGTATTAAAAAATTTAATAGGAAAAAGTCAAAAAAGTTGGAAAAAATCATTTCAAGGATAAAGTGAATTTCTTACAAGTCTTGGAGATTGCAGTCCGGAAGTTCTTCAGCGGCTTGAGATGCGTAATGTTCCAAAAGGCGATTGTTGCCATCGTGTGAGAAAAGCGAAGCAATCCAATTCATATCCTCGAAGGGACAATAATGTTCCTCGAATGTTGAAGCGGCAATTTGAATTGGCAGGCAATCTGCGATGTTGTCAAAGGTCACATGTTGCACGGGATCTTTCGCGGCTGCGCAGAAATCCCATTCCACCATGATACCTTTTTGCGTTGCATCCGCCATTGCTCCACTGCCCGAATAATCAAGTTCATGGATTTCAAGATACTCCATTACCTGCTGGATATCGGGAGCGTTTGATGGGATGTTAGCAAGGCATATATCCATTCGCCAGTCAATTGGGCAAGTTCTGCAATAAAAAGATGGTTGCACGCAGATTGTATATGTGTAAATAAATGTCATGTTGTAGCTGGCTCCGATAATAGATAGAGGCAGGCAGTCGAAAAGTTGTTCCATTTTTTCATGGTATTGATGTAGCTTCGCGTAGAGGCATATTCTGTCGGACATGCTTGTTACCACAGGGAGCATAGCCATTTATTAACAAGCTAAAATAGTAGTAGGATGGCCGCAAACAGAGCGAGAATTATGGGCACTGTTGCTGTTATTCCAGAGATGACCGAATGAATGAAGTCTGGTATTAGACTAAAAACAGTTTGAAAGCCTGTGAGAAGGCCGGAGGAGACAATGTTAAAAAAGTGTGCCAGACCTTAAATGTCAGATGTGTTGAAAATTGTGTAACAATTCACAAAGTGTAATGGGAGTTTCGTATTTAAAAGGGAGCGTATTTTAATTGAAGTTTGTGATGTCTGCAGTCGATAAATTACTTTTGGAGAAGTGAGGGACACTTCTGTTTGAAACAAAAGCGCTTTCAGTTTGCTCTGTTTAATAAAATCTGTTTTCAAAGTAGGTATTGAAGGCCAAGTTGAACATTTGGGAGTTACTATGTGTGGGTGGGAATAGAGATTGCTAGAGGAAGTTAGCTGGTTTGAAACAGTAAGGACATACGGTATGCCAGCTCACATTGCGTAGCAGTCCATGTCATTAAGAAGCAGATAACTGCTGTTAGAAAGCTGTGTGAATGTTGGTCTGATTGTGGGAGTTGGCATGCTTTTAAGAAAGCACGCACGATTGGGGGCTTTAAGCTTAGAAGTGTCATGCAGTTGGACATTCTTGCATAGTAATGAATGATTGCCATTGTGGTCCCACTTTTCACTTGTGAGAAAAACTTCGGTATCCTCTTTAAGACAGCGATATGTAAATGGGAGAAACCACTGCTCGTGAAGAAACGCGCTACCTTATGTAATCACATACAACATGACAAACAACATGTACACCTAGCAGACACAATGACAC
This sequence comes from Triturus cristatus, assembly GCF_964204655.1. Lineage (NCBI taxonomy): Eukaryota > Metazoa > Chordata > Amphibia > Caudata > Salamandridae > Triturus > Triturus cristatus. The sequence continues at coordinate 615,405,207 of NC_140587.1, forward strand.
TGCGTACTGTGGGAACCGTGGCTAGCCATGTACAGAAACCAAACATAGCACCTCTGCCACACAATGCAGAATGCGTGGAAAGATGGGAGCAAAGTATGTGCAAAGGTGGCAAGTGATTCTCGATTATAAAAGTATACAAAGCAAAGTGTTGAGGGGATGTGCCGGACAGACTTGCATATGCAAAGCACAGACATTTACATGTCAACATACACTGATGGTCTATTGAGTGAAGTCGACAGTGGACGCAACCATGATAGTACAGTTAGTAGGGAAGATTACGAAAACATAGCACGTATGTGCCCCCTCCCCCCACCCCCAAATCTTTAGTGTAGTGGGCTGGCTCGGAGTACGCAAGTCTAGCATAGGGGTATGAATAAAAGGCACGTTTCTCTGAGTGTGGTTCTCTTCCGGAATGGCGAACATGTCTGTAAGGTCTGTGCAGCTTACACCGCCACGAGGCTGACACCGTGAGCGAAGGTGGCTGCGGGAATAATGCTCTCAGCCTGCTGCTAACCCAGAAACCGTCATGGCCGCTGCGACGCACATATGCCCCACAGTTCACCTTTCGACACCGTTGTATGTGAAAGAGGGCCCACCACGTTCCGGTGGAAGCTTTTGGGCCGAGGTCTGCAAGCTGGGAAGGCTCCTGAGATCAACGCTGGCTACCACGACACAGGCAGACAGCGCCCAGCCTGAGGCCCAGCATCGTGAAGTGCTCTGTATACTACTAACACAGTAGTCAAAGAGGTACCAACAGTGGAAGGGTGTCTTGATACCACAATGGACGATGTTAGAACTGCATCTGAGAGTGCAGATGAAGGTACTCCTTTCGACCAGCTGTAACCAACTCTAGGTCCCAACAGTGGAACAGTGTCTTGATCCCACAATGGACGATGTTAGAACTACATCTGAGAGTGGAGATGAAGGTACTCCCTTCGACTAGGTGCAAGCAACTCTAGGTCCCAACAGTGGAAAGGTGTCTTGATCCCACAATGGACGATGTCCGATATTATCTGCTGCTTGTGAATTTTCACAGAAGTCCCTGCGTTGACGTGCATCAGACTCTGTGCTTCCGTAGTTAAGTGCTGCACATGATTATTGTGCTTGGTTGACACCAGTCGGTGGAGTACACCGCGGTACAGCAGGTCCGAACAGTGGAACGGGGTCTTGATCCCACAATGGATGATGTTAGAACAGTATCTGAGAGTGGAGCTGAAGGTACTCCCTGCGACCAGGTGCAAGCAACACTAGGTGCCAACAGTGGAACGGTGTCTTGATCCCACAATGGACGATGTTAGAACTGTATCTGAGAGTGGAGATGAAGGTAGTCCCTTCGACCAGGTGCAACCAACTCTCGGTCCCAATAGTGGAACGGTGTCTTGATCCCAAAATGGACGATGTCCGATATTACTTGTTGCTTGGTTTTGACAGAACTCCCACCGTTGAGGTACATCAGACTCTGTGCTACCGTAGCTAACTGCTGCACATGATTTTTGGGCTTGGTTGACTGCAGTCAGTGGAGTACACTGTGGTACAGCAGGTCGGAACAGTGAAACAGGGTCTTGATTCTGTGATTGAGGATGTCAGAAGTGAAAGTTTGTGATGATTTCTGTGTACCCACTCTGATCAGATACAACCAACTGCGTGCTTCCGAATCCAACGGCACGTGGCTGTGAGGTGTTAATAACAACTGCCTGTGGTCGCTCCAGCTGCTACTTTGGTATGCGATGGGTATGCAGTTCCAAGCCGCGCCTTATGTCATGTACGTATGGGGTCACGCCCGCTGCGAGTTGAGTATGTGATGAGTGCACGCTGCCAGGCCATGTGTTACGTCATAGACGTATGGTGTCACGCCGGGAACGCAATTCCCTCATTTTTTTTTCCGTCTCAAAACTATATCTAAATAAGTTTCAAGTGTATATGAGAACAAGCGATAATCTAAAATATTTTAAACATTTATATATTTCTAACTGAAATAAACTTATATTATGGTAATATTTTCTCAAAATCGCATCGGGTGCTCCCTGCGCGATTCCCATGTGACCTTAAAGAAAAGCATTTGATTGGTTCATAACATTTCCCATTGTAACAGTTGGAGGACCCCACCCATTTTCGCCATTTTCTCCACAGCATTTGATGAGAGACTCCTCTTCTGCTTACAGAGCTTTTTTGAAAACTTTTTGCTATGTACACATATCTGACAGTACACACAACATGCAACCATCATCTTCATCAATATTCATGCTCTGTAAAGCAGCCTTCCACCTGTCTGCAGTGTAAATTGAAGGCAGTAGTGAGCACAGTCTTCCATGAATACATTTTCTCACGTCCTCTTCACAAAATACAACAACATAAATTACACAAAACTCTGCAATAAATAAATCAAAACAATTCGAATTGTGATCTCTGCTGTCCACTGTGTACACCGTTATTCAGTATCCTTTACCACTACCAAGAAGAATTTGGTCATTGTACTAGACCTATAAGTCATCTTAAAAAACTTCTTCAAGGAAGTATACTAAAAGGCTATTGTGTATATTTCAATAGATGTTGTAGTTAGTTGCCTACTGGATTCTGTAATTAAACAATCACCACTCGATCTAAATTGTGAGCCCTGCTGACCACACTGTAGGCCAGAGGCAGTTGTTATTAACACCTCACAGCCACGTGCCGTTGGATTCGGAAGCACGCAGATTGTATAAGACAGTAAGTATGTGTTAGTATCTGCATAAATAAGTGATGTGGTGTGTGTATAAATAACGCAGTTGGTGTGTATAACTGTATACATGTGTAAATGGGTATGTGATTGATCCTTTGCATGACTGACTAGGTGTGTGAGTAACTCTATTGATGAGTGGCGGACTGTGACTGTATGTATAGGTGTATGAGTGCATATTATAGTAATGTATTGATGAGTAACTGCATTTATAAGTGAGTGGATGTGAGTGTAGACCTAGGAAATAGTGGGTGGTATGTAGTATCTGGCATTGTTGTGTGTATGGTTTCAAAAATAGTAGTGTATTTTAGAGTGTGTGTATCAAAGTTTATATTAGGCCAATTCACTCTTTCTTCAATACACCTTGGCATAGATATATATGAAAAATATTTAAACTTTACAGAAACACACATTCACTGGATGATATCATCACTGATGTCATCAGTGATGTCATTTGAGATGTCATCAGTGATGTCATCAGTTTTGTCACTGACCATGTCATGAGTGATGTAATATGTGACATCATCACCAGTGCATTGTGGGTGCGCGAGTTATAGTTAGCTCAACTAACTATAACGGGCAAATTTCTCTGGTTTTATATGAGTCAAATGTCCAACTAACTATAACGTCCCTGAAACCTATGGTTTTTTCAGTGAATATATATATATATATATATAAAATAAAGGAACAGCCATCAATGTATACAGCCTCTGGGTAATCCTTGGTCCTCCAACTGTCACCACATCCAATTCCCCATACCAGCCCGAGACGCTCCACCCGCAGCATTCCACCCTCCTGCCAGACCACCCAGGGCTCAGATCATTGTATAGAATACTACACACCTTTCCCCTTTAGATAACAATAAACAACAGAACCAAAAAATATAAACAATAAGTATATGCAAATAATAAAAAAAAACACTCCATAATATTCAATCACTATAGACATAAATTAGTAGTTGACGTGTTCTGAGAACTTTGCCAAACAACGTTTAATTCTAGAACTTCTTTTCATCACATCATCCATTCTCTTATCATGAAATCCATCTTTGGAAGCAATATCCGCTTCTTCTGGTAGCCCCACATTTTCACCCACTTGCAGATCCACGAAAACATTACAATCATCCTCCCTTCTTGGGCATTGCTCTACATCCCTAGTTCCAGTACTCACAGGATTTCTGAAAATGGAAACCCAACTCATATTCCAAACTTTTCATCCTTGAACCTTCACAGCCTTTTCATAAACTTGCACTACCAAAACTTGTTCCGACCACTTGGGAACTCTTTTTCCACTTGCGACCAGCTTTCTAATGGGAACCCAATCACCTACACAAATCCTAACATCTGACATTTTACTTCTACTTTTATTCATACTATTCTTCATTTTATCTTGAGAAATCTTCACATGCTCTCTAATCTTCTTATAGTCAATGCAAACATCTGACTCTCCACAACACTTCTTCAACCACCACGGAGCCAGCTTAGATCCTCGATTCCTACCACGTAATATTTCAAAAGGTGAACATCCAGTGACAGAATTTGGCATGGTACGATATGATAGCAAAGTGGCTTGCAAAGCCTTCTGCCATGGTAAAACTTCTGTGCAAGCCAACTGAATCGACTCTCTTACCACACAGCTACATCTCTCATCCTGAGCATTGGACTGAGGATAATAATTAGCCATCCTTTTGTGTTTAATACCACACCTTATCAAATAATCTTCAAAATATGCTAATAAAATGGGGACCAATGTCAGAAACCAACTCTTCTGGTAAAGCCTCTCTACAAAACGCATCCTCCAGAAGCTCAAAGATCACCTCTGAAGTTACTTTCTCTGTCACTTTAACTTCAGGCCATTTCAAAAACGTATCCACAAATTCAATAGCATATGCTTCTCTCATAGGAATGGTACAAAATGGGCCCAAAATGTCTATTGCTAACTTTCTCCATGGACCAGTAGCTAACTAAATAGGTGAAGATTCTGACACATGGTTTTTACCATCTTATCACTATTTGCACACAAACTGCACTATCTCACCATTTCTTCCACCATAACTTCCATACTGAACCACCAATAGAACTCTCTAGTGCGTCTTTTAGTACCAGACATACCCACATGTCCTTCATGTCCAATCTGGAAAATATTCTTTCTTAACCCAGAAGCCCACTTTATCACCTCAAAACAAACAGAACCAATGATACATTAATTTGTTCTGTACTTTAAAGAAAACTGCTGCTTATCCACTCAACTTCCACTCCTCTGGCCAACCTTTAACCATGTAATCACATACCAACACCAATTCCACATCTTTCCTGCATTGACACATCCAGATTTCCTTAGACATCATTTCCACATCAACCTTTGAATGATCATAGCCATTTATATCCTCCATGGTATACGTTACCTCACAACCACTTTCCAATGAACTCACCTCCAACTTATTATTTACTGGTAAACGTGATAGAAAATCAGCATGAACATTCAACCTTCCTAGAAAATGCTCAATCCTATACTGATAGGATTGTAATTTTGCTGCCAAACATGCCAGTCTAACAGTCAACTTTCCGCCACCTCTTGACGATAATACATAAACTAAAGGCTTGTGAACTGTTCTTAGCACAAAACGCGTTCCCCACAGGAACTGCCTGAATAAGTAATTTCTCTCAGATGCTCTCAGTGCACAGGATACATACAACACCACATACTCCTCTGACTTTGTTTTCTGTAACAGAGTGGCCCCCAACCCATAATTGTTGGCATCAACAGCAACAATGTTCTCCCTCCCAACACCAAATGACTTTTAGAAAAGGTGCATTAGCCAGTTCTTTCTTGAGCTCCATGAAGGCTTAATCTTGTTCTACTTTCCACAAAAACTCAACAATCTATGTAAAGGTTCAACTTTGGCAGCATTGTTATCTGTAAATCTAGAGTAGAACTCTGTAAGACCGGAAAATGACAACAATAGCTCCTTAGTCTTTGGTACTGGGGCATCCTCGACAGCTTTCAACATGATTCTGTTTAGGCTTGATTCCATTCTTAGAGATACTGTGTTCCAAATATTCCACCTCATCACAATACAACTTAGACTTAGATTCCTTTAGAGTAAAACCTTTTTGTCGCAGCCTTTGAAGTTCACCCTTTAAATTAGTATGATGTTCTTCATTTCTTCCTTAAACCAAAATGTCATCTTGAAACGCAATGACCCCCAGGTACCCCTCTAATGTTTGCTTCATCAGTCTCTGGAAACCGGACGTGGCACTGGCCAACGCAAATGGCACCCTGCAGAACTGAAACATTCCATCCGGGGTCACAAATGCTGTCAGAAGGCACAATTCTTCCTGTGATTCTATCTGGTGGTAAGCACTGGCCAAATCTAGTGTGGAGAAAACTGTTGCCCCCGCAAGAGTAGTAACAAGTTCATGCAAATTTGGTAGAGGATGTTTATCAATCCATATTTCATTGTTAAGGTTCCTAAGGTCCACACAAAGTCTAAGATCTCCAGGAGGCTTCAAAGCAATAGCCACCGGAGATACCCATGGTGATGAGTCTATAGGATGAATTACTGTTTTGTTACATAAATCCCTTAACATCTCTTTCAACTTCTCTATATATGTCAGAGCAGCATTTCGAACTTTATGCCTGACTGGCACAGTATTCTCCAATAAAACAATTTTGTGTTTGAACCCTATAAACTTTCCCAAATTACCCGAAAAAACTTGCAGGAATTCTGTCTTTACATCAACGACACCAAAATCATGTTGCAACTCTTCTACCACATTCACAGGTGGGACAGCATTGGGATCTAACTTCAAATTAAACACTTACTGATGTAGCCACCCCAAAACAGGATCACTCTTAGCAGCCACATACATTTTCCCTCCAGTTTTCCTTTCCTTGAAACAAATATTAGCCCAAAAATAACTCAATAAATGAAAACTGTGGCCTGTATACCCACCAGGACGCACATCTGGAACCAATATTTTCTCACTTTGATTCCCACAGGGCTTTACTAATGATACTATACCATGCACATGAGTCTACCATGGCCTCCTCACTTTTCTCAATAATGTACACCACACAACTCGGTGTAGATCGTAACACAAATTCATGTTCTGGAGAACTCAGACCCCAGATATGTCATGAGATACTCACCTGTGAGTTATGACAACATATCTTATGCCAAGTACAAGGTGGTCTCCAGTGAAAGGTTATGTGTACCTCAGGATCTAATGGATAAGATCTCTCATGGAAATTGACTTAACATGCATGAGCGTACTGTCTCTAATAAGAACAGTTCCGAAAATAGAGCCCTGATGAAGTCCATAAGGATGAAATGCTTTGGCTACTGTGGCTATTAGTTTTTTTTTTTTAAAGAATATGAACAAGAATAAAGAATGTTTCTTCAGAATACACTTATTAGAGAATATGAATTATTGAAATTGCACATGAGCTATCATAAGTGTGTGGTGAATTATTATGAAAAAGAAGTAATACTGTCTATTGAAAAAGGGTCCTGAACCATCATAATTATTTTGTGTTGGAAATGTTTTCCATTGAAAGTTGAAAGGGGTTGAACTTTCGGTTCTGTGCACCTTTACAAACATCCAAACATTCTCCCCACAGTAAGGTTGGATGTGGTAGGATACTGCCTCAACCTCTTTTCACATATCTGTTACACTTTGGAAAACTATTCACACCACCATCCTGCACACAGAGTATGGCGTTAGGATTTTACTCTTCATCATAAACTTCATTGATCACACAATTGACATTGGTATCTGGTCTACTCCTACACACCCTTCCAAAATGACCCTTTTTTCTACAGCAGCTACATTGTTATCTATTGCAGGGCAGCCTTTGAAATTAACGAGATGAAAACTACTGCCGCATCTGTAACAGATATTTTTATGGGAATATTTTTTTTCTTTGTCAGTTTTAATAGCATTGACGAATAACTTGACGGTTTTTTTATCCCCTCCCCCATTGTTACTACTTCCTCATATTTCATGCACAAACTTCTATATTACTCTGTGCTCTTAGCAATACTAATAGTGGCATTTAATATCATGTCTGTACCCACCCATGGTTTTTCTTACACTTTTATATTTTTCCGTTTCATCATGACCTGGTCCCTTAAAACATGGTCATGTGTTATGGTCTCAAAGGCACATGATGCCGCTAAAGCTCTAAGGGTGGACACATAGTCTTTAATACTCTCTTCATCTTTTAGCACCCTGGAATAAAACTTACACCTCTCCATCACAGTGTTGATTTTTTTTTCCATATTTTGCTGACAATTGCTTTACTGCACACTCAAACTTGGCTAAAGAAGTTTTTTTTCCTTTAAGAAAGCCTATAAAAGAAATAGGTGTGTGTATCACCAAAATGATAATGGAACAGTGAATGCTGCTACTTGAAATGGTCAACGTATCACTGTATAGTAAAAATGGATGGCGAACGCTGCATCACACTGGTGAGCGTATAACCAAAATATCTGGCTGTAAACTGCAAACGACACAGAGCCTATTGCAAGATGGCCTCCTTATGTGTGAAAGGTCATGCACAGAAATGCGCTCTGGATGAACGGTCTCACAAACCACCTCGTGCAAGCATGACTCTCTCCAATGCTCGCGCTGGTCCTCAATGAGTGGGTTGCATCAGGACAATATGAGCATGGCCTTCCAGTGCTCACAAACAAATTTGCAATAAACCTCCAAATCCAGAGGCGACTGCCAGCAAGCAGCTCTGTGACGCGGTCTCGTCCAACGTTCACAAATCAGCAGAAGAGGACAGCAAAACCAGGTTTAACATTGCAGTGTTTACAAATGACGCGGCTGCCCCTACTCTCGATCGTCACCAAAAGAGTGTTGTAATGAAGATAACATGCGTGAAGTTGCATGAGTAAGATTTATTATATATATAATAAAGGAACAGCTTTTGATGTATACAGGCTCTAGGTAATCTATGCTCCTCTATCTATCACCATATAGAATTGCCCGTACCAGCCCTCGGGTTCCACCTTCAACATTCCACCCTACTGCCAGACCACCCAGGGCTCAGATCATTGTATAGAGTATAACACCATGGAGTCACAAAAATCATAGATTCAACATTCTCTGAGTTGTAGAGCCTGAAAATTAGGCATCCGCCCATGACAGTAAGGCAGGTACCTCAAGTACTCAGTGTGAAAAAGTGGGGCCACCTGGGAATGATTAGAAAAATTGGGAGAAATTAGAGCAGCCCAAAAGGTGTGCCCACCTCTGCCAATACCACCACTTGGGTGGGGGAGGCAGGGTAAAGCCCACTCTTCAGTACCCACCATATTGCTGATGGATGGCACTCTCCAATCAGAATTAGGGATTGTTCCCACTCCTGCATGTGGGGTAAGCAGACTGAGGTTGTAGTCACCCTAAGGTCAGTAGCCCATTGGCTACTGACGTCGAGACCCCTAAAACGCCCCCTAAATACAGTATTTAGGGGGCAGCCCTGAACCAAGAAGAGAGATCTCTGCAACATTTGTAGAAGAAGTACGAAAGAAGAGGCCCAGCAGAGGAGACTGCAGAGAAAAACTGAATTGGCCCCAGTCCTACCAGCCCGTCTGTAGTTTCCAGAGATCCTGCACTAAAAGTCTTGTTGTCCTGGAGCCTACGAACTCCAGAACCCCTGGGAGAACTAACTGTCTTCAACAAAGATCGGATCTCCTATGAACAGCATCTCTGTTCAAAAGAATCACCAAAAAAAGACCCCGAGCCTGCTGAGGACAAAGAAACCCAACACCTGGAACCACCACTGCACCTCACGCCTACGGCTAATGTCGGAGTGGCTCACTGGTCCCAGCGAGGTACCCCACTGCTCTAGAGTCTTAGTCAACTGTTGGTTGACCCCTCCAGGACTCTCCGCCATCGCCTGCAGCCTCTGCACGGAGACCTCCCCAACCATGAGTGACCTGGTAAGGTGAAATCCGACCTCAAAAGGCACCCCTGCATCTGGATGCCCTGCGTCCTGAAGAAGAGAACCTGAGGTGCACCTACATCTCCAAGCCCTCCAACTTACCTGCCCAGTTGTTGGTTCCTCCCAGGAGACTTCCTGGACCGAGCCTGCAGCCAAAACCCAAAACTGGCAACTCCCACTAAAAATGACAGGGCACCCAACGCCAAATGAGCACCCTGCTGCCCCTGTGCCGCTGCTGTGGGTGCACCTTGTGTGCTAAATCGGATGCCCCTTTACCCTGAGCTAAACCCTAGGAGCTTTGCTCCCACATCCAAGTGGCGTGCACGTGAGCAGCCACCAACCTGAGGCCCCCAAATCCCCATTGGATAACATTGGGTCTCAGCAGTCTGCACCCAGCCACCGTAGTTCCCCCGAGGGTGTTCTTTGAGTGCATCCTTGACCCTAGAGGAAACCTTGTTCTAACCCCAACTCCCACAACCAAGTACTTACCTTTAAACCGATAACTTAATTTCCTCCCATAGGATTGAATTGACTGCTTTTCTGTGAAAAATGCTCTGTGGGGAGTTGGAAATTTTACGTAAACCTAAGTAAATGTGTTTTGACCAAAACTGACTTACTTACCTTTTATCCAGGAAATGTGCCAGTGTGATATCTAGGCATATCACACCGAATAGAAAAAGTAATCTGAAAAGTAATCTAAAAAGTAATCACAAAGTAATTGGAAAGTAACTCAAAAGTAATTTAAATTGTTTCTGAACATTTGACCTACCTGTAACAAAATCAACTGCAATCAACTGTATTATTCCATAAAAGTATTATTTTACTTACGTGCACCAAGTCTGGCTTGGTTCTAAAGATAAAATACAACAAAGAAATATTTTATACAAAACAATTGGTCTGAGTTCAGTCTTTGAGTGTGTGACGTAATTTCTTGCCTGAGTGGGTACATTAAATGCTTTGCGGCTGCCGGCGGCGCATGCAGTGGGCCCTGTAAGAGGGCGGCCCTCATAGGGCTGCATTGAGCACCTCCCCGCAGCCTGTTGCAGGGACCCCCTACTCGAAGAGTCCCTCCTTTGTCCGGTGCCTCTGTGGCATCATTTCCATTGCGCATTGGGCTGGGGCCAGGTACTTATACCTGCCCCACCCACTGGCCACCCTCTTTGTCCCCCGTAGGACACGCAGTGATACTCAAAGTATGATTTGAGTCTATGACCAAACTGGGCTTCCAAGAGAACTAACATTCATAATGATGCTAAGTAACCAGCTGCTGCAATATCATTATTGCTAGGTGCCTTCCTTGAGTGACATGCAAGTGCGATAAGGGAAAAGTATCTAGAAGTATCTCAGTGAGGCAGAAGGGTCCTTGCAGGACCCACAATAAGGTGGGCTGCATTAGAACATAAACTGGGAATATTAGAGTCCGACATTGATGCCATTGGCCACTCACACTGTTAATATGTATACAGACTGGGGAGTGTGAGCAGATCTGTACAGCAGTTGCTGAACGTGGGGGAGGGAGTTCCACCTCAGCCAGGCAACATTTGAGCAACCCACCTCACTGAGCTCTGTCTTAAGCTGAATGGAGGTCACTTATTGTCCACACTTGGTTCGGTTTGATGTTCTTGCTCTGCTCACACAAATTGAGCTAAGGCGACTAGCTCAATTTTGACAGATAGTCCAAAATGTTTCACATTTAAGAGTGTGTGAAATTTTCAATTGTCTGTGAATAGTTTTTTAATACACTGTATTAAATTAATTTGAATATTTGCTGTATTTACTAGTGCGACCAGCGATTGCTCACGCACCAAGCCATCTGCAGCGGTGAGTGTTGCTATGCTGTAAGGATAGGAAGGTTAAATAGGACTGCTGGGTCCCGCTGGGTGGTCAGCCAAATGGCCATTTGTGGGTTAAAGGGTGAGTTCAAAGGGCACATGAGGTATCATGGCAAAGAAAACCTGTGCCGATTTACCACTGGGTCTGGTGTTGGGTTCGAACTCATGGTCATAGGATCTAACCCCGTGGGGTCCAACCAACCTTTCATCTTCCTGAGGTTGTTAAAATGAGTATCAGTGAGCGGGGTAACAAATATCTCTTATTCAGAGCCAACATGCCTACGGGGGCACTTGCACTTCACAAATACATGGTGTTATGTTATGCTCCCACAAGCGCTATACACAGATAATTGGATGAGAGGAAAGTAACGTGGGCTGGATACAACTCTTACTTCTACCTGCACTGACACATCTTGTCAGGAGATGTTGGCAAAGGTATTGCACTACAGCCAGTCAACGTTGACAACCCACGCACACCAAGCCGATTGTTTAAATTCAAGTTAAGCGGATACTCAGTCTGGTATTAGGCCCCTGCGGTGGTCAGCGCTATGAATTACTAAATTACAACTGAGTAGGGGCAGATGGGTTAGCCCAGCTAGCAAAGGTGTCTCAAGATGGAACTATGGGCACATGATGGGTTTTTCTTGCCGCACGGTCCTCGCTGTTGACATCATCATGGATTTACTACAAATTACCAGTGAGAAGGAGCAATGTATGTATCCCAGCTAGCAGATCAAGTTAGGTACCCCAGCTGTAGAGGTCGAATGGTAGGACATGGCCAGAGAAATACTGCTTTAAAGTTCAATTAATCTCAAACTGGGACTGGGGCCACTACGCCTTCTTGGTGTAGTCAGAGTAGGAAAAGAGAGTGTAAAGAAGCGGCAAGGATGACATGACACAGAAAACTGTAAAGTAAAGGTTGGGCAAAAGGTCCCTGCAATTAAGCTAATAAAACCTGTTCCCCTTCAGCCAGGAGATTGCGTTAGTTTGTCAATGAAAAAGTGTGCGGTGGCTTCAATAGTGTGGAGAAATATGGGTTTGGAGCACATTACTGACAATCACCGGAAAACATTTTGCATTCTAAGTTAAGAAGGTGCAGGTAAATTCATTTGTATGTTTTACTCCAGGTTCTCACGATCCAAATGCATTGGCATCTGTTCGGCACACTGGTATACCTTCAGCAAAAGTAGGGTTATGGGCTACATATGAAAAAGTACCATTCAGCCAGGTGGGTTGCGTTAGTCTGTCATTCCTAAAAGGGTGCTGTTGCCCCAACAGTTTTGAAAAAGTGGGGTTGGGAGCACAAATGCTGACAACTCCCAGAACACAATTTGCATTCATATTTAAGGAGGTGCAGGTACATTTTGCTCACCTGTTTTACTCCATGTCCTCAAATCCAAAAGCATTGGCAAACCTTTTTGGCACTCTCGTATACCATTAGCAAAAGCTATCTATGGGCTACTACTCTGGGGTGGTGATACCAGCATGGCGACACAGCATCGGTCACAAGACTCCACCCTGTCGCCGCACAATCACCCTCTCCAGGGGGTTCATATTTCTCTTGCTGGTGCGGCACATGGTCATCAGTTTGAACCCCCAAATGTGGACTCTCCATGCAAGGGGGGGGTAACCAAGGGCTTAGTCAACCCCCAAATGTAACAGCAGATATTGGCACACAGTGCTCAATGGAGTATATCACCGAGAACTGTGGACACGAAAAGAGCAGTAGTTTTAATTCTCTATTGGTAATATCTCTTGCTGGCTCTGTACTCTCATACAACTGGAGGTCAGCAGGTAAAGATAAGGGTATTGCGTTGGCCACAAACAATAACTTGATAACAAATATACGGATGGCCTTGGAGGCGAACTCCACTATGTTTACCAATGAATCCTGAATTCAGGGACTGGGCGGTGATGGGTAAATACACGACTCGGCAACAGGGCACAGAGAACACCATAGGGATTCCACCCTGAACTGTGGTTAAAGTGGAGAACAGTTGTTCCCAACTTCCGGGAAGGCCATTGAACATCCCTACAGATGAGTAAATGAAGCTGTGGTTAAAACAGAGAATTGTAGTTCCCAACTTAGATGGAAGCCATCGAAATTGCCTTTGGAAGGGTAAATAAGCCATGCACAAGCCCACCTAGCAGGAGGGTCTGGTTCAACTCTAAGTCAAAATCATATAAAATAAGAAGGGCTTGGTAAATAAGGCATGGCCTCTTTAGTGCAAACACCACATGGTGCCCCCGATAGGGATGGGGCACACCTCTAAGAGGTAGAAAGGAATTGTCCAGCTAAAAGGACTGGTAACCACACGTTGAAGGAGGTTATGGAGCCTGCCATGGTGGTGGGGCCCTGGATATGACGGTGGCCACATCCAGGTCTTTGGTGGAGTTACAGGGAGATCCAGAGGCTGATTGGTACAGGGGATACCCTTTCAGGAGTTCAGGAGCACAATAGGGATGCATTATGCCAAAATCCCAGGAGTCTTTACGGCAGGACCCTGCTTGAAAATGACGGTGCCCGCTAGTCCTTCGGGCGGTTGTAAGCCTGAGCAACCGGGGGCTTGCCGGGACACGCTGCACCTCTAAAAAGGCGTGAGTAAAAGTGATGGACTAGGGGTCCATGGTATGTAAGGGAGATAACCCCCACAGAATGGTAGCACCGATTGGGTTGGCCACAGTGCACTTTGGCTCATCAAGCGGGCAGGGCATCTTAGGTGAGTTACCGCTGCCTGCCCTTGGATCGTCCGTAAGTTAACCCACCAAGTTGGCATTCTCCTTGTATGTAATAAACCTGCAGCAAACTGTTTTTCCCAACAAAACTTGTGTGGACTGTTCATTTTGCACAGCGCGACCATTATTGCTAGGCAGGGGGGTTGCTGATATAGGCACTAAACACTAATCTCTGACAAAGCCTTACTGCTCGACCACACTAACACAAATAGAGAGTGAGGTGTTTTTACCTCCGTAAGCCTTTGGGGATCCACTGGACTCTGTGCACACTATACCTTACTTTGGTATAGTATATACAGAGCCAGCTTCCTACACTAACTACCTATAATAGTAGTAAGTGGCTGTCCATACTGTTTTTATTAAACCATTTCTTGAATACTTTAATATATCACATACATTCAAACAGAAACTTTATCCTGGTCTCCACACTGGATGTACTACTGCCACGGACGGGCAGTAGCTATCAATAGTGCAGCAGGTGCAGTGGCCCTGGGGTGCAGGGGTGTGAAAGGGCCCCGTGCACCGCAATTATAGATATTTCTGCTACCAAACCAGGGTATATGGACCCATTTCCCTTGCCTGCATTAGTGCCACGGTGCTGAACGTCTTTAAAGAGTAATCATTGCATTTTCTGTGCTCTCTTAAAGACCTTGGAAATCTGAAAGGCTTAGGCCTAGATTTACTGATGATGGGCAGGTGCTCCTGTGGCGCTGAGTAATTTTGCACTTCACCCACGGGCTTTTAGATGGTAAGTAAATCAACACAATGATTTGTTGTGCTTTGAACTGTGCGAGCCCACGTGCAGCACCTTAATTAATAATCCCTTAAGTAACGAACACCACACGGTGCGAAATCTCCTGCAGGGCCAAAAATATTCTCGGCAGGAGCATTAACCCACTGAACGATGGAAACGGTTTGCTATAGAAGAACGCAAGTCTCCAATATATGCAGGCCTGTTTGTAAAGTGCTATGGTAAACGCTCACGTTTTCTGCGGCATAAGAAGCTAAAAGATGTCATTTCTCATTCAGTTCTTCCTACCGCCGTGCTAAATATATTGCGTCATGGTTTTTAGAGCGCCTTCAACATAACCGATGCTGCGCCGCCATCTGTGAGCTTCAGTAGCTGCGGCCCCGAGCTCACCTTCGCCGGATTTCTGCTGAGGTGTTCAGCAAACGCCTGCTGTGAAGAGAGGAGCTGGCAAGGCTATTCCTTGGAATGATGAATGGCACTGCCCGGGCCCAGCCTCTCCCATGATCCAAAGTTAAAGCAGTAATTCACTATTAATCAAGAAAATAAATGGGTTCACTGGCTGATAAGTTATCCGCAGCCTCAGCTCCCCCAGGTGTCTGTTATACCTTCCACTGTCCTAGAAACCCCTGGTGTTTCACAGGCCGCTGCCCGCAGCCGGCCCCGCGTGCTCATTTCTGACACATTTATGTGAAAAGAATGTTCCTCGCAAAGTCAAAGTCTTGCAGAGTAAGGACATCATCTTGAAGCGCACTGGGATGAAGAAGTATGCGTGCACCGTCGCCACCAGGGGGCACAATGTTTTATATGATGAAGAGATTGCTGGCATTAAGGACCCCGTAGTGATACAGGGACTGTCTGCTAGTTGGCTGCCTGGTTCATGCACGGAGACGGATTACAGATTACCTTCCTTGGGCCGGAGGAATGGAGGGCCCAGCGAAAAAGGTTGTGTGGTGGTGGCATCCAATTTCATAATTTTGTGTTTTTAAAAATGTCTTTTTAATATAGTATGACTTTGCATTTTATACATTTAAACAATTTCCACATGTTATCTTTGTAATTTTTTTAACTATAATTCTTTAACAATGTGTCTTCATTTAATGTTCTATAATGTGTAATTTAGAATTATACGAAATATGTTTAGTTGCAGTGCAATTTGCTCCATTGATGAGTGACTAAGTTCGTTATGGTGCATATATTCAGAACCCTAAGTGTGCCCATGAGTGTGTTTCTGAGTGAGAGGTGGTGGGTGAACACTAGTCCCTGTGGGTTACTTACTATATCTCTGTGCATTTCACTCCATTGATGTGTCCCCGAGTTAATAAAGATAAGTATGTTCAGGTCCCTCAGTGTGACCCTCAGTATGTGACTGAGTAAGTGGCAGGGGGAAACAGAGGTGCCTGATGTTCCTGTATGAATCTGTCTGCATAATTGTGCCTCACTGAGTCAATGACTGTAGGCATGTTCAGGTTCCTCAATGTGATTTTTACTGTGCATCTGAGTAAGTAGTGGTGGACGATCACATGTCCCTGTTTCGAACTCAAGCTATGCAATTGTGACTTGCACTCGATTGGTGTGTCACTGAGTCAGTGACGTTGACCATGTTCCAGTCCCTCAGTGTGCCCATCAGTGTGCATCTGAGTGAGTGGTGAAAGGAGAACGCATATCCCTGTGCGTGGCTCTGACTACGTCACTGCACTTTTCACTCTATTGGTGTGTCACTGAGTTAATGTCGGTGTGCCTGTTCAGGTCCCTCAGTGTGCCTCTGAGTGTGCATCTATGTAAGTGGCAGCATGAGCACACTTGTCCCTGTGTCTAACTCTGGCTAAATCACTGAGCCTTTCACTCCATTGGCATGGCACTGAGTCAGTGACAGTGAGCATGTTCAGGTCCCTCAATGTGCCCTTAAGTGTGTGTCTAAGTGAATGGCAGTGTGAGAACACATGTCCCTATGTCTGACTATGACAAAGTCCCTTTAACTCCTTTGGTGTGTCACTGAGTCAAATACAGTGATCATGTTCTGGTCCCTCAATGTGACCCTCAGCATGCATTTGAGTGAGTGGCAATGGGCGACTACATCACTGTGTCATTGCCTCCATTACTGTGTTACTGAGGAAGTGACGGTGAGCATGTCATTGAGTTACTGTGTCACTGAGTAAATGTCGAGCATGTTCCAGTCCTTCAGTGTGTCCCTCAGTGAGCTTCTGAGTGAGTGGTGGTGGTTGTACACAGATCCCTGAATTTGACTCTGACTACATAACTGCACCTTTCACTTCAGTGATGTGTCAATAACCATAAGCCATCGACTTTCCGATTCAACACGCTGTTGGAGTGAGGAGTTACATGGCGTACTCGCCTTAGCTTTTCGTACGGTGGATGGCGCCACATTACTCTTATTTTGCCTTAAAGAGGCGTTTAGTCATACAACGTTGAATGATACAATTGTGGCACACACAGCCAGATTTAGCAACAGATGTTGAATATTATTATCTTGCTTAAGAGATTTGCCGAAGCACTAAAAAAAAGAGAACTCACGCATTGGAGTGATTGTTAGGACCCGCTGGGTCGCAATTATCACCAGTTGAAAGGTCCAAGGACTTGCCATACTTTACCTGAGCCCTGAAGAAGTCAAGGGTTATACACCCAACGACGAAACACGTGTTGGCTGGCCTGTGAAGCAACACACCATTAAATTCTACACTTCAAGAAACAACACTTTGTCATCATTTTCCAACAACGATTACCTTTTATGTTATATTTACTCTCATGCGTGTGCACAGGACTTGCTGTTATTTGTAGACGGACCCTGTCCAGAATTGAGGGCTTAGGGGTTTTCCCTCACCTTTTGCACCGCATCATTAATCTTCCTCTGCTACATTCACTACACTAGGTAAGCGCTGTATCATATCCTGTGATAACTAATACCCCCCTTTCGTCTCCTCAACCATAAGCATGTTCATGTCACTCAATGTGAATCTGAGAGAGTGGCAGTAGGCAAACCGACATTTCCTTTGTGTGACTCTAACTACAATTGCCTCCATTGGTGTGTCACTGCGTAAATGATGGTGAGCATGCTCAGTTTCTTAAGTGTGCCCCCAAGAGTGTGTCTAGGTGAATGGCAGTGTGAGAACACATGCCCCTATGTTTGACTATACCTTTTACTCCTTTGGTGTGTCACTGAGTCAATGACAGAATGTTGTGGTCCCTCAAATAGGGGTGGGCGGAATTTGCGAAATTCACTTTTGCAAATTATCGCGAAAATGTTAAAAATCCCCGCAAACACGCGGAAATATCACGAAGATGCGGACGTTTTTTTCCTGCCCGTTCGCGGTATGTTCTGCGTGGTCGCGGCTCGCCAACTTACCCATGCGGTTGCTCGCGGGCGCGGCCATCTTGTTTTCACTTGTCTCGCGGTGCATGATTTCGAGAAGAAAGACGTGATCGCGCGACGAATGATGTTACTGCGGGCGCGATCTGTCGCGAGACAACGCAAATGGCTACCAACAATCCAACATCTCGTGGAGAACGCGACCGGATCGGGAAAACTTGTCGGCGAACACGGGGATTCAGGTAAGGCGATCGCGCGCACGCAAGAATGTATTATTTTACAGCACGAGCAAGCAAAAAATTTCCGGTAAAATGCGGATTGCGGAAATTTTGACATTATCGCGCTCTCCGCGTAACGCGAAAATGTCAAATTATCGCAATTTTCGCAAGCGGAACGGATTTTTAGCCCAGGCCTACCCTCAATGTGATCCACAATATGCGTCTGAGTGACAGGTGATGGGTCAACACTTGCCCCTGTGTGTGACTTCGACTATATAATTGTGCAATTGCCTCCATTCAAGAGTCACTGAGTCAGTGACGGTTAGCATGTTCAGGCTGTTCAGTGGGCCACTGAGTGTGTGTCGGAATGAGTGGTTGCCTGAGAATGTGTCAGGGTGTCTATGTCACTGTGCTCCATCAGCGCTATACTGAGCCAATGATGGTTGGCATGTTCGAGCTTCTTTGTGTGCCCCTCAGTGTGCATCTGAGTCAGTGGCGGCCAAAGAACAAACCTTTAAATAATGGCCAGCCATCACCACCATTGAAACTACCACTACCATGAAGACCATCTACTCTGGAGCCCCATCTAAACCTTGTCTCACCTAGCTTATACCAAAGGACTCCTACCAATCAGTGAAGCACTAACACTCATCCTCAAAGCCTTCGTCGACTTAGCCACATTCCTGGAGACCTGAAACATGAACCCGTCATGGCCCTGCTCAAGAAACCATCTGCTGACCCAGCCACACCTTCCAACTACAGAAAATCTCCCTCCTACCATACTTAGCCAAGGTTTTAGAGAAACTAATCAATGGACCTCTCATTGACCATCTTAGCAAGCACCACCTCCTTGATGCCATGCTGTCCGGATTCAGACCCAACCACAGCACAGAAACAGCACACTCATCGCTGCCACAGATGACATCCACATGATCCTTGACTAAGGATACATGGCAGCACTCATTCTCTTGGACCTTTCTGCAACATTTGACAGTCTCACACCCCATCCTCATAAAGCACCTGCACAGGATTGTCATCCAAGGACCTGCTCTCTGCTGGATCTGCTCCTTCTTAATGGATAGAATACAAGATGTCAGCCTGGAACCATACTCTTCGGAAGCCCATAAACTCATCTGTGGAGTGCTTCCAGGTTCATTGCTCAGCCCTGCCATCTTCAATGCATCCAGAATCTCTCTGGCCAACGTCATCCGTGCTCACTACATCAATATCCTCTTCTATGCCAATGAGACGCAACTCCTACTCTCCCTCTCACTTAAGACCCCCACCACAAGAAGAGAGTGCACCACTTGCATCATTGAAGTCTCTAACTGGATGAAAGCCAACTGTCTCAAGCACAACACCAATTAGGCAGCAGTAATGATCTTCGGCAAGAGCTTTTCAGCATAAACATCTCAACATGGACTCCAAGTGGTGACCGGCCGAACTCAGGCACTGTTGGGATGAAAACATTCTCTGCATGGTAATGAACGTGCACCTGTTTCCTGAGTGCCCCAACTGTACTGATGTCTAGATCCCCAATGCTTCTTTTTGTTGTCATTGGCAACAAGACTAGAAAAACTGGTGAAAGCAGCACAAATGCGGTGGTGGCAGCATACCATGTAATGATCGGTAGGAGTGAACAGGTGCTTTTTAACCTGTGTCACTGGAGTGAGGCCTACATGTTCACTTATTCAATTTCCACTGCTATGTGCTTAATTCACCCCTTGGCCTACATTGGTTTGGTGTGGAATGCTGTGCAGCGCAAGAGTGGTGTATCTGTGCTGGGTGTATGTGTGCCTGGGAAGAATACACTACAATGATAATGCAGTACTGTGCAGAGAGTGCATGGTAAATGCATATGATATGTATGTGTGCCTGTGAATGGTATAATACATGAAGATTATAGTGTTTTACAATACATGCATGGCAAATGCATGGGCTGGGTTTATGCGTACCTGTGCGTTGTACACTACATGAAGGGTATAGCAATGTACAGTGGATGCATGGTAAATGTATGTGCTGGGTGTATGTGTGCCTGTGAGTGGCACAGTGTATGAAGGATACAGTCCTGAGCAGTGCGTGTGCAATAATACATGTACTGTGTGTATGTGTGCCTGTTAATTATACAATACATGGCAGACTATAGGCTCCATTATGGGAGAGCCACACCTGCTTGGTGAAACATGAGGCAATAGAGGAATTCCCCCAAACAGATCTGTGCATTGCTGCATTCCTGAAAGCTGGATGGGATGCAGTGGAGAAAGGAAAGCCAAGTTGTACACTTCAAACAGTGCTCTTTGATTCAGAGAGTGGGCTCTGGGCCCATCTCAGAAAGTAGATGTGGCTGATAAGAGAATCATAAAGAGTAGGTTGTGGACCATGGACTAACCTTTTTATACACATATCATTGTGGCCAACATCCAGATGGCTTGTGTTGTGGGGCTATCAGCTTTGGAGACATTCCTGATTTGACAGACTGCTTTCAAGAGGAACAGAGGGTGGAGGAGTGGGCACTTAAAAAGGAGGCAAACCCCCTAACATAAACTTCAATGTCTCAGACTCTAAATCACATTTTTTGTCTGGTAATGAACTACAAGAACGGGAGTTGAGACCCCAAAAATTGTCAACTATCAAGCAGCCACTTGGTCTGTGTGAGGAGGAGAAGCTCTGCAAGGCTTCTGCCTGTGACCAGGACTGGGGGCCCAGGCCTGCTAGTCTCCCTGCTGGGTGAGAGGACATCACCTAGGGAATCCAAGACCATCTACCCTGGAGCCTGGAGCACCAGCGCCCGCCTACTTGCCAAGACCAGTGTGCCCTGTGAGAAAGTGGAGAGCAATGGATGGGGTGAAGTCCAGTTGGGAATCTTGTGGAGTGGATTCCCTGATGGAGGTCTGAGGAATAGCTGCTGCACCAATTGTGCTGCTGTCCATGTGCAGGACGAAGTCGGCAACCCCAATGTGCCAGGGGAGGGCCACCGTGAAGTGAGCCATGGACATCGTTGTACTGTTCGGTCCAGAGCCTGTGTGCACTGAGGCATTCTCATTAGCCCCAGCATCAAGAACTTCACATCACCTTCTCTCCAGCCAGGGCTTTAAGTGGAAAAAAAAAACTGGGGGTGCTCTAAAAGGGGTGGAGCAAACCTCTTAAAGGGGTGTGGCCTATACAAGTAGGGGCATGGTCTAAATAAAGATATGTATGGATAACGCCATACACCCTCCCCAGAGGCGCAAGTAAAGCCGAATTTCGAGGGGGGCTAAGAAACCATTTCTGGGGGGAATTCTTCAAGCAATAGGCAGAGTGGAGGTGCAGGGGCTCTACAAAGGGGTGAAAAACAACAAAGCGTAATTAACAAGCAAATGGGGGCATATCAACAAGGGCCTTATCTCTGCTTTTTCGGCTTCAAAAGCCAAAAAAGCGGAGATAAAACTATAAAACTATCGCCCTATTTACAAGTGGATACTAACATGCATTAGCGCATGTTAGCACCCGTTTTCCCGACGCCTCACTTTAAATCTATAATGAGATGCAAAGTGGGCATCACTGGGCAGTACTGCTTGTAAATTATCACTGATGTGCACATCGCGATATTTACAAGGAGGCCCACGCATTTTAGCAGACGTTAGTTTTTGGCGAAAACTGCGGTTTTCGCCAAAAACTAACATCTGCCAAAATGCTGACTTACCTATACTTTACATTTGGGTGGATTATGCTGATACGACCACAGGGTCGTATCAACAAGGTTATCGCCGTTTTCCATGGAACATTGCTGGAAAACCAGTGATGTTCCATGGAAAACACAGCTATCGCTGGAATAATTATCGCCATTGCACTATGCGTTGTTAATACAGCCCTAGCATGGCGATAATTTCCAACGACAGCCGGCGATAAAAAATCTTACGCTAAGCGCGGCCAGCGAAAATAATCGCTGCCGCTTGATAATATGCCCCAAATGGTCTTTTAAAGACCTGTGAAGTACTCGGGTGCGGCTGTGTGTTTGGAGGCTGGTCGCAGGATCGCAATCTTACGCTTACCAAAAATAAGGCGCTAAATCTATGAAATTACAAGGTTTTTTATCCTTAGTTCTAGGTAATTTACCCAACAAACAAAGCTTTACTTAGAATGACTAGGAGATCGGTGCCTGAAAAGTCATTAATTAAAGAGAGGACTTTCTGTCCTAAACTGTCATACTTCCCCCACAGTCCCGCATCATATGATAAAAATCAGCATGAAAGGATCTACAGCGTGCACAAAGGTCAGCGGCCTCAGGATCTAGCCTGGCAATTCCAGATAGAGCAAAATAAGTTTGGTGCAAAAAAAAAAAAAGAAATCGGACCACCTCTGCGAGGCCCGAAAATAGAGCCTGATAGAGACCCGTTTCGAGGCCCCCTGAAAATAACTGCCGGTGCTCAGACCCGGATAGACCCGGCCAACTTAAAGCCCTGTCTCCATCGACGGACGGACGAAAGACTTACTCTGCCAGGAAGAGCCTCATTAATCCTCCGGTCACTGCAGGAGTGCAACTGGGTTTGAGGAACTTGGGGATCGCCAAGTCCAGCCCACTTAGGCCACATGCACTGAGCTCACCTCCTGAGCCTGCCACTGCAGTGCCCGCAAATTAGGCACACTCAGGAACTCCAGATGCTCCAATCCTGCAGGTGCAGGTAGGACTAAATTTGAGCCAGTTGGCCCTGGGAGAACTTGCTTACTAAAAAGCGCTGTGGCACTAGGACACTTCTGACTTTCATACAGAGTCGAATTGAACTCTTGAGACTTGGACTACTCAGAATCATCATTCACAGCAAATAGGACATGACCTCACAAATGAACACTGTCACTGCATCCTGCTTCCACACCCTAAAGATGTTAAAGAAGATCTTCAAAAGGCTCTTAAGCAACACCAGAAAAAACATAATTCATGCCCTAGTCACAAGAAAATTGGACTATAGGAGAACCCTCTACGCCGAGATCACATAGCAACTAACCAGAAGGCTACAAACCATCCAGAAATCGACAGCAACACTCATCCTCAACCTCTTACACAGAACTCACATCACACCACACATCAGGGAGCTCCATTGGTTTCCAATACACAAACGCATTCATTTCAAACTGCTCATGCACACACACATTCAAGGCACTTCACAAATTAGGCCCCATCTACCTAACAGTTGCATCCCCTTCCACCAAACAACTAGACACCTCCGCTATACAGAACACCTACTTGCACACATCTCATGCATACTCTGAACCAAATCAGGAGGATGAGCATTCTTCTACATCATTCCTAAAGAGTGGAATGACCTCTCATTCCACATCAGAGCCTCTTCCTCATTTCTTGAATTCCATAAGAAGCTTAAGACCTGACTTTTCAATAAAGCAACCAACCCTAGGCAGGGCTTGGCATGCATACCTGCTCAGGGCCAGGGTATCACTGAGTACACTTTACAAATACACGTAGCATAACACAACCAATCTGTTCTTTGATTTCTTAAATTCTGTTAATGCAACTCTGTCTTTTAAGGTGGTAAACCACATTCTCGTCTTGCAAACCTCTCAGTGTGCTGCATTAAGCCTGTCTCTTGAATGCACAATACTCTTAACCACAAACCAAGATCTGAACATGAAAACATGTGATTCAGGAAATTCTTGAAGACTGAACTATTCAGAGTTTCTTTCAAATAAAATATACACAGATACAGGAGCCGCGAGGGAACAGCATCAGATTTGGCAATCAACTATCCAATCAAACAGCTTAGCCTTGCGCTTTACAAAACCACTAAATGAAAAAATAAATAAACTTGCCATGCATGGTGGGTCACAGAACTACTGAGGAACTAGGGATATTTATTTCATTCAGTTGTCAGAGGCACTGGCAAGGCACATCCAACACTGCACCAAAGTTATCTCTCCCTCTCTGGGAAAGAATGGATGCTTTCTTCATTGCAAACAAGATGTATTCTCAGAATTAAATTGTTGTGGCTGAGCCCAGCTTTCAATCTCCATGATTCCTCCCACAGGTCCTTAGGCTAAAACTGCACTGCCTGATCCTTCTGGCATTTTACTAGCTATCCTCATTGGAATAATAAAATAGCTGTTACTCTAACAAATCTGTTAGGAACTAAGTCATGTTAACAGGCATATTTTTGTCTCTTGTGCTAACTTGCATGTGTCCAATCCATCGGGACCAAGTGAGAGATATAACGCCTTTGCTGCTGAGGCTTCCTGTCCCAACCCTCCCTGCTGAGCCTTTTTGTTATGTTTGGGGCACTTCAAACTTAAGCCATCTCCCTAGATGCGTCACGTTGTAAATGGGGCGCAACATGGCGCAGGGTTTATGCCGCCGCTGCGTCACAAAAGTGACGCAACAGCGGCGTAAAAGTGGCGCAAGTACGTTATAAATCTGCCCCCATGTGTTTTACTATTCTGTATGTCACACTTCTCTTGAAAAATAATGTTCCACTCTGCAGTCTTGGCAACTTACCAAACCCAGACATTTCTGAAAATTAGACACCCAGTTAATTCCAGTTGCTGTGACTTGCATGGATTCCACTACA
The DNA here is from genome assembly GCF_964204655.1 of Triturus cristatus. Taxonomy (NCBI): domain Eukaryota; kingdom Metazoa; phylum Chordata; class Amphibia; order Caudata; family Salamandridae; genus Triturus; species Triturus cristatus. Next base: position 615,430,290 of record NC_140587.1, read on the forward strand.
GTTTCTTACACTGAATGTCCTACAGACGTACAATTCTGTCTAAAATCACACGTTTACCTCACATTTCTGCTAGGGAACATGCCAGAATCTGCAAAGAGCCACCTTCGATCATTTCTACACTTCTACAAATGGCATCCCACTTGTGTGGCTAGGCTTAGTTCCTGTGAGAAGAAAGGCCACAAAACGCAACATGGGGATATCAAGATTGTGCCTTGAAAAGTAACCCTTTCTGGTGATGTGGTTAGCTGCGTGATTTGTGCCCGGACTCAGTAGCTACCTAAGGAAACCTACCAAACCCAGACATGTCTAAAAACAAAACACCTAGGGGAGTCCACGGCAGTGTTACTTGGGTGGATTACACTACATTTTCTTACCCAGATTGCCCTGCAAACAACAGACCTTGGCTGTAATCATGCTCATATTTCTGTGAGATAAAAGCTCTGGAATTTTTGGAGATATTCAAAATTTCTATCACCCAGCATTCTCAAATTTCTGTCAATAAAAACTGTACTCACTTATATGGTTGGGTCAATCCCCTGTGACAGGCAAAGCCACAACATGCAACATGGAGGCATTAACATTTCTGCTTCTAAATAGCCCTATGCTGAACATGTGGGTAGCTGCAGTATTTGAGTTGGGGCTCAGTAAAGATTCGGGGACTACTAAATTCAGACATTTCTGAAAATTAGACAACCAGCGGAGTCCGAAGTGGTGTAATTACAACATTTTAATGCATCCCAGAGAGTGAAATGCCTCTTAGGTCATAAATGATAGGTATTATCTTTATCAAATGCAATATTATCAATCTGAACATCCTTGAAAGTATGGAAGGCTTAGTAGGCCATTTCAGAGTCCAAATAATCACTAAACATTGAGTGAGTTATTTCAATAATTTAATCCATTTGGGCCAAACCACCTCATGATTTACTCACAGATGAGTCCTACAATCTGAAACCAAGGATGTATGTATAATGCTTGTATTTCGAGGGTTTTAAATACAATTGTTAGAGATCATGCAATCATGCTAAAGAAGTTCCGAGTGGAAAAGTAGCCAGTCCTCCTTTTAGCCACTCTAAGTGACTTCTCTGGCTTTTGTCTCAGACTCAGAACTACCAGGATGTAAGCAGCCACGAAGAAGGGAAAAATGAAAGCACCAATATGATTGGCCGTAGCGTCTTTAGAGAAAACAGATTTGGTGAAGTCCTGCAGCACTTGGGAATGAGCAGAACATATTCTAATGCCATTAGCTCTTATTTCAATCAAGACTTGGGACTGAAAAGGGCTACAAAAGAATTGAGTGACAAAAGGTAGGCCATGAGATTTTGTACGGCCTTTGAGTAAACAGAAGCTTGCAAGGGCAGGGGGTACTTATCACATACAATTACACGTGTGTCTATTTTCCAAAGATGAAAAAGTGTTTCAAACCCTACCTACTATGACAGTTAAAATAGCTGTAACGCAAAACACTCAGTGCCCCATTGACCATCAATTAAAGCACTAATTATTAGGGGTGAGGGCAACTGGCGTAGTGCTTGCTAGTGTAATTACTCGTAATTACTGCAAAATTACATGGAATTATGTGTAATTGTGTGAGAAGCTTAATCCTGCATTCAGTGTTACTTTTGCACTAAGAAAATTGCACTGAGTGCTCGAGGACACGAACAGCAGTAGACAGTAGCCTCTCACTGTCTCTTCCTTTGTTGTTCCTGTGCTCCTGCAAAAGGAGTTTCGCATAATCATGTAATGTTGTTAACCCTAAAAAGCACAGACCACTACGGGAAATACTTTTTCCCTTGATCCCTTTACAAAGAATTAATGGACAATTAGGAAAAATAATAGGGTTTTCTATTCACCTCCGAGACGAGTAACTGATTCTCAAGAAGTAAGCCCTAATATGTGAACACGGGGTTCAAGTAACTGATCCTATCAGTATAGAATGACTTTGCACAGTATATTTGAATCCAATACATTTAATTGTTTATAACAAGTAAAACAAGTATTGGTAAACTTTTTTTTTATTTTTTATAATTCTTTTTATTAAACATTCGTAGACATATGATATATAATGCAGAGGAATCAGATACTATACATTCATTAAGGCAACAATAAATAATAATTTACGTCAGATCGCAACGGATTTCGTCTATGGGGTGGAGGGATCGTCGAGGTCAGTGCTAAGCGGAGGGTTGCATATATGCCCTCGATAGGAGTTCCAGGGGTACCACAGTTTGGACCACTTTTTGGGGCAACCACGGGCTGTGTAGACTGTCTTTTCCCTATACATACACCAGTCTAGGTCTTCCTTCCAAGATTCTACTTTGGGTGTCCGTGTCGCTCCCCACAATTGTGCTATGTTCCTTTTTGCCAGCATGAGACCTAGTGTGACCCATTGCGTGTGGTGACAATTCAAATCAGTGGGTTCCCATATGTTTAAGAGGCATCTGCGTGCATCTGGCTGTATGGCAATTGAGTGCACTTCACTCAATATTTCGTGCATCCTGAGCCAGTATGATTGTATGTACTCGCACTCCCATAATATGTGCAGAAATGTTCCTTCCTGACCACATTGTCTCCGACAGTCTCCCCTGTCGGCTCTACCCATGAGTACCAGACTAGGCCCTGTGACATAAATTCTATGTAGGATTTTGAGTTGAACTAGTCGTAGTCTGGCTGAGATTGCTACTACTCTTTTTGAGGACACTGCTTCCTGCCAGTCCTCGTCATCTAACTCAATACCATCCCTCACCCATTTCTCATGTAATGGCCCCAGGGGATTAGTCATATTGTTGATCAGTTTCCTTTAGGTCAGTGATATAGTTTTCTCAGGTAGATGTCCGTCTAACAATCTGTCTTCCAATGGAGAGGGATACGGAGGGGAGGAGCCTTTCGGGAAGTGGGAATTTAGTGCATGACGAATTTGAGTATATCTAAAGCGTTCTGATTCAGCCAACTCATGTTGCTGCTGCAGACTCAAATGATTTAATTTCACCCTTCTCCCACATGTCTTTGATCTGCAAGATCCCGATGAGGTCCCACTTATCGATTTCCTTCATTTTCCATAGGTCTCCCATGGTAAACTTTATTGAGCACAAACTATTGGAGGAAGTATTAGGTTCACAGAAGCTCTAGCCCTATCTTTGTTCACAAACAATAAATTAAACAGCGATTTAATTTTTAAACTATGTCTAGTGTTGTAGTGCTAACAGGAAAGGTATCACTGGCAAACGTTTATGAAGAGATGTGTAAATGAAAACAGTCTGATCTGAAAATGATTAACCCATTGCTTCATAAAATTTGTTGTTTGGTTTGACTGTTTTTATTGAGATTTAAGTTTGAGTTTGACACATACCATTGCCTACAACCCAGTGGCCGGCGAGGAAAGCTGGTATATAAGTAGGCATATGTCAAAATTATAAAAGCAACAAATACCCCATAACACCTGCCCGCCCCCTCATCTGACACTTATTGTGTGCACAAAAGAGGTCTATTGGAGTATAGTGGGTCGGCATACTTCAAATCTGGGGAACTGAGGCATGCTACACACTATGGAAAAGCAGCTGATACAGCCCATTTGGGATGAGACACAGCACTATAAGCTATTTAGGGCAGGTTAGTTCCCGGAAATCATGGGAAAGAATGCGTATGATAGGATCCCAGGTGACTTCATATGCATCTGTATCTGTAGAGAGTTGGGCCACCATTGACAATTTTTCTACTGTCAGCATTTCCCAGTTTCTCAGCCAGTCACGAAGTGTGAGTGTTGTGGCTGTTCCCCAAAAGTTTAGTATACTCTGAAGGGAAGTGACTAGTGTCATGGCTATTTGTTTCCCCCAAACCAATTTGGGTGAGTGCTTGAGTGGGTAGGGTTTGCAAAAGAAGATTATTTTGGGTCTCACAGAATGAGTGTCTCAAAGTCGTCCTCCATCTCTTTAAGCATCTCCTCCCAGTATCTGTGGAGTTTAGGGCAACGCCATAGTAGGTGTAGCAAGGTGCCTGTGGCCCCACAATCCCTCCAACATAGGTCAGAGGTTGCTGGGTTCCACTTTGTATTTTTGTTGGGGGTTTTACACCAATAAGTCAGAATTTTGTATAGGGTTTCCCGCTGATGCACATCAGTGGCGAAGCAGTGACTCCTATCAAATATTTTGTCCCAGTGTTTCTCTGTAATATCATGCCTCAATTCCCTTTCCCACCATTTCTGTCCTGCTGTCTTGTCCCCACTGGGGGAGTCTATGAGAAAATGGTAGAGAGTGGATACCCGAGCCTTGTCATAGGGGTCCATCTTTGAACCATTTCTCTAGTTCTGTGAGCAGTCTAGCCACGCCCCCCACGTGGTGAGATGGAGGCCAGTTTTGAGTGTAAGCAAACCATTCAGATTCAGGAAGCCCGAAATGCTGTTTAACTTCCTCAAACGAGAGAATTTTCTGATTCTTGAAGAAGGAGCCTACCATAAGAGATTTATGTTCCCTTTGGGTGCTAAACTGGGAGGGTGACTGCCCTGGTGGAAAAATCTGGGTTAAGGGAGATAGGCATAAACAGGGATGGGAACAAGGTGAAACCCGGGCGGGAAGCAACTTTATCCCAGACCTCCAGAGCAGCCCTCATTACTGGGACTTCTTCATCCAGGGAACTTCCCATAATGGTAGGGCTGCTATGAGGTCATCGATATAGAACCATTGATCTTTCTTGCCTCATTCCATCAAGACCCAGAGTTGTGCAGCTTGGTAGTAGGATGTGAGGTGATAGAGTGCCATTCCCCCCGTGCCACCAGTTTGTAAAGGGAGGGGCAGTGGTAGTGGTATCGTTTGGAATAAGTGAAGGATCTGTGGCGTGAGTCTCATCTATGTCACTGCTATGCGCTCTGACCAAGAAAACTGCTTAGAGTGCCAGCGCTGTATGTATTATTGTAATTTATTAGGTACCTGTGTGTAGTTGAGAGTGGATACTTGAGCTGGAGTATGGCCTTTAAGAATGCCCAGGTATTTTCCGTGATCTTCTGCCCAACAAATGGGAAGGAGGCGCTCCAGGGTGTCTCTCTGCCCCAGGTGGGGGTGTAACAGATGAGCCTCTGATTTAGTGAGGTTGATTTTAAAATTGGAGACAGCCTGAAATGCCCGGAGTTCCACCAAGACTAGAGGCACCGACGGCCCGGAGTATGTTAAGGAGAACATGATGTAATCTTCAAACATAGTTAATTTACATTGCACAGCTACGCCACCCGAAGCCTACCTGGTTTATTGGCCTGGGAGTAATACACATACTTGGTGCAATTCAAGGCGTAGTCAGCATTGTCAGAGTCCATGGCTTTCAGTTGCGATCTGAGGGTGGTGACTTTGTGCCTGCCACATGAAGCGCATTTGTGGGTGATTTCTGCATTCCCCAGTGCTTCCCCCGGTTCATGGTGCTTTTCAGCACTTATGGATTTGCGCCTTGTGATTATAGAGTTAAGGATCCCCCTTAGTTAGGCTTGAAAAGTATCCCATAGGACGGCCACTGAGACCGTTGGGGTATCATTGCTACATAGGAAGTTTGCTGTCTCATCTATGATCTACCGTTGCGTGACTGGGTTGTGTAAGAGGAAGTCATTCAGTCTCCAGCTCCAATGTTTCGGCGTCCCTGTGAGATGGAGAATTTTAAGGATGACAGGGGCATGGTCGGAAAGTGTTCTGTGCCCTATATCTACTAAAGTAATCACACCTATCAAGCTATGTATTGAAGCCCATGGGAGATAGTGTTCTTTATGAACACTTCCTGGTGGGTGTTATGCGTGTATACATTTAAGATCATTATGGACTGGGAGCCCAGTCATATAACTATGCCCAGCGAATGGCCCGTCGTCTTTGGGTGGACCTCTAGAACCTTCCCTGGAGCGACTTGCTACATAGGATAGCTACGCCTGCCTTCTTTGTAGTGGTGGAAGTGAAGTATTGATATGGGAAAAACCTAGAGCGCATTCAAACAGTATCCTTCACCAAGTGGTGCTTTCCTGGAGGAGGCATATGTTTAACTCGGTATGTCTCAGGAAGTTGATTATTGCTAATCTCTTAGCGAGTGAATTAAGGCCTTTGACATTACGGGTGATCAGTTTAACCATGTGTGCTTTAGGCCTGATGGCTATGTGTCATCCCTAGGTGTGGTGACGTTTGGAGCATATGTCTTGCCTCTGTTGCAGTTACCCAGTTTGTGTGTGTGTGTGTGTGTATCCTGGATGCACCAACCCAACCCTCCCTCCCCACCCATAACAAATCCCCAACAAGAGAAATTAATAACTTCTTAAGCGAGAAAATAATAAAAAGGAAAACATTGTCTCCATTACGAGAAGTTCCCGTGGCCATCTGAAACTGGGGGAGTAGGCCCACATGTAACTCCACTGCCCACTGTGTACCGTCACCATCTCTGACATGAGGGACCCTGCCTCACGTGACCTGATCAGAGCCTGCCCCATCCCACCAAGGGTGGTGTCTCTCAGTAAGAACCCTCCTGTGTCGCTGGTCCTCATTTCGTCTGCCTCTCCCAAGGCTGCCTTCTTATCCAGTTCCGTCTCCCTAGAGGTAGCGAGGCCGTGAACCGGTGATGCTTAACCTGGGTACATTAAAGGTGCGTGGCTCAGGGTACATTGCTCGGGGAGGTGTTGCATTTGTCGGGCCATCCTAGGGGAGTCCCAGTATGTGGCAGGCATCATTTTCCGTGATCACCATATGCTTATGACCATCCCACATGAAGATAAGCCGGAATGGATGACTCCATTGAAAAGAGACTGGTGAGAGTGGAGGCTATCAGTGAGTGGTTTCAAAGTTGTCACCGCTAGATCATTGTAAATGGTTAGATTATAGCCCTCAAAGAGCATTGAGGTTGAGGAGTGGATGATGGACATAAGTTCCTCCCACTCATCGTAAAAGTGTACCCTCGTGAGGATGTCTACCGAGCCATCTCTCCACCTGCCCCTGGGGTTTGTCCTATCAGTTATGTCCAAGCGTATACAGGGGCCCTTGGGCAATTTTGGATGTAGAGTATTAGGCGTTGGTCATAGAATTGGATATCCGGACGCTGCACCCCTCTTGGGAGACCCCTGACTCTAATGTTATTGTGGCAGGATCAATTTTCTAGGTCCTCCTGCCTCAACTCCAGCTCCAAGCAGTGTTCTTTCAGTGAGGACAGACCTCAGCCAATGTAATGGATCTCTCCCACTCGGTCATCCATAGTTTGCTCGAGGCCCCCCACTCTGTGGCCCATGGATGTCTTTAAAATAGTCTTTGAGGTCAGTACGGATCAAGCAAATTTCCCCTTTAATTTCTGTAAGGAATGATTGCAAGAAGCTTTCGGAAATGGCGGACTCTGCAGGAGTTGTGGAGCTATCTTCAGAAATAGGAATCAATTGCTTGCAGTTTTTGTGGATTTAGAAGCCAACATCTCTTTGATGGAGGTGTTTCTATGAAGGCCTCCCAGAAGCAATGTTGCCAGAATGAAGAGCCCACCTGTCCCAAGCAATCTTGTCAGGTGGGCGTTGGCTCTCTTGTCACTCAGAGTGCAGATCACCAGTGTGGTCCTGAAAAGGCTTGTTTCTGAGCTTCATGAAATAATCTCTAGGGGCCCTCATCCGGCTAGTGTGGGTACTCCAAGATCCACGGCCGCCAGTCCGTTTGTCCCTCTGGCTGGATTGGCCCTGTCAGGGGATGGGTGCCTGCTGCTGTCCGATGGTGAAGTGTCTCCGGTCAAGAATGCAATATGAGCAAAGGGCCCCGGTCTCCAAGAAGGCCCATACTCTCCAAGTCAGAAAGGCTGCCCCATTTCCTGTGCTCAAGGAGTTTGAAGAGCAGAAATCCAAGGGGGGCACTGGCTGCGGTGCCGCAGCAAGGGCCGCATTGTCCAAAACTGTGACTCAGTCAGCGGTCCACAAGGGAGATTCAGGAGTGCTTGTGAGCTTCGCTGTGCTGCTCCCCGATTTCACCGTTTGTCCCCGCTCTAGAGTGCTGCGATGAATCCAAACCCCTCCTTACTGCTTTTGTTCTGTCTAAAGCTCCTCCAACACGTTCAGTCAAAGGCTCCGAAGCAGGTGCGTGTCAAAGCTGCTATGCTGGCTTACCTGCAGCTGTGGCTCAGGATGTGGCGCTCTCCCTGCACTTCCATCATTGGGGAACCAGGCAGGCCACGCCAAGATCCAGACCGAGTCCCTGAGGGGGAAGCACCCACAGATCAAGGCAGCGTATGCGTTGTTGGAGTTGTTGGTTCTTAGACCGGAGTTGGGCCCCTCCGGGTGCCATAGAGTCGCTCTGGTCTTCCCCATGTAATTTTGGGCCTCACCTTCTCCATAGCTGGAGGAGGCCTGACTCACCCAGCGGCATCAGCAGAGATCACCTCGATTAGAACAAGCAATGCTGCGGGCGCAATCTATCAAATCTAGGGAGGGATGACCCCTAGTGCTGGTGAAGGGTGGATGATGGACAGATGGAGCTGTGGGCAGGGGCGAATGATGGTCCGACCTCCCAGATGGTGCCACTGCAGCCAATCACGCCCAATCCCCTTGGTGCTGCTCAGATCACTGCTGGTGGCTCCTAGAGGTCAAGGACAAAAGGCCCAGTTGTCACTCAGGGGTCGCAGACTGGCAGTAGGCTACTCAGCTCTCCAAAAGTGCTTCCGATGGGCTTTTGTGCAGGGATGAGGCAGAGAGAAGCAGACAAGCGTATAGTTCATTTCCCTGGCAGCCCACGACCCAAGAAAATACATTGTTTAATTCACAGGTAATTGGGGCACTGATTTGTTTTAGACATTGTCCCAGCCCCAACAGTCCTTCAGGTGCACATCTGCTTTGATTTAAAACAGCAGCACATCCTGAATTGCAATTAACAAGTTCAAGAGTATTGTCTTTCCAGCCTTCATTTAGTTCCATGGTTCAGGGAGCACTTAAATCCTCTCTTTAAGTGCATCCACTTCAGCTCTTGTTACAAATGTTAACTAAAAACCTGAACGAGAAACAGCCTCTATGTATGGGAAACAGCATTTACCTTGCGGTCTTAAACACAAATTACCTTTAATACAAAACTTTACCATGCATATGTCTTTACCACGCATGCCTTTACCCTGCATGCCTTCACCACGCATAATAGTAAGTATAGGCAAGTATATTTTCGAATTTTATTGAATATTATTTTTGATTATATTAATGTTGACAATTGAATATTAATTAATGGCATTTACATTTTGTATTATTAATTGAACAGCACTACATAATTTATTACAACTTGGAAAAAAATCTTTTCAGGAGTTGGTTGCTAGAGTTTTATGATCAATGGGTATTTATTGAACTCCTTGATGTTTGAATTATTTTAAAATTGATCAAATAGTAATTCATAATAGTTTAAATTATGAAAATGTAGTGTTAGGAATGAGTGGGAATGAGTGGGAAAGAGTAATAATACTCAGGTATTACTTATAATTCATATGTGTGAGAAATTGTGTTATTGCCTGAGTGGGGTGGAAGCTCCAGTCAGGTAACAGCCACAATCCTTGTCAAGAGGAACCTCAAAAAGTCACTAAATTAACCTGTGTGTTCCACTCTGGTAGCCTGATAAGAAACAGTAATGCATAACTTAGAGGCACAGTGTAAACTATTCATGCACACAAACAGTAATAAAGTGAAAACACAACATGAAAAAAATCCAAAACCTATTTAGAAAAAAGTAATAGATTTCACAAACATAAATGATACCAAAATGACAAACATCCCACCCATAGAACCAGAGATAATCAGTTTTGAAGTTTTAAGTTTATATAGAGCCTAAAAGCACAAAGCATCACTCACCGCATCACTCACAGTCATCTGGCCGTCCTAGACCGGGACTAAGTCACAAGTTCAGGCCGACCGTGATGGAGCGTGGGTCAAATACAAGGATCAGGTTAGTCCTGCTGAAAGAGTTACCTTCTCAAAGTCTGGTGCAAAGAGTTCCATTCGCGGTGACTGCTACTGTAGTGCAAAGAGCAGACTGGGTGTTGCGGGCTGTCATCGCTGCAGTGCGAAGATCCAGTCAGGCGTTATAGATGGTCATTGCTGGAACTTCGCATTGGCAGTCTCAGCGGACTCTCGTATTGCTGGTTGTCACCGGTGGTCAATGTAGCGTGAAGAGCAGGTCTTCACTGGAGCTGTGCATTGCTATTCTCGGTGTGAAGGGGCCCAGTCAAGATAGCAAAGAACCCAAATTTCGAGAATTCACATTTTCTTCTTGAGAGGAGTTCAGGCTGATGCCAGCCAAGGGTCGAGGACCTGTGGGGGCACATCTTGGGGATCAGGAACTCACTCCAGGATAGGCCAGAGCACTCAAGTAGGTCAAGTTGTAGGTCCGGGCAGGTCCAGTTGCAGCAAGTCACCTGGGCAGTTGCAGAGAGGCATCTGGAGCTTGTTTTGTCCCTGTAGCTCAAACATGAGGTCAGTCAACTGACCCTTGCAGTCACCCAGGTTACCCTAGGGTGGAGGTAAGCAGGTCCAGTATTCCTTCTCAGACAGCATGGCAGTCCTCAAGTAGCAGACCAGTCCTTCTTCTGTAATGTCCACAGGTCCAGGACTGTTCCGAAGAGTGGCTCTGGAGGTTCAATATTTATACTGGGTGACAGCCCTTGTGTGTTGGAGAACACCTAGTCCTACTCCTACATCTGGTTCTGGAAAGTTCTTCCCTTCCCCTGTAAAGACTCCAAGACGTCTGGGGTGACAAAAGACAGGGGAGGCCTGCTGTCAGATTCCGTTGAGTGTGCAGAAGACAGCACCCTTTGAAATGTAAGTGGAGATCAGTACAACCCCTCCCATTTAACCTGCCAGTGTGAGCCTTCCTGTCCACATCGAAGCCCCCTTTGTGTTATTATATGAAAGCAATACACAAGCCCCAACGGCAGGACCATTCACTGTCATGTGAACCAGGACACTGGCAGAAGCCATAAATGGTTAGGACAAAAAACTGCCAACTTTCTAAAAATGCCATTTTCAGTGTGTTGACCTAAAATCAGACTGCACCATTAAAGAGGATTTTGAAATACAATCCAATTTAATGTGAACAGCATATTTCTATCTGCTCCCAATCCAAAGTTATCACTTATTAAATGTAATAAGGTATCCCATCGTCAGTCAATGGGAGAGATAGACCTGACGGTAGTGAAAAATGATTTTAGAAGTTTTTCACTTCCAGGACATGTAAAACTTAAGTACACATGTCATACTTTTTGAAATACAATGCACCCTGCCCTTAGAGGCTTTAGGGCCTACCTGAGGAGTGGCTTATATTTAATAAAAAGGGAGGCTTAGGCCTGGCAAAAGGTTTATTTTGCCAGGTCAAAATGTCCGTTTAAACTGTACTACCGGCTACAGTTGCATACCTGAGACATGTTTTTAAAAAGCTACTTTAGTGGGTGGTACAATGAGTGCTGCAAGTCCACTAGTAGCAGTCAATGTATAGGCCCTGGGTACATGTAGGACAATTTACTAGGGTCTTAGATGTAAATTAAATCTGCTAATTAGGTGTAGGGCAATATTACCATGTTTCAAGGAGAGAGCACAAGCACTGGTATGCAGTAGTAAAGTGCACAGAGTCCTAAAGCCCACGAAAACTAATTCAACAAACAGGAAGGATAAAGGCAAAAACTGTGAAAAAAATACCATGCTAAGGATGTTACGACCAACAATATGTGTTAATTATGTAAATTAATTTCAAATGATATCATAATGTATATTAGCTTACATAATGCAAAATAAAGTTTTAGGAGCGAGATGTATGGTATATAAAGGTAATGGGCGGGCGCGTAATAATTCTCAGATATTAATTATAATACTTGTGTATTAGTTATGTGAATTCATTTAAAATTATATTAAAGTTAATGCATATTTTTATCAAGTATTCAAAATATTGTTTTGGGGGACATAATAGATATGGGGTAATGGATGGGGAAGTGTATTAATACTCAATTATTAATTATAATTTTCGTGTATTGCTTATTTAATTTTAATGCAAAAAATTTATTTAAAATAATAATAGAATAAATAGTAAAAAATGAGAATTATAATGATACAGTAAATAGAACTAAAAATGACATTTGTGCTTTTTTAAATCAGTGGAAAATGTTAAAAGAAAATAATAAATGAAAAATACACCCAACACTGTAAATTAAAATACATTTTAATAAATACAATAAAAACAATAGGAATTATATCAAATATATTGATTTCCTGATAAAATATGTTTTAGTTTTTGAAAATAAATAAATATTTTAAAAATAATGTATTAACATTTTAGCTATTATTTGAAAAATGTCCCCATGCTATTTCAATTTCTTTCAGTGGGTAAAATTGTCCTTTTTTTAGGATTATGTTCTTGGTTATGTATCTGTTCTACAATCGGTGGCGCATCACTGTCCAGATTGGAAGTACGGAGGAGCTAAGGTCAGGTAAGATCCATCTGATCTACTTAAAATAACACTAAGGTTACTTTTTTGTAAGGATATAGGTAGGAAGGTAGTTAGATTTAGTCTACAAACAGTAATGTATGTATTTTGCTTTTAAATCAGTTTTGCATCCCCATATTGGTTGTATTGATATGCACATATTGGAGCAGATGTAATATTTTAAATAAAAGGTTTAAAAATATATGATATTTTAAATATTTCCTTTTTCAACCATTTAGAATAAAAGAACTCTCTCTAATACTTGTTTTTAATAGGTTTTTTAAAAGTGTTAAGAAGATATGGATGAAGAAGAAAGAAGGCAGAATTGGTGGATTGGATATTTTTGGGGTACATGGTTTGCATTTCTTTTGAAAGTTTTATATTTCAGTTACTCTGGACATTCGTTGGTGATATTATTGGTAAATCGAAGAAGGCATTGTGCTAATTTTTTTGAGTTTTTATTTATTTTGTAATTTTTTGAGGTAATGGACATTGATTTACTTTTATGGATTATTGGATTACTTGAGACCCTTGGTGAGAGATTACTAAAGAACTTAAAAAGATTTGAAAAAAGAAAGCAGCTTCAAGTTGAAGAAAAAAATTAATAATTTATAAAAATATTTTTTTTTAAATGCCAGTTTAATTTTAGATATTTGATTTTATATATTTGTTAAAACAGGAGAGTATGTTTTAAAATGTTTAAACAGTTCAATAGTGTAAGATGTGTGCAATATTGTCAAGGTAGTATGAACATTGCAATGTAGAAAGCTGTTGAATTTTGGCCAATAATCCTTCTGATATTTCCTTGCCTTTTTGGAAACTCTTGGCTTCAGATTACCTGTCAATGATTGCATAGGTCTCATTTCTTAGAAACTTTGGGCCTTTATTTACAAGGCCATTGCACCGCCAGTGCATCACTTTTTTGACACACAGGGGGCGTTCTGTGCCTGCTCATATTTACAAGGCAACATAAAGTCACCCTGCATGACTTTTCATGGGCTAGTAAATATGGGCCGCTTTCACGCTTTACTCAGCTTGAAAGGGGCGTTCCCTGGGTGTTGCTGTGGATGTTCCCACACAACATCCATGGAACCTGACACATTCCCAGATTTACAAAGTTTTGTAAAGTTGGGAATGCGTCAGAATCCTACGCCTTCCCAGGGGAGGTTAGCAGTGGTGCAATGAAGAGAAATACTGTTATTTCTCCTCATTCTTTCCTCCTTCTATGCATGTTGAATTCTGCAGCACACATAGAAAGAGAAAAATTCCATCAATGATTGTTTTTGTGCAGGAAGGTCTCCCTTCCTGCACACAAACAATCGTCCACGCAAAGCAGGCACACTTGCAAAATGCCACAAGGGTGCCTGCGCTGGCGCATGGCAGTCAATTGTTTGCCAGTGCAGGGGAAAGCATACGGATGCATCCTATTGTTAACATGACACATCCCTGTGCTTTTAAAATGACGCAGCTCGGCACACACCAAAATGGCTTGCAGTGCTGCGCTGATTCAATTTTTTGTAAATGAGGCCCTTTGTTCCTTTTTGAAAATTTCCAGAAAAGGATACAGGTTGGGATGTCTTTTTCTAATGGAATTGTTAAATTAATTATGCCAACCTTCAATGGCATTGTTTTGTTTTGTACCTCACTCTAAGCAGGTCGAGTAAGAGTTCCACAATTCAATTGGAAAATATGTTTTTCTCCTGTAATCAACTTGCTTAGATGGCCAATGCATGCATCTTCTAAGTAAATTAAACATGGTGCCAATTTTTTTCCCCTTTGTGCAAAATATTCTGATTGTATAGTTGATGTGAAGAAGTCATCTACGCAATCAGGACATAAAAAACACATAGCTGTGAGTTTTCTATGTTTAAATTTTAGTTCACTGTTTGGCATATAATCCGTAGGCAGGATGTTTTTTAAATATTTTCCAATATGCCTGGGTAAAGTGAAAAAACATACTTGAATTTGAGTGTTTGGATAAATGTTAGTAATAACATTTAAAATGGTTAATTTAAAGTCAATTATGCTGTTCATAGGACTTTTATTAACTGTTTTAGGGGGTGATTATGATTTTTTTTACATTTTTTATTTTTTTAATTTTTTTTATTTTTTGAAAACATTTTATTAGAACATTTTTGTTAACACCGCTGTTTGCCCACAACCCGAAGGCCGGCAGCCTGTAATACGTGAAAAACTTTACCATCAGGACACAGCTCTTATGCCTACAACCCAGCGGGCCGGCAGCGATGTAAAGTACTTGTAGTTCGTCATCCTCAATGTCCGCTGGCAGTACTATTACAGCTTATGACGTAGATTTGTACTTAATTAATCGTAACATAACAACAGCCCCTCCTCCCTCCCTCCCTGCCTTATCCAAATTGACTGCAGTGTCACCCTATATGTCGTGTGGTTTGTGTGGCTGTCGTGTCCCAGCCGGCCTTCCACTCCTCTCTATGGCGCTAATCTCCGGGGTCTCTTCCTCTGTGTCCCCACACTTGAAATTCTAGCCCTAGTGGTTCAGCGATGGCCCCAATTGCACAGCATGACTAGCAATATTTCTCCGCTTAGTTCCTTAGAAGGTCTAACCCCCCGCACCCAGCCAGGCCACAAACGGTTTCCAGATATCCGAAGGCCTGGATCTACTAGGCATTAACTCCCAGTAATTGGACAACTGGTCTTTGCAATAAATTACCGTGTTCACCCATGCAGCTAATGTAGGGGGCTGCTGCTTCTTCCAGTGGATTGCCACCTGCCTCTTAGCCAGCAGCAGCAGCATGGCCGTGAGCTTCCGAGAGCTCTTTGGAACCTCAGAGACAAAGCCCAAAAGTGCCGTCAGCGGAGTGGCCTGTACCTGGTTATTGGTAACTTGTCTGATATGCCCAATAACTTCCTCCCAGAATCTCGCTATCGGTCCGCAATCCCATGCCAAGTGTGAGAATGTGGCGCCCGGGGCCCCACATCTCCAACATCTTGCGTCTGGACGAATGCTCATGCGATGCAGGGCGATCGATATAGCCTGTGTAAAAAATTAAAGTGGATTAGCCGCAGTCTGTAATTAGGTGACAGGTCTTCCAACTGCGAGCAGCAGTATTGCCATTGTTTGTCCGTGATAACGAGGTTAAAATCACTCTTCCACTCCGCCCTGGACATGCACTTGATAACAGGCGATTCTTTTTGCATTATACTGTAGATGCGCGTGATCAATTTGCGAGGCGATGGATTCTCCAGCACATTTTCTAGCGCAGGTAATGTAGGAGACACCTGTGGGAAAGACACATATCTAGCACGGCATGCGGCCCTAATCTGATAGTACAGAAGCATGTCCGATGCCGTGGGTGTGTGTGAGTCACACATCTGTTGTAATGTTAGGAATGTGTCATCCGGAAACAAATCGCTACCCTTTTCCAATGCATGCGCCTTAGCTCTTGCTGCGATGGCTTTGTCCGTTAATGGAGTGAATAGTGGGTTACCCCCTATTGGCATAGATGGAGCATATAGTTCCTCGAGATGGGCCCTCTTTGCAATCCCTCTCCAAGCCCACCTCATGGTTTCTACCGTGTCTATTTCTAAATGGGGTCTCTTGTAGGGCTGATAGATTGCTGTGTTCAGTGGAATGGGAGCCACTCTATCAATTTTGACCGCCACATGGGGTTGAAAGGGCGCTGGGTGCTGCCAAAAGCGCAAATATTGCGCCTGAGCGCTATAGGCGTAAAGTTCAAAATCAGGAGCTCCCAATCCACCCTGGGTAAAGGGTAATGTCAACAGCTTCCAGGATGCTCTGGGCTGCTTTCCCACCCACACCAAGTCGAGAATGTGGGATCGTAGTTTCCTGAAGAAATGTGCATTTAGCGGAATCGGGATGTTTATGAATAGGTATAGGAGTTTGGGTAAGATTACCATTTTAATAATGGCTATTAGACCCATCAATGACAGCGGTAACTGTTTCCATTTCTTTATTTTGCATTCAATCCACTCCACTACTGTTCCGTAATTTGCCAGCCATATTTCGTGCAGTGATCTGCTCACCCATATTCCCAGATATTTAACCTCCCCACTTGTCCACTGAATAGGAAATTCCGTGTCAACCGGAGTGGTATCGTCAGTGAGCAGAAAGATCACGGATTTGGACCAATTTACCTGAATGCCTGTAAGCCCACCATAACTAACTATCTCTCGCATTACTTCTACAAAGTTCTCCTTAAGGTTTGTTAGATATATTATCATATCATCAGCGTACATTGAGATCAACAGCCCTCTAGACGTGAACCGTATGCTCCTATGTGTATGGTGTTGGTGAAGTCGGTCCACCAATGGCTCCGTTGCAGTGGCGAACAACAGTGGCGACAGCGGACAACCCTGTCGTGTTCCCCTTGTTATGGCAAAAGGTTCCGACATTTGCCCGTTTATGCGGACCCGTGCCACAGAATTCGTGTAAAGCACCTGAATATGTTTGAGGAATAAAGGGCTAAACCCCATGCGGGACAGCAAAACAAAGAGGAACCTCCATTCCAATGAGTCAAATGCCTTCGTGGCGTCTAAAAGTGCAGCAATTGCTTGCACATAAGGGGCCAGATAATGCAGAATTCCAAAAAGCATTCTTAAGTTATGGGCAGTTGAGCGACCAGGTATAAAACCAGACTGGTCCGGCAATGCTATCTGTGGCAACATTGGTTGCAACCTATTGGCAATGAGTTTAGCATAGATCTTAGCATCTAGATGTATTAGACAAAGTGGACAGTATGAATCAGGCGCCGCAGGGTCCTTTTCGGGCTTCAGCAGAGCAACTATAGTGGCCTCTCATAAAGTGGGAGGGAGGATACCTGTCTCCATAGCCTCTAGGTATACCTGCAACAGGTGCGTGGCCAGCAGATCGGAGTACTCCTTATAAAAGGCCGCAGTAAGCCCGTCCGCCCCCGGAGCCTTCCCTGCCGGCATACTGCTTATTACTTGCCTAATGTCTTCTACCGTGATGGGAAGCTCTATATATTGCCTAGCTCTGTCGCTAAACCATGCCAGAGCCATGGTGTCCAAATGATCCACTATGTCTGACTGCGAAGGTTTAGATTTGGAAGTATATAGTGTTTCATAATACCGGGACATTGTGTTTAAGATTTCTGGCGGCGTTCTAACCATCTCCCCGTCTTCTGTGCGCATTTCAGTTATATAATCCGCCCCTCTAGGTGGTCTAAGTAATCCTGCTAGTGTTTTCCCGGCCCTGTCCCCCTCTCCATAGCGTCGTGCCTGAGCATGTTTGTATAAATATACCGTTTCCCTCTCTGCCTCTGCCTGAAATTACGACAATTTAGACCTAATCTGTGCCGCAATGGCAGGGGATGGGGAGTGTACCCATGTACGCTCCAGCGCTCCAGTTTCACACTCCAGTTTCTGCAAGGTGGTACGTATATCTCTAAGGACACCTGTTTTGAGTGCTATACAGTCCCCCCGTATCACAGCTTTAAATGCTTCCCATAGCATATCAGGTGACTCCACCGTCCCCTCATTAAGTGTGAAGTAATCTTCTATTTTCCCACGCAGTTCTTCCCGAAAGACTTGGTCCAGTAGTGCCCCTGAAGGAAACCTCCAGCTGAACAGAGTTATTTATGGACCTGGTACTTTAAATGACAGCTGTGCGGGTGCATGGTCCGAAAGTATACGTGGGTGGTGCTCGGCCGTGGTGACCCAAGTGTGCATGTCTTTAGATAATAACCAAAAGTCTAGCCTCGACCAGGCGTTGCGGTGGTGTGTCGCACAGGTGCCATCTCTAAGTGTTGGGTGTAACGCTCTTCATGAATCCACTAAGTGCAGGTCCGATATGATATCCTGCAACATTGCGGCAGCTCTCGGGTGGTGTTCACGTGATGTTCCCTGACTGTCAGCCGCATCCAAAAGGCCTACATTGAAATCCCCACCCCAGATAAATGTAGTGTTATTCAAGGATTGCACCATTTGTCTGATGTGTTGAAAAAAGTCAGGGGCATCCGAGTTTGGGCCGTATGTGTTGATTATCACCGTGAGCGTATAGTATAGTGTACCATGTAATAAAATGTACCGCCCCTGCCTGTCTATCATTGTGTGATGTGTGCGCCATTGCAGCCCCGTGCGTATTTATATAGCCACTCCTCGTGAGTAGTTGGAGTACCCCCGTCCACTACCACCCCCATCTATTGTTCCTAAGCATGCCCGCCATACCTCCAGTCAAGTGTGTTTCTTGCAGTAAACGTATGTCCACTCCATGTCTAGAGAGGTATGAATGGACCTATCTTGACTTTTGGCGATCATTTAAGCCTCGAACATTCCATGTTAGACATTTCAGTTGCGACATAATGCGCACAGATACTGGATATGCTTGCAACCTGTAGGTGACGCAAGGCCCTCCAGATCAACAGTTATCAGAACCTCAGGCACATTTCTGTCCGTGTCGGCAGCATTCCCATGTCCAGGTGTGGGCATACCCTCACACTGCAACCTCCATTGTCTACTGGGTGTACATTTATAAGTTGGCAGGTACCCCAAAAAAAACCTGTCCCTTCCCCCATTCCCTCCCACACCAACCCCCCCAAACAGGTTGTGATGTCCCCCCCCACTCTCCACAACTGTAAACAATAGCTCCATAATAGGAACCCTAAGGGAATCATCCCATGGGGAACGTGGGTCCGCCGGCATGACACCCCTGCACTAATGGCAGGGTGGCCGAGCATATCACTTACTGCCCCAAGACCCAGAGCCATTATGTGTCCTCATCTGTGTCGATCTGTGTGCTGGGGGGGGGTCTTGAAAGTACAGGAATATTAACAGAGCAACCCATCAAAGTCATTCAACCAAAGGACATTTCAGTCATCATCGACCCAGCCACTTAACAACTCTTAAGTATGGACTTATCTGCGCAGCCAGCGTAGTGTGTCGGATCTGTCAGTCATTATCACTCAGATTATTTGCTGCATGGGGGTCTTCCGGTGGCGTTCTTTGTCTCTGCTCCTTGGCCATCTGCTTTGCGTACTCCAGAGCAGCCTTCGCATCTGTAAAGAAGGTGGGCTTTTCAGGACCTTGGATCCGCAATTTGGCGGGATATATCAAAGAGTACCTGGTGCCGATTTGTTGAAAAATCTTTTTGGCTGGCATAAACTCTCTGCGGGCCGCTTGGACTTGTAGCGTGAAGTCTGGATACATGGCAATGTTATTACCGTTGTATTGTATGGCCACCTTCTCTCGCGCCATTCTGAGAATCACATCTCGATCCCTATAGTTGAGGACCCTCGCCAGTATGGGTCTTGGCGGTGCCCCCGGTCGTGGCCTAGGACCAAACGTTCTGTGAGCCCGTTCTATGAGGAAAATTGTGGACAAGGCGGGGCCAAAAAGATCTTGCATCATGGTCTCTATGTATTTCTCCATATTTTGTATGTCTGTGGTTTCCGAAATTCGTGTAAGTCTCACGTTGTCTCTCCTCGATCTGGCTTCCAAATCCTCGTTCTTTAACTTAATGGCATGCAGCACCCCATCAATTTCTTGCAATTTCTTGTCCATTTCTGTATGCCCCTCTACCACCTCCGTAACTCTAGTTTCCAATACTCTCATACGACCTTCCTGTTTTTCCACCCTATACGTTATCCTGTCCATTCTTTCTGCAAGAGAATCCATCTTGGAGTCCAGGCCTTGGAGACTTGATTTCAGATCTTTGAACATGGAACGGATATCTTCTTCCGGCGGCACCGCTGAAGCACCATCCTCCGCCTGGCTCTGCTGGCTAGACTAGCCTTCTGCCGCTTTGTTAGATTTTTTTTCAAAAGTGATCCTGGGTTGCCGTGTGTCAGGTTTTCCCATCTTGACTGGCCCCTAGGGTCGCTTGGCGATACGTGTTATAGGCAGGCTTACCGCTTGTGAGACACACTGCCTCCAGGCACGATACTCAGTTCAATTGTCTTCCTTTCACTTCCACTGGGGATCAATCACTGCCATCAGATATCAGAGAAAGTCTACGACCCCCTCTTTAGAGCAGCACAGCAGGTGTGGTTCAGGGTACACACTTTCCCAGCAGCTCTAGCTGCACTCCTGCGTGGCGTTTCCACAAAGGCACAGCTTGTCCTGCCCCTCCGCTATTGTAACACTGTGAGGACGCCGTTCACTGCTGCGTACAGCTTTCTACGAGTGCCCAAGCTTGTGTGACCCTTGTCGGACAGTGTCAAAGCGCAGTAGATGCCATATCCCCCTCTGTCCGTGTGCTCCAGCGGCGCTCAACAGTATGACCTGGCTTCTACAACCCCCAACAGCGGGACTATCCTGTGGCGCAGCAGCACGGCTGCATGCGTGTAGCCAAAATCACATTACCCCCTGTGCGGCACCAGCAATGTCCATCGCCTCAGTAGCTCCCCTTCTAACTATCTTCATGGGGCTTTCAGCCCGCCATCCTCCTCAAAAGTTCCTAGGGCCGCAACACTGGGCAGCACTACATCCTCTTTTCCCTGCACCAGCCATGCGCCACAACTACACATGCAGCCCTACGCAAACATAGCTTCCAAGCGTAGTTTCTGAAGGCACTTAATGGTCTCGCTTAGATTTCTGCAAGGCCGCCACTCTCTCAGTCCAATCAAGGGACCAGGCCACTACTTGCTGGGTCAATCTCCTCTTAGCTCACAATCTCAAGGGTGTCCATTTAGCAGCAATCAAAGCCCGCGCCGCGGTGTGTTTCACCGACAGGTCCCAGAATATGCAGGATCAAAGCGCATCTACGCTCACTTACCGGGGTAAGGATTGCGCCGATATTGTTTCCTGGTGCCGCACTTCCCCTATGCAACCTCCGGGACCCTCAGTGCACTATAGGAGACATCGTGCAGCCTCCGTCTCGGTCCGACACTCGGGGCTCTCCCCGTCAACTGTCCAGGGCCTTTCGATCTCAGCGGGCGCCTAATGGTGCGATCTCAGGGTTCTCCAGTTGCTTTCCGTGTGAATTCCCGATTGGCTTCAGCTCTCTCGCCGTCGTACCCCCAGTCGCCGATCCGGGCCTCCCGTGGTAGTAATCACCCGAGGTCCCGGCTTTATGTTGTTCGGGTGCTGGCAGGCCTCACTGTCGTCTTCACCGCTACCCGCTCCGACTGAACAGATTTCCGCTCCCCAGCGCTGCCGCCCCGTATGCAGGGCAGTAAAGTGGTAGCAGGCTCTCAACTGGGGCAGTATTACCGGATTAATGTCGGATTAATGGGACTCGCCCGGCGGAGCCGCTCTAGCACGCTGCCCTTTCGCAGCTCAGCGAAGCCACGCCCCGGGGTGATTATGATCTTGGCGGGATGATGGATTATGGCCCAGATCTCTGTACTGGGGTGAATGTATGACATTGTTTTGCATTCTGTCCATCAATTTGTTCTTTTTGCTTTTGTCACCCCGAGTGGGACGGGTATGCCCAGGCGTCGTGCTCTCCATGCCACTGGAGTCAAGCTATCCTGGCTAATGAGAGGTGAAACCCTGAAACCAGTCCTAGGATGCTTGTTTCCAGTACAGGGAGGACCTGGCCATGGCAATTCGGGCTGGACTGTTCCCAGTGGGCCCAGGGTCAAGACTGATTTGCATATGGCTGTCATGAATGACCGTAGACTAATGGGGCTGGGCTGTAGGGCAGTTTCTAACGCGCCGTGACAACACAGAGAAAACCAACATGGTTTATTTATTATGAAAATCCCACCCCTGACCCATGCACTAGCGCGTCCCTAGTGTATAAGAATTGTGCCTCAAGTGTATAGGGGAATGACCTTTACCGTTTATTAAGGAGAAACCTTGTGTATGTATTTTATTGTTTGGGAATGTTTGTGGGAGGTTGTGACCTTAGTGAATGTTTCATGCATTTGAAATTGTAATGCGATGCAGCCAAGAGACATTTTTTGCTTTAAAAAGAAGCTCTTCACTTTCATTACGCGCTCACACAATGCGCTCGTAAATTTGCCTTCATTCGCGCACCATCCAAGTTACGTGATGGTGTGTACTAACACTCGGGTGCGGTTGTCTATTTAAACCGCACCCAGTGTTCTGGAAGGCGCTTTGCATTCCGTTTGTCTTGCGTGTAGGATCGCGCCTGGAATCCTTCGTTTGAATCTGGAAACTTACCTGATTTTTACGCTGATTTTCACATCATCGATCTCCAGATTTGAAAAGGTTTTCTTCTCTACGACGGCAGGTCGTCGAGGGAAAAGACAAAAGAAGGAGATAAGTAACTTTAATTTTAAGGCGCCCAAAGAAAGAAAGGCTCATTAAAAGAGGACATAAATACTTTTTGGAAACTTTTGCTTTAAAGGCATAAGGAACTTTTATGGACATTGCGAAAGAGAAAAGGAGGGAAAAAATAATTCAACTCAAAATAGAATTGTATAATTTAGAACTGATCAATGTATTCTTTGTATGTGGTGAAACATTTTAAGCGAAGAGAAACTTAGTATGTTTTAGATATTTTTGTGCATTATCTTTGAACACAGAAGAAAGATAACAGCAGGCTAGAAAAGCGAATTGGAATTATTCCCTTAAGCTGTCATCTGGAGAAGGGTCAAAAAATCAAGCAACTGACGCTCTATCAAGAAAGTACCCCAGTTCTCCAATACCACCATCAACTCACCTTGCCGGTCTTCTCACAAATCATCTTCTACACCACACCATACAAGAAAATACTCGGACGTAGGCCCAACAAGAGTTGTACGCAGGTAGGCATTTTTACACATCAACATTGGAACAGAAATTAGAGAGAAAGCCATAAATAAAATCTGTTAAATAAGCATATGGAAGAATATTAGAATCTGTCTTTATTATTATTTGGCAGGACGACAACTGAATCAAACATCACGTCCAGTATCCGGCCCTCCTCCTTGATATCTAACATATATCTTGTAGTAGGTAAATCAAAAGCATACAAGTATAGATTAGATATTTGGGAAGTTGGTCCCTTGCGTCCCTGCGAAATCTTACTACGTCAGAGAAAACACCTTAAGGTAAGAGACGACGTAGTACCTTGACAATGGTTCGGTTCAAACTGGAATAACATGGGGAGCAAAAAAACGATGGATTAAGGCCCAGATCTCTGTACTGGGGTGAATGTATGACATTGTTCTGCATTCTGTCCATCAATTGTTCTTTTTGCATTTGTCCCCCCAAGAAGGACGGTTATGCCCAGACGTGGGCCCTGTGCTGTCCATGCCATTGGAGTCAAGCTATCCTGGCTGATGAGGGGTGAAACCTCGAAACCAGTCCCAGGATGCTTGTTTCCAGTCCAGGGAGGACCTGGCCTGGCAGTTCAGGCTGGACTGTTCCCAGTGGGCGCAGGGTCAAGACTTAATTGCATATGGCTTGGTTCAAACTAGAATGTCATGGGGAGCAAAAAAATGATGGATTAAGGCCCAGATCTCTGTACTGAGGTGAATGTATGACATTGTTCTGCATTCTGTCCATCAATTGTTTTTTTTGCATTTGTCACCTCGAGTGGGATGGGTACGTCCCGTGCACGCCATGCCACTGAAGTCAAGCTATCCTGGCTGATGAAAGGTGAAACACCGAAACCGGTCCTAGGATGCTTGTTTCCAGTTCAGGGAGGACCTGGCCTGGCAGTTCGGGCTGGACTGTCCCCAGTGGGCACAGGGTCAAGACTGAATTGCATATGGCTTGGTTCAAACTGGAATGGCATTGGGAACAAACAAAATGATGGATTAAGGACCAGATCTCTGTACTGGGGTGAATGTATGACATTGTTCTGCATTCTGTCCATCAATGTTTCTTTTTGCATTTGTCACTCCGAGTGGGACGGGTATGCCCAGATGTGGCTCTCGTGCTCTTCATGCCACTGGAGTCAAGCTATCCTGGCAGATGAGGGGTGAAACCCCGAAACCGGTCCTAGGATGCTTGTTTCCAGTCCAGGGAGGGCCTGGCAGTTTGGGCTGGACTGTCCCCAGTGGGCAAAGGGTCAAAAATGATTTGCACATGGCTTGGTTCAAACTGGAATGGCATTGGGAGCAAAACAATTATGGATTAAGGCCCAGATATCTGTACTTGTGTCAATGTATGACATTGTTCTGCATTCTGTTAATCAGTTGTTCATTTGTCACCCCGAGTGGGACGGGTATGCCCTAACGTGGGTCCCGTGCTCTCCATGCCACTGGAGTCGAGCTATCCTGGCTGATGAAGGATGAAACCCCGAAACTGGTCCTAGGATGCTTGTTTCCAGTCCAGGGAGGACCTGGTCTGGCAGTTCGGACTGGACTGTTCCCAGTGGGTGCAGGGTGAAAACTGATTTGCATATGGCTCGGTTTAAACTGTAATGGCATGGGGAGCAAAAAAACAATGGATTAAGACCCAGATCTCTGTACTGGGGTGAATGCATGACAGTGTTCTGCATTCTGTTCATCAATTGTTCTTTTTACATTCGTCACCCCGAGTGGGATGGGTCCCCTTTCTCTCCATGCCACTGGAGTCAAGCTATCCTGGCTGACGAGGGGTGAAGCCCCGGAACCAGTCCTAGAATACTTGTTTCCAGTCCAGGGAGGACCTGCCTGGCAGTTCGGGCTGGACTATTCCCAGTGGGCGCAGGGTCAAGACTGATTTGCATATAGCTTGGTTCAAACTGGAATGGCATGGGGAGCAAACCAATGATGGATTAAGGCCCAGATCTCTGTCCTGGGGTGAATGTATGACATTGTTCTGCATTCTGTCCCTCAATTGTTCTTTTTTGCATATGTCACCCCGAGTGGGACGGGTATGCCCAGATGTGGGTCCCGTGCTCTCCATGCCACTGGAGCCAAGCCAAGCGGATGAGGGGTGAAACCTCGAAACCCATCCTAGGATGCTTGTTTTCAGTCCAGGGAGGACCTGGCCTAGCTGTTCGGGCTGGACTGTTCGTAGTGGGCGCAGGGTCAAGACTGATTTGCATATGTCTCGTTTCAAACTGGAATGGCGTGGGGAGCAAAAAAACTATGTATTAAGGCCCAGATCTCTGTACTGGGGTGAATGTATGACATTGTTCTGCATTCTGTCCATCAATTGTTTTTGTTGCATGTGACTACCAGCCCGCGGCGGCAGCCTGGAGAACGTCTCCAAGCCAGCACCAACATGACCGCTGGCTTTTTACTTTACCGCTGGGCTGGCAATGTGCCACCAAAGGTTATGTGGCGGCGGCATGCTTCGTCTCGTATATAGTTCCTGAAGGCAATGTTGCCACACTGCAGCGCCTCCACTGTCGTGCGCGCACTATTGCCATGCATCACGTTGTGCATGGCGCATAGTGCGAGCACTACAGTGAAAGCAAACGGGAGCACAACATGCCACCCCAGCCACTACCCACACTGGGCAGAATTGCCCTGAGGCCCTGTTTGGAGCCCCATACCATCCTTTCCACCAACCTTTTTATTGACGGGGTCCCTGCAGTGAAAAGATCGGAGGGCACAGTCTCCGCAAATAGTGCCATTCCCCACCTTCGCACCCGCTGAATTCTAGATCCTGGAGGTCGCGACGGTCTTGTGGCGGTCCAACTGTCGTGGTCCTACTAGGGCAGTCCGACCGCGGCATCCTCTGCGATCCGACCACAACCGAGAGTATGGCGGTCTTCAGTCCACCATACTCGTAATCCGGACCTTAGATTTTACAACTGATAAACAGTCAGTATAAGTTGTGGATGGTTTCTCGGGCAATAAACCATATAATAGTAGAATAGAAGTATTATTTATGTTAGTGAGTAGGGTGTACATTTGACTGAATGTATGGGGGTGGATTAACTGTGCCATCCATTATCCAAATTTCACTATTTTCAAGTGCTACTATGTTATGAAGGGTTACAATGATTAGTATACAGTTTTTAGGGTGTTTGTTATCATAGAAAAGAAAAGGGTGATGGTTAAAAGATTTGAATAGCTCACAGAGAACGTTAATAGAATAGATGTATAGGGTTGCTAATTGGGGATTACGTGTCTGTTTTTGTCACTGCTCCATTCTTTTCAAATTTGGGATTGTGTGCATATTACTAGCCGGATGCATGGGGATATTCTGGGCCTCCTCCCTCAAAATTGTGCCGCAGAGTTCATTGGAGGAGGCCCCCCAGTGATTTTATTTGTTGTACCTGTTCTCTGGCAGATGTGTTATGCTTGGTGACCCTCTCTAAAGTATCCCCAAGGGTAATGGCTCTGCCTTTGCAATGGGTTGAGAAATCATCAACACACCTCCAATGACTACTAGGCTGACTTAATCTCT
This sequence comes from Triturus cristatus, assembly GCF_964204655.1. Classification (NCBI taxonomy): domain Eukaryota; kingdom Metazoa; phylum Chordata; class Amphibia; order Caudata; family Salamandridae; genus Triturus; species Triturus cristatus. Next base: position 615,456,912 of record NC_140587.1, read on the forward strand.
CCTTACAATAAATCTACCCACCATATTTTAAAAGATGATTTGCCCTTTTAGACAATACATATTAGGCCTAATGTTAGGTTTCCATTGTTTCAAGAACTGAAAAAAGAGAAAAAAAAGTATTATATTATATATATTCCTGTAATGTTGTACGTACATAGAGAAAGAAATAGTTAGTTACTTAAATCTGAGGTTTACATTTTTTTACATTTGTTTATGTTCTACTGGAAAACAAAATGTTATGGATGTTAATTTCCTGTTCAAAAATGAAACTTTGATTAGTGTTTTAATGCATGTTAATTTAGGAGTTGAGGATGATTGTTGCAAATTTATTTTTGAGGATGTATTTCTATTTTGGTGTGACCCTGGCGAACGAAAGGAAACGTTAAAATATTGTAAACCATATTTTAGGGTAAAACATATCTCTTGATGGGTTAACTACTGTTTCATTAAACAAATAGTACTGGTTAAATTCCTCTTTGGAATTAAATCATTGGTTATTGATTTATTGACTTAGAAATATAAAGATTGTTACCTTCAGTGTGTCACTTTGATTTTTTGAAGATCAGCTGGCAGTTTTTAGATTATGGTGATGTTACAATTTATTTTGGTGTTGTTGATTTGTCATCAAAGTCTTAGACTTTAGCAAAAAAGAAATTATTTGGATAACAAATTCTAACTTAACTGTTTTTGCATTTTTCTTTCTATTTAACTTTTTAAAAAGGAATTTGGTTTGCTTTTAAAATGCAGGTTATACCACTGTTTTCAGCTGCACTATTCTATTCTATTCTATTCTATTCTATGCGGAATTTGTTAAGCGCACGGACACCCAGGGGTTTCATGGCGCTGAAGAAAACAGATGAGAGATGGATAGTGAAGGGTCAGAAGGTATGGTGTTCTAACCGTACGCTTGTTTGAATAGCCAAGGTCTTCAATGCACTGAAAGATAAAAAGGTTTTATCAAAAAACAAAATTTATATTTACCTATTTATTTTATCATTTATTCAAATACTTTAATTGTGTTCTGATACAACTCATTCAGTATACAGCACATTCTCTTAGATACAGCGCACTGGAGTTACAATAGTTAATATGCCCATTCACTGACCAGCACTGTCCTCGCGATAGCCCTGACCGGAGTTAGGATTAGCAAATTGTAAATCTGCCTCCTTCACTGGCCACCACCTTCACCAAGTCAACTGTGAATGGAACTAGCAATAAAAAATGTCTTCCTTCAATGGAAACCACCTTTTATTTTTCACTATTTTTCTTTGTAAACAATTTATTTTATCACAGCTCATTATTTTATTGAAAACATTAAGTAGGTATAACAAAGTGATTTTATTTTTAAAATGTAATAGTAAATATATGCATTATTCTACTTACTTCTTGTAGATCTTTTAAGAAGTACGTTTAAAAATAATTATCTTTGTGTGAAATAAGTTTTTCTTTACAGGCGTACATTTAAGCAGTTTACAAAAATAGATTTATTCTTCATTTCAAATGTATTATTTATTCATGATACTTTCATACATCGTTTTATTAAAGCATTACTCACTTTGGAATGTAGGTGACACTGCTTTCAGAGTTAGCTGTCTCTCACTTGCCAACTCTCAGGTGTGCGTTTAGTCACCTCAGAGATCACTGTACCGCAACACAAAATGCATACCTGGCAACTCACACTGTGCCACCGTGTGACACACGATATCGGCTTCCATCACAGGGTCAGCTGGTGGGGAGTCTATATCACACAGTACCAGGGAAAACGATCTGAAAACCACTGGAATTAGTGGTTTTCCAGCTCATTTTTTGAGGCTTTGAACTGCCAACATCAATTAAGGGTTGTGAAAACACCCCAGGACATCAGCACCAGCCTCAGCAAGCTTTTTTGGGGGGGCGAAGGAGGCTCGGGCAGGGTGGGGTGCAAAAGTGCCTCTTAGGTACTTCTAGGCACACGGCCCCACCCCCTCTTAGCTCCCGCCCCCTCTTCCCACAGTGAGATTTTTTTTCAAGTTGACAGATATGAAAATGGTGGTTGTCCATTTTTACATAATTTTGAAGGACTTCCTACAATTAACAAAAAAATAGCTTTTGAAATAGTCATTTAAGTATGAAAAAATGTATGATTAAATGTTTTTTTTTTAATTAAAAGTGAGATTTATTGTGCTTTATGGCCTTCTTCACTGTGTGTGTCCACCATCTTGGTTGGGGTCAGTGGAACAGGTTTATTATGTTTTTTTCTACAAAGTCACACAAGGCTACGTTAATCGAGCCTTGCGTGGCTTGTAGACAATATTGTTCTTTTTATCTTGTGTTACATGGTATTGCGCAATGAAACTGTAAGCATTTTTTATGGCGCTTTGCACGAAGCAAGTACTAAATTTATTTTAATGTGTTAATTTAATGTTATTTTATTGATTGTTGTGTTCTTTAGTTTTCCTTTAACTCTTCAAAATTTCAAAATATAAAAACAAATTGCATGGTAAATACGTGCTTGGTAATAGGATGTGCAGAAAGGAGTACGTGGTATAGGTAGTTGTAATATTATTAAATTGAAATGCGTTGTAAAGGCATGCATGGTAAAGACATATGCATAGTAAAGGCATCTGTGGTAAAGGCTTTGTGGTAAATGCATGCGTGATAAAAGCATGCGTTGGAATACAACTCTATGCATGACCTGTTAAATGATTGCAGGGTATTTTAATAGGTTATTTCTAAATGCATAACCAAATTTGCCATCATGATACTAACAAGTAATACTTTGCAAAGGTTTATGATCCTCGAAAGGTCGTGATCTGTGAATATGGGCCATTTTTTGGGGTGTCGGGCCTATTTGTTGTTCCAATCTGACCCTGCATACACCTTCCCTCTGACATATTAGATAATATGTGTGTTATTGTGAATGAATATAACCTTGGGCTTCTATACATTCTATATTTGTGGTATATAGCACGCCGACTGTTGTGATTGGTTGTGTTATTTGACATGTGCGCGCGCCCATCGTAGGTGTTAGGGTGAGAGAAAGTCCTGCTGGTTCCACTGTGGGGCGTTGTGCAGGAATTACTTCTAATTCACTTGTTGGAATGTGGATGTTTTTATCTAGTACTGGGGTTTTTTGCCCATTGTATTGCGCCTGTAGTCTTAGTGATTCTTCATATGTTCTCATAACGATGCGCCAATATCCGTAGTTGATTGTCATGTGTATTTGTGGTGTTAACTATTTAGGGTAATCGCTAGGACTTCCTTTTTTTTATGGTGAGCAAGAGCCCTCTAGTGGTGGAAAGGCTCAAAATATTAGCATCTCTTCAATAAGCAAAACAGTAACGTCCCGAGACCACAAAGGGAAGTCTACTGTCTTTCCGAACTTTGTGGGCGCCAATTTCCAAGATGGATTTATTTTTCTCCGTAATGAAATGCATCCTTGTATTGAATGTGAAACTACATTTTCATTTATTATGGCTGCCCGTCGATGTGCTCGTTTAAAATCGCACCAAAGGCATCTGTAGTGTTTGCCAGTGGACCCTACCACTGTCACTGGGGTCCCTGGCAATACCGAAAGTAATTTCCCCCCTTGAGCGTGCCCACCGTGGACGTGTCCGACGTCCACACGGGAGGCACGTGACTTGAGGAAATAAATGGCCCGGAGTGCTGGGCGTGGCAAGCAGTGTTCTAGCCACCACTTAAAAACACGTGTGTCGTGGCTAATGATTTCTAGGGCCCAGGCCCCAACATCACACTGGCGACGAGGTGGTCTCGCCACCCCATCGCGTGCTTCACCGCCCCTCGCTCTTGCCCAAGGAGCGGACCTGTTTCCCCTCCTTGTGTGGCCGTCGCACTGCCCCGGTGTGGCCCCTGCCATCTCCAGGCTGCCTACCTGGTGCCCAGCCGTGCTGTGTACATCCTTTGCCTGGACAGGCCCACCGCTGCGCCCTCGGCCCCCAGCGACCGCCTCCTGCCTGCCCGGGACGCTTCTGAGCCTGCGGAGCCTGTTACCGTGGGACAACGCGACCCGCCTGCCGTTTCTCACGCATCTCGCGTGCAACACGTGGTTCGGACTTGCCGTTTCTCACGCATCTCGCGTGAGATGCGAATTTAGCCGTTCTGAAGCCCTGGATCGCCCTTCCTGATCCCCTGGCCGCCCCTGGACACCGCGGGGCCCCTCAGGACCAGCGCAAGACGCCTGGAGGACTAGTGCACCGCCCCCGGAAGGGTGAAGGTGAGCCCGCCCCTGCTGCTGCGCCCATCCCTAGCGGCCATGGCCAACGTACCCTCTTAAGAGCCGTTTGCGGTCACCGGCATCCCCCCGTCGCAGGCGGCACGGTGGAAGAAGTGGGTGGAACGGCTCGAGAACTACTTTGTGGCAGCAGAGATCGCGGCCGAGCGGCGGCGTGCCATGCTTCTACACTTAGGGGGAGAAGCTATTCATGACATATCGAAGGACGTAACCGAGGCTGGCCCGCCCACGACATATACCATGCTGCGCGACGCCATCACGGCGTACTTTGAACCTTTCGCTAGCGCCGACTATGAGAGATTCCTACTGCGCCAAGCCCGCCAACTCCCGGAAGAGTCTGTGGACGTCTTTTACGCAAGACTAAAGAACCTGAAGGGACCCGCCATCCACCTCCACATAGATAAGTCGGTCGCCCCGGTAACCCTCTGTCACCGACGCATTGCGTTCCACCTACGACCCAAGGTTGATGCAGAGCTGAGAGTACTCGAGCGAGCTGGAATCATTGAGAGGGTAAGCGGGCTCACCCCGTGGGTGTCACCCATCGTGGTGGCCAAGAAGCCGAAACAGCCGGACGCAGTGCGAATCTGCGTGGACATGTGCATTCCCAACCTCGCTATCAAGCGCGAACGCCACCTGATGCCAACCATAGACGAAATAGTCGGAGAGCTGTCTGGCTCAAAGTGGTTCTCCAAGATGGACTTGAGGTCTGGATACCACCAGATTCCCCTGCACCCTGATTCGCACCCGATTACCACCTTCTCCACGCACGCGGGCCTCTGGCGCTACACCCGGCTCAATTTCGGAATATCGAGTGCAGCGGAGGTGTTTCAAAACATCATCCAGAACGTACTACAAGGGCTCGAGGGAGTTCTGAATGTCAGTGATGACATTTTGGTCCACGCACCGACTTTGGACGAGCACATCCAACGCCTCCAGGCAGTATTCACCCGGCTTCAAGAGCAGGGACTGACCCTCCACCGAGAAAAATGCGATTTCCTACGCAAGGACATCAGATTTTTCGGCTACCGGTTCTCAGACCAAGGAATTGGGCCGGACTCAGAAAAGGTCAAGGATATCCACGCGGCTCCAGGCCTCACTTCGGTGACAGCAGTCCACAGCTTCCTCGGGATAGTCACCTACTGTGGGAGGTTCATCAAGGACCTATCTGACCTCACCGGCCCCTTTCGGGACCTCACAAAGGCAGCTGCCACCTGGGAGTGGGGCCCGGCACAGCAAGAGGCATTCCAGAGGACCAAAGCGGCACTATCGGCCGACACCACCCTGGCCTATTTCGATCCCCGCAACGAATCGCAACTCGTGGTGGACGCCAGCCCGACAGGCCTGGGGGCTGTGTTAACCCAACAACAAGCATGCGGAGAATGGGCCCCCATTGCATATGCGAGCAGGACCCTCACACCGACGGAGCAGCGGTACTCGCAGATCGAACGAGAGGCCATCGCCATCCTGTGGGGGTGCCGGCATTTCCACATTTACCTGTATGGGCACCCCTTTGTGGTCATCACGGACCACAAACCTCTAGTCCCGCTGTTCCAAGGTTCATCCACTCGCCCCCCTCCTCGCATCGAAAAATGGGTGCTCCAACTCCAGGAATTCCAACTCACGGTGGAGTATCGGCCGGGCACCCGGAACCCTGCTGACTTTCTGTCGAGGCACGCACGTCCTGCCACGGACTCGGAGGCTGCAGAAGCCGCGGCCACGGAGGAATATGTCAGGATGATCGTGGTAAGGTCACGGCCGCTACCGATCTCCTTGGAGGAAGTGGCGCGAGCCACCCAAGATGATGACTGCCTACAGATCGTCATCCAAGCCATCACGTCAGGCAACTGGAAAGCACTCCAAAGCCCATCGTCGTTCCGCACACCGGATGCCCAAGCGACCCTTAAGGCCCTCCATCAAGTCCGGAACGAACTGTCCGTATCTCCGGAAGGATGCCTCCTGAGAGGGCCCCGCCTGGTGCTACCTAACTGCCTCACCCAACAGGCAGCCCTCCTGGCGCACGGCGCGCACCAAGGCATTGTGAAGTCGAAGAACCGCCTTCGGAGCAAGCTCTGGTTCCCCGGCCTCGACAGGATGGTGGAGACAATCGTCCAGCGATGTCCTGTGTATCTAGCGACCAGCCTACCCAACCCTCCAGCGCCAATACTCACCGAGGAAGGACCAACGGCTCCATGGGTGCGAGCCAGCACAGACTTCGGCAGCCTCCCCGGGGGGAAGTACATGCTGGTGGTGGTGGACGATTTCTCGCGATACCCCGAAGTGGAGCTCCTGTCTTCGACAGCCGCAGCGGAGGTAGTTCCCAAGTTGGAAAAGATACTTGCCACACACGGCCTCATTGGGGAGCTGCGCATGGACAATGGTCCCCCATTCAATGGCGCCGAGCTGGCAGAGTATCTGCAGTCACACAGCATTAAGCACCGACGCATAACCCCGAGGTGGCCGCAAGCTAATGGGGAAGTCGAGAGACTAATGAGAACTTTAAACAAGACAATTCAGATCGCACTGGCGGACGGCCAGGGCATAGAGCTAGCCCTCTATCAATTTCTACGGGAGTACAGGGTGACGCCCCACTGCACCACAGGGGTTTCTCCAAGCCGCCTCTGTTTCGGCAGAACGGTCACCGACACTATTCCACACCATCCCAGGTGGGCGTCAGCACCGACCCCGCCGAACCAGTCCATGGAACAAAGGACAAAAACTAATCGCGAAGCATCCCGGAAAAGGAGAGCTGCCGACAGCCCCATCCAAGTGGGTGACCGAGTGCTGGTGAGAGACCGCCACCCAGGGGGAAAGTTCCGCCTGCCCTTCGAGCTAGACCCCTGGACAGTCACGAGGGTCAGCGGAACACTGATCACAGCGGTCAGGAATGGAGAAGAGGTCACAAGAAACGTGTCGTTCTTTAAGAGGGTCCCAGGCGAGAGAGAGGAAGAGTCACCCGAGCAAGAAGACTACTGGCCGGCGGCGGCCCCGAGTCCCAGAGAGGCCATGGAAGAAGAGACTGCTGCGGCAGGAGAGACTCCACGCACAGTCGAAGACAAGGAGAGCGCCTCGACCACACCGGCCCAAGGAGATCGGGAATCGCAAGGGACACAGAGCAGCCCCAGCGTGGTGGGTACAGACTGTTCAGAGGACATGTTTCCGACTCCTTCAGAAGGGCGCAGCCAGAGCAGGTACCACCTACGCCCATGCCCGCAGCCATCCCAGAGGTACCGAGACTTTGTGGCCCGATGTCAACTCCCGAAGCGGAAGTGAGCTGCACCAAGACCAAGTAAGACTGTTCTTTTGTTTGTTCAGGAAATCTACAGAGACTGGGCTAGAGACTCTAGAAAAGTTTGTCGTTATGCATAATGTTTTGTTTCTGTTTTTGCATTTGTGGGTAAAGGAGGAATGTAGTGTTTGCCAGTGGACCCTACCACTGTCACGGGGGTCCCTGGCAATACCAAAAGTAATTTCCCCCCTTGAGCGTGCCCACCGTGGACGTGTCCTATGTCCACACGGGAGGCACGTGACTTGAGGAAATAAATGGCCCGGAGTGCTGGGCGTGGCAAGCAGTGTTCTAGCCACCACTTAAAAACACGTGTGTCATGGCTAATGATTTCTAGGCCCCAGGCCCCAACATCACAGCATCGTTTGGTTTTGCCTCGACGTCTGTTAGCTCAATGTAGTAGCTCTGAAGCTAGCGAGAGTTTATGTATGTAGAGGTGTCGCTCACTCTCGTTTTTTTTGTTCCTCACACCACCGGTTTCCAGGGGCTGATCGGCATCCCTTTGGCCGTCCCACCTCCCAACCCATGACAGGTTCAGGGACTACATTGATCGGAGATAACAGGCTCCTTAGTACCGCCTTTGGGTTGCTTCTCTGTCGCCCCTGTATACACTCTGTGGCCTCATTTACGAGGAGTTGGTGTAGGGCAGCACCGCAAGTCTTCTTGCAGCGCTGCCCTACGCCAATTTGAAAGGGCAGGAATGCACCGTATTTATGAAATATGGTGCATTTCTCCTGTCGTTTCCCCCTGCGCTGTCGCACAATTTGCTGCCTAGTTCTAACATAGGCACCCTTTTACCATGGTGCAAGGGTGCCTCAGTTGCAGGCAGGATTGTTTTTGTGCAGGAAGGGGAACCTTCCTGCATAAAAACAATCCAGAGAGGTGTTTTCCTCATTCTATGTGGGCTGCAGAATGCAGCACATGTGGAAAGAGGAAAAAAAGAAGAGAAATTAAAACATTTCTCCTCGTTACGCCTGCGCTGGGGAGGCGAAAGGTTTTGGCACCGCCCTAGGTTTATGTGACTGTGTAAATCTGGGGCAGTGTCAAAATTCATGTTTGTTGTGCGGGAACACCCACCGGTGTTCCCACCCATGGAACGCTTTCTTTACGCAGAGTAAGGCAACACAACGCTTTACGCTTCCTTGCCTCACTCGATATCTAAAAGACCATGCAAAGCCACGCAGGGTGGTTTTGCGTCACCTCATAGATATGATCGAGAGGGTTGTGCCACCGGAGCATAAATAAAGTGATGGTTGGGTGGCGCAAGCCTCTTGTAAATAAGCCTATATTTAAAACTCCTTGTGGTTTAATGTGTGCTCATCTGTTTCTCCTTGTAATAACCCTGGTGGGTTAACACTCCCCTCCAACGCTTTGCTCTTTTGCTGACCTTCATAATCTCTACGTAATTTTCCTTGGCAGTTTGAGAGTGGCTCAAATGGGTACTCATCTGTCCCTCCTCAGCTGACTCCATTTAATACTCCTGCTGGATTAAGAGTACCCAATGTGCTCCTGCATGGGTAGACTCCATGTAATACTCCTGATGCACACCAGCAGATGTTCCTACTTATGACCTTGCGTCCCCAAAACAAAAGAAGTACCTGCGTGCAAGCTGCATCTATGCTCACACTTTTTTGCAAAACCCATGCTTCTGTACGATGACACTCAAAGCGCTATGTGCCCACCACACCATCAAACCTTACATACCACAATCAGTGTACCACATGTAGGCCAGTACATACAAAATACCCTTTCACCCATGCATTCTGATGGGCACCTAATAACTTATGAAAAGTGGAGTGCTTCATGACATAACCTCGTAAGTAGTATGAAGAGCTATGTAGTACATGGACTCTGCAATCCCTCCATTAAAAACCAGTCTTAAATTTCTTTATAATCGGCGACTTCTGATGCACCCAGGCATCTATTACAAAGAAATGACATAGCCACTTAACTGTAATAATTTAGTATAGTTGCGTTCTGATGTCAAATTGCCTGCTGCCATCAGCTGAAGAAAAAGACAGGTCTGGTTACGGAGCATAATTAACGCAGCTGTTTAAAAAACAAAACATTGTTTTTCTTTCTTCTGTTCTGTTTTTCTAGCTGCAAATTATAAAGGAGATATTTAATATGGCAACATGTTTATTTATTGCACTCCTTAGGTAATGTTGTGTAGTTCCTAGGAATCCCCAGGACATGCACATTTTGGATGACCTAAACCGAGGGCTTAATGTCCAAACCGCTTCCGGATACCCGCACAGGAAATGTTAGCCATTAGACCAGCTAGCTCTGCAGTGCCACCACCACCCCCCCTGTATCTTACAGTGATGTAGGTAGTCTCTGGCAACTACTGAACATGACAATCCTGATTCCTCAGGGATCATGGAAAACAGTACAGTACTTTTCGCTCAGTCACTCATGCTTGCTTATTTTCAGAAAATACACAGGATAATGGTTAGGACATTTCAATAAGTATTTATTGGTCCAGCGTCAGTCTTGTGTAAAACATATTTGCTGCAACAATCAGGAGATAGAAGCATACAAAAGAAACCGCAAGTACCAATATAATAAACAGTAGATACATTTCTACCATAGTGCTAAAAAGATGAACATATACAGTTCAGATAAAACAGTAGCACGTGCATACTCCTATAATGTGGGCCCTACGTAATTTGCCTAAATGTACCTAGCCTAGATATGTAGGTGCAGAATGTATATATATCTGTATATAGCCAAGACTCCCCTAGGGAAGAACCATCCTCCTCACCTGATGGCAGAGAATGAAGGACCCCGTCTCTGCTTCGAGGATGACACCCCGCAAGGGCTGTCAGACCGCTGCGTGTCGAAGATTCAGCATGCAGGACCCCGTGTCAGCTTGAAAGGAATTCTCTTCTAATTTGCAGGGGGGAATAAGGGTCTTATATACTAGAGTGGTCACTCCAGGGTTTTCTCTAGTATCGATATGTTTTGAAAAAACATCCTAAATGTATTCAAAACAATGATAAATGTTTTTCCAAACAAATGCGATCATGCACAGTGGGCTGTTGGTGAAGGATGAAAAAAGTGGTGACCCTTATACAGAATAATTATGCCATGCCTGAGGACATGTTTATGTACGTCAGGCACAGGGTTTATGATAGAATACTAAGAGCCTGGTGGTGAAGAGTCAGGAGCAAGCTACTCGGTAAACGGTCACCTGTTTAGAACCGTTATTGTCATGTGGATGGGACAATGTATGTAAAAAAGGGGCATACAATGACAGGACCAGCCTAAAGGACATGACAGTATTAATAGAAAGTTGCAATCATTCTGCATGTTTCTACACATTCCGAGCTACTGCAACTTTTCTAAAATTACTTTACACACAATATTTGTGTCAGACAATATTTAGGTTATCAATAGTCTGATACACAATCACATTAAAACGTCAGTATTTGAAACCTGGTTAACCTACAGCACATCTTCAAACAACCCTCAGTGCACAGTGTATGACTGACGGATAACACATTTGCATACAAATCTTGATTCTATCATTTAGACCCTGATCCTCTAAGGGTTTGTGCTGACACTGGCTCAACGTGAAGCTTCACAAAATACTGCCAATAGAAGTAACAGATCAATTTTTGCAAACAAAATCTATTTTGGACTGAAAGTTTACCCCAACTAATTTAAACAAAGTGGTAGTTTCTCAGTTGGAACATCACAAAAGCCATAGGTTTTGTTGAAATGCTAGTTCTACTAAAGTTGCACGATCTTACTATATTCCAAAAGTGTAACCAGGCACAACCAAGGGATCCCGAGGCCTTCTGACTGATACACCAACATATAACATGTGTGCTTTATACCAAAGGACAGACTTATACTTCTGATCCACATGAAGGGATGTGTAGTGGAATGTATGCCTAGAGTACACATTTTATGCTACACTCAGCTGGTGTGTATTTGCGCCATAGCACAAGGTGGAACATGACTCACCCTTCCAGCCCCCCAGGGAAACGCCCGATGCCCGCAACAGGCAATCCGGCTCTGGTGCTGGGTGGATTATTCAGCAGAAGTATGATTTCAAATTCCCTGCCTCTACTTCAACTCCTGAATTAAAGAAAAGAGGAACATCACACTTGGCAATCTTCAGCATGACACCCCTGCCAACATGAACATCACAAATGCTGTCAGGCTGCATTTTACTGCTGCATATCAATCAAATCTAAATTAATGTAGTAATATTCAGAAATTTGGAGCACAAGCAAGGAGTGTACTGCATTTCAACCTCAATATAGTGCATTCCCAGTAAATGGGGCATATTTACATACATATCACACAATGCAGGGCAGCAAGCAATGTTGCTGTGCTACGTTGCGTGAAACGGGACACCAGAAATGTGTCATATCTACTACGATATGGTGGGTGCATTTCTGCTGTGTTTTAGTGCTGGCACCCTGATTTCTATCTAGCACCATGCTGCAAGGGCGTCTCCATTACAGGCAAGATTGTTTTTGTGCAGGAAGGGACACCTGCCAACAATCCTTGGAGGCACATTCCTCGATGTGTGCTGCGGAATGCAGCAGGCACAGAAAGAGGAAGTAACTAGGAGTACAAAGATATTTCTCCTTGGCACCCTTGCTTCGGGGAGGCATAGCTTTTTGATGCAACCCAGGTTTACTAGCTTTTAGAAATCTGGGAATTTGCTCAAATCTATGGGTGCATGCATGGGAACACCTATGCTCCACCCATGGAACACCTTCCCAGTGCAAAGTAAAGCAAGGCAGGGCTATGTGCTGCCTTGCGTACTTTTTATTTACTAAACCACAGAAAGCCTTGCAAAATGGCTTTAAATGGCTTAGTAAATACAAAAACTGATTTTGCGTTGGGGTTGCACCAAAAAAGGGATGCAACTCTGATACAGAATCTTAGTAAATCTCTTCCTTGGTTTATATAGAAAAGGTTCCTTATGGCTGAAATTCGAGAAGACAGATAAAAGCATTTATTTGTGATATTCTAAAAAATGTGACCTGACGCATGTCACGTTTTTGACCACGTGTTCATTTTATAAACACACTGACATGGCTTTACAAAAACAACAAAAAATGAAATCACAGAATGTCAACAAAACATTTTTGATTTCTGTTTTAATTTTTATAATCCACCACTGTTTTTCTATTTCATATCAATATGAAATGACTTAAAGTGACAACCTTTTTAAACGATGCATTTTTAATGTGCTCTCTCCTATATATAAAAAATAATCCAGCATATTTCATTTAAAGGCTGCTAGTTTGATGTCAGCGTAACCTTACTGCTGGTGTTATTTCACAGCTTTAAACACCAAAGCACCTCACATCCCTGCCTCTTCATTTCGTGGCCATTCACAGCTAAGTTAAATAAATAGGATAACCCCCTGATGTGACATCTCACAAAAAAGCATAAAAAATGCTGCCAGGGAGTGACGTGTTAAAAACGCACTGAGGCCACATTTCACATGAATACCATGCCATAAAATGCAGACACAGGCATTGCTGGGGCTCAAGGCTATATACTACCAACACCTTCAAGCCTCCAAGGCTGCACTGGCATAGCGGGCACTGGGCGTTTTCCCAGTGGGGTGGAAGGGTGGGTGCTGGATTTGGAATAGTGGGGGCCATTTTTGTTATTGGGGGCCGATTACCCTCTGCATTATCGGCCCCCTGTAACAAAAGCGCAGCAGCAGTGTTTCCCAACAGCACTCCACCCCGAGGCTGATCCGACGTAATTGCCTGGGCTGATTTGTGTTCCCAGTCAAGCCCTGCAAGCCTCCCAAGGTCTTGAGCCAAAGGGGGGCTGAATACCCTCTCTAAAACCTGTTTCAACCCTCGACTTGTGCCCTGTCACCATGCACGTCCAGTCGAGATTGGTCCACGACAAGATGAAATGTTTTGGCAGAGTTCTTTACCAGAAGCAATGTGCAGCCTCATGCATCAAGCCAAAATCCAGTCGGTAAAATACCGATTCGCTAATAGCTCCCGGTATTGAGTTAAAAATACCCAATCCCAATGCATCAACCCAAAAGCAAAAATCGTTATTTAAGGAATCTTTAAATAGCGATTCCTTAAATAGCGATAGCATTTAAGGAATCCCAAACTGAGATTCCTTAATTTAAGGAATCTCAATTTGGGATTCCTTAAATGCAATGCATGAAAGTTAAAAAATTAGCGATTTCGCTAATAGGGGGAGCAAATTACCATGAAGATGAACTGCATGGTAATTTGCTAAAAGTTTGAAAAATGCACTTTTGTGCATTTTTCAAAGTTTCATGTTGCGCACACACATGCCCTTAGAGCAGGTGTGTGTGCAACATATGTGCACATATCAATTTCAGGGGTGCAATCGGGTGTCATTTTGACACCCTTGCACCCTTGAAATTGCATGAGCAATTTGCGAGAACCTACTGGTACTCGCTATTTGCTCATGCAATCTCCAATTCATTCCTATGGGCCTGGAAGCCCATAGGAATGATTGGGATGGCATTCCTTAATTGCTACTCGCAATTTGCTAGTAGCAATTAAGGAAAGTTAAGGAATCGCTATTTGAATAGCGATTCCTACATGCATAGCCTTTTGCTATTCCTTATTAGCGATTCCTTATTTTTCGCTAATAAGGAATCGCAAATGGCATTGTTGATGCATGTGCCCCGTGGTTCCTTACAGCTAGGCAAGAATGTCATGCTCATTTTGCAAGAGGGCAGAAAGAAAATCTGAATTGTTTACTCCAAGTATGGATTCTATAAATATAACTGCTTAGGTTTCAATCAAGAATGTCTTATAGGGTGGGGCGTGACTAGAAGCCGACGAGAATGGCCGCTCACTAGCGAGGCTCCGAAGCCCTCGCCATCAATCCGGTAAATAATCCTGTGGATTTAGCGGAATAAATCCGTAAATGAGGTGATCTCTGGCCCCCGCCTTCACGGGCGGCGACCTATGACTTCCTCCAGCTCGAAAACCGAAGAAACGCAGCGGGACTGTGAAGATACGCCCGGAGCGCAGGGAATAATGTTCGGCGGTCGTGGGCTAAAGGGGAGACGATGTGGTTTCAGGAGTGACTCCCTGATTTAGTTTGCCCGCTGGCGGGGTCCAGTCTCGGTGAGTGAGCTGCGGCGCTGATAAGGAGGTGGATTTCCGGACCTCTGACACCGTGGAGAGAGGCCCAAACTGACGTGCGGACGAGAGGTGAGTCGCCTCATACTAAAATCGAGGCCTACAAACTAAAATTTGTGGCCTACAAAAGCGACCAAGCTGTGTGTCCACTGAGGTGATTGCCTCATATTGATCCCCCAATCCGGTGAGAGCAGGCACCACCTCCATGCCAGGGCACCTGGGGCAGCAACTACAGGTGCAAGATGTGGGGCTAAAGGAGAGGCTGAATACTGGCTATAGAACCGGGCCGGTGTGGGGGAGCCAAGATGCACCAATCGACAAGACTGGAGTGGAGGCCTTATGTGGAGGTGACATACCCACACCATGGTACGAGTGCGGATAGAGCCAGGCTGAGCTCGCTTGGGTGTCCAGCTATTAGGGACCTGAGAAATCCTTCGCGCTGACTCCCAGGGATTTAGGCCCTCCACGCCCGCTGAGACAGGAGACAACAACGTGTGGGTCCCCAGAAATTCACAGTAAGACTCTGTAATAGCCTTTGAACTTCTATCCAGGGGGGAACCTGAGACCGGTAGGACAGATCTGAGCCCGGTTGGTCGAAGGGGAGTGACCATACCCCCAGTGGCCTACAACCAGCAAAATAGCTGAGACTGAAGTGGTAGCAGCAGTAACCATGGAGAAGTAACCAAAAAAAAACCAACAGGCCATAAGGGGGATGCCAACCCCCACCCTGGGCAGGTGGCGGGGACTACTGAGATTGCTCTCGGAGGGCCTGAGCAGGCTGTGGAACTACCACTTGCTCATGGCGAGTGGGAAGGGGACTAAATCAACGGCCCAAAACAAACTGGCCAAATTTGCCTGGTCTAAAGTGGGGGAGGTGCAAGATACAGCGCGCCTACATGCCCTGGAGAAGCAGACCAACCCCTAATCGCAGCAAGACCTGATGCTTCATGATGTCATGGAGGCGATTGCAGGTGTGCGTACGTCCCTAGAGACTAGGATTTACATGGTTAACATAGAAGTCTCCCTCATCAGGGCGGCTCTCCGCAAAATGGATGCCAAAGTGAAAGACTTGGAGGATACCGCTGCTGTACTCCAAAAAGATACTACCCTACATCAACAACAATTGAGTAAACAACAGGACCAGCAGAGCACGATGGAGAGACAACTTGATGACTATGAAGGAAGAGCACACAGAAACAACATATGCATTCTTGGAGTTCCGGAATCCTCTGAGGGACCTGCGACTGATTTTTTTGTGGAGGACCTCATCCTGAAACATCTGCGGCCGACGAGACTCTCGAGCTACTTTTCAATCGAACTGGCTCATCAAGTCCCTGGAGGGCGATCTAAACCACAGGCGCCCCCACGGCTGATTATAGCTCGAGTCTTTAACTATAGGGATCGAGACAGTATACCTCAAACCGCGCGGGCAAACCCTCCACTCCAACTCAAGAATAATGTGGTAACGTTCTTCCCTGACTTCACCACGAAAGTCCAACACCAACATCGCAGCTTTTTAGCTGTCAAACGGGCGTTGCGAGATAGGAAAGTGAAATATGCTATGCTTTTCCAAGCAAAACTTAGAGTGGAATCAGAGGGTAAGACGTGGTTCTTCGCCACACCTGAAGAGGCATGGGAATGGCTGGAGGGGTGGCGGAGGGTTGAAAAATCGCACAAAGAAAGCAATGGAGGCAGCCGACCCAATAGATCCAACCAGGGGACTGAACGACGCGATGATCCATCCAAGGCGGAGTCATACTAGACACCTAGCGGCTGAAGTCATGAATCCCCGGACACAATCATGGACACACTACTCACAGATGAGTGATTTGGGCAAAGCGATGTAACTCCCCAGGGACGTCCAGTGGTTTCTCCTCCATTTAAGGGTTTTGAACACACAGACATTCGATATCTCTACCTCTCCCCTGAAAATTGCCCTGAGATACGGGAATGGGAAAAGTTGTGAGTGGGGGCCGGACTTACCCCTTGAACAATGGTTAAATACTGGCATTTTCAGCTTTAGGCGGGGGTGGGAGGGCTGTTAACCAAGTACCTAGTAGTATTCGGGGGCGATAGGCACTCTGCCTGGTTGGGGACTGGATAGTTCAAAGTCCACTGGCAGGGGGGGCAGGGAGGGGGGTGTTGTTGATGTTGTGGGAGGAGGGCGGGGGGTACAGGTTTGTTGGGGTTCACGAGTCACAAAGTACACAAAATCGTGCCAATGTACAGCTACTTCTATCAGTCACATGGGAAGAGCAGTTGGAGTGGTTTCTACTGTCTATGCGCCCAAGGGTCCAAACAAATGTCTGCATGTTTTGCAGGAACTGCTGACACAGGGAGAGGGCCCTGTTGACACTCTGCTTAGCCCCAGATTTCTGGACACTAGGAATGAGACATCATTCTCAGTTTTGACATGGAATGTGAATGGGATGGGAGATAATATCAAATGGGGTATAGTGCAGCAATATCTCAAGAGACATGCCCCCGATCTTGTGTTGTTACTGGAGACACATTTAGTTGGCAACAAAAGTAAAGCCTTTACTCACTGGGGATATAAGCTCCTTGTGCACGCAGACTATTCCTCAGGGTCCCGTGGGACTGGTATCCTGATTAAAAAAAGCCTTGCACTCACACCGCTACGTACATGGGCAGACCCGCTGGGAGATACGCAGTTTTGGAAGCACAGTGGGAAGGGAAAGCAATTAATGTAGTCTCAGTGTACCTCCCTCCGGCGCTAGGTAAGGAGGCACTTGCAGACCTGGGGAAAATAATAGTTGATCTACCCATGGGGACTCTGGTCCTGGGGGGAGACTTTAATATGACAATGGACGATCATAAGGACAGACATCCACAGCACCCTCAAACACGACCTAATACACGCATGGATGAGTTCACGAAAGCCGTGGGCTTGACTGATGTCTGGCTCTCCTTACAACCAAATTGGTCCCAGTTCACTTATAACTCCAACGCACATAAGAGCATGTCCCGCATCGACTATTTTCTGACGCACTCAGCAGATCTCGGGCACTTCCACAACCCTCATGCCCTGCCGAGAGGTATATCTGATCACTCTCCGGTGTGGGTTGAGCTCACATATCATAGCCAACGTCCGCTGGGCACTATAATCCTCAGCCCATGGTTGCTAAAAATCCTAGATATCAGGACAGATTTGCTTCTACATTCTGTCAATTATTTCAAGGAAAGCGTGGGGTCAGTGGACTCAGCACAGACCCTAGGGGGGGCCTTTAAGGTAGTTTTCAAGGGACAGGCACTTGCGCTAGAAGTGGGCTATGTTAAAAAACGACAACAACACATCCAGCGGTTGGAAAGTGAACTCCAGTAGCTGGAAGCGGACGCTACCAGATCCCCCACTGACATGGCCCTACATCAGCTAACCACTAAGCAGTTGGAATATCAGACTTTAGCTGAGGAAAACATTAGGGCCAAACTATTACACACCCAAAATAGGCTGTATGAAATGGGGGACAGAGCCGGGAAACTACTTGCCTGGCTGGAGAAAAGGGAGCAAGGGGAGAGATGGTTGCCCAGGCTGGTCCCCCATGGCAGAAAGCAAATCTCAGACCCACAGGACATAGCAAATGCATTTTCGGATCACTTCGAGGCGGTATACACCCCCTCCACAACATACACAGCGGATGACTCTCGTCAACTGTTAACAGATATCCGTTTGCCTACATTATCAGACAGCGATAGGGATACATTGGATGAAGAGCTCACGGATGCCGAAATCTGGAAGGCTACTAATAGTATCCAATCAGGGAAGGTGATGGGACCCAATGGCATCCCTATAGAATTCCTTAAAATGGTCGATTCCCATGCAGCACCACATTTGCGGGCCTTGTATGAGGAAAGCTATGATAAGGAGTCCTGCCAGCAGACCAACGGTTGGCCTCTATAGTAGTTATCCGTAAACCGGGAAAGCCAGCTGAGAATTGTGGCTCCTACAGGCCAATCTCTTCAATCAATGCAGAAGTGAAAATCCTCGCTAAACTTCTCGCCTCTCGCTTGGTCTCGGTGATCCCCTCTTTAGTTCACCTCGACCAATCTGGCTTTATGCTGGGGAGGAATACAGCGTTGAACCTCTGTCGCCTTCAGAATGTCCTGGGGCAACAGAAATATATTGAGGAAGATGCAGTGGTATTGTCTCTAGATGCCTCAATGGGGTTCGATTCTATAGAATGGCCCTATCTCGTTGAGGTACTGAGACGCCTGGGATTTGGCCCGAAATTCCTGGGTTGGGTGAAACCGCTATACACAGATTTGTGGGGCCAGGTACGGGTTAACAATTATACGTCCAGAAAATTCCAACTGAGACGGGGCACCAGGCAAGGCTGCCCCTTTTCCCCTCTAATTTTCACTTTAATGCTGGAGGCGCTGGCCTCCTGATAAGGGGATATGTGATGCTAAGAGGGTTGAAATGGGCGGAAGGACATGATGACAGGATATCGCTATATGCTGACGATATCCTGCTTTATCTCGCATCCCCGTACAAATCAATACATGTAATCCTAAATATCTTTACGAATTTCGGTAAGTATTCCGGTTATGCAATTAACTGGAGCAAGTCGGTATTATTTATCCTTCGGGCCTGGTTCCCAAACTCCCCCCGGACTGCAAAGTAGACGTTGCCCTTGAGGGATTCCGTTACTTTGGGGTTTATATAACCCTAGAATCCCAACTCTTCTATGAGCAAAACCTAGTGGCACCTTTATATAGGCTGCGTAACGATGTCAAACACTGGAGATGGGCCGTTGGGCCGAGCTGCTCTATTCAAGATGCTGACTCTTCCACGCTTTTTATACATCCTTCAAAATTATCAAAGTAGGGTTCCAGATGCTTATTTCACAAGTATGGAGGGCGAAGTCAGAACATTACTGTGGAATGGAGGTCTGCCCCACATAGCGTGCGAAAACTGACTAAGGGGTGGAACGACAGGGGGATTGCCCTCCCGGATGTTAGACTTTACTACTGGGCCTCGCAATTAGTGGCAGTAAACCACTAGATATATTGTTCCCCAGTGGACCCGGCCTACATGCTTAACCGATACCAGATGGGTTATGAGGGATGCATTGGAGCTCTTTGTATGAAAGTCTGGAAAGGACGATATATTGGCCCGACAGCCCATACGGTAGAGATTTGGCATCAGGTGACTAGACGCCTAGGATGGTCAAATGTAATGACTCAAGCTACACCACTATGGTCTTCCCAAAAACTGGGACTCCTATGCAATCAGCCTGGGTTTGATAAGTGGGATACTATTGGAATTTCCACTATAGGGCACCTAGTGAAAAAGGGTAAAATCCTCACATTTGGGGAATTATGAGAGAAATACGACCTGGCCCAAGGGGAGGTTTTTCGATACCTACAGATCCATCATGCATTGACCGCAACACTCCCGGACATGACCAATTTGCCGGAGTCGTCCCCTCTGGCGGATCGGCAGTTGACCGAGCCAATTTTAGATAAGGCAATCTCCCTAACATATCGAAAACTGTGTAATAACCTGCCTGATCTGTTTCAGGCGCTCCGAGAAAAATGGCAAATTGACCTAGGACAAATAGAGGACGAGGACTGGCAGGCACCACTGATGTCCCTAAGGGAGGAGGCTATCACCCTCTGTTTTCTTTGGTGCAACTTAATATCCTACATAGAACGTATTTAACAGGGATCACATTGGCGAAAATAGGTGCGAGACCAGACTCGCTGTGCCTGCGGGGCTGCCGACAAGACGCACCATTTTTTAACACTATCTGGGACTGTCCGATCATACGACCCATATGGGACGGGGCGACAAAACATACACAGGATGCACTGGGGAAGGAGCTAACCCTTACACCACCGCTCGGGCTCCTCAACATTTGGGAGGCTACAGACCTTACAGAGGTGGAACAACAACTGGCCACATTGGAGTTCACCTTAGTAAAACGTGAAATAGCTAAAAAGTGGGGAGTTGCAGCGAGACCATCGCATAGGGTATGGGCCATGGAATTAGATAAGTGCATGATCGCCGAGAAGGAGGTTTTCAAATCACAGGATGCCCTAAGAAATGGGACAACAAATGGGCAAGTGGAATGTGTTTCGGGGGGAATTGTGTACTTCCCCAACTGTAGAAATGGGAATTCGGCAGAATGAGACTCAATTTCTTGAACTCAGTGACTGAAAACTGTATATTCCTTGCTAATATGTTGATACTCTGCAATTGGCTATATTGTGCAACTATT
The DNA here is from genome assembly GCF_964204655.1 of Triturus cristatus. Taxonomy (NCBI): domain Eukaryota; kingdom Metazoa; phylum Chordata; class Amphibia; order Caudata; family Salamandridae; genus Triturus; species Triturus cristatus. Next base: position 615,477,792 of record NC_140587.1, read on the forward strand.
AATATATGTGACTTTCAAAGTTCGAAATCAATAAAAATATATTTTTTAAAAGAATGTCTTTTAGAGATCTCTGTCTGCAGTGGGGGCTGCCATCTACAGAGAGTGGTGAGGCATGCAAATCGGTGGTTCATGCACTATTGCACGCCACAAATAAAATACAAATTCACCAGTTAAATGTTGCATGCATAACAAGTCCTCCGCTCCGCTCCAGTCTGGGGTTCACATTGGGCCTCAGCAGACTTCCTTAACCAATCCTGGTGCTGCTCTCATGCTGTTAACCAGCATGAGAGAAGTGCCAGGATTGGAAGGAGCGGCCTCTCTCTGCGCTCCTGAAGGGCACTGTAGGCCTGTGCTTGCTCTAAACTCATCTGTCTTCAGACAGGTGGGTTAGAGAGGTTTCTGGTTGGCTGTCACAAGACAGTCAGCCAAAGGGACATGCACACTTTAAACTTAAGTGCACAGGCAGCCCACAACTCCTCCCTGCTGCTACCACTCAGCAGGCCCAGCCCCATCCTGACACTCAGTTCGGGACTGGTTGGTGAAAAATAAAATGGTAAAAAATTAACAGTATTACCATTTTATTTTTCACCTCTGGGGTTTTTGGGGGCATTTTAGTTGGCGGGCAATGCTCCTCTGCCATAATGGAGGAGCCGAGCTGCCCCCTTTTGTCTGACTAAGGAAGAAAGGTGTTAAACCTGCTGAAGTGTGCTCAAGTAGGGGACAAAATGACTCCCCCAAAACTACATTTTCCACCCTGAATATCAGACAAAGGTAAGGGCAGACGAGGTGGAGGGTCTGTCTTCAGGTCATAACTTGTAGCAAGCGATACCGACTACTTCTTTCCTGACTGCGTGGTCCTTTGTTAGCTTGAGCCCACACACACACACGTGCTCTTCCTTTCAGAAATAATCACACACATGCAGCAATGCATGCATGTACATGTAAGCACACACCTGCATGCAAACGCACATGCACATACAAAAGCGTATACACACACATGCATTCACATCTGTCTGAATGCAAAATTCAAGAAAACCAACCACTGTGTACTACTGGTTGAAAATGGACACTGAGCCTTGTACTAAAAGGTAAATAGCAGAGGCCAAAACAAATGCAAGTACACAATTTGCAATAGGATGCAACATTTGCCCCAGTAAAGAGTAAGTTAATGGAGTTGGAGGGTTTCTGTCGCTCTTCCTACACCTCATACATAATGTGCATTAATTGAGTGAAAATATAGGTGCAAACCGCCGGGTGGAATTTCTAATATTATTGCACGCTTTTTACATTTTATTTTAGTTCTTAGGGGCAGATTTATCATGGTATTGTGTTGACCTTCTATCCCGCAGGGTGTCACAAGGGCAACACAATACCTAAGTTAGATTTACTAAGCTACACAAGGCCATCTGGTGTGGCACTGCATTGCTTGTTAAATCTGGAGTAACGCAAGGCAGTGCAAGTCACAGTCTTGCTTTAGACTGCAATGGGAAGGCGTTCCATGGGTGGAGCGTGGGTGTTCCCACACATCTACCTATAGATTTTGGCGCATTCCCAGATTTACCAATACTGGTAAACCTGGGAATGTGTCAAAATGCTAAACCTTCACAGATGAGGTGTAACAAGGAGAAATATCTTTATTTCTCCTCATTGTTTCCTCATTCTAAGTCTGCAGCATGCTCGGAAATAGAAAAAAGCCTTAGAGGGTTGTTTTTGTGCAGGAAGGTGTTGCTGCACAAAAATAATCTTACGTGTAACGCAGGTGCACTTGTACCATGGTGCGGTTCCTAATTTTGTGCTAGGAATCAAATTGTGTGCCAGAGCATGCAGAGAGCAGGAATGTGTCATATGTTCATGGATATGGTGGATTCCTACCTTCTCCCTTTCACGCAGAGCAGCAAGTTGTCTTGCTGCATTGCCTTGCGTGAAGAATGATAAATCTGGCCCCGATTTTCTAATTTATTTCAAAAAGCAAGTACAAGAGGCCCAAATGTTTTCTGCCACTGACGCTGTCAAGTGCAGGGATTACCAAACAACAAGACTGCCTAATTTTGAATCCACCCAATGCCTCTTTCTTCCAACCACCCCTCTACTACCTCTATTTTCATCCTCCTCTTGCGGCTTCTTTTCAACCCCACTTACTCCCTTGGACACTGTTTTCCTATCTTTTTGTTTCTCTTCCTTGCTGCTACCAAGTTTGAGGATGAAAAAGGTCCTATTCCCCCCAAAAAGTGCCTACAACCACAGAGGCAAATTAGCCATTGTTATTTTTGATTTCTGATTTTGCCCACTCACTCCCCAAAAAGGCTCATAGAATGACTCGTTCCAAATACACGCCTGTATAGACTGCACTCCAATGCGATCCAAATAAATACACTCCACTCTGATATATAATAGTGATTTGTCTCACCTTATGATGAAATATATTATTACGAATTATCGCCAATTACACATATAAACGATACAATCTAATAATGCGTTTGGGAAGAGAAAATCGTGCAAAGAGGTGTTTGGGTTTCTCACAGACAGAATGTTATTGTCCTCAATTCTTGTTGTGTTCAGTTTATTACACTGATCCCCACCCCCTGTGGCAGGAGAAAACAGCAGCAGATTGAAATGCACCAAGTGGGTAAAGTGCAGAGAGAGTGGCCTTCTTCTCCAGCTGCACCGCACAGACCAGCCATTCATGGCCGAACACAAGACCTCTTGTGCTGTCGGTGCTGGTTTTATTGTCAGTGCCCGAGCATCATACAGTGCATGGCGCCGCCTCCATCTTGCTGCTCCTGCTCAGTGACATCATCATGGAACGATGAGCACCTGCGCAGATGTAAAATGATGCCCTCAGTAAGCAGAGCAATAGCGTGTGCTCCTGAGGGCTATAGAAACAAGCATTTGCAATGCAATCGGTCTCGCCTTTGGGACCTTATATGTATTTAGCTATGCAGCACATTAGCCAGGGTGCTGAAACATGAACAGAGACCCATGAGGATGGGCATAATACAAGAAGGGATGGCGATAATCCCAGGCACCAGGGCAGTGTGTGCTATAAATATGCAGGAGATATAGCTAAAAGTAAAACTTTTTTGCTACTATAGAACATTTTAACATTTTAAAAGCCAACACTGGTGTATTTGATAGGACGAGCCATTTTGCTAAACCGTTAAACAAAGCCGTCATATGAGAAATATACAAAGCAGATAAAACCTCGTACTGTAAACACACTGCAGCCAATCACGGCTAATGATGTGGTATGCAGACACTTTAAGCGGCTTTATTAATGTAAGCATACACACAAAGCAAGCGGCAAATGATGACCGCAAGTCCATCGCCATCTGCAAAATCTAGCTGGGCATTAGCCAGTGTAGCTGGACCGTGGTTTAGCGCTTAGATGCCCTTTTAGAGTTGTACTGTAAGAGGTGCTGTATTATGATATAATGCAGAGATCCTCCAGATACGAAGCAAGCTAAAAAATATAAAGTGTGTCCTGGAGGCTTACAAGCCTTGTGCTCCCAGAACTGCTCCCTTGGAAAGTTAAAGAACGCTACTGCCGTGGGCAAGGCTTAAAATGTGCACAGATCACTCTATGGTGAGGGAGATGCGGGGACAGAGAGGTGGCATGCAGACAATGAAGGTGTGGCTTTAACAGTCTTATAAATGCCTTATGTGCTATAGTTATATTCTATACCATGCATAAAGACGTATAATGCATATGGATAATATTCTTGTTTAAATAAAACAGTGGTTACTATTGGTACAATACCTTAGGTGGCAACATGGAATGGTTTCCTTTGGCAAGCAGCGACCTGGGAGGCAGGATAAGTGGAACTCCCGGCTCACAAGAAGGAAACCCAAGCCAGATGGCCCGTAAAAAGAGAAAATGGACCAGTAATTCAAAGGACTACTATGTTAGCTGCTCCATGTAACGCAAGTAAATGCGTTGCCCATCTTGGAACAGTGCATAACCTTTAAATGGACGCGTTTTTCACTATTAAGCAACCGCCAGGCTGGGAGAGTTGCCTCTTTTAGCCAGGACCCCGCGGCTGTCTCTGGCCGCTTTCAATGCTAAGTATGGCTGCGGCGCTGCCACCTGATGAGTATAGAAAGGGAGCAGTGCCCGGCGTTGCCTGGATATGGGAAGTAAAAAAGATACACTAAGAAAAAAGTGGTGCCATGCTAATAAGAAAAAAAAACATTAACGGATAAGGTGGGATAAAAACCAAACCCAAAGATAAAACATACAGTGCGTACAAGAGGAGGGCGGGGAGAAGGCACGGTCAACGGGAGGGCGGGGGGAGAAGGCACTGACAACAGGAAGGAGGTCGGGCGGAGGGACAATGGACAATAGCAATTTTTTAAAAGTACGTGTGTGTACAACCGTCATCTGGGGGTGTTTGTCAGGAAAACTCAGAGAAAACATACTCCAGGTACCCTGGCTGTTAATGGCTGACATCCTCACGTTAGGCAGGTTCAAAGAACTTTTGAAGACTGGAGCAGCGCACATAAAAGCGGCCCTTCAGCGCTCGATAAACACAGAGCCTGTCAATCAAGTGACTCAGGCACCCAACACCATCAGGAAAGTCTGGCCTAGGAATAGCTTGCTAACTTGCACCTGCTGACGGTGAGGTGACGCCACCCCACACACCGGAGATTACCCCACAAAAGGGAAGAAGTGCTCAGCCTGTAGGAAGCTCAACCATTACGTTAAGGTGTGCTGGTCAACCCCCAAGAAAATACCATGCAAAGGCAGTAAGCCTGGTGAACATTGAATTGGAAGACGATGGCAACATGGACGATGCCTCATCCGAGAGCACAATACCTGTGATTCATGCTGGGTTACCAGCCCAAACAGAGAGACACATGCAACCCTGCTGCCAGATCATAGTCAAAGGACACCCTCTCACAAAGCCAATAGATACAGGGACCTCCATCAACTTCATGCCACTGGCCAATCACCAATCATTACTCAAGCCACCAAGCCTTCACCCTACAACCACCAAAGCCTATGTATTTGGCCTCCCTCATCCCCACAATTGCACATTGGGACCAAGTCACAAGGGCCAGGGTGTACGTCACACAAGGTGGACCGGCCATGCTGGTGAGCTGTACCACAGACAAATGCCTCCATCTCTTACACTTTGCATTTGTAGCGCTTGCCAGCGCAGTGGACAGCCTGATCAGAGAATTTGGCCATCTGTTCAACAGGATCTGATGCCTTAAAGGGCCGACCATCTGTTTATACATTGACCAGTCGACATCGTGGGTGAAGTGGCTGAATCACAACAGTTCTCATAGATTTGGGTACCATTAGATCTTTCTGGCTCCAAAGTTCCAACACAGTACCACCTTCTCCACCCACATTGAGCTCAGGAGGTACACGCCTCTAAATTTCAGAATCTACAACATGGCCTAGGTATTCCAGGACATCATCAGAGGTGTATTGGTTGGCCTTCCGGATGAGCTAAATGTCAGCAACGATATCATAGTCCATGCCTCCACCATGGAAGACCACCTCCAATGACTATGGGCTATCTTTGCTCTACCAGAATCCTACAACTTGCTCCTCATCAGATTGCAACTTTTTTGCATGCGTCTTTAACCAAATATGAGAAACAGGAGTGTATCCCTTCTTTGGGAGGAAGCTATTGTCATTCCTCTGCAAAAGAAAACAAATGGGGACCCAGAGGACCTAAAAAACCTTCACCCCATCTCACTGTTGCCCACTCCGACAAAAATGTTAGAAAAATATATTAACAAGGAGCTGGTTTAGTTTATTAATACTCACAATCTCCTGGATCCATCTCAGAACAGTTTCAGAAGTGGCCACAATATTGTGTCTGCGCTTGTTGCCACAGCAGATTCAATTTGCTGCCAGGTAGGCGAGGGTGGTGCTGCCATCTTGGTGATGCTGGATCTGTCGGCGGGATTTGATACTATGTCACCATCTCGCCTGGTCCAACAACTCTATCAGGTGGGGTGAGGGCAACTGCTTTGGACCTCCTCTGCTCTTTCCTTGCATATAGGGCCAAAATAGTTGGCTGTGGAGATTTTAGAGCAGAAGCACTTAAGCTCCCCTATGGGGTCCTGCAGGGCCCCTCCCTCAATCCCACTCTTTTTAATTTGTACATCTCACCCCTTTCTGAGTTGGTGTGCTCATTCAGTTTCCAAGTGTTATTCTATGTGAACGGCAATAAAATTATTGTTTCCATATTTGACAATCTACCCCTGGTAGCAGACAAGTTTAAACAGTGTAGGAACGGCATCAGCATTTGGATGAAGGATAACTGTTTACAATTGAATGCTGAAAAACAAACATCCTGGTTTTTGGGGCTCAGCACATGGTGTGATCCGAGCTATGGTGGCTGGAGACCTGTGTTCCTTTACCATTAGTGGATGAATCAGTAAAAAACTTTTTGGAGAACTCCCTTTTCTTTGACTCACAGGTCTGTCAGACAGCAGGTTACTTAATCATCAGGACCTTGAAGAAAATTTTCGCCTCAATTCCTTCTGAAATTCGAGTTGCAGTGGTCATCGCCTTTATGACATCTCACACAGATACGGCAATGCTTAATATCTGAATATCAATAAATCCTCGCTGAATATGCTGCAGGATATTCACAATGTGAGACAGCCCACCTTGTTTTAAATGTGCCTAAACATCTTTCGGTAAGGGATAGCATACGCTGCCTACATTGGCCAGTTAGAATAAAGACCTCTGCATGATCTTCCTGGGTCTTCACCATCATGGACCTGTCCTGTTTAGAACATCCCTCCAGTGGTATATGTCTAATAGAATGCTTAGATCATCCATTCATAGGAAGGTGATTGTCCCTAGATTCACCAACATCAGATGAGGTGGCCGCTCCTTCTCGGTTGCGGGTGCCAAATTGTGGAATATTTTACCTGTGCACATCGCTGCCCTGGAGTCGTCTCCATGTTCCACAAGCATCTTAAAACCTGGCTCTTCTCTCCCTTGAGGGCTCTTTATTGGTCTCCATCAGTTGTTCCCCTGCTTGTACTTTGACACCCTCGGACTTGTGGTTCACCATTCATCAGGAGAAATTTGATTTCCTCCGGGAGAAAATATGATTCTTCAACTATCGATTTGTGGTGAAAGGGATCATGCCTGACCCAGCAAAAGTCAGTAACACAAAGTTGGCACCCACCCCTTCCACCGTAACCGGCGTTAGGAGTTTCCTAGGGATGGTCAGATACAGTGAAAGGTTTATGAAGAACTTCACCACCCTAACGGAACTACTCCAGGTCCTCACCAGAACAGATGCACCCTGGCAGTGGGTTGAACAGCAAGAAAGGGCATTTCAAGCCACCAAACAGACATTATCAGAGCACATCACCTTGGCATAATTCGACCCAAACTGAGACATATGACTGTCTGTCGATGCCAGCCCCACTGGCCTAGGAGAAGCATTTTCCTAAAGACAGATATGCAGTGAGTGGGCCCCCATCACATACACAAGCTGAGCGTTGACACCAATGGAACAAGGCTACTCCCACATCGAAAAGGAGGCGACTGCCATCCACTGGGGGTGCCGGCACTTTCACTTTTATCTCTATGGCCAGCAATTTACTGTGACCACTGACCACAACCCTCTGATCCTGCTATTCAATGAATATGCCTTGAAGCCACCCCCAAGGATCGAAAAGTGAACACTTCAACAATAAGGGCACCAGCTCTCTGCATTCCTGGCCCACCACTGCCCAGGAGGAAGCATACGCTGCGGAAACAGAAGAGTATGTGTAGCTAGTGGTTGAATGGTCCCAATCGCTCCCTGTCTCTATGGCAGACATCATCAAAACCACAGAGATGGATGACTGCTTCCAGCTGGCCACTGAGGCAATGTTGGCAGGGACCTGGGAAGCCATCAAATCTGGACTGCAGAGTCACACAGAGGAGGCGTGGAAAGCACTGATCTCCCTGTACCACCTACATGAGGAGCTCACCATCACGCCAGACAAGTGCCAGTTACAAGGACCCCGGCTAGTGGTCCCCTCGAATTTGACACAATAACTAATTGACCTAGCGGATCCCACCAGGGAATGGTAAAGGCCAAGAACAGACTGCATGCTAAGGTGTGGTTGCCAGAACTTGATGAACAAGTGAAAAACACAAGAAGGCACTGCGGCCTCTGCCAAGCCACCCGCTGTCCTAATCCCCCTCCCCGTCATCACTGAGTACATCCCCAAACTTCCATGGCACAGAGCAACCAATGACTTCGGAGGCCCCCAGATGGACGTCCATCTTAGTAGTCATAGACGACCACTCTAAATATCCTGAGATAGAGGTGATGAAGTCGACATCAGCATAAGAGGTCATAGCCAAGCTAGAAAAGATAAAGGTTACTCCTGGCCTCATCAAGGATCTGAGAACAGACAACAGGCTACCATTTAATGGGCAAGAGCTTGCCAGCTACCTTGCCTCACAAGGGATAAACATCAGAAAATCACCCCCTCCCCCCGGTGGTGACAAGCAAATGGGGAAGTGGACCGGTACATGAAAGGCATTACCAAGACCGTTCGCATTGCTCAAGTAGAACAGCAATGTGTCAAGAATGCCATCTATGTTTTTCTGAGGGACTATCTCTTAACCCCCCCCCCTCCCCCCCACCGAACCACCACAGACGTCAAGCCCAGTGGCTTCTGTTTCAAGCGGAGGGTTGAGGATGTCATCTCACACCAACTTCTGTGGACTGAGGCAGCGCATCCGATCGGTCAAGCCGCCGCCAAGCGACAACCTCGGAACCAAAAGGTGTTCCAGTGCCAAAGGATCAGACCGACTCCCCTCCAGCCAGGCAAAATGGTGCTAGCAAAAGACCACACTAAGGGAATAAGTTAAGGCTCCTGTTTGAAAGACAAGCGTGGCGCATCACCACCATGCGTGGACCGTGACTGCAGCAAGAGGCTTAGAGACAATCACACGCAACGCTTCCCAGTTCAAGCATTTCAACACTCCAATTACTGCATCTAGAAGGAGCGGAACTCATGACCAGTGAGTCAAACTCCGATCCAGGTGAGCGACGTGACACCCAGGAAGAAGTGGATGACCTACCCACCCTGTTGCCACATCACCTGCCAGATGAAGGGCGCCTGGCCCCTAACCAGATCCAACCTCAAGGGCCTGAGGACCCCAGCTACTTAACGAGGACAGTTCAATGGACAGTGGTGGAGAGCCATCACAACCATTGTCCAGCTGTGGCAAGGGAGGTTTCTTGAGCTATAACCTCAGTTGTAACCCCACTCCATTCCAGAAACTCAAAGACTATGTGTTGGATGTTTGACACTGATGAGCCATACGCCCTCTCAGCCATATCCTTTGCATAGCATGTTAATGCATTTTCTTTTGTTGTCAGTTGTTCGACATCAGTATGGAATCAGAAAAAAAACATTGAGGGTGTATTCCGACATCCATAAGTGATTTGATCGTTTAGAAACTGTTCTTGCGTTTGTTCTAAGCTGACGAGGAATGTAATGTTGAGACATGCGGATGGGAGTTCCCCCTCCCACCCCTAGCGTTCAGAGGGACAATGGTTTCCCCCGTGGTCATGTGACCCGAGGGGATAAGAGAAATAAAGGATGGAGCCACAGGTATTCCCGGACTACTGCAGACAGGTGTCTCGAGTATTTGTGTCCTGCTAGTTGCTGACACCACCATGCTGCCTGACCACACCATTCTGGTAGCTTCTGGCGCGACACCACAACCAGCTCGCTGAGTAAGTGTTTGTTCTCAATCGTGGATAGACTGTTTGATGCCATAGAAAGTGTAAGCAGAAAAGCACTGGTATCTCATTCCCATGGTTTTGTGTGCTCTTTTGCACTCAGATGGTACTTTATTGCTCTTTTCAAGTGTTTGCCTTTGTCTTCCCTCACATCACTAACTGATTGCAGGGACAGGGTCAACTAGAATGCTTTCACTCAATCACATGGCCATCTTCCAAGGTGCCTGGTCCAGACATCCAGGTAATAGATGCAGTGGTTACGAGCATGCACCTGTGATGTCTTTCTTGTTTGGGGCTGGTAAGGACAGGTAGGAGCAGGACCAGAATCCTGGCCTCTTGAACTTTTTTCCAGCTCAATCATTCCCTATTTCCTAAAACTCTTGAATTCACCTAGTCTATCATTGTTTTCTTTTCACTTCATTTTGCTAATACCAACACAATTACTCAAGATTGCCAGGGTCAAAGCTGTCACTGCCTGTATGCAGTTGTATGTCACTATATCAAGTATCACTACATTATTGTGCACTACATTACAATAACTACATCATAGAGCATCATATTGTCACTGTAAATTGTAATAAATAAAGTGTGTTTCGTTGGCATGGATAGGTCGTTGATGATTTAAATTGAGCGGTATTTAACATGATAAAAGCTTTTACGTTGAAATGGCTAGGCCTCAAATTAATCTTCCGTTGTTGGACTTTGCACATTTAAAAATGAATATGGCTTCTTGTTTCTCGGTCTGTGCACCAAAAACTGCAAATGCCTCCTTCAGCATTTTAGAGAAAGAATTGAAATCCAAGCAGTTTTACTGTAATACTTTTGTAGTAGCTTTAACATATATTCTTCTTGCTGGCCTTGATATTCCTGGACGAAGGAGCAGAGCTCGACTGGTATCTTGCCAAGGCCACTTCCTCGGGTTAGCAGAGGTTGTGTATGTATTTTTTTAATCTGCCTATGTTTTGATTGTGTTGGATTATAAATGATTATGCACTAACATTAAAGCAAACGTTTTTTCCATATTATGTGAAACAATTATTGCACACCATGTTGACAGTGTGATTTATCGGTTTGGAAAACTGTATAACATAATGTTTTTAGGTGGGGTGGGTGAAATTGGAGAAATCTGGTAATTCCATGTTACCATTGTAACATGGAATAACTGATTACATTCCGACACTCCATCTGCCCAATAATCCTTCTGGGTTCCGGAGTAGTGTGCTACTCGTCAAGAAAGTGCTTCAACACCCCATTAGGGGTAACAAGCCCTGCATAAATGCAAACCTTTTTCCCCTCGTCTTTCCCTCTGCTATCCTTCTCAATCCAAATAACTGACTAGTATCCACCACTCAAATTACTTTCATATTTCACTATACTAATTCACCACTAATCCTTATGGGTTCCGGAGTAGCATGCTACTCGCCAAGAAAGTGCTTCATCACCCCATTAGGGGTAACAAGTACTATATAAATGCTAATCTTTAATCTCTCTTCTATCCCTCCGCTATCCTTCTGAATCCAAATAACTGACTAATATCCACCACTCAAACTACTTTCATATTTCACTATACTAATTCACCACTAATCCTCTATGGGTTCCGGAGTAGCGTGATACCCGCCGAAAAAAGAGCTTTAACACCCCTTCAGGGGTGACAAGCGCTGTATAAATGCAAACCTTTTTCCCTCTTCTATCCCTCCGCTATCCTTCTGAATCCAAATAACTGACTAACCTATCCACCACTCAAATTACTTTCATATTTCACTATACTAACTCAACACTAATCCTTTATGGGTTCCAAAGCAGAGTGCTACTTGCCGAAAAAGCGATTTGACGCCTCGTCAGGTGTAGGAAGCGCTATATAAATGCAATTACAATACAATACAATAATTCAGCAGTGGTTCTTAATTTAACAGGACTGGAAGAGGGAGTTGCCCCTATGTGTCTAAAAACTACTGCAGATAAAGTTTATTATACAGTGGTTTTTAAACATAGAAGGAGAGACTCCTCCCTCTTCCAGCCTACTGCAAACCCAGGGCATACCCCTCAGTGCCCATAACCCTCAGTGCCCTTACATAACTATGTAAGAGCACCAAGGGGTATGCAGTGGAGTGGATATCCCTCAGTACCCTCACATGCTTATGTAAGGGCACAGAGGGTTATGCACTAAACTGCACTGCAGTGCATACCCCTCAGTGCCCTTACATAAGTATGTAAGGGCGCTGAGTGCATGCATTGGAGTGGATATCCCTCTGTACCCTTGCATACTTATGTAAGGGCTCAAAGGGGTATACACTGTACTGCACTGTAGTGCACTGCAGTGCATACCCCTAGATGCCCTTACATAAGTGTCTAAGGGAATTGAGTGGTATGAACCAGAGAGGACACCTCTCGGTGCCATTACATACTTAAGTAAGGGTTCGGGGAATGCACAGTACTGCACTTCAGTACAGTGCAGCACATACCTCTTGGTGCCCTTACATAAGTATGTAGGGTCACTGAGTAATATGCACTGGAGTGGATACCCCTCAGTCCCCCGGGGAGGACGTGGTCCACGGGGCTGTCTATGGCCCAGGAGGGGGCCGCACACGGCCACCTCCATGAGTAAATTATTACTTTGGCCCCGGGAAGATGTTGCTCCCCGGAGCTTCCAAAATGAGGGGGGTCTGTGTGGCTGAAGTGTTTGAATTGTTGGCAGCCAATCTGATTTCAGCACGGGGACTGTCGGATACTCAGAAGATCCGCGTCCATATATATGTAAATTTGGATTTCTTTTATTTTCTCAAAACCTACTGAACAGATTTAGGCCAATTCACAAAAAAGTTGCTTACATTTCTGCCACATCTGGTGTAATTTCGTTCAGTAGTTCGGATTGTAGTCATGTCTAAAATCCCTATGGAAATTTTCATGGGGGAAACACTTTTTGGGATCCCCCTTTTTCTTGGCCCCGCGTGACGTATCACCCAGAAACGTTCAAGACAGCAGCTGAAGTGAGTGTCATACTATTTCGTGAGGATTCCTCAAATGGGGCCAAAATTATTGGCAAAACAAAAAATGATCTTCCCATGGAAACAACATCCTAACTATAACTACCTATTGGCGACTGCCAGTAGGAAATATATATATATATATACCTTTGAAATATATTGTCTCATGATGTGGTCCAGTGACAATGTGCCTCAAAATATAGTGGACTTGTTGTAGGCGGGGTTTGCCCTATAAATAGCGCATGTCTGAGGGATGCTCCCCCTTCACATCTGGGCAGTCTCTAATGAGCATTCACCTTGGCGGAGTTTCTCCATTGCATTTCACCTCCATTACATGTGGCTAGACTCTAGCTCATTTATCCTGGTAACCTGTAACCAGGACATACCATTGGACTGCACTTTTGTTTCTTTTAAGCAGTCCTTTAGAGCAGTTTACTCTGGCTGCTTATAACCTGTGCATGTCATTACCTACTGCTCTGCCATTGCTAGGCAGAATCTATAGAGCATTTACCAAAGCAAGTAAATGCTGAAATCGACCTAGCTCTTCCTGGACTTGTGCGTTAATGCATTTGCTTGTCTCCTTTCATCAGAGGTTTCCCTGTGCAAGCCTTTGAGTTTCTCTGCATTCATTGTTGAAAGCACCCTTTAGTTTATTCACCCTGTGTGCCCGTAACCAGTGGGTGCATGTGGGTTGCTCCTGTGTCACTCCTGTGTCATATTTAAAAAGAATTTACTCTTCATTCTGTAGTTTACTTCTTGATGCTCCTGGGTGGACTCTATATATTGTTTATCATATTGCTTGTATCTAAGCCATGTCACAGGGTTGCTGTGACTCATGGGAGTTAAGTGTCAGACTATCAAGTATAAATATAGTGTTCTTCCTAAATATCATAGGCAGAATAACATAACGGCAATCTTTAGGTTATTTATAGCTAAGGTACATATATGTGGAGTTACGTATAGTAACTATAAAATAGCTATTTACACTTGCCTTCCAAATATTTGTGTGTTGTCAGTGTTTTCGTACTATCAGCTCCTGGGTGGACCCTATAGAGTATTTTACCCTGGTTTCCTGTAACCAGTGCATACCAATGGATTCTTCCATGCTTACTCCGTGGTAGATAATTTTCTGTGACAGCCTGTGTCCAGCCTGGATCCAATGGATGCCTGTCAGTTACTCACTTGTCGGTTCTATACAGGTTATCTACAATGGCTAACTGCACCCGGTGTAGTCTGCTGATTGGTCATCTGTCTGCGTTCTTTCTCTTCTCTTCATTACACACTGAGGTGCTGCGACCCATGTTAGGATGAGACAGCCACTCCAATCAGGCACAACATCAACACCCTTCTACATAGGCCACTCTACAATTCAACACTCTTCCAACCAAGCACTCATGCATAGTATATCATCCATGAGATATCCTGTGCCATTCCACTAATGCACTTCAGTGCCTTGTCGTGGGCTGGAAGCACTGTATAAATGTAAGTCCAATACAATTCAACAGAGGGTGGCAGTCTGGAGATCAGCTAACAGTTAATCAGGACCATTGGGTTTGCCTGTGTTTTCATCAGGAGTGGACAGAGTGATGTCAGATTTAATAGGGCTAGAAACAACTCCTTTTTGGAAAGACAGGATTTGTCATGATTGTGTTGTGCACTCTGCGAGTGTGGATGAATTGCTTCATGTTCGAGACATAACATAACCACACAGAAAAGTTGCATTATTTATTTTAAGACCCGGTCTAAATGTCTCCTCCTTTACCAGGGTAGTAAATGTTGTAATTGTACACTGCAGTGGAGGTGAGTCGGTGAGGCAAGCTCTAGGGGATGGTGTAAGTTGAAGACTCTTGGTTATCCGAAGCAGAGTACTGGATTTTAGTTATCAGAAGTTCATTTAAACATGGAGGACTGCAGGAAGTGCTTGCATTGGTTTGCATTGGGTCAAAGAGAAAAGTATTACTAGTTAGACGCGGCCTGATTAATTTTGAAAAATAGGTATTCTGGCTATCAGTGCTGCCTTGTGACAACCCCTCTTGTATCTCTTGCAGTGACTTTTGCCAAATAATCTATTTTTAACGCAACAAAATATTGCATTTTACTAATAATGAGTCCTTCATTTCATCAAGCATCATCGTTTCATTTTATGTAAATATGCAAAGTGCATCCACTTTCATTCGCCAGGCAAGGGCATCATATGCTAGGAATACGATTGTATGCTTGGATGGTTATTTGGATGGCTACTAGGTACCGCCAGGTGACCACTATATGCAGCAGATGTTCAATAGAAAAATCACTGGGATGCCCTTCCTCTCTGTAAAGACCATTATCATGGAGAAGGGTTCCACATGCTATGGATGTCCACTGTATGACAATAATGCCCAGTGCTGGCGAGGGAAGACCCTCCATTCTATGGCATGGACGGGTGGCAATTATACACTAGTGGTGGTCACCAATGCCAGGAATGACCTCTAAATCATCAGAAAAGTACCCATATCACATGGACAGCTGACATAAACATATGCTGGTGATGCCAAACCGTTTCGCTCCTCTCCTTATTCTTTTTCCCTTCTCTCTCCTATTTCTTTTTATATAAAATTATAAAAGATGCCTTTTTTAATGACCTAACTTTGTTTCTTGAAATTGCAATGCTTGTTGATGCACACATTTTGTTTGCAAATGCTATTTTTTTGGGTATTGCACTGTGAAGTTTTGCACACGTCTGCAACAGAGGACTGATCCAAGGGCACTGACTTCCATATACTTACTCCCCCAATTTCAAGCTGGATGTAACCGATGCCCCATTCTCACTTACCTAACCATGGTCTGCAGGATCGTTTATTTATTTATTTATGGATTTTGTGTAGAGCCTGAATCACCCCTGAAGGGGTATCTCGGCGCTGCGGACATACAAGAGGAGGCTGACGCAAAGCGAGTCTGAAACAGAACAGTTTTCAGAAGCCTTCTAAACTGAAGATGGTCCGGACATTGCCTCAGCGAAGAAGGAAGCTGAATCCAGTACAGGGGAGCAAGATACGAGAAGTCTTTTCCGCCTGTCCTTGACTTCTTTTTTTTTCTTTCTTTTTTTATAATGATTTTTTTTTAAGTCCATAAATATTGCAATACATTAAATACATTAAGATCAAAGTATCCATTTAATAAAAAAGAGTTACTATCGACCATATCATTAAATTTTCAAAAATTTATAAATATCACAAAAATTGCCTAAAGCACTTAAATATCAGGGGGGAAATACATTCAAAACAAAACAATAACCCCTCCCAAACTTAATCAAAATATGTGGCAGAGATTTTTACAAACTTCCTAAGGCCCCCCACCCAAAGTGCATAAATACATTCACTTCTAACCGCTTGCATTTTATGGACCCACTCCTGGGCAGAGGGAATCAAATCAGTACGCCACCTTTGCAATAGCAATGATATAGCTACTGCCATTGCGATGTATAAAAATGTTACCAATTGGTCACAAATAAAAAAGTCTGGGTCAAAACTGAAAATAATTAACAGATCGTTCATTGCTAATTGCATACAACATTCAGTTTCCAAATAACAAAAAATGTCCTCCCAAAACTTCTGAATCTTAGGACATTGCAGCATAATATGCGACCAATTATTTGAGGGATGGATATTACAGCGGAAGCAATTTGCTGAGTGATTGGCATACATTTTGGAAAGAGAAAGAGGGGTTTGGTCACGCTGCCATTTACTAAAAAACAACATCCTTCGCCAGTTCGCCCCTCTTAATGTACTAAAATTCAATATATTAACGACACCGACCATAGATTAACAGAGATCTAAAAATCTTCAAGGTCCTTCAATTTTTTAATTGCCTTTTGTCCAAGATCCAATCCCCTAATTGAGGCTAAACGCTTTCTCCATATCCCGGGATTTCTACCAGAAGTATCCTCTAGGAGTTCAGTAACCAACTGATGTTGTTTGCCAATTTGAGAAGCATCTAGCTCAACAAGAAATTTAAGGAGGATGTTATATGACCCTAAAAGAATAAAATCATTAATAGTTACTTGCGACATTTCAGTCAAAGTCAGCCATCCTCCATTCCTCAGAAAGTCTGAGACCTTACAGAAACCTAACGAGGCCCATTTTGCAGTAAGTTCTGAAGATGGCGTAATACCTGCTAATGGTAGAATGCTGGATAGTAAGGTGGCTGAATTAATTACAGGGATGAAGTATCTTTTATAAAGTGCCTGTCGTTTTAAAAAAAAAAACAATGGAAACACTTATAGCGAACCAGTTTGGGAGATTTAAAAATTAAGAGAGGGGAGTTGACTTTCCTTACACATAAGATCCACAAAAGTATTAATAAAAAGGTTTAACTGTAATTCTGGTTTAAATCTAGATAAATATTGTGCAAAATAAACATAATAATAATCCCTGAGATTCGGAAGAGCTAAGCCTCCTTGTTCCACTTCTTCATATAAAGTGCTAAGTGCAATACGTGATGACTTTTTTGCCCAAAGGAAGGCTGTAAACATTGAGTCTACTTGGGCAAAAAACGAACCTGATAAAATACATGGGATAGTAGAGAACAGAAAATTAAACAAAGGGAGAACAGACATTCTAATCAAGCCCACCCGACCCAGAATGGATAAAGGGAGGGAATGCCAGCGTAAAAACAAGGCCTGAGTTTTACGAAGGAGCGGTGTGAAATTTAGATGGTATAGCTCACTAACTTTTTCGGAGAAATATACCCCCAGATATCTTTTAGGATTGGTGTTGACACAGGGAAGGATATCAGGGTGCAGATCCCAGCTTGCTCCGCCACATTGTAAGATTTCAGTTTTCCTTTCATTGATACGGTAACGGTACCCACCTAAAGCCTCGAAATCTTCAAAAAGCTGGAAAACTTTAGCCTGAACCTCTATCTCTGGCTTAAAAATAAGCATAATGTCATCAGCATATAATTTCAGCTTCACCATAGATGGAAGTGGAGGGCGGATATCAGCACAGTTCCTTATTGCTATCGCCAACGGTTCAATAAAAAAGGCAAATAAAACCGGCGATAAAGGGCACCCTGCCTTGTGCCCCGTTTTACTGTAACCCGCCCAGCCACTGACGTATTAATAATAACATAAGCTTCAGCGTTATTATATAGATTATGAATCAAGGTCATAATCTTGGGGGGAATACCAAAGTAACCTAAAATCCTGAACAATGTCTCCCACACGACGAGGTGAAAAGCCTTCTCTGCGTCTAATAAAAGGACTAATGCGGGTATCCTCTGTGTATCAAAATTGTATCAAAATGGTCGAGAGCCTCAGTCAGGTAGTGTGTATTAGTAGCCAGCTGCCGACCAGCAATAAAACCATTCTGATCCAAATGGATCAGTTGTGCCACATATCGAATAAACCGAAGTGATAACAATTTGGTGACAATTTTATAATCTGAATTTAATAACGTTATCCGGCGATATGAGTTCGGATCCTCGCTGTTCTTATCTTTTTTCAAAAAACTGACTATATTGCCCAGTCTAAAAGTCTCTGGTATTTCCCCACCCCCCATAAAGAATGTATTAATTGAAGAAAAAATTCTGCAAATGAGCTAAAAAAGGTTTTTAAAAATTCAGGTGGATACCCATCCGGGCCACAGGCCTTGCCGCTTGGAAGATTCTTAATAACTCCCTCCAACTCTTCCATAGTAAAGGGACTTGCCATCGATAATTTTTCTAAACCTGAGAGTGTCGGTAATTCATTTTTCTGCAAAAAGCTTTCTAATAATATCATGTCCACCGTCTGTTGTTGGCCATAAATAGACACATAATGCTGTAGCATTATTTCCCCAATTTTGGCTGGGTCATCTGTGCACAGGGTAGTTACAGGGCAATTCAGTGCGTTAATTTGATTTATAGCAGCTTGCTCCCTGGCCTGCCAGGCTAAAAACCTACCGGTGAAATTGCTTTCCTCATAAGTTTTTTGATGAAGTTGTTGAAAGGAACTTTCGCTCTGAGCATGGTAGTCAGCACTAAGTTCCCGCTTGGCCTGATCGAGCTGGCGCTGATTAAACACAGAGGGGTTATTAAGAAATGCGGAATAGGCCATTTGAATTTTCTGTTCCAAAATTCTCTTGTCTTCCCTAACTTTCTTTACCATTTCTGTATTTTTCCAATAATTAACCCCCTAATAAAGGCCTTAAGTGCATCCCATACCACGTTCACAGGTGCAGATTCGCTGTTTCGTAATAAAAATTCCTTAATCTCTGTCCCAATAAAACCCACCCAGGCCTCTTCATTAAAATATTGTCTGTTCAATGACCAACGTTTAGGTGATCTATCACAGTCTCCTAGCTGCACCTCGAGCACCAACATAGCATGAGCAGAGAAACCATTATGTAGGAATCTCTGCTGGTTAAAACACAGCCTCCGGGAGACCAGAAAGAAATCAATTCGTGAAGAGGTACGGAATCTACCTGACCAGCACGTATACGCTATTTTGAGCGGAAAGGCTGCGCGCCAGGGATCCTGTATATCTAAAGTTCTTTCATAGTGTTGTAAGGTTCTAAAGGATTTAGGTTTCAACTGCCATTTGACCTGCACTGAGGAGTCTATTTTAGGATTCATTAAGACATTGAAATTGCCCCCCCACGATCAGCTCACGGGGAACCTGCATTAGGGACTGAAACAAATCCTCATAGGTTTTCGGGTTGTCCTCAACTGGGGCATATATGCTAACAAAAGTAATTGGTCTCTGACTTTGTCTAAGAATGCAGGTAACCCAGCACCAGCGGCCCTGTTGATCTTTCTCAAAATTAAGAACCTCCGAAGTTTTTTATTTAAAAATATTGCTGTCCCCCCTATGGGAACCAGAAGATGAAGAGAATCCCCTATAAACTGCCCAAGACCTGAACATAGAAAAATCAGGCAATTTTACAGTTGGTATAGGGGTCTCTTGTAGAAATATCACTGCCGGGTTTTCTGTTTTAATCCATGATTCAATTGCCCGCATTTTTTTTTGATTGTTGAGACCATTCACATTAAAAGAAACCACCCTTAGCAATTCTTTACTATCCACATTTAGAACCTAACCTGAACCAACAACTGATAAACATCCTACCCAAAGTCTAACTCGAATATGGATTTATAAGACATAAATGCATTTGCAATAAAAGGACTTCATTTTTTTTTCCTACTCACATCCCACCCCACGTAACCCCTTCCCCAAAAATGTAGAAAACCCCCCACCAACTACGCTGACCACATTTCACCCCCCCTCCAACATGGGTGTCATGTAATTACACCCGAGTGATCTTACCCCTATCCCCCCAGCAATTCACAACTTTGTCAAATATATTGAAACATATTGAAACGTGCCTGCAAATATATGATCCAAGTGACAAAAACCCCCAATTAGGATCAATCATAATTAAGAGGGCACCTTGACCCCTTGACCTCTGGGAAACAGGGGCAAGAAAACATAGCCCTAGCTGGCCCCACAGATTATAACAATTTATCATGATGGCAATAACTAATATTTTAATTCAAACAGATCCCTCTAAACCCTGGAGCCCTGTAAAAACTCTTCCCTCATTTAACCTGGATGTCAACAGAGCCGACCATAACAAACAGGCAAGCACAACAAAGCACAAAAAAGATGCCGTCACTACTATGATCAGTTTAGCAGCTGAAAACCCAACATAACCTTAAGAGGGCCATGATTAAAATAAGAAACAGAATCTCCCCCTCTATCCCAGAACACTACGAGATCTCTATCAGTAGTTTCTGGGCCTCATCCAGATCAAAACACCCAGCATGACCTTAAGAGGGCCATCAATAGATGAAACAACGGGTAACTGTAGCTTAACCCCCACAAACCCCACAGAACCCCTAGCCCAATGGTGATAATACTAGACAGAATCTCTCCCTAGAACCCAGAGCCCTGCAAAATCTCTTTTAGTAGTTTCTGGGCTTCCTCCAGATCAGAAAACATAAAAAATGTGCCCATAACCAGAACTTTGAATTTAGACTGCTGGGCGATGGATGCTTGTACCCCATTTGCTTTAAATAAATGAAGGATCTTCACAAATTCTTTCCTTCTACGCGCCGCCACAGCAGACATATCTGAAATGATACGACATTTTACAGTTTCATTCACTGGAAATTGTCTCTGCTGGACTGCTTTAGATAATATCCTCTCTTTTATGCGATAGTCTGCAAAATTTAATAGGATTGTCTGTGGTACCGTAGAATTCGGAAACGGGCGAGCAGGAACACGGTGAGCCCTGGTGATGGTAAGATCACCTTCAAACTCTGGGATGATCTTTTGTTTAATAAATGAGTCTACCCACTGCAGGGTTTGGGAGCCCTCAATTCCTTCCGGAATTCCCACTATTTGGAGATTAGCCCTCCGGGAGTAATTTTCTATCTCCTCCAGTTTATGCTCAAGGGTGTGGTTACTTTTAACCGCCGCTTTGGCCTCTCCCATTACGATAGTCATCTGGTCCTCTAAGGCTGAAATCCTAGCCTCTGCCTCCTGCAATTTAACTGGAAGGATTGACATTGTGCCTTCAATATTCTCTAGGCGTTGATGGAGAGAGGCAATTTCAGCTTTCTGAGTTCTTTTCAACTCTCAGACCTCCTCCAGAATTAAGTTTAGCATATCTTTGACACTCATCTGAAAATTCCCAACTGATTCCAGATTGGGGCTAGTGATAATCTGGGGAGGGTCCACAGCAGAAGCGAAGCCCCCTTTAGAAATCCTCTCAGGTGAGATCACACCTGTTAAGAGTACCGGCTCTTGTGAAGAAGCCTGAACCTGGACCTGAGTTGATGACTCAACTTGGGAAGTCGATGTTGTACTGGGGGTGTTAGATATAATGGCTGTCGATTCTGATACATCAGTATTTTCCGGGATTCCCATAATTCCTAAATGTCCCACTTGTCTCCGTATCTGAACAATCTGGAGAGTTAGAGATGTTGACTCATCCTGATAGGATATTTCCTCCAGAAATGTTTCTGTGATTGCAATGGGTCCAGTTTTCAAAGCTGCTGCAGATGTTATTAAAACTGATGGAGAAGTAACAGCCGAGGATTCCTTGGAAAATTCCTTAGAGAGCTTGGGGCCAGAGCTAGAGCCAGGAGAAGGAGACTGCAGAGTTGCCTTTTTCAAAAATAATGAAAATTGTTTGGCTTCTTTTGTTACTCTCACTTTTTTAAGATCTTCGGACCCTGAGATCTCTTGTGGAGTGAATCCAGGCATAACTATAGCTGTGTTTTTATCAGCCACATCCGTTAAACCAGTCTGATCCGAGGGTACAACAGGGGCAGGGACCTCTTTCTCAGAGCTCTCAGAAGTCGAATCGAGGTCAAGCAAATTTGGAACGCTTTCTTTACAGGTCAGTCTGGCAGTTTCTTGTATCTCCTTAGCCTGAGCACGACGAGTTTTCACCTTAAGGCGGGCAATGAGCAATTTCCCCATTTTGGCTGCAGTTCCACCAGAGATGCCGCCTTACCACTCCTTGTAGTTCTTGGGGTAGTAATATGGCGTTTTTAATTAGACATAAACCCCGATAAGGAATAAAGTTCATAGGAACTTCCACAGCAACTTTTCCCTTGTACAGCGTGGGGTTAGGTAAAAAAAAAAAGAAAAAAGTGGGGCAGATGGAGGCAGATGGAGCCAAAAT
This sequence comes from Triturus cristatus, assembly GCF_964204655.1. Lineage (NCBI taxonomy): Eukaryota > Metazoa > Chordata > Amphibia > Caudata > Salamandridae > Triturus > Triturus cristatus. The sequence continues at coordinate 615,500,154 of NC_140587.1, forward strand.
CTGAACTATTGCTGATTAAAACAGGGCATGGAGAGGCAGCAACAAAAAAAAACAAAAAAAAAAAACAATGAAGCCCAAATCTGTATTAACTACAGCAGGGAGTACAGCATGCCCAGGCACTGTTAAATTGTCAAAAAATATAAAAGTTGCTGCAATGCGATTGAAGAAATGCAGCGTGCATGTATCAGGGCAACCGCCACCGCCACGATCTTGTTACCTGCCTCTCCTTACCCCCAACCGGCTCCCATCCACACCTCCTATCATGCCTGCGTTCGGGCAGATATTGGGTAGAAAAGCTCAAAGAAAACACCAAACGGAGAAGAAATGTGCAGTTTTCTGCACTGCTTTCGTCCGCTTCAGTCCCCAGATACAGCCGCAGACATCAAAAGACATCAGAGGAGCGAGAACGCCAAGGTCTTGCATACAATAGAATCCGCCATTGCCGGGGGGCTGGGCTCCGATCACCTGTGGCTACGTGGCGTGGTGCTCCGCGGCCATTCCCCTGTCCTTGACTTCTTGACCCGAGGAACCACAAGAAGAGATTTGGATCCCGAGTGAAGATCTCTAGAGAGAGTGTAACTTCTAAATTTCTCCTCGAGGTAAACTGGGCTGTTACCATACACCGGCTTGTGGACGATGCAGCAAATTTTTATCTGCTTCCTCTCTCTGTTTTTTTTCTTTAGCCAACACCTTCACTTAACCTTATGTCGGTGTGTGGTTGGTCCAGTTACACATGGGCATGTTTGCCACTTTGCGAGGCTGTAGCACCATACAATGTCTGCGAAGGTTCAGGAGGTGAAGCCTGCCTGCCTGCTGCAGCTCCTCACCGCTTAAATCCTGGGGGAAGAGGAGGTCCAGGCACTGCTGGGGAAAGAGGAGAGGCGGGGCAAGTGCACTGGCCGCAATTAGAAGGGAGGAGGAGTTTTACACAAGTATGAGGTGGCTGAGATAATATGCAGGCGGAGCATCGGGCAGCATGGCATCACGCCTACCCAATAGAGGAGCTGCTACCACCCATCAGCCACTCCCAGGATACATCCACCAATTGGTGATGTTATTGCATATGGCAGGCTTGGGCAACAGACAAGTGCTTCTTTGCCAATGTCACGCAGCGTGCTCCTGGCAGTTCAGCTCAATTTAACCTCCCCCATCATAATAATAAAATGAATGCATTCAGTCACACAACACAGCAGAATAAAGCAGCTGGGCCTACCAGTTCGAAGTATCTGTAGGACTACACTGATTGCACCTACGGTAACTAGGCCCAGGCGAATTAATTTATTGCAGAAAAACACATCCACCTGGACCAACAAGAGCCATCGGGGCTGGCTCTATGGGTGTGGCTACGGGAGTCCATCCAATGTGGTCACACGGTATATGTTGCCATTCCTCGGTCTGACCTTTGTGCAAAACTTGGAGACTCCTGCTTTGTAATTCCTTGCAGGTAACTATGAAAATAATACACAAAAAGTATAAAACAAAAAATAAACAGCGGATGAAAAACATAAAACAACAGAAATCATTCCTGAAGGTTATGACGAGCAGATTGTGTACCCATAGTATTTAAATAGAAGAAAGAGAGATGCAGAGCGAATTTAGCATAGTTTGTTCTGCCTGATGCTTAACCATTTTGACTATTTTACTGAGCAACTACAATTTTCAATTCAAACATTATTGACAAACTTTTAATACATACAATTTTATAAGAAATGTATGCGTGTATTGGTCCGTAAGAAAATGGGTAAGATCATTTGCGAATTCAGGGCCTGGCATATCGTTGCTCCCTGGCCCTAGTGCCCCGCCTGTTAGGTGATTATGAGATGGTCTGGATGGCATGATATATATAGATGGGCACGCAGCAAGTGTATGCGGGAGGGCTCACATCAAACAAATAGCTGCCCCATGCGCTGGGACAGGAGTTTGATTTACAGTTTCCATTTTTGGCAGAAATAATGCGAGTAGATTCATCCAGCAGCCTATATTCGAGGACTGCTTCTATTAATGCACTGCCTTAAGTTGCTCCTTCTGTGGTATGTCTAGAGCAGCGACTTTCTCTGCCCATGATAGAACCCAAACTTGGGTTACAGATAACACTGGATTTGCCTGCTCTTTAGGATAATCTAGGGGCATATCAGCAACAACCAACAATAATTATTGCTAAGCGCACTTAGCGCTAGGATAATTATCGCCGGCTAGCGTGGATTTTTATCGCTGAGATAGCGTGCTATTAGCAACGCTTATCTCAAAAGCGATAAAAATCCTCGCGCTAACTGCCTAACGTGAGATTATCGCTGGAAACTCAGCGATAATCTCACGCAATGTGGCGTTAGCTTGTTGATAGGGCCCCACAAACGTAGCCATGATATCCAACTTCCTTAGGATATCATGGCTAAGTCAGTCCTGAAGCAGGCGTAAGGAAAGTAACGATAACAGGGGTTATCGCTACTTTTCTTGCCGCTATGCTTCATAGCGTGGGGCTTGATGATAGGAGAAATGTCGCTTAGCGACATTTCTCCTGTCATGTCAGTTCAGGAACACCCACTTTGCATCTCATTAGGAATCCCCACGCTAAAGCAAGGTTTGCTAATTAGGCAAAAAAATAATAATTCTATCGCCTCGCCTTGTTGATATGCCCCCTAGTTTTTTAAATGATCGCGGATGACCTTATTTGTTGAAATTCTCTGTCATCTCTCTGCGTTATTATTGAAACCTATTGAGCCAAAATTACAGGATTCACCTTTATGAGAGGAACATGAAAGAGAGGATGGGGACGTTTATTAGGAAGTTGAACTTGTTTTTCATGATCATGACTCACTGGCCTCTGACCTACAAAACAGGCGCAAGCGCAACAAAGGACGAGATGGGCTGTTCATGAAGTTTCACAGTGTAGACTCGCCAAACTTCATTTTCTTAAAAAAAAAATCCAATTTAGCCACAAATCACAAAAGAAAGAGTGTCCAGAATATGGGGAGGAAGAGTAAGTGGGAGGGTTCTGTTTTTCGTAAACCTTACTTAGCCTATCCCATGACACACATGCACACAAGGTCTAAGTGCCTAACGAAAAAGAGGGGACATACACGAAGTTCCAGGCCACTGAAGACAATATAATCTAAGTGCACAGCAACCGATGCATCATAAGAGGAACAACCACTGTCTCCCCATGTAAGTAAATGGAGTGCACTAATGCAGAATTCCTGGAGACTAAATAGTGAATTTTAACGTTTTCTGTACTCCAAAAGTCAACGTTCTGAAGGGTGGGGATTTACTCTATCTCAGTTTGTATTGGTTTTGAAGATACTCAGATTTTGTTGGACAGTAGTAAGCAGATAGATTTTTCTCTAAAGCAACCCCTATGTTCTGAGAGGTGTGCACTGGTGGCAAAACACCAACTGCCTTAAATTAAACCCCTTCCCACCCCCTGAAATCCGAGATTCTTATCGCCCAATATTCAATTGATATCTGGGATGGAAAGCTGTGGTCTAGCTCTGTGGGGGTATGATCTACTCTGGCAAATACAATGAGGAACTTAGAAGTCTTAGGCCTTCATTAATAGTTCAGGATTAAATTTCGATTCCTATGTAAGCTAGTGTTCGCAAAGGGATCGGAATTCGAGTTGTGTGATAATTATCATACTCTCTTAGTTTTCCCATGATAAATTCCACCAGGTCAAACCTGCTGAGATTTATGGGGGAAAAGCACTGTAAAAAAGACAAAACATGCGGCATTTAGTGTGTAAAAATCAAAACGTAATCCTTATTTACCTCTTGAAAACTCAAATTAGAGGTGTTTATGACAAGCGGTATATACCAATATGCTACTTCAGAATGGACCCAGCCATATGCAAAGCATTATTGGTCGTCCTCCAATCAGTCTAGACTGAAATGTCAAACCAGGTCCTCTATGAACTGGAACACAAGCAACCCAAGACCGGTTTTTGCCTAGTTGGGCAGCTTCATTTTACATCCTAGGATCAAGGACATGCTCAAACATTGGTCAGTTACTCAATCTGCAATAGGAACCAAGCTATACCTCACAGATGAGGCCTAAGAAGGTCAAACCCAGTTTGTATTTGCTTGTGTTTCCTTCTGGAGGGGACCTCATCTGGCAGTTTAGGATGGACTGTTCCTATGAGGAGCAGGGTCAGTAGTGATTTTACGCCGGGCCTTTGTCTTGAGTGGCACATTGAGTAAAAAAACATGGGTTGCACTGCACCCCAAGGGATTGCCAAAGGTTAGACTTTTTGTAAGCATTCCTTCCATCTCCCTCAATAGCTATTGTCATGCCCAGGCCTGGGTCCATTGCTCGATGTGCCTTGTAATCCAAATTATGCCTCACTGATGATGCCTAACAAACCTCAAACTGGTCTGGGGTTGTTTGTGTTTCTTTTTGAAGGGGGCCTCGCCTGGCAGTTTGGATTGGACTGTTCCCATGAGGGGCAGGGCCAGTGCTGATTTGCAAAAGGCAGGTCGGAATGAAAAATGGAGGATTGGAATTCTACCTTGAGCAATTCCCAATGGTTAGACTGTTTGAAAACATTCCTCTCATTTCCATTTGTGTGATTAATACAATCATTTTAACATGAATTTAGGAAAGGATTATAAAACAATTCAAGACATGAGGAGTCCCTTTAGAAATTTTTTCAGAATGTTAGGGAACAGAACTTTGAACTGTGTGCAGGTCTTTCTTGTACTGCTATACATTGTACGTCTGCATTAACATATGGAGCAATAGGAGCATTGGTGTTAAGGTAATCTTCTGTATTTTGTGTAAAGTCATGTGTAAAGTGTAAAAGCACAGTGTACATCAGACACTGTCGCCAATCAGCACAGTCTAGGCAGATTCTAATATTTACAAACCAATCTAATTTCTTAACACCATCAGCAATCAAGCATTAAGCAATCACCAACCCAATTCTTTAAAAAAAGCAAAGGACTCACAGATTCCTCCCATGTGCAGCTCAGATTTATTTTCACCTTCAGACAAATACTCAAATATCACAGAGCTCAAACAGGCAACCCTACCATTAAAATACAATAGGATCTGACAAATAGCACAAACCCATGTTGTAAATGTCTACACTCACACAATCAGACCCACAGTGACACAAAACATTAAATAGAACAAACATATTTTCTGCGATCAGCTGCACCGCTTACCTCCATAGAGTCAGAAACACTGGAAAAACTTTGGAGCCCATTCATAAAAGTAATCTGAGACAAAATCCTAACTTTACGACTTTTGGTATTTACAAAAGGCATTTAGGAGTAGTAAAGTTAGGATTCCTAACTTTACTACTCCTAAACTGAGAAAAAATCCCAACTTTACAACTTTTGGTATTCACAAAAGGCATTTAGGAGTAGTAAAGTTAGGATTCCTACCTTTACTACTCCTAAATGCCCTTTAATCCTAAATTAACGACTTTTGGTGTTCACAAAAGGCATTTAGGAGTATAGGATTCCTAACTTTACTACACCTAAATGCCTTTTGCGAATACCGACAGTAGTAATGTTAGGATTTTGTCTCAGTTTAGGAGTAGTAAAGTTAGGAATCCTAACTTTACTACTCATAAATACCTTTTATGAATACCGAAAGTCGTAAAGTTAGGGATTTGTCCCAGATAACTGCAGCTTTATCCACGGAAACATGAATTTGCATAAAGCACAACACAATCCAACATCTCTTACATCATTCGAAGATAGCACAAATACATCAAAAGTTATTAAAGTCTCTGCACCCAAAAGACACTTTGCAAAAGTGAACTGTCCTATTCCAGATGTTGATTACTTAAATGAGACATTCAAACAGGTGATAACTTTGCCAGGTGGTATAACATTCTCAGCCAACAAACACAGGATATTATGGGGCATATTATCAAGAAACGGCGTTAAAATGATCGCCGCTTTAGCGGCAGAAAACTGCCGCTAAATTGGCGATTATGGGCTTGATAATATGCCCTTGGGGATTACAATAGAAGCCCATGATCTGGTGTCCACATGGGATTCTATTGGAATTCTCTACGGCATATTATCAAGCCCATTATCGCCGCTTTAGCGGCAGTTTTCTGCCCCTAAAGCGGCGATAATTTTAACGCCGTACTAGATAATATGCCCCAAAGTTTGTCAACAGGAAACAAAAACATTAAATACTTAAATGCAATGTAACACTATGAAAATAATCATTGTTTTTGTAACAAAAATGTTTTGTGTCATTGTTCAGAGTATTACATTTTCATAACACTGGCAATTATTTCAAGAGGACGTTCATATTTTCAAAGAATGGCAAACAAACTGCATTTACTTTAAGGACAGTTTTCATTAAGACTAAAGTATCTCCCACTGAGCCACATACATAATATGGATGACAATTACCACGCTGTTCTGCATGATTATTGTCAGGATTTGTGAGTCTTGTTCAACAGAGGAGGAAAACAATCTGACCCTCTCCCCAGAACACAACTCCACCCATGCATGAGCAAGTACAAACAGCAGAACTAAGGGGCATATTATCAAGCACGGCGTTAAAATTATCGCCGCTTTAGCGGCAGAAAACTGCAGCTAAAACGGCGATAATGGGCTTGATAATATGCCGCAGAGAATTCCAATAGAAGCCCATGTTCTGGTGTCAACATGGGCTTCTATGGGAATTCTCTGCGGCATATTATCAAGCCCATTATCGCCGCTTTAGCAGCAGTTTTCTGCCGCCAAAGCGGCGATAATTTTAACGCCGTTTCTTGATAATATGCCCCTAGATCCTGGAGGTGGCATGAGAGTGAGAAAAAGATGTTTCAGCTGGAATGATGCAGTCTTGTTAACAAGTGTCTTATACTTCAGGGGATCCACAATAGATTTTTCAAAGTTGATCCCAAACGTATGCTGAAAGTAAATAAAACAAAGTTTCACTGTGTTGCATAAACATTGAAATACTCTGAGAGGCATTGGAGAATATGCTTACTGGCTTCATAATGGAGGTGGAACCTGGGCCACAAACGAAGGGAGCTGATTACAGCAACAGTGGAATCCCTGATTGGTGCTGAAACTGGAATTCAGGGAGCAAGAGGATGAGCCAGCACAGCAACCCAGACCAATATATAATTCAGAGGCAAGACAGCACTGAGGTCCAGCAAGCATAACCAAACCGTAATCCGAGAAGCAAGTTAGAGTTCAGGTTACCAGCCAGAAAGCAGCACCAAATTGTAATCCAGAGAGCAGGTCATAATTCAGTAATGAAGGTCAGGAATTATAAGGAAACAAAAAAAGTGAGAGAAGCAATAACGGGGAACAAATTGAGCAAGAGAGGAAGAGCGAAGACAACATGGAAAAGTTGTAAGGCATCTTCCCAAGGAAAGTGGACAGTTTATAAAGCCCTGCTACCACCAATGACCTGGAAGTCCTCCCCTTGACCTCCACTGGGGATGATCCTGACACCCCATTCATGATAGACTGTTTTTCCATAACCTGCAGCACGCACAATGTAATTTGTTTTATTTATTTATGTACTTAACTCCGGCCGGCCCTATGCCAGAGTTTTCTACCCCCCACCCTGCCCCTCCCCCGCCCCACCCCACTGCCCCGCAGCACTCCCTCGAGGAGCCCCAACTGTTCCTTACATCTATATATACTTATTAAAAGAAGTGCTTTAAGAAGGCCTAAAATCAGAACACGGCGTAGATAAATTTTAGTATATAACTGGGTTTCACTGAAAATATGAAGCCGCTTTATTTACAGATAGTGTGTAAATATAGGCTTTTCTGCTGAGCGCTGTGCTGTATATGATTTTTATTTTACTTATGGGGTTATAGCAACTAAGGGCCATATTCACAAGGATCTATCGTCGACTCAACTGCACTTTATCGCAGCCAAAGTTGCGATAAATGTATCACCCCAATCACAAGCTGGTGTTAACATCCCACAGCACCAGTTTACCCGCGATAGCAGCCACAAAAAACATCGCAACAGATGACCCCCGCAACTATCGCTAATGAGATGCAGAGTAGGCGTTCCCATGCCAAAAGCCGCGTCAACACCACTCCACAACATTCGCAACAGACCGCCAGAACTGCGATAAGAACACAAAACAGGCGATTTAGCCCCAGGAAAATAACACCTGCTCTGACCTGGTGCTAAGTCGGACCACAGCCTGCACCACAAAAGGGAGCCCAAATCGGAAGGGCAACAGATGCCATGGAGCCACTGGTCATGTGGCCCGGACACCCAAGAGGGTCACAACACCCACCGCCACCACCCCAGGACCCCATACAGCACCCGGAACACCCCCCCGGACCACCACAGAGTCAGCGCAGACAAAGACAGTGGACCCCCAGGAAACTCACCTGACAATGTCATTGCCCACTACAGGCTCAAAAGGACAACCATCGTACGCATCATGACCAACAACGGCCAACAGGCCGGCGGCACCAACACAGCAGACAACCAACATCCCACCCCACACAAAGCTGCTGGCTGTGCTGCACCTGTTGGCCCCTGGCACCCCCCAACCAATACCCGCCAGATTCAGAGGAGTCACACAGCCAGCCAGATCCCAGTCCCTCACACCTGTCCTAGACATCACCATCAGCCTGGTACCCCAGTCCCCATACGTCCAATATATTGCGCAGGATCCGCTGGAGACCAAGCAAGGACCATACGCCATAGCGGGATGCACGCATGTGTTGTGGGCAATCCACAGCACACATGTCCTACCTGTGCCCCCTGGTGACACAGCACACAATCACCACAACAGAAAGCACACGTCTCACATCAATGTGCAGGCAACAACCGAACACCGTGGAACCTCCACCAATGTCGCCTCCAAATCCCCCTCCAGTGTGCATGATACCTTCATCCTCCGACAGTCCATCAGCACCCAACGTTCTCAGGATGGCACCAAGGGAAATGCACAGTCCCTTGGCAAGTACAAAATGAACACCCCACTCACCTCAACTCCACAACCATGCAACTCACAACACTGGTAATGCACATGACACAAAATCACAACCGACATGCAAAACAACATGCCCACCCACCAGACACGACAGAACTACTCACAACGGTAACCTGGGCAAGTCGTTAACATGACCCATCAACGGCATGGCACCTCAGCCACACAATAGCCGAATGTGGGGAGAGGTGGCAACCAGGCATGTGTGAATGAGGCAGGAGAACCATGATTGGGAACGTACACAATGCCAAGAGTGGCGGAGATGTGCTGGACAGACTGCAGCATGCAGAACACACCCATATCCATGGCGACATACACCGCTGGTGTATGGAGTGTACTGGACAGTGGACGCAACCATGTCACCCCAGCCAGTGGGGCAGTTCTCGGAAATGTTGCCTGTTACGTCCCCCCCCCCCCGTAAGCGTGATCGGAGTGGTATGGGCCGGCGTACACCAGGCCAGCGTAGGAGTGTGAATAAAAAGCACGTAGCCCTGGGCGTAGTCCTCTTCCGGAAAACCCATTGGCTCTGCCAGGGCAGCGCCTCTCACCACGCCAAAAGGCCAGGGCCGTCCTCATGAGCGGAGTTGCCTGCGATCCTGTGTGCCTGCCGTACCCCGGCCCGCTGGACCCCGAACCCGTCAGGCCCGCCGCTGCACAGCCAGCCACACAGATCACCTTCCGACACCGGCGTGTGTCAAGGAGGGCCCACCACGTGCCTGTGCAAGCTCCAACCCGCGTCCTTGGCAGCCACTCAGACCATCACTGCCTCCACGACACAGGCCCGCTGTACTCCTTTCACGTTGACATACTCTACTGCCGCCTCCGGCCTACACCACGGTCATGCAGGTCACACATTTTGGACTGAGTCTTGATTACACGATAGCAGAGTACATATGTTCATTGCAGAGTTTACATCAGTGTACTCCCTTCGACGTGGTGCCACCAACTCTGTGCATAGCATTACAACCACACATGTCTGTGGACCTACGCGGACTATTGCCCTCGGCCTCCGCTGCGCACGAGTAGGTCACAGAATTGGAACTGAACATCGATTTTTCAAAGGCATATTACATATCTTCGCACGCAAGGAGAGGCGTGAGAGGATGACGCGTTGCAGTCCAGAGGGAATAGGATCATCGTCACGGAGGTGATCGAACACTACCGACAACTGCCCTGTTGCCACTAACTCTGCATCGTGAGACAACGACAGGTGTGTGTGGTCCCCTGCTGACTACTGTCTTCGGCCTACACTACGGACAAGTAGGTCACACATTTGGAACTGAGTCTTGATCATACATTGTCCGTGTATGCATGAAAAGGAAGATTCCACTTCTCTGTACTTCCTTTGGTCAGGTGGCAGCAACCATGTGCATTGCATACCAATGACAGGTGGCTGTGGGCCCTTGCTGACCGCTGCCCCCGGCCTACACTGCGGTCGAATAGGTCACACACACCTTCAAATTCAGCCTCCATTTATTTATGGAAGACTTTATGTCTTTGTACAAGCCTCATCGCAGACTGCATCTCCTTTCAGCCCCATTGCCAATATTTCTGTTCCCCGAGACCCATGGTCACTTTCTGGTTGGACTTTGGGGGTGACTGACCCCATGGACTTGGGGTTGTCGTTGCCATCATAGTGGTGATACTAGCTTTGTGGTGAAAACACGGCCGTGACATTTCACTCCACCATTTGCTGCTTCCGGATCACATCAGACCTTTCGCTTCATGCCCTGGAGGACACCTTCTACTGTCCTCCGCAACACTCCGCAACATACGCCTCGGACATTGATGAGGACCCGCTCAGGTCGCATGGCCCATCTGACTGCACCGCAAGTCACCGTCCCGTGGCAGGGTGCCTGTGCCGGCTGCTGTGCATCCGGGGCCACTAGCTCTGTGCTGGTCATGTCTGGGACCCCTTCTTCTGGGGTATTGGATGGCCTCTGATGTGATGGCCTTAGTGTCATCAATGCCATGTGTCTGTGGCCTCTGCGCTGTCCACTGCCTCCGGCCTCTACTGCAGTCCACCCGGGCTCAAACATGAAATCGACTCCTGACCTGCCCGGACAACGCATCACCGCAGGAGGCACACTCCACCTTCGCCAGGACAACCTCCAACCACCATCTGTCAGAGTCGAAACAGTGGTCCTGACAGACCTACGGAGTTGCAAAATACCTGTTGTGGATGCCATCATCAGACTGATACCCTGCTCAGCACTCCAGGTGCCACTAACTCAGTGCACCGCAAGCCATCGTCCATTACTGATTGTGTTTTGTGCTGTGGAGCGGCTGAGGAGCAATGTCATCTCAAGGAGTGTGGGAGACCTGGGATGTTGTTGAGGAAGCTGATGCAGGTCTAGCACACCCCACTGCATCTGCATCAGGAATATCTCGAAGGGACACAATCTGAGACTTTTTCTTCACATGAGCGCGCTCATCTCTAGTGCCCCAACCACAGTGCACTGCAACTCACGGACACTTCTGTTTGCATGTTGTGTGTCCTCTGGACCTTCTCCAGCTCCCTCCATGTTGCTTAGCAGTTGACTCTGTTATGCAGGTGTTTTCAGTTCCCGTTGCACTGGTGTCCACTGTTCAAGTGGTTGCCAGCACCAAGCACTCTGTGCGTGCTGGCTTACACTCACCCCACACACATCCAGCACAGGCGTCACTGTACATGTGGCCCTGCAAATAAAGGGGCCGGGCGCACGTGCCTGTTTCCCGTTGAACATGATATCTGCATGTGTCCCTGTGGTCTTGTTGTATGCATGAGGGCCTTGGGCCCTACGACATTACATTGTGCTGTGTACAGCAGATGCAGACATGTCACCGCAGCCAGCGGGTTGAAGCTTGGACATGTAGTTTTGTCATCACCCACTCAATTCCTAAGGGGAGTGGGCTGGGCCATCGTAGGCAGAGCCATTGTGGGTGTGTGACTGCTATTTGCAGGCCCCTGGGCGTGGTTCTGTACTGTACTGTACTGTACTGTACTGTTCTCTAGGCCTCCTGGATTGGCCTCCTCGGCACTCCGACTGCATTCCAGGTGGTCTGCTTGTGGGTCAGTTGCTGGTAGTGTTCTGTCACCTCCCTGACGCTGGTCTTGTTTTCCTGCGGTCTTCACCCCGTCTTCCTCTCCCTCTTCTTGGCCTTCCCCCGTCCCCGTTGTTCCTTGCTGGTGGTCTGTGGGGGTTGTGGGGTTCGCGCAAACCTCTGCGCTGGGTCAGGGTGCATCCATGTTGCTATGTGCTTTGGCTTTTTTCTGGTGTGTGGTTTCTTTGGTTTTTATGGTGTATTTTCCTGCCAGACGCGTGGTATTTGCAGGCCTGTGGCTGGTTTTCGCTACTTTTTGTACTGCGATTGGCCTCATCGCATGTTTTTTTGCGTTCGTATTTTGCATTTTTGCGGCGTGGCATTGGATTTTGCTCGGTCATTTGATGCGTTATCTGGTGACTATCGCATGCTACCGCCACGTTGTGAATACTTGGTTGGCACGGCGTAATTTTCCCGCGATGAGGTGCGATGTTGAGAGTTGCGTTAGGCTACTCTTGCGGTAGTTATCACACGTTCTTGTGAATATACCCCTAAAACTGGGTACCACTACTTCCATGTAAGGCAAAAGTAATAATTGTTGGTGAGTAGTATTTCGAATATGTTTAGCAGTCTATAGTTTAATGTCTGAACAAAAATAAGTATTTTAGCACTGTAACCTCTTTGTAATAAACGTGAAAATAACTAGACAATTATGTGTTACTTAAATTGTCTTTCATCGCATAATATCCATTACAATTTTGCTTTCCTTTTCGGCATAATTTATCCAGTTCGCTGCATGATTTTGTTTTCTACTGCTGCATAATTCCAGTAGCCACCACTACCAACATAGAACCGATGCCAACCATGCTCACTTCCACAACAGGCAGACAATCACCGATCACACAATATGCCATCTTACAAGCGCACAGGCCAGAGCCCTCTGTGCAGCACATAATAATTAATGCATAACTCACAAATATTTTCCACCCAACAGCAGTAGAGGGACCAACTTCAGCCAACACATATCAAATAATGGCCCTACAACCCACCACTTGTGCTCTACAAAGTTGAGGGCTACACTCACCCATGCAAAGAACAATCATTACACCTTCAAGAGAAGCTAAACATCATTCCATGCAGTGCATGGCTCAAAAAGACAATATAAGTGCATGTAGCAACCCTACACACCAACCCATAGATCCATAGACTTTCTTCAAGGTCTCCAAATCCTGCACTCTACACAATACCTACATCACAGTTATTATGATATACAGATCCCTCAAGCATGCTCATGGATTAAAATGATGTTCCAGATCTCATGCTTACTCTTTGACATCAACCTCAGATGAAAACTCCCCTGACATATTCATGTTCTGCTTACTCACTCCCTGTGATGCCCTAGGACTCAACAAAACGAAATGCACAGAACACAAGTGAGGAGGGTGCAGCTGCATACAAAACTTGAACATCATTACTGAAATCACACTACGCCAATGAAGTAACTATGACCTAAATGCCATCAATAGCCGCCAAAAGAGAAGATGCAAAAAGTGAATCCCAAAATTGTCTGGATTACATGCCAAAACAACATCTTCATCAAATCCAGTTTTACCCACATAGGCCATATAAAGCTACCTTCACAACGTACCAAGTATTAGCAAAACCAATAGGCATGTTTTTGGCAGCACCGCTATTGCCTTTCCAGTGCTTGTTTCGTTTGCTGTAATGTATTTTTAGTTTGCTGTACCAAGAATACAGCACATACAGCACCTGAAATGGTAAACTAGGGCTAAAATATAACAAATGCATTTTAGATGATCACTTGGCCCTGTGAATGCACACATGCAGCCATCTTGTAGAGTTTTATTATACCTTGTCACAAACCAACCTAAGGTGCTCACCTGTATGTGCATGTAGATGTAAGCACATACATGCACTGGTGGGCAGATGGAATTTTTATTATGAAGTACAATATAACCCAAAGATGGGTGCACACAAATGTGTACACACAGGCAGCCATCTTGGAATGATTTTTAATAAAGTATAACAAAAATCATTCAAAGATGGATACCTGTATGCATGCATGTATGTTCACATATAAACACCCATGGACAGTCATCTTTAAATGTTTTAGGCCGTTTAAGGAAGGGTGCTATTAGCAGTGCCCATGCAGAATAGGTGCAATATAAGCAGCAGTGGGGGTCTGCTAGTGGTGTTTTGGGAGTTAGAGGCCCTCGCAAAAGAAAACAAATGTGTAATGAAGGGAAAAATAATGTTTTTAAGGACATATTGTCCCACTAGTCCCTGCCCTGAAGGGGACTGTTTTTCTGTCAGAGTTGCATATTGGGCACAGGCAACATGCTATCACTCACAGGAGGAAGAGACAATGGCTGAAGTGGGTTGAACTATTGCCCTAGGCTGTATGCTGTGTCCAAAATGTGAATAGCGCTACAACACACTATGGGATAAAGAGGGCTAACTGAAAGCCCCTCTATGTATGTGTGTATATGCATGTGTTTTTTAATTGTTTGGAAACAAAAAAAGTGTTTGGCTAATGCCAGAGCTAAATATATGAACCTAGTCATTGTAGTGGCACTAAATACATGGCACAATAAGGAGAAACAATAGACTCACTGCTAACCACAGAGTTAGAATATGAAATGTAGTGAATACTACAGTGGACTACTTTAAATCATTCATTCATTTTAATAAAACACCTGGCTTTCATCATCCTTCAATTGTTGGATTGAAGGTAGATATTTGGAACTGGCTACTAGAGGGGCTCAAAAAGTCAATATTCATACAACATTATAGCCTTATAGTCCTCTGCTGAGGGCTATACCAGTTGTTGAAGGCCCTGAACCCAAGTTATAGGCCCGAGCCACAGGCCTTTAGCAATGGGTATATCCTAGGCAGAAGGGCTATAAAGCTATTCAAACATTCCAACCATCAAGGGTAGAATGTTCTAAATTAAAAAGGGAGAAACATGAAGACAACATTGGAATATTGGAGCTTCGGGCTTATACTGCCCATTAGAAGCCCAGAGCTACTCCATGTTTTCAATGGAGTTCCTAACATTATTCTAATAAGCATTAAAATAGCATATTCATTACAAAAATCATGAAAAGAGCCACACTCATAAATCTTTTTGCAGCCCAAATATCCATTTACAGGTTCATATGGTATAAAATGTTACGACTGTAGCTTCCATTAACCTCTTAAAAAGTGAAAGACTTACCCAGACTGTAGTTCATCCCTCTATCTGAAATCTCTCTATACGTTCTCACCTTATCTTTCTTCTCCTAGTATGTGTACACACAACTCAGTAGATGTTCTGTATGATGGGAAACTATGTGATAGCTAATACCTCATACTTTACATTATGGGCCATATTTACAAAGGGGTTGCATCGCTTTTGCTCAACGCAACATGGTGCAAAAGCAACGCAACCCCTAAGATGCAATTTATCAAGCCAGGCATAGCCCTCTTGTGTGGCCCTGAGAGGCATGATAAATCTGGAGTAGAGCATAGTAATTGCGTTACCCTGCCCCAGGGATACATTCCTCAGATGTTGCGTGGGTGTTCCCACACAACACCCATGGATTATGACAGATTCCAAGATTTACCAATACTGGTAGACCTGGGAATGCACCAAAATGCTATGCCTTCCCAGGGGAGGAGTAACAAGGAGAAAGATCTTCCAGCCTCAGGGGATTGTTTTTGTGCAGGAAGGTGCCCCTTCCTGCATAAAAACGATCCTGATTGCAACGCAGGCACCCGTGCACCACATCATGTGCCAGTGCTGGGAAAAGGCAGCAATGAACGCATTGCGATAAATATAGTGCATTCTTGACTTTTCCCTGTAACCCTGAGCAGCTGCGCTGCATTACTTTTTGATAAATATGGCCCTATATTCAGGCACTGCCAGAAGGGCCGGTCTTTCAGGTCTGTGTGGACAGCTCTTAGGCTGTTTCTGGGCCTGTTTTGTGGTCTGGTGTGCAGGTTTATACTGTTGAATTTCCCTGATATTCCCACAAACATTGCATGAAAAACACAGATGCATGCAGTCTTCTATATCTTGCAAAGCTATACAATGTGTCTTTAATTTTGATGCCTTCACCTATTTTCTGAACCAGCCCAATCCAACTGGAGTTACAAATCCCATCAAGTCCTGCATGAACACTGTGCATCCAGTGCTTTTGATCCGAAAACGTCCCCTTAAAGAAGCAGCTGACGTGTCAGGGTGAAGCAATGGGCAAAACTAAGCAGGAAGCGGTGTGGTCCCCCAAAACATGAACTGGGGAGCAATTCAGTTGCTGGTGTTACCAATGTCCAGTGCCTATGTGAACGGTAGCACGGGGATCCTGGAGGGATTATGAGGCCGTTCCCAGGCCCAATCATATTTAGCCTCCCACTGAAAATCTCTGTCGGCCACGTGACCAATTATTAATCCATTCAATATGCTGGTTAGAAAATTTAACAGCAAAAATTAGCTTGAAGACAATCAAGTGACAACCAGGTGACATCCCCCAATACAATGTCTATGCTTTAGTCAAAACAACGTTAGAAAATTGTGATCAGAAGATTGTTGATGAGGGTTACAACGAGGACAGATACAAAGAGGGGGCGCAAGTAAAAAAATAATAAATTTCGCATTAGTTTAAAGTAAGTGTTTAGCCTGGCTCATCCCAGGGCAGAAACTGTGCATCCTGATTATTGCATGCCCGTGTTGCTACTTGTTTCCTCAAGCAGGCGCCGGAAGACGCTGCCAAGGTTTATCACAAATCCCTTATTCCATTAACCTTGCTGAACTTTCCAACACCAGGGCGGCTGACAAACTCCATCTCCGTTCACTTGCAAAGGATAATCAGAATTGTCATCGCGTCCAGGAGGGTGGTAGACAAACAAAGATTACACCATCAATCAGGGGCCTCCTCCGCGCGCCTAATCACGGGCGCGCTCCCTGCGGAAGCATCTCTCTGGGCTCCAATTACACAGTGACAGTCGCGCGGGAACAGTTAATCCCCGTATGCAGCTGACCAACTGCCCTGCTGGAAGGAACTCAAGGCACTAGGAGAGGTTCAGCCTTGGCTATTTCACATCCACAATCACGCTCTGAAATCCGGGATTCTGCTCTTGCATAATTTCCATAATTAGCACAACATTTCACGAAAAGATTGTCAAATGCTTATGATCACCTTCATTGTCTTGCAAGTTCGTTGGTTTACAACAGTGTGAACATCACACAGGTCCAGGACTGAACATGCATGCCAATCAGTTTCATTTATTCAATTTTACATCATGGAGTACAGAACTTTGGTAGAAAATGCAAAAAATAAAAGGAAACTGCATTTACAAAACATATAAAGTCTAATAGAATTTCATTCCACAAGATATGTTAAAATAAGGCATCTTTAAACATAACCAAGATTTTTTCATAAAGACATGGAATCCGGACTGTCTCTCGCCAGATTGGGAACCCAAAGCAGCCCAGGTAATTTTGTAGGACCAGCCCCCCTGGGGGGAGGTAGCGGGAGGTGTGGGGGTGGAAAGGGGTGCAGGTGTAATTCTGCTTAAGTTACTGTAGGCCGATATTACCGCCGCAAAACCACCCCCCAGTAACAAACAACCGGCCCCCACTGCTGCACATCACCCCCCACCCTTCCAGCATCCAGGGAAAATGCCAGATACCCGCTACCCTCAGTCCAGCCCTGTCTCTTGCCTGACCGCTGATGGCTTTGGAGAAGGGAGTTAAGGAGCACTGACAGCAGGGTCCGTAGCAAAGTAACTTTTCAGAGGATGAAAAGAATCAGTGCTGCACACTTATGTAGACAGGTATTTTGGGTAAACTACTGTTCTATGCACAGTGGAACATAGGTCTGTTTAGCCCACTGCAGTAGATGATGATTTTCAGGGCCATCGGAATTATGCAATTCTGCGGCACCATGATTGTGGATTGGCCACAGTTCCACATACTCCATCATCTGATGCCTACTTTGCAGGTTTTGACAAAAAAATTGCACCTAGCTCCAACAGATCAAAAGTTACTACAAATGTAGCAACATGTGTTTCCATGCAGTGGAATGCCCTTCCCAAAGAGTGACTGGTCATCTTTTCGTAGTTTATTCCTCTATTTGAGTATTTAAGTGCCCACAAACAGCAGTCAGATGCCCTCAGCAAACCTTTGGCAAGACAGTGTTAACATGGGCGAAGATTACAAAAAAATGAATTAATACTGTCACAAAATGTGCTGCATTACACTGCATAAGTTGCCTTTTGGGGCCGCATAGTTCAGTCAACTCGGTCACATAATTGGGTGAGCTCCTGCTGCATAATTCAAGTGGTCCTGATGATTTGCTATCTCACATGTTCCCTCCACAGGGCTAAGGGACAGGCCCATGAAGTTACACCCTCCAGTAGAGCCACATGTCAGAGCAATTTAATCAAGAACACAGCCACAAGGAATTCCATAGTGGTGCAGGGATGAACAACATAACACGTAACACAACACGTGTATTTGTAAAGCGCACGTTCACCACTACGGGTATCTTGGCGCTGAATAACAGATGTTTATTGTTACCCAACTCAATGGTACTCATTTTATCGACCTCAGATGGATGAAAAGCTGAGTGGACCCGCCGGACAACACCTACCATTTCTCAACAGGTGCCTCCTCAGCCCCCAACCGGAGGCCGCACGCACAAGGGGGCACTGCTGGGGGCCCCCAAACATGCTTTCTGACATTCTTTCCATTCAATTCCTCCTGTTTGGATGACTCCATTTTTGTTGGCTTTAGGATTTTGGAGACTTTACTACTGCTAACCAGTGCTAAAGTGCATATGCTCTTTACTCTGTACTCTAAACATGGTAACTTGGACTTATCCAAAATTGGCATAATTAATATACTTATAAGTCCCTAGTAAAGTGCACTATATTTACCCAGTGCCTGCACATTAAATGCTACTAGTTGGCTCTGTTAGAATATCAAAGCCGGTCTCGGAACAGGTTCCAGACATTCTCTGAAACATCCTCTTTGGAGTCTACAAGTGAATCTGAATCAGGTAAAGGTCCATCAAATCGAAATGAATTAAGGCAAAATTCTTTTTTAGATAAGGACCTACCTCAGAAGAAAGTTTGCTTCAAACCTCAGCCTTGGAAAATGTGCACATGGTGCCAATTGTACAAAACATACCCAAGACAATCATTGTGAATCTATCGGACAAACATCTTTCGAAAGAAGAAGAACAAGTCCTCCAATTAGGATTGAAAATTGTACCAACATCTCGTTCAGACTTCACCAGGCTGAAGACGGAAGTGATGGAATTCTTCCGTAAAATTCAACTTAAGGCATTCTTTTCCTCCTTGGAGACTTCACCTATTCCAGAACCATCAGGTTTGGCAAATAAGTCCAGCTTCATTCCACCAGCTCATACCATCCCTAAAGAAACTTTACCATTTGAGCAGGTCATCCCTTTTTCTATTCAACAACTTGAGAAGAGAAAATCTGGCAGTTTAAAGAACCTGACCATTGGGCAACACAGAGCGATACAAACCTCGAAGGAAGACAACTCTATAGTCATTAAACAGGCCGATAAAGGGGAGCACTGGTTGTGTTGCCAAAAGCGATGTTTTTAAACGAAGGACATAAGCAGGTCAACAACCTTTCCTGCTACAGACCGACCCAAGAGGATCCTTCACGTGAACTTATGGAACAAATAAGCCAAATAGTCAAGACGGGCTTTGAAAAAGGAATTGTCGGGACGAAGGAGTATGAATTTTTCATTAAGAAACATCCAAGCACTCCAGTCATTTACTTCCTCACATAAATTCATAAGCAATTACCTGAGCCCCCGGGAAGACCGATAGTATCAGGGTGTGACTCGATACTGGAACCCATCTCTAAATACGTGGACACATTCCTCAAAGAGTTTTTACCTGAGGTCCTTTCGTATCTACAGGACACTATAGACTTTATTAATAAAGTCGAAGATACCCTTTATGACCAATCCCAGCAATGGCTTGTCTCCTTTGATGTGGTTTCACTGTACACCCAGATTCTGCAAGATGAAGCACTTGAAGCAATGGAATTCTTTTTAGAAGCCAGAACATGACCACACAGATTTCCCACGAGTTTCATCATACAACTAGCTGAAGTGGCACTCAAGAAAAATGTCTTCGGGTTTCAGGAGACATTCTACTGGCAAATCAAAGGGACAGCCATTGGTTGTCCCTTTGCTCCAGAGATGGCCGTACTTTATATGGCTAAGTTCGATGACAAATTTATCTATAACAACAACCCAATAAAGAAGAATCTTGGTCAATGGTATCGATACATTGATGATGTTTAGTGCCTCTGGAGTGGTACCGAGTCAGAATTAAACAACTTCCACGACTGGCTCAACCATCAAAATCTTGACATCCAATTAACCTTAACTAAGAGCCGAACAACACTAACTTTTTTAGATGTGGAGGTCTTTCTCCATCAGAACAAACTGGCTACTACGCTTCACAAAAAGCTGACAGACAAGAATGCCATTCTGCACTAATGCAGTTTCCATCCCAGGAATCTCAAAGACAACCTTCTTTATGGGCAATTACTCAGGATCCGAAGGAACTGTTCCCGCAATTATGATTTCTAAATACATGGAGAGGCGTTCTGCGAGCAGATGAAGGAATGGGGATACCCCAAAAAACTGTTGAAACATGCATTCAAACGGTCATGGTGCACACCAAGAGTGTCTTTGTTCATCAAAAAGATCAAACCCAAGATGGAGAATTTGGTGTGTGTTTCGACATATGGACCACACACAAATGCATTACGGTCAATTATACGAAAGAATTGGCACCTTATGCAGAATTCTGACCTTGTGATTGATGTCCCTCTCTTCGCTATGAAGAAGAATATGAGCATTGGACAAAGAATTGTAAGAGCAGACTTACCCCCTTCCAGCAGAAAAAAAGAACTCAGAACACTGTTCAATTTGAAGCCGTTGACGGGGCACCATAAATGTGGTACCTGCATGAATTGTAGTAACACGATAGTGGGTACTGACTTTATATACAACAATATTATGTGGACAAGGAAACAGTTCTCCAACTGTAAGACAAAAACCGTCATTTATTCAATTGTTTGTCCCTGCCCAAGAATTTACATTGGTAAAATTATGTAAGAGATTCATCAACGCGTAGCGCAGCACCGATCAAGGATAGAAAATAAAATTGTAACAGCACCTATGGTGAACCACTTCATTGACTGCAATCACCATGAACTTACGTTTAAATGGACTGTGCTATCTGTCATCAAACCATCACCAAGAGGGGGTGACACTGAGGCTTCACTGTTAAGAAAAGAAGCCTACATGATAGCTGTTTCAACAGCACCACCAAAGGACTGAATGAATTGTCAGAAATGGGTAGATGTTGAAACAGTTCCAGTCCTGGTTTTGAATTTCCTGTTTGCACCATGATTCAAACAATCTTTGGAAACATGCATATACATTTTAATACCAATGTACACACAAACCTTGAAAAAGATACATATGATCTATCCTCTCTTTGGATAAGATTCACTTGTTGCACAGTTTACTTTTCATAATTTCACAAACTCACTTAACCATAATGCAATGGGACCAGGTCACTCTTTAATCTTCCTGTGACCCGGAAGCGTTTTCGAGTGAGAAACTGGGAAGGAGACACAATGAGATGACTGGTACAGCCGATTACACAAGAAAGACTATGCAAACTTTCACAACACAGGTGCGCAAAATTTTTTAACAGAATAAGACACACGCTGACACGCCGGTTTCTGTTTTCACAGAGAGACGCGATGAAGTCCGTTTCTGTGTGAACTTTAAAGGAAGCAACCTTGTTTACCGCTTCATGAATTAAGCAGCGGAGCGGCCCCGTCTGGCTATTGGTAATTATTAAACCGACTGAGATCTGAAAGGAAGCATTAATGAAAACATCGCCGGCATGGCAAAAGTATGTGTTGTCTCTTGCCCTTAAAGCCATAATGTTTTTAATCAGATACTCTATTGATGTAGCACTCATCTCATCACAATCTTTTTGGAACGCCCTTCTGAAGCCCAACTAGGCTTCCAATTAACTGGCACCAAGCATTCCGATATCTGTAGTAAAAGCACCACCCGACTGGGGCAAGTAAGTGCCTTTTCTTGTTCCTTCCGTGACAAAATATTAACATTCACCAAACCATGTACATGACTGATGGTGGATCCGTTTTCATTCTAGATCGTGCCAACCTACATTTTAACTTGCCTCTTCTCGCCGGCAACGTGCAAATTTACTCCTCTATTCAAACAGGTACTTTTGAGAAAAATGATCCCATATTTTGAGTAATTGGGAAATTTCGAGTCTCTCCTCATCTATAATTCATGCCCCCATCCTTTGTTCCTTAGATAAACCAGTTCACACCCTGAAGAGAATCCCGCAAACCACCTTGGGGATCAAAACACGTCGGCATTAAACAACACGGGGACTTTCGCATTTAATTAAGTTTCCCACAGTAGAAATGTTCTTTGAATGGTCTCACTACTGGGTCTAATGTTTTTTCCCCCGTGGGTAGCAGCTTCTTAAATTGGTTACACAATGTGGATGGTAAAGGATGTCCTTGTAGCTGCTCCTTTTGTGAACCAAGACTGGTGAGATAATGTTTAGCTAAATCTTGTTATGTATCACTCTTCATGTATTGTTTGTTACATCACATTACCTCATCACAAAATCTGTATGTTTTTGTTTTATTTTTTTGACTTAATATGTATAATTTGTTCTTGACTAAAATGTATCCGCACTTACCTGACCTATGATTATATGCGGAGTAAAGTGCATAGAATGAAATAGCAAATAAATGCTTCAAGCCTATATCAATTGAATTGATGGCCTTAGGTCTGTTAAATTGGTTTAGCAGCATTAGAATGTGATGGCTAGGACACCTTTTCTCTTAGTGTAGTCTAGTTGGCATGCAGCAGTGACTGTGCCACCCACTCGGTAGCCTTTCAAACATGGTTCAGGCCTGCCATTGCAAAGCCTGTGTGTGTAGTTTTAAACTGCCATTTCAACCTGGCAAGTTCACCTACTTGCCAGGCCCAAACCTACCTTTTAATTACATGTAAGTCATCTCTAATGTAGGCCCTAGGTAGCCCCATGGACAGGGTGCAGTGTATTTAAAAAGTTGGACATGTAATGTTAAGTTTTACATGTCCTGGTAGTGAAATACTCTTAAATTAGTTTTTCAGTATTGCAATGCCTATCTCTCTCACAGATTAACATTAGGATAGCCTTAAACATCTTTTAAGTGTAATTTCCAAATGGAAGAAGATAGAAATTTTGAGTTTGATGTCTCTTAACTCACAATTTAGAATCACATTTAATGGCGAAGCCGGATTTGAAATTGTAAGTCTGACAATTCCAATTTTAGAAAGTTGGCAATTTCTTACTTTAACCATTTTGTGCCACTGCCTGCCTCTGAATACATGTCTGGGTTGGATGACAGCTGGACTTTGTGTATTCCCTCTAAACAATCACACAAAGGGAGAAGGGGTGTGACATTTGCACCCTGATGGCCCATGACCAGGCTGATGGGCCTTCCTGAGGTAGATTGGGAGGAATAAGCTACCACTGGCACCTGAGTAGGGCAGTGTCTGTTCCCACACAAAGAGCTGCATACCCCCATGTAGTGAGTCTGGAGCCAAGGCAGGACAGTTAGGGACCTTGTGATCCTAAAAGGCCTCTTGGAAGTCTCCCCCACTTCAAAGGCACATTTGAGTATGATTACTGGACCCCTGACAGTGCTGTAGGAGAGGCGTCTACTTTACTGACAGCATTGCTGTGTTGGCCTTCTGTCTGTTGATTGTTCTGCTGTAGGAGGGATTGCCACTTTGCTACCTGCTGAGATGTGCTTGCCTGCTTCTTCTTGCCTGGGAGTGAGAGGAACAAGAGCTGTTCTCTACATCCTTGAACCCAAGATTCTCCAAAGGCTTGCCTCCTGTTTTCTAAAGTCTCAGGGTGAGGAAATATGAATTTTGTGATCAGTTATGTCCCCTATCGTAGACCCCAACGGCTCCATGTGCATGCTATAAGTACATGTATGTTCCCTCCTGCTCCAGTTCTGAAGACGCAAATATATGTGCGTCCACCGTCAACATGTCCTCTTTCAGATCCGCCATGAATGGGTCAGATATTCCATTCTTAAGTATGAAATGCCACCGACTTTATGTGGTTCACTTTCCACATTTCACAGATTCAGGCGAGTAGGCCCGAATTCTGTCATCAAGCCTTTTCCTGCCTTCAGCCTCTGAAAGCTCCAGTCTGAGCCTGCATCTGTGACCATGAACTTTGTCTTACTCCTTGCGCGGCTAACGGTGCCTGATCCAGCCTGTCGCCTGCCAAAAACTGTATTTCACCTTCAAGATTATCTCCTCCGCTCCCCATCCGATGCATTCCTGTCTAGTAGTTTAGGTAAACACTCCTCCAGCTACCGTGCAAAGGGGCCAGGCCTCGCTGTCCTCATGCAAGTAATTCATAGCCCCGTTACCATGGAATATTCCTACCCCCTCGCATCTAGTGTAGACACTTAGACGCTTGTACACGCACTAACAGTCAGTATAGTCAGTATAGAATAAGATTCTATCCTAAGAGACCTTTCCTTTTGGATAACACAGTTCTTTAAACATAGGATATTAGATATGATTTGGAATTAGGTTGACATAACCCCAGACTTCTGTCTCCACATGTAGAGCTAAATGTCAAGTCCCCTTCACCCTCTAGTTGCACGTCAATCACACGTCATGCGGCTGCGTGCGCATCTTTGCCAAACATTTCTGCTGACATTGCAGGATTCTTTTATGGATCCACCCACTTGTGACATCATGTTTAATGACGTTTCTTGAATTACGCCCTCTATAAGCTACGTATGCACCTTTTATCAGCTGTTACGCCTCTTGCATCTGTTTCACTGTAATGTATTTTCTATAAAACTGCCTATCTGTTAATAATATATGCTCCCTTTCTTCCTGAACTTTCGTGGTGATGGAATAGAAGGCCCACAATTCGAATTGTCTTCCTTTTTATAGGAATAAAGCATTTTTAAACCTCTAATACCACGGATTCTGCCTCTTATATTTACTGAGTTATTCTTGATAGACTTTACCGCATAAAAAATAGTACCGGTAACGAAATATTTACCACATAAATTGGCGCCCGAACAGGGACACTTTCTCATCTCACGCGCCGGCGGTGCGTTGCAGGCCCGGTCTCCTGCCACAGCTGAACGGACAAAAACGCGTACCTGCAGGATTTCCTGTATCTCCCTCCGGCCAAGCGGGGACGACTGAGGCTGCGATCAACACCCAGACGAGGCGGTGAGAAGTGCGAAGTATCCCGACCAGAGCCTAGCTGAGAGAGCAAGATCCGAGGTATACAGAGTCCCGCCAGGTTCCGAAGTTCCGAGTCCAGTCGAGTCGAGTCCAGTCCGGTCCAGTTTCAGTTCCGTTCCGAGGCCTTCCGTTCCGAGCTACCCGGTGAGTACCATTACTGGGGAGGCATTTTACGTGCACATAGTCTGTGCCGGTCAAGACGGGTTTGGGTACACAAATCCGGTCTGCACTGTTTCAGCAGTGTATCTGTACTGTTTAGCAGTATATATAGTAATATAGTATGTCTTGCATATAAATAAGTATTATCTAGTGTCAGTATAATGTCAATAACTAGTTTTCTATTAGTTATCATTGTTCGTTAAAACTGTTAAGCGTTAAATGTTTTAATACGTTCTATATAATATGGTGTGAATGACTGTTCATTATTGTGTTTTCTTGTATAAAGTGTGTTCTAGAAACAAAATCTAAAAATGCCGCTCTTTTCGAAACTAAGACAGATCAAAACTAGAAAAGGTGTACTCGAAGAAGCTGTTCCCATTCCACCTAGGGATACTCCAGGATACTTTATGTATCATAAGCATGGTCTAGATGCCGTATTATTTCTTGATTTATGGGTGGATTACACCAAACAATTACCAGAGAGTCAGAGATGGCCCGCAGCGGGGACCTGGGATGCAGATTGCATCATGAGAGTAGAAGAAGAATTATGGAAAAAGAAAGCCAGACAGTCACAGAAAGATGCCATTGAATTATGGCGTAAAGAATCATACAGACGTACAGAAAAAGCACACAGACAGGAAGAGAAAGGTAGAGAGAATTCAAATAAAACTCGAGAAAATCTATTACTTGAGGAAGGTACCCGAGTGAAATCAGAACAAGTAGATAGACAAAGAAACGCCCTTATGAATGGTATGTATCCACTTCTGGCCGAAGGGTTACCTAAGGCTACTCCGGAAATACCAAAAGACTTGCCACCTCCATTGTTTCCGATAAAAGCACATCCCAAATCACATCCCAAAACAGCAAAGGACGTTTTTCTTTCGTCCTATTTAGATGACGCAGCTCCCGAGTATGCTAATGCCATACCACCCACACCGCTTGCCGATGGTGTTCAACACCAAGAGCATCCGTCTGTATCCCCGCAATTACAAACTCCTACACAAGTTCCAACAGACCCGTCCGTTTCTACAGTTTTTCCCGCATCTACAATCTCCATCCTACGCCCAACGAATCCTTTCGTGCCTAGCACCTCAGACGGCGCTACAGGAGGTACGACAGACATGTTTGCCACTCCGCCGCGAAATAAACAGACTCTTAGAGATTTAGCCCTCCAACGTACGCCCAAACTAGCAACTCCCGACATGCTTAAGGAACTTCTAGTAGATTGTAGATATGATCCTGTGCCCGGTAAACGGGACGAAATGCTGCTGTCATCATTACGTATTCGACGAGCTGCAAATATATTTAACGAAGCTACCAGGAATGACTACACATTTAGAAAATATGTATCACTTTGTCCAGTCAGGGCGAAGTCCTGAAAGTATTAGCAGAGCCATGGAGTACCAGAAAGCGGAGGTACAGGGACAACTGTTACGTTTCCTCATAAACTGTGTAATCAGAAATCAAGACCGGCCTGGGGTAAATCCGGAAGAAATGCAAAAACTTGTCACTTGGGGTCAGAATATATCAGAAGGGAGACATGATAAACAGTTATGTATAGTCGCTATGTACCGAAAGATCCGCAAAGAAGTAGAACGAATACACGAAGAAAGATTAGAGGTAGACGCCGCTAACCTAAACAGAGAAGAGGAGGAGCAAGAGTCAGAGCAAGTAGAAACGATAGCTTATGTAGGTAGAGGAAGACCCCATAATAATACCAGAGGTTTTAATGATCCGGTACGTCCAATACGTCCAGAATATAATAGACATTTTCCAAACCCTATGTTAAATACAAAATCCCCCGAACACTTATTCCAAGCCGCTGATAAATTACTCCGAGATCGAAGGGGGTACCACATGCTCGATTCCATGGACGAACAAGAATTAGCCAGGTCAGCAGTACAATGGGCTGACAGTCCCAGCGAATACAATGACGATGTACTTGCACACACGTTTCTGAATCTAGATCCATATGAACAACGTTTAGCTAGTATATACATGATTCAACACCTCCTTATATTATATAAAAGCCAACACTCCGATCCAGGACCCTTACCTGACATATTGACAGAACTACTCACGAACATATGGAAAGGGTCAGGTACTGATTTAATTAAAGAAATACTAGAATCCCGAAACCAATATTTAAATTTCGTGTGCCCAGAACACGTTCCAGTTCCCATAATGGGAAGAAAAATGTATCACATAGATAGACAGAACCCGTTACGAGAAGTACACCCAATTAGAGGTGCCGGTGATAATTTTACACGCGTATTTGTGTACACACCTATAACTAAATTAGAATTATTAGAAATGAAGAAAGTAGTACCCAGCCATGACAAGGACCCAGCAGGTTTCCACCGTGAGATAAAAGACATGTTACTCATGGGAGAGTATACCTACCCCGACATTATGAAAATATTAAAAGTCCTACTACCCGCCGGTGTTTATGAAAAACTCAAAGAAAAAGAATGGGAGGTGGGAGACCAAAAGATAGATTGGACAGCATTAGAAAACGAAGAAAAGGCCCGAGCTGCAGGAGCAGGGCTTGGGGAAAAGACAACAGCACTAGCAGGATTACTAATACAGGTATTACCACGTTTATTAACTACGAAAAAGGAAGACTGGGGTGCAATCTCAGCCTGTAAACAAAAGCCAGACGAAGATACTAGTGATTTCTATTCCCGATTTGAAAAATGTTTTGGTATAAATAGTGGCATAAAAGCCAGTAGTGAGTCATACCCACATCTGTTTGTGACAAAATTAGTTGAAAATTCTCTGATACAAGTTAAGAATAGAGTATTGAAATTCGAAAGTACCTGGCAAGGTAATACCCCATCACAGATGCTACAGATGTTACAATATCATCACAATAGAATTAGAGAAGAACAAGAACACGAACAAAGACGTATGAAAGATACAAAAATAAAAATGCTTGTTGCACAGTCAGTTCCAGCCGATAGTCATCAAAAAGGTGATTCCGCAGGCTCTGCGAAAGGGACATGCAACTATTGTAAACAACCAGGGGCCATATGTAGAAAGCAAAATTGCGATCGCAAACGCCGAAATTCGCCGAATTTCGGCGTTTGCGATCGCAATTTTGCTAAGTGGGATGTAGGAAGGAAAATCTGCATGCAAAATAAGGAATCGCAAAAATTTGCGATTCCTTATATTGCAAATGCATTTAAGGAATCCCAAATAGCAATTCCTTAAATGCAATGTAGAAAGCACCCAAGTTGTGCTATTTTGGCTTAAGGAATCGCAAATTACCACCAACTTCAGGTTGATGGTAATTTGCGATTTCTTTCAATAATGCAGTTTTTTGCATTATTCAAAGTGCCATGTGGCACACATACATGCCCTTTGGGCATGTATGTGCGCCACATGTGCACCCATGCTCATTACAGGGGTGCAAAAGGGTGTCATGTTGACACCCTTGCACCCTTGAAATTGCATTCTCAATTTGCGATTCTCTAATTGAGAATCGCAAATTGAGAATGTCTTCCTATTCATTCCTATGGGCCTTTTAGCCCATAGGAATGAATGGCAAGGTATTCCTTATTTGCGATTCTCAATTAGAGAATTGCAAATAAGGAATAGGTGGGATTCGCAAACAAAATTGCTAATCCTACCTACATAGCGTTTTGCTATTCTCTAATTGCGATTCCCTAAAAATTGCAATTAGAGAATCGCAAAACACAGCCTACCTACATATGGCCCCAGGTCATTATATACACGATTGTCCAGTCCTGAAACATAATATTGCTACAGGTAGAACACATGAGAGACCACGTCCACCTAGACAGGATCAGAACCAACAACAAATCCCTCAGCATGCACAACCTAGGTTAGCTCCGCAACAATTAGCTCCGCAACAGGGAGCTCCACAACAGACTATAGCACCACCACAAGCGCAGCCCATTGCTGCAACACAAGCAACGACACAACAGATGTATCAGTATGCACAAGCAGATTATCCCGATTATCAGCGATACTCATGAGATAGCCTAGAGAGGGAAGTTGGCTTACCCCTTATTGAGGTTCCTGTAGACCAAGAGGGACCTTATGTACATAGCAAATTATTAGGGGAAGACAGAAAGTTTTTACTTGATACAGGGGCAAGCAGAACAACTATAAGACGTAGTGAAGTTCCAGGGGCACCCCTCTCAGGCTCACAGAATATTTCCCTTGGATTCTCAGGAAAACCTATAATTAATGATGTGACACAACCTCTTCCACTTACGATTGGTCCATTGACACGTACTACAGATTTATTGCTTACTAAATCATGTCCAGAAAACTTGTTAGGCATAAAAACATTGAAAGCTCTAGGAGCTATAATATGTTGTTCTCCGGAAGGAGTACGACTATTTTTACGTGACTTTAAAGGTCACTACGTGTCCAGAGACATGGATCACCGACTGCAGAATTTACCTACACATTTATGGGCACAAGGCCCCACTGATGTTGGTTGCATGAACATTACACCATATCGAGTTACACTGAAAACAGGAATAGTACTACCACGAATGCGACAATACAAGTTACCCCCCGATGCTGTTGTGGCTTTGCTGCAAATCATTGACGAGCTCATTACACAAGGAGTGGTTGTCGAAACTGACTCCAATGTATGTAATTCTCCGATAATTCCGATTCTTAAAAGAACGGATCCAAAAGCTCCACCAGTATATCGATTAGTTATTGATCTGCGCGAATTAAATAAATGTATTGTACCACAATACCCTGTGGTTCCCGATATCTCTTCATTACTCACAGCTATTGACGCAGAAGCTACGTTCTTCACTGTAATTGATCTCAAGAATGCTTTCTTTAGTGTCCCAATCGATCCGGAAAGTCAATATTTATTCGGATTTAGTTTAAATGGACGAAGTTTTAAATTTACACGCGCACCTCAAGGATTTACAGAAAGCCCCAGCATCTATAGCCAAGCACTGAAACGAGAACTTGACAGTATCCACATGCCAGTTAACACTGCCTTGCTTCAATATGTCGATGATCTGCTGATCACCGCCCGAAGCGAACCTGAATGTGAAAAAGCGTCACTGACGGTTTTAAAATTTTTGGCTGACAAGGGGCACAAGGTGTCCCCTTCTAAGCTGCAATTCTGTGTCCAGCGAGTTGTTTACCTTGGGCACTCGCTGTCCAAGGAGGGAAGGCAGCTTACACCCGACCGCATCCAGTTAATCGCTAACATGCCACCACCCAAGACACAAAAGGAGGTGCGGGCTTTTATAGGCCTCACTTCATACTGTAGGCAGTGGATCCCTCAATATGCATTTCTAGCAAAACCACTCATCCAGTTGACAACACAGGAGGCAGCCACATCGACTGTCCTCCCTTGGACTCAAGAACATACACACGCCTTTGAAAGCTTAAAGAAAGCTTTATGCCAAGCACCTGTCCTAGCAACACCATGTTACAGCAAACAGTTTACACTCTTTGTTACAGAACGCGAAGGTACTGCCTTGTCAGTACTCACTCAGGAACAAGTAGGATCACATAAACCATGTGCTTATTTCTCTAGTACATTAGATCCAGTAGCTCAGGCTCTTCCTGCGTGCCTGAAATCAGTGGCAGCAACAGCTTTAGCAATCAGACAAAGCGATGCCATAGTGTTAGGACATCAATTGACAGTACAAGTACCCCACGCAGTAGAGGTTCTCTTGAACCGCACACAAACACAACACTTGACTATAGCGAGACTCACCGGTTACGAATTAACATTGTTTCAGCCACATATAGAAATTAGACGTTGTAATACGTTAAATCCTGCCACACTGTTACCAGTGAGCGGAACAGATCCATTGGCACATGATTGTGTTGAAGTTATTACTATCACGACGAAACCCAGACAAGACTTGACAGACATCCCTTTGTCAGATCCAGACTTGACATTGTATGTAGATGGGTCATGTATGAGAACAAGTACAGGAGAGCTAGTGGCCGCTTACGCAGTCACAACAGACACTGAAGTCATTGAAACAAATTGTATTAACACTTTGTCAGCTCAAGCAGCAGAGCTCACCGCTCTGACACAAGCCTGTATTCAAGCCACAAACAAAAAGGTCAACATATACACAGATTCACGTTATGCCTTCGGAGTCGTCCATGACTTCGGCGTACTGTGGCGAGAGAGAGGTTATTTAACTTCTCACGGTGCCCACATCCAACACGGACCCCTCATTCAAGCCCTATTAGATGCGATTCATCTACCTACTGAAATATCGATTATGAAATGCAAAGCCCATACAAAAGTTACCGATATCATTTCTCAGGGTAATGACCTAGCTGACAGAACAGCTAAACAGACTGCTCAGAATCAGACTCTCACAATTGACGCGACAAAGACAATAGTCCCGACACTAACACATTGCATGACAGTTAAGGATCCCGCCCTTGATGTAATTGACATACAGACACATGCTACACCAGAAGAAATAAAGAAATGGACTGAATTAGGAGGGATCCAAACAGATCAAGGATGGATGACGAAGGAAAAATCTATATGGTTTCTTCCCGACTCAATGGTCCAAGTCATCATTAACACTATACATAGTCCAGCGCACCTAGGAGAAAAAGCTATGCTAGACAGTATTCAACACATTTGGTTCAACAAACACTTGCGAGCCGCAGCTAAACAAAAGGTTCGTACCTGTATGATATGTTGTCAGTTTAATCCAGGTAAAAGCATCCCCGTAGAACAGGGTGGATTTCAAACTCCCGATCATGCTTTTGAAGTCCTCCAGATGGATTATATCCAGATGGAACGATGTTGAGGATTCAAATATGTTCTCGTAGTTGTCTGTGCTCTTTCCCGTTGGACAGAAGCATACCCGGTTTCAGATTACACTGCCCCGACTACTGCCAAACAGTTAGTTCGAGAATTCTTCCCACGGTACGGTTTACCACGTGTTGTCTACTCAGATAACGGCCAGCCGTTCTCATCCGAACTAATGAAACACGTTTCCCTTCTATTAGGCTATCAATGGAAATTTCACTGTGTCCGACATCCCGAGGCAGCAGGTCTCGTAGAACGCCATAATCAAACTTTGAAAATTAGATTGTCCAAAATATGTAGAGAAAAAGGAGTCGATTGGATAATAGCCTTACCAGTTGCGCTCTTTTACATGAGAATGGTAGCACATTCTCGAACAGGGCTATCCCCGTATGAGGTGATCTTCGGTAGACCACCAAATATGTGGGGGACGCCTATACCTCGTAAAATCACTGACGTTGACTGTAATATGCTGACAGATTACCTGGCTTCCTTGATGTCTGCACTACAATCTTGTAGTTCACAGGTATCCGCAGCTTTTCCCGACAATACTGAGGTGAAGCCCCATGACGTGGTTCCTGGTGACCTGGTGCTGGTCAGGAATTTTGACCGGAAGACCCAACTGGATCCTAGGTGGAAGTCACCGAAGTTGGTTTTACTCACCACAAGGACAGCCGTGAAAATCGAGGGAAGAAAAGGGTGGTTGCACTCGAGTCATATCAAGAAATTTTATGGACTACCACCCAGTGTAGATACACAACCCTGTATTTCCTCAAAGACAGACTCAAAGCTCCCCTTGGTTGAGCAATCGAACTCAGAAATTTATAAACTAAAATTGAGGTCTAGTAAGTCAGATAATTTGATTGTTTAAGTCCTCTCCAAGGTGAATCGGTTGAATTTGTCTCTGACATGTATCCTCTAGACCGGAATAGAGAAAGAAATCAGCGAAAGCAGCTGAAAAAGCATGCGTATTGTAAATCACTTCGTAGTCACTGTACAGTAACATTATTAATTTTGTTTTTTCTAAGTCTTCTGATTATTATTTTTAGCATACTATTGCACATGTATTACCCTATTCTTAAACGTGCTTATAATATAACTGCAGAACATTCTTTTAGCGAATTTCCTCCACATGAGTTGTCATATAGATTTGCGCTGCGCAACAACACATTCATTAGTATGCTACATCATTCCCATCAAACCAGCAATGCCACAAATTGTTGGATATGTGGCCGACTCCCTCCCTATCAGAACTATAAGGGAGTCTTGCCCCTCTTTCCCTATCCGTTCACACACAATGGCTCCTGTGGAGCATGGTTTAGTTTGATTAACACCCTAGATTCAAATTCCGCAGTTTATCAAGACAACTGGGTATGGGGAAACCTGAACCTAGTTTTACTTAAAGTCTGCTACCCTAACAAGGAGGGACTTCCCAAAAGAACAGGAACTGATCTAGAAAATGAAGTATATGGATTAGGTAACTTTACACTTAACCTCATGATTCTGAACGTTGAATCTGAAGCTACACCAATCTTGCCCGCCATGTCAGTATTCCCAGTAAAAGGGGAATTATGTATAAGAAAGAATGGTTCCATACACATGGGCCATAGTAA
Organism: Triturus cristatus; assembly: GCF_964204655.1. Taxonomy (NCBI): domain Eukaryota; kingdom Metazoa; phylum Chordata; class Amphibia; order Caudata; family Salamandridae; genus Triturus; species Triturus cristatus. Next base: position 615,534,074 of record NC_140587.1, read on the forward strand.
ATGCACCACTGTAATAAAATTCAGTGATCAAGGCAAGTCTACATTTAGAGCTTCCCATCATTCCTACTTCATATGTGGCCAGACCGCATATATATGTCTACCTTTAGATTGGGATGGTACCTGTTACATAGCATTCCTTCTGCCACCTGTTTTCCTAGCTCCTCCTGATTATCATAGAAATACTCATTTAGTACACAATAGACAGCAGAGAGATCTCCCAATTGTCGATTACACTGAAACGGCATGGGAAAAATACACAGATTTCAATAAAGGTTTCTTTCCCTATATAGGTACAGTCACTAATAGTAAGCTGATACGTAGATTAACAAGAACCCTTGAAGCAGTAGTGAATGAGACTATTTCCGCCTTAGGCAATTTAACAGAAGAGCAGTCTGCTATGCGGATTGTTGTGCTTCAAAATCGTCTTGTCCTTGACGTCATCCTGGCCGATAGGGGCGGAGCTTGTAGGGTCATCGGATCAAGTTGTTGCATTTTCATACCAGAAAATTCACCGTCTGTATATAAAGCCATAACCCGCCTTCATAAGATTATAAGCCAGATACACCAGAGTCCAGGCACCTGGACTTGGTCCGGTTGGTTCTGGGGCATGTTGTCAGCCTGGGGATGGAGAATACTATCCTTCCTAGGTATTGGCTTTCTCATACTATTCAGTTGCTGCTTATGTCTACAATGTGGGCCAGCGATTTGTGGTCTGTGTGCCACCTCGTGTATCCCACCTCCAAGTTTTCATTCGAGATCCCGGAAGAAGAAAGAAGAACAAATGATGCTATATGAACAGATCGATGGATTGATGAAGATCGATATCTCCTAAGGGTCCGAAGGGGACAAGGAGGGAATGAGGAAATATGAATTTTGTGATCAGTTATGTCCCCTATCGTAGACCCCAACGGCTCCATGTGCATGCTATAAGTACATGTATGTTCCCTCCTGCTCCAGTTCTGAAGACGCAAATATATGTGCGTCCACCGTCAACATGTCCTCTTTCAGATCCGCCATGAATGGGTCAGATATTCCATTCTTAAGTATGAAATGCCACCGACTTTATGTGGTTCACTTTCCACATTTCACAGATTCAGGCGAGTAGGCCCGAATTCTGTCATCAAGCCTTTTCCTGCCTTCTGCCTCTGAAAGCTCCAGTCTGAGCCTGCATCTGTGACCATGAACTTTGTCTTACTCCTTGCGCGGCTAACGGTGCCTGATCCAGCCTGTCGCCTGCCAAAAACTGTATTTCACCTTCAAGATTATCTCCTCCGCTCCCCATCCGATGCATTCCTGTCTAGTAGTTTAGGTAAACACTCCTCCAGCTACCGTGCAAAGGGGCCAGGCCTCGCTGTCCTCATGCAAGTAATTCATAGCCCCGTTACCATGGAATATTCCTACCCCCTCGCATCTAGTGTAGACACTTAGATGCTTGTACACGCACTAACAGTCAGTATAGTCAGTATAGAATAAGATTCTATCCTAAGAGACCTTTCCTTTTGGATAACACAGTTCTTTAAACATAGGATATTAGATATGATTTGGAATTAGGTTGACATAACCCCAGACTTCTGTCTCCACATGTAGAGCTAAATGTCAAGTCCCCTTCACCCTCTAGTTGCACGTCAATCACACGTCATGCGGCTGCGTGCGCATCTTTGCCAAACATTTCTGCTGACATTGCAGGATTCTTTTATGGATCCGCCCACTTGTGACATCATGTTTAATGACGTTTCTTGAATTACGCCCTCTATAAGCTACGTATGCACCTTTTATCAGCTGTTACGCCTCTTGCATCTGTTTCACTGTAATGTATTTTCTATAAAACTGCCTATCTGTTAATAATATATGCTCCCTTCCTTCCTGAACTTTCGTGGTGATGGAATAGAAGGCCCACAATTCGAATTGTCTTCCTTTTTATAGGAATAAAGCATTTTTAAACCTCTAATACCACGGATTCTGCCTCTTATATTTACTGAGTTATTCTTGATAGACTTTACCGCATAAAAAATAGTACCGGTAACGAAATATTTACCACAAGGGGCACAAAAGACTTCTTGCAACTTTGCTGGTGCTGTGTAACTCTGCCACCTGTGAGTTCTACCATTCCCTGAAGTGCCCCCTTCAGTCCTGGGCCTCAGACGTGAGTCCTGCAGCTGCTTCTGCAAAATCAATGCATCGTCAACACTGCACCAATAGGAACTGACACATTGCCCACTGCTGCAGTGCCGATCCAAGGACATCCCTGTGCGGCTCGACACATTGACCTGACATCAAGAAGGTTCAACAACGAGGACTCAGCCCCGATACTTTGACACCGCCTGCGAGGCTCGACGATGACACAAGGCCAAGTCGTCAACACCGTCTGTGAGGCTTGACTCTGAACAATCGACCAAACTGCGTGGAATAGACCAATGTATCATGCTCTCGACGTTGACGCTTTGCTCTATACAAGATACTTTTTCAGTAGACCCTGCGTGGGTTCTGTAACTGGCCTTCCCTCCATCTCGGTCAGCCTGAGATTTGGATTTGCACCAGTCCCTCACGACCTCAAGTAACCTTTTGACCATAGTGACTTCTAAGCACTGTTTTCGCATTTAGCGGCACATGCATCAAAAATATGTTTTGCAATTCCTTAATAGTATATATTAAGAAATCGCTTTTAAGGAATCGTAAAACTGTATGCATCAAGAAATTAGCTATATTTTAGCGAATCTGCAAATTTCGCGAATTCAAATTACGATCCGGCTATTACCGAATCGGTAAGAGCGAATCCGCTGTCACAGAATCATTAATAGCAATTTACCCATATTGCTGCATTGGGATGACATCCCAACCAGGAAGTGAATCAGGGAATGCATACACCTGTTCACAGTGAGAGTCAGAGGAGGAGGCAGACTAGTGGAGCTGCTTTGTTCAGCTATTGAGGAGATCGGCCTTGGTTCATCTCCTTGACCGTCACCTACCCAGCCGGACTTTGGGCACAGTTTCTCCCCGTCTCCCTGTCTTGCCCAACCCCCCCATCTAATTTCCATAACTCTGCTTTTTCCTTGTCTCCTAGGTTTTGATTGCGCTTGAACAAATGTAACATGTTTGCCTGTAATCCTGATCCTCATGTAAAGCGCTCTGATACCTCTGGGTCTAGCCAGCGCTATATAAAACTCAAATAAATAAATAAAATAAAGAAATAAAGAAACAAGCTGATTTTGCAGCAGAATCTGTTTGGAAACAACAACATGGCCACAGAAAAAGCGGACAACAAAGGTGAAGGAAGGAAAAGGAAGCTGAAATTCAGCGAGAAGGAACTGGAAATCCTCATTGAGGAAGTGATGTTGAGCCATGATAAGCTTTTTGGAAAACTGTCCCTGCAGGTTGCAGAGCCTGTGAAAAGAAAGATCTGGCTGGGCATCCAGGCAAAGGTAAATGCTATGGGGGTCACACAGCACTCAATTGCCCAGCTGCGCAAGCGCTGGTACGACCTGTGCAGCCTAGCCAAAGAGAGAGTGGCAGCAAGGCTGGCAGATGCAAAAAGAACTGGAGGGGGACCATCTGCGGGATGTTCAAACACACCCCTGGAGGACAGTTTGAAAAAATTGACAGCAATTGGTACTGATTTTGAGTCTCTGTTGTGCAGAACGCCGAACTCCGCTTCCCGTTGCAGTAGCCCTGCCATACGCCACACGCCACACGCCAGCGTCAGCATCAGCGTCAGGGGCAGCGCCAGTACCAGCGCTTTAGCGCTGACGAGGAGAAGGCGACGAGGAGAATGACGTGTGGAGCTGGCTGGTAGCGGCCGGTGCGGCAAAACGCAAAAACGCAGCTCGGCTTGGCAGCTTCACAATACAGATATGGGCACGGGCACGGGAAAAACGGCGCGCACAACAGAGGTAAGTGCCGATTCTGGGGAGCCTAGGAAAACTGCACTGCACTGCACTAAAGGACTGGTTGAAGGTTTGCTGGACTGTTCGAAGGATTGAAGGATTGTAGCCTTTTAAAGAGCAAGGACCTAATTTGGGAGATTGTAGAGTTTGTAATCCCTAATCAAGCATCAGGGATGGCCCACAAGATAACCAAAAATAACCTGGAGCATAAACTGAGGTCAAGAGCGATCTCAGTTAATCCGAGTGCCTCAGATGAAAGTGGAGAGAGCCCTGAGCCGGGCCCAGAGAAGGGGCAAAGAAAAGAGCAAAGAGAAGCATGGCCGTAAGCAAAAAACAGGGTTGAACCGCCTCAAAGTCGTTAAAAGAATTTGTGGGGAAACATTTCAAAAAAGTTTTTCACCAGCAAAGACCCTTGACATAGAAATAATAGAGGCCACACCTCTGAATGAGAGTGTGAGTAAGAGTAGGAATGGGAACATCTCCCTACCTCTTGAGGATCACACAACTGAGTCGATAATTCTGACTAATCCGTCTCTACAGCTCCTACTATCGTCACCACGGTTGTCCTCTTCACCACGAGCTCTTTTAACTTATGACCCGGAGACAGGACACCGGGATAGCCCAATTTCAAAGGAGGACACACGGATAGAAGAAGAGAATATACCCGGTAGAGAGCCAGGGCTAAGAAGAAATAAAAAACAAAATCCGCTTGAGAACCAGAAAACAGTGATAGAACAAAGCGTGGAACTGAACTTAACCCCTGAATTAAATTTGGAATTTTCTGCAACGCCCGCTTCATCGATGCTGGACCTTATGCTAATATTACAGAGAACTCTACAAGGGCTTCTAGAAGTTACGCTGTCAAACAATGACATTTTAAAAGTACAAAAAAAGTACCTAGCTAAGATAAAGGGTGAGCTACAGGGGATTAGATGCCAAATGCCATCTATGGTAAAACCTGTCCCAGACACCGATCCACAGCCCTTGGTAGAGGAATACGCCGAATCAGCTGACTTACCTAAAGAAATACATGAGATTTACATTTCAAAACGGCCAATGAGAGTAATAAGAAGTGGCGAAGCCTCCAGATTTGGGCAAGCAAATAGAGTGGGGCGAGTAGGAAGGAAACCACAAAAAAAGGGGAGCAACAAGCTAGTGAAAAGATCAAGGGTGGTTGAGGCGAGAGGTGGGGATAGGGTGCAAGAATTTAAGTCACTCTACCCCATTAGGAGTATAACGAGGAAGAAAACCCCAAAGAAACAAAACATATGGGCGCAATTAGATAGTAACCCAAGTACGCAGGAGAAACAAGTTAGGAATAAACTCCCAATTCAGCCTAAAAATCCCGGTATTCGGCCAGGTCACGACTTCAGCCCGGGAATTCTAGGGAGGTAGGAATTAGTAGGCCAAACAATCAGATAAATAAGGTACACATGACACAACAGCTGGCATTAAAAGGGGTAAGGAAGGAGGGTAAAGAGAATAAGTGGCTATACTTTGAACCAATCCCAATAGGTAAAGGGGGTAAGAAGTTAAGGAAAGGTTGCCGCTAAACGGGTCACAACTTCTGCAAGCGTTTGCCAAGTGCCCAAATTTGAAAGGTATAGGATCAAACGACTTAAGACAAGTGGGATTTAGGCAAAATATAGAAGGAAAGGATGTGACCAGAGTATTGATGTATTCGGATCTGGTAAAGATTATGATCGAAAAAGCGGTGAGTGAGGTACAGAAAGAAGGGATACGGATAATATCCGAAGAGGAAGTGCAAATAGAAGTAGAAGGGAAAGAGCGGCAAGGAAATAATTTTTTAAGGTGCCATGCAGGATTAAGTAAGAGACAGGTAAGGATAATCGACCTGGAAGAAGATGAAGGAGTTGACTTGGGAAATCTTAAAATAGTAGCAAATAATTCAGATGTGGAAAATTGGTGGGGAAACTGGAGCCAGGGATCATGCCACGAAGGTCCCTCAAACAGGTATACTGAGAGGCGTGGGAGGAAGGATCCCTGGATGACGTCGAATAGGTAACGGGTACGCCGCGTGGCATAAGAATAGCCTCCTGGAACATAAATGGCCTCAGAGATCAATCTAAACAAGAAAATATAAGGGAATTAGGAAAAAACACCGAGATCATCTGTATACAGGAAACTTGGCTATGCGACAAGACCCCGACATTCAATGGTTTCCGATTAACCACTTAGCAAAGAAGCAAAGATTTGGGCACCCAGCGGGGGAATAATGACATTGCTGTCAACCAAAATAGTGAAAAAGGTGACCCAAAATAACTGTAAAATGTAAATGACTGCTTGCATGTAGGGTAACTTTATCTGCCACCGACAAATGAATACAATGATGCTTTTAAATGTATATATGCAATGGGGTACCAGAGAGGAATATGCTGTCGAAATGGGGTATTTCAAAGAAGGTATGGATACAATCTGTGAAAAGTATGGTATGGATCTGATCATACTAATGGGCGATTTTAATCATAAATTGCACCCAAAGAAAGTAGATTGTTGGTTCCAAGAACTGCAGGAGGCTTATGATAAAATACAAGCAACTTTCACAGACTGTGTGTCTACATCCAATGATATTCAGCTGGGAAACTATTTGGGGACTAAAAGCCTCTTTTGTCTAAACGGAAGATCAACCTTAGACTGTCCAGCAAAGAAAACATTTAAATTAGGCCCGCAAAATTGCCCAATAGATTATGTATTTACGACACCCTGGAGTTTTCATTTAATTAAAGGTTTTAGGATTACTAACAGAGAAGGGAGTGACCATAACCTTTTAGAACTAGATCTCCTAAATGTTCATTTGAACCCCTGTAACAAAGTTATTGAACAACAGGTGGGATACCCCAGGCGGATCACCACAAGGCTAACAGAAGAATATGTAGCCCGGCTAGTAAAATTGCAGCAGAACTTAGATCTGGGCACAGTAAGTGGCCAGGGCTTGGATTGGTATGTGAGTAAAATTGAAGAAGTGGTCCAAAGCCTCAGCGATGGCCTGAGGAAAGACAAAATAAATGATAAAATTAACAAAAGAAAGCCGGAGAGACAAGGAAGGTGGTTCACAAAGAAATGTTTGGAAAAGAGGAGAAAATTGAGGAGAACAACACGTAGCCTAAGCATAAAGTATGATCACGGTAGGGTCGATATTCTCACGAAACTAAAAAGAGAATATAATATGTTAATTAGGAGGGCAAAAAGAGATTATAAAGAAGCTTGTTGGACAAAGCTGCTTGAGGCAATAGAAACAAAGAATATACGCCAGTTCTGGAAACTAGTCCAATCAGCAGTGGATCGCCCAGCGGACACAATGAACTGTGTGGTAGAAGAAGCAGCTTGTGAGGGATATTTGCTGGAATTATATAGCTCAGGTAGAGAACCGGAAGAGGGTTTGCAACCGGATTGGAGCGGTCTGGTAGCAGTTTTAAAACCCGACTTTTCGGCCTCTGAAGTGAAAAACACGATAAAATGTTTGAATTTAACAAGGGCAGCTGGACCAGACATCCTCCCTGCCCTGATAATTAAAACCCAGTTGGACTGGTGGGCAGAGTTCTTTGCTAAGATGTTCCAAGTTATTTTAGAAACTGGGAAGTTCCCCAACAATTGGAAGGGTGCAATAATAAGGCCCATACACAAGAAAGGTGATTTGCAAGCCCCAAAGAACTACAGATTAATTAATCTGATAGATATTGGGGAAAAGATCTTCGCAAATATAGTAGTAGGTAAACTAAAAGATTGGGCGGACCAGAACTCAGTGGTACCAGTTGAACAGGGGGGATTCAAAGAAGGTCATTCAACCATAGACCATTGTTTCGCCCTCTGGGCACTTGCCCGGAAATCAATAGAACAAAAGGGGAAAATGTATTGTTGCTTCGTTGATTTTCGGGCAGCCTTCGACCTAGTGGATCACAAGAGCTTATGGGAGTGCCTGATAAAATATGATATACCGGAAGGCCTACTGGCCATCCTAAAGGAACTACATAGAGGGAACTGGGTCCAAGTAATAAAGGACACACAAGGGTCACTAACACAGAAAATAGCCATAGGAAATGGGCTAAGACAGGGCTGTGTCCTGGCCCCCTTGCTCTTTGCAATATTCCTAGCCGACCTACCTGCAGCACTGGAAGTAGAAAGAAGCGCAAGCCCCAGAATGAGCGGCAGGAAAGTAGCAAGTCTTCTATATACTGATGACCTTGTGATAATTGATCAAACAGAACTTGGGCTCCAAAGGAAATTAAATGCTTTTAAAGAATACTGTGAGGCAAAGTTTTTAGTTGTAAATATGGATAAAACGAAGATTTTATGTTTCGGTAAGAGAGACAAAAATTTTAGTTGGTATTTAGGACAAATAAAACTGGAAATTGTAAAAGAATATAAATATCTGGGCCTTTGGTTCGACAGCTCCCTAAAATGGTATGCCCACCTAGAAGCCCAAAAAACAAAAGCTTTTTCATCCATCTGTGGGCTGAAAAAATGTAATAAGGACTATGGGGATATGTCGCATAAACCTATGTTAAAAGCTTATGAAGCTATGATCCCACCCCAAGTACTGTATGGGGCAGAAGTCCTCCTCCTAAGTGGTAAAGGAGGGTGGGATCGGGATGAGGGTAAGGCCCTAAAAATGCTACTGTCCCTACCAAGTTCTGCAATGATCCAGGCAATTAGAATGGAGTTAGGAACAATAGCATGGATCAGCCAGGTCCAAATGTCTTTGGTAAGATTCTGGAAACGCCAGAATCCAGGGGGAGCGCAGAAAGTCTCACATTGGTGTAGTGAGGAGATCTGGCACAGTAGTTTAATATGGGCAGAGGAAGCGAGAACGAAAATCGAGGTAATAATAGGGAGTTTAAATGTGAGTTCAATACAGCACCCCCTGGACGTTGAATTTACAAAGACATCTCTCAGGTACCAAGGCATGGAGCAATCAAGTAATAATGACCTAGAGTACCTGAGGAAGAAAAGATCGGTCCAATGCATAATAAACTCCTGGGTAAATGCAGCATGGTACCCATACTTAGAAACTCTCCCAAACCATGGGCTTAGGTGCGAAATCCTAAGGATACGAAATGGCATTAACCCATGGTTAATGGAGGGAAAAATAAAGTCAGAAATGTTGCACCCAGATGGAACATGCAAATGTGGTCTTGGGACCAGATCGGAAATTCTGCATATATTGCTAGATTGCCTTGCAGTTTTAGACTTGAGAAAATTGTTTTTACGACCAGTATTTTTAAAATATGGAATAAGGTCACGAGCCCAGGCTATTGTGTTACTGACAGAAATGATATGATAAGTCTTGATATTGCTATTGCACTAGGAAGCTACATGAAAGGCACAAACCGTTTTGCATGGGGTAAACTTAAGCAAGGGAAGAAATTTTAGTTATGCTTAAAATCTCCTTATTCTGAGTATATTAACATTGAAGCTTAAAGAACAGCTATAGATCCAATGGTTTTAATCAACTGCTGCTAATGAGGAAGGATGTGGATAACGTACCCCTTATAAATTAGAGTATCAATGGTACTGCTGCCTAATAATTTTTAATGTTATTTTAATTACTTAATCGTGTATATAATATTGAAAACGTTGATGCTACTAGGGGAGAAGGTGGATACCGGACCCTTTTTAACAATGTATTAAGCTAAATTAGTTCTACGGAATCGTATCGTTTTATTTGTTCATGAGATCTTTTGTGTATGGTTTTATTGCTTACGAGATCTTGTTGTGTTTAAAGTCTATGGTCTAAATAAACAGAGTTCTCTCTCTCTCTACCCTGGAGGACATGGTGGAATCCACACTGCAGCCTGAGGCAGTTGCCGGAATAACCCAGATTGACACCTCTGAACAGGCTGGTACCTCACAAGGTAAGACCACTGCTAAATATCTTCCAATGTTAAATATACCCAAAATAGCACCCAATGCAGGTCCTGTGCAGTGTAGCACACCTGAGTCCAGTCCACTTTTTACTTGCAACACCCAAATGCATTATGGGACTAGTATAATTGTAAGGCAAGGCAAAGAGGGACCAAAACAGCTTCAGAGCAGCAGAGTACAGCAAGGAAGTGACTAAAGTAGACTGACCACAACAAAACTTAATTTATTAGACATTGGCATGCGCAATATCACAAACATGTGCACAAAATTAAAATGACTGAACTTGCACTGTTTATAATCACAGACGCAGTTGCGCAGGAGAGTGACGTGGATGATGTCCACGTGTCACAGGAACCAGACGCACAGCCTGAGGAGGAACCAGAAGTCCCAGCTTCCTCACCCATACCTGCTCCCACTCGACGCAGGCGAATAGTCGCACCTCTGCCTGAATCGGCGAGTGTTGAAGAGAGGCAAACAGGAACTCCCACACAGCAGGCTGTCCACACACTAACATCACCACCAGAGATACCAATGCGGCGCAATCCTTCCAGCTGCTCAGGACAATGGCGCTGTTGCCTGGAGTGGGCTGTAGGGCAAGATGCTCAGGGTCTAGCACTTGCAAGGCAGAAACATGAGGATCATGCAGGGCCAAATGGGGACAATGGCAACACACATGGGGGACATCCGTGACTACCTGAGAGAACTTACCACTGCTGTTGTGGAAGGCAAAGAGCAAACACAGAAAACTTTGCTAGTGTTGCTACAGCTATGCAGGACTTGTGCAGGGTCCTCCAGGGTGACCATGCCGCCCACGGTAGGAGGCATCACAATTTGATGGGGCGCCTGGACGGTTACACCAGGGCCATCAATAGGCTGATCACAACAACAGCTCAGCTTTTCCGTTGTGCTGTCAGCATGCAAGTGGAGATGAGCCACTGCTGCGGGGATGTGGCCCCGGGCCTCATCCAGGTCACTATTGCAGTGGAACAACTCCAGACTGCTGCAGCTGGGGGAAACAATGTGCATGCAGGGGGCGATAGTGAGGAGGCCTCCAGGCCCAGCAGCCTACTGGTACCCATGAAAAATCCCAGGAGGCGCAGTACCAGGAACAACACTGGCACAGAAGGCTCAATGAGGAATGTGGCTGAGCCTACTAAGAGGGCCACAGGAGAAGTAAATACATGGACAGGTACAATTGGGTTGAGGTAACCAGTAGCATGTACATAGTTCCCACTGACGTTTAAGTGCCAAGGCAATGTCATGCAATTCTCTGCATTCTCACTGCACTTGTCTGCACCTAGTATTTGTGCATTAACAATACCACAACTTTGACACATTAAACCTTTGAGCATATACTGTGTTGTTTCGTGATTACCCACCTTAAAAGTAGTGTTGAGTGATTGCTGCACATCTCCGTCTCCCCTCTGCTTCATTTGGACCGCATGCCGCTTGTGGTGGTTGTCTTGGCTTGATGTCTACCTCAGGCTCGCTGTCAGAGTCTTCCAGGGGAATGCCTCTATTAGTGGCTATGTTGTGCAACATGGCGCATGTGGCATTTTGAAGCAAGTCTCCAGCCTCTACTGTAATGCTCCCCCAGTTTTGTGGAGGCCCCGGAACCTAGATTTTAGAAAACCAAATGACCTCTCAATCACGTTGCATGTGGAGATGTGTGATTCATTATATCACTGCTCACTTTTTGTGGTAGGATTTAGATATGGAGTCATGATGAAAGAACGCACTGCGTATGCGCTATCACCTACAGGATGTAATAAGAAAATACATTAGTCACTGCTATGTGTCACCATGGCGGACAGGTGTGCAAGAGAGTATTACATATGTTTACCAAGCAAATATCCTTCTCCAAATTCCCCCGCAAGTAGGCGTCTGTGTAGGCCACTATGTTGGAAGATGTAGGAGTCATGCGCACTGCCAGGGTATGTGATTCAGTGGCGTAATGATAATTGAGTGGGCCCCCCTGCAAGGTATGTGGAGGGGCCCCTTCCGGACTCTATCAGGAGGTCCCCGGCCGAAGTGCAGTGCTGAGGGGGCCCCCTGGAGCCTGGGGCTCCCCGCCCTGTAAGGGATGAGGGGGCCTGTGTTACGACCCTGATGTGATTATGTTTTTAGAATTGCACATTACTTGAATGTTCAATGAATGGTAAGATTTATGGTTGCGGTAAATATACTCATTCACTGAGGGGGGGCAAAGTGCTACATGCGTCCCATCAATGCAACCAATGAAATGTGGGAAATGGGCAACATGATAAAAATCTAATTTTGTTTGCTGCAATTCCTGTGGTGTTGTGGGGAACCTGATGGGGTGCTGTATCCTCTGCAACATGGCATCAAGGAATGCGTTAAAAAATCGATCGCGATAAGGCACTTTGAGAGACATCTACCGCTGCAGCAATTACTCATTGGAAGCTCCCTGAAGCTAGGAGGTGCAGTGAACATAGGACCTGCACGTGAGTGGGGATGGCATGTGTCCTGTGAATCTGACGCTGCATTATTGTATCCAATTCAGCAGTGAGCTCATCGATTGTGTCTGCATTCAACCTATATTTATCATAAATCTCTTCCTCCGTCTTCCCTAGGAAAGTAACACGCACCATGAAAATGCGCTCCTGTATCCTCCTCCTTCTCTGTACTGCTGCTCTTAGCCTCATCCTCCTCGCCATGACGTAGAGGGCTGCCATTGTGAAGCATTCTGATGCCTTCTGGGACTGTTTAAGTAGTTTACTGATGATTTGCACCTGATTTGTTCAATTTGAAATGGTTACCACCAGATAGGATTTGTTCCTATTTAAGAATAGCTAATTGCGATTTTTGGCAGATTCTGTATTTGCAATTTTTTAATGCATAGAATTTGCGATTTCTAATTAGCGATTTAATTAATACCAATTTGCAATTACAGATTCGGTATTTAGGTAATCGCTATTTTTTGCGAATTTGTGTAATATTCTGCGAATGAGCTTCATACATTGGAGTAAGCTATTTTGCGATCGCAAACTGCCTTTTTTACCGATTCGCAATGTTTGCGATGGCAAAATAGCTTGATGCATGTGCCCCATAATCTTTACATATTCATATCTCGAGTCCTACTTATTGGATTTTTGTTGTTTTGATCTTTTTTTATTCAGATAAATAGTCTCTATTTTCTAAACTGGTGTGGAGAACTTTTGTGGTGTTTTCACTGTGTTACTGCAAACAAAGTGTTGCACAAATACTTTACACATTGCCTCTTAATTTAAGCCTGACAGCTCTGTGCCAAGCTACCAGAGGGTGAGCACAGGTTAATTTAGGTTGTGAATCGGACTTACTCTGACTAGGAATTTGGCTCCTGCTTGGACAGGGTGTATACTCTGCCACCCAGAAACCTCAATTTCTAACAGTAGATAAGGACTTACAGAAAGGAAAAGTAAGGCCTAGGACAAGGAATAATGTCAATAAGTAATCAGTGCATTCCTTTTCTCGTGGACCAAGCAATGATGACTGGAGTTGCAATGGATGAGTGTTGTCTTTCACCTTCGTTCTTGCTGTGTATTTTTTGCAATCCTGTGTTTTTGTTCTTCTTTTAGATGTGATAAGCGTTGCATGGTGAATTGGGTTCACAGTGTTGGGGTTTGTGTGGCATGTGGATTGAGTGACAGGTGAGTAGAGTGTGATGACTAGCAGAAGAAGTTGGAGTTGGTGAGACAGACAACGTGAGATACTGATAATTCGTCTGTCAGATGTAACTATTTATTTTCACACTCTTTAGATTGTTTTAGTCGTGCTTCTTGTATTTTGAAAATGGTATGTACTACACCACCAATAACTCTTTTACGGAACTGTAAAGCGATTAAACTTGAACTGCTGTTGGCAATTTGTTTTTATAAACGTCGGTGCGAGACTCGAGGTGAGTGTGACAAGTGCCTCCCTTTGCCCGACTCCAAAAACCAGTGTGGCTCTCATTCTTTTAATATGCGATGTTTCACCTAGTTCTCCCTGCAAATAGGTCGTGCGCCTGTTCATGAAGCACGTAGCCTTCTTTCTGGAGTGCGATCATGGCTGAACATCCCTTTCGAATCTCCTCTGCCCCACTTCTCCTTGCTCTTGCCACCGCATCGGCACTGCAGGCTACTCTGCCAACCTGCTGCCATCCCCACCCCTGTGGGTTCTGCAGCTCAGCTGGCAGGGACTGTTCGTTCCTTGGCAAGGACGACCTCTTCCAGTACTTCCAGTTCCTGTTTGTTAATCTTTGTTTTTCTCTCTCTCGCATCTATGCTGCTGGGTCACTGATTAACAGCTTAACAATACAACAACATTTCTTCCGTGCTGTGATAGCGAAATATGTGAGTCTGGCACATTCCTACAGCAGCGCAGTCCTGCTGTCAATGTTTATGTTTCCGTTCGACACAGCAAGCTGTCTCCATGCCTTCCTTGTGCAATCCCTGGTGAGCATGCGCAGAGCAGTTCTTCAAGCCCCAGCAAAACGTCGAGGTGCTTAGATGTTTTAAGCGTTCATTTAATTTGAGTGCAATCAATTTGCAGCAATTAACAGAAGACGTGTTTGAAAACCACTTTGTTAGAATGCCTTTGTTCAAAAACAAAATAAATCAACATTGCCAAAGTCGATAGTTCTGTGCTAGTGTAAGTGCATTTGTACTTAGTGCCTATATAGGCAACCCTCCCCACCTTTGCAGAACATAACATGCACTTGGAATAAATAATCATGCAACACAATTTTGTTGGGAAACATTTGCTGCAAGTTAATTACATACAAAAGTATGTCAACATGGTGGGTTAATTTATGGGCGATCCAAGGGCAGGCAGCGGTGACTGACCTATGCTGCCCTGCCGGCCTGAAGAGCCAAATTGCACCGTGGCCAACCCAATCGGTGCTACCATTTATGAGGGGATTCCCCCCTTGAATACCGTGAACCACCGTTCCACCACTTTACTCACGCCCTTTTAAGGGCAGAGCGTTACAAGGCAAGTCCCCGGTTGCTCAGGCTTACAACCGCCTGAAGGACTAGTGGGGCGCCGACGATTTTTCTCCAAGGTCCAGCCGTAAAGACCTCTGGGGTTTGGCACAGCGCCCCTCTTGTGCTCCTGAAGAGGTATCCTTCCGTACCCGTCCACCTTCGGATCACCCTGTAACTCCGCCAATGCCCAGGATGTGGCCACCATCATATTCGGGGCCCCCCCACCATAGCATACCCCTTAACCACCAGCAACCTGACATTAGCCCTTCTAGGCAGACCATTTCCTTGTCTACACAAAGTTCGTCCAGAGCACCACCACTGTACACCAATTACAAGGTCCATATTCTTCATGGTTCCTTAACAGTTGTGTCCAGCAGTATGCATAAATAAGTATACAAAGAAAGGCAAGTTCCAAATTCTTTAATTGATTACAATTCAGCTTGAGCACAAAGCCGAAACGTGTTTCGTCGAATGATGAATTTTTCAAGGCTTAGCCATATGGTAATCGATAGAATATGTAGCACCATATGTTGGTGTATTTTTCGTCCAAAATAGTTAAATTCAATCCAGCATGACACAATTGTGTCAAACCTTTGTTTGGGAACCAAAAAATTCCTCCAGAGACGTACATGTGTTGGGCTGGACGGTCTTTTCTGGCATTTTAGAAACTTTCTAAATTAAGGACTAGTGGCATATCAAGGTCCAGGTCTTCATGATTACACTGTTCCATGATAAAGGGATCTTTTGGTTCCAAACAAAGGTTTGACAATAATTGTGTCGTGCTGGATTGAATTTGACTATTTTGGACAAGAAATACACCAACATATGGTGCTACATAGTCTATTGATTACCATATGGCTATGCCTTGAAAAAAGTCGTCATTCGACGAAACACGTGTCGGCTGTGTGCTCAAGTTGAATTGTAATCAATTAAAGAATTTGGAACTTGCCTTTCTTTGTATACTTATTTATGTATACTTCTGGACACAACTATTAAGGACCCATGAAGAATATAGACCTTGTGTAATTGGTTTATAGTGTTGGTGCTCTGGACGAACTTTGTGCAGATGTTTATGTGCGGCTAGTTCATACACGTGACACTATTTAGGTGACATAGTGCCCTCTGTTCCATTGAGCATGCCCAATTTGACAATTGTACTTTTGACTTCTTCTTGAATAATTGTGTATGTGCTAACAATCTAATTCCATTGTCATCTCCTTTCCATTTCCTTATCTACTTCTGACAGGTGTACCCCGTCCCTATCAGTACCATGTGGTGTTACATGAAAAGGCCACGCCTAATATACCCAGTCCTTCTTATTTTAACTTGAATTTGATTTGAACCATGCCCTCCAGCTTGGTGGGCTTGTCCCTGGCTTTTATTTTCCTTTTCCGTGGAATGTGATGGCCCCACTGGAAGGGACCTCACTGCTCACTTCTTTAACCACAGCTATATCCCCTTCAAGCTGCTGCAGGCTCATACCTCCTGCCACTTGCAGTCTCATACCTCCTGCCACTTGTAGTTACCAATCCTTCTAGCTGGACAATCACCCTATCTACCTCTGATAAGTGTGCCCCGTTCCTATTGGGGTACCCAGAGTGGTGTTTGCACAGAAGAGGCCATGCCTCTTTACCAAGCCCTTCTACTTGATTTGCATTTGAGTTGAACCAAGCCGTCCTGCATGGTGGCCTTGTACCTGGCTTCATTTACCCTTCTGCAACTGTTCGATGGCCTCAACGGAAGTTGGGAACTCCTGTTCCCTTCTTTCAACAGACACAATACCCTTAAAGATGTTGCTTGCGGCCGACCAATCCCTATCTCTACGCACTGACCTTGAATAGTATGGGAGCACGGTGCCAACAGGAGAAGGACCCCGAGAGTAATAACACTAAGCCCATTTTTACCCCCCCTACTTGGCGGGTCCCCAATTTGGGGGTTCGAACTGATGACCATATGCCGCACCAGTGCCTAGGCATAGCCCTCTCAACCTTAGGAATCATGTGACAAGTCTTGCATTAAGCTGTCTCATGTTCCTTACGAGGACGCCAGGTGGCCTCCTCCCTAAACCAGGACAAAGGTGGATCTACCCACATGAGATGAGGCCTGAGGTCATTAAGGTACTCCTAATATTCTGCTACATTTCATGTCCTTATTGTCTGCAAACCGATCAGTCTGACTGCTATTTCAGTTGCTGTGTCGCCATACTGGGGTCCACACCCCAGCGTGTGTAGCCCCTATGGTGCTTGCTAAAGGTATACCAACGTGCCAAAAGGGTTTCCAACGCTTTTGACTTTGAGTACATGGAGTACGACATATGAGCAAATTGACCTGCACCTTCTTGAAGTTTACTGCAAATTGTGTTGTGATAATTGTCAGCATTAGTGCTCCAAAGCAATGTTTTCAACACTATAGGAGTAACAGCCCACTTTTCGGAATGACAAACTAACACAACCGACCTGGCTGAAAGGCGGCTTAGCGTATGTAGCCCTTAACCCGACTTCTGCTAAAGGTATACCAGTGTGCCGAACAGATGGCCAAAGCTCTTGGATATTGAGAACCTGGATTAAAACCTTACGACAAATTTTCTTGCTCCTTCTTAAATAAGACTGCAAATGTGTTCTTGTAATTGTCAGCATACTGCTCCAAACCCATATTTCTCAACACTTGTTGAAGCCACAGCACACTTCTGGGCTGACAAATGAATACAACCCACCTGGCTGGCGGGCTGCATCTTTGTTGTTTTTATTTTTTGGTTAATTGCAGGAACCCTTTACCCACACTCATCTTTACAGTGTTCTGCCTATTTACATGTCTCAAACTTTTGAGAATCCTGCCCCCCTTTACCGGGCACCACTCCTACCCACCTGGCCAGGCCAGCCATAGGGCAAGCAATCTGAAACTTTATGTGAAGCAACCTGTGGTACCCTTGTTTTGCTGAGGGCACATTACCGATAACTGGCCAGTAGGTTTGCACTTCACCCGAATTATTGATACCTCTATTGAACCCATGTTGCATCCTAATCCAGTACCAGTGGGTACTTGCCTTTCGTGCATCAGTCCCTTCCTTAGTTGAACCATATTAAAACTTGCGGTATCCACACACTTCCATTTCTTTCCCCAACTGCACCATGTACAGAGTTAGCAGCTTTTGTCCCAATGTTAAATTAAATGAAATTTAACACAGTGGTTGTCTTGTGCCTGTACTTCCCTTCGACCTCTTCAGCCAGGGTACCTGACTAGATCTGCTAGCTGGGGTTCCTAAATTGCTCCCCCTCAGTGGTAATTTGTGGTAGAACCCTGGGTTGTCAACGGCGAGGGCCGTGCTGCATGAAAACAGTCATTCAATGGTCATTCAACGTGCTGACAACCGCAGGGGCTTATTGCAGGGGTGAGTTTATGCAGCCCTGTGAGAATTTAAACAATCAGCCTAGTGTGTATGGGTTGTCAACGTTGCCTGGCAGTGGGCAATACCTTTGCCCCAGCAACCCCTTACAAGATGTGCCAGTGCAGGTGGCGGTAATAATTACATCCAGCCCGCCTTTCTTTCCTCTCTCCGAGTTATCGGTGTGTAGTGCTTGTCGGAGATAACATAATTGTGTATTTGGGAAGAGCACGTGCTGCCATAGGTATGTTCGCACTGAACAAGGGAAGTTTGTTACCCCACTTACTGATACTCATTTTGATAACCACAGGGGGGATCAGAGGTTGAAGAACCCAACGGGGATTGATCCTATGACCATGAGGTTGAACCCAGCATATAAATCGGTCCAGGTTTTCTTTGTCATAGCCACGACCCCTCCAGTGCCCTTTTGAGTTCACCATTGAACTGCAAGTGGCCATTAGGCTGACACCCAGCGGGACATGGCAGTCCTGTAAAACCTTCTTATCCCCCAGCATGACAAGACTCACCGCTGCAGATATCTAGTGCGTGACCATCCTCTGGCTGATCTAGTTAATTCATTGTTTAATTAATTTGATACCGTGTATATGAAGAAAACTATGCCCAGGCAATTGAACTTTTCTGTAATGTGAAACATTTTGGACTTGTCTGTCAAAATTAAGTTGGTTGTCTTAGATCAAATTGTGTGAGCAGTGCCAGTGTATCAAACAGGACCAGGTATGGATGATAAGTGACCCTAATTGTACTTAGACAGAAGCTTGGTGTGGGTGTTTGTCCAAATGCAGTAAATTGCTTTACAGATATGCTCCCACTACCCAGGAGTATAACTATTAACAATGTTAGTGGTCCAAAGACATCAATCTCAGAATCCAGGATTCCCAGTTTATGTTCTGATGCAGTCCCATGTATTGATGGTCTTGCAAGGACCCCTCTACCTCACTGAGAGTAACCTGGATACTTCTTGCTTCGCACTTGCATGTCATTCAAGAAAGATACCTAGCAACAACTTGCCACGCTGCAGCTAGGAGAGGATTCAATTTGTTGTACCTGGTTCAGTGGGGCCATCTATTAGTGTTTGGATGGCCAGGACCTTTATAGCTTTTCTGCAGTTGCTTCTGCATAGAGGGGAAATCTAGTCCTGACTTAGGCCTGCAGCTATGTGAAATACCAAAACTATTGGCATTGCCCGACCATGTTCCTATTGTGGGGACAGAAATTAGCCCGATGCCCAAGGTGTGCACGCATTTGCCTACTTGAAGTTTAGCGGCCATATATATCATTTCTCTTGTGTTTGAATTATTGAACTATGATGTTGACCCTCAATCATAACAACCAGCAGTTCAGAGGGTTTTTTGTGTTTAACTTACTACCATTGCTAGGGTGCGGACTGGTGGAGTGTTGTGGACCTACTGACGACTAATCTACCCATTCTCTATCTCGGTTTCCTACACACCCGTGGTGGCACAAGCCAATAGTTGGTCAAGCAGCGAGGTATTCGATCACTATAATTTAGACTGCACTCCCCTTCTTCCAACAGTATGCGCACGTGGCATGCGGCTTGAAGAGTTTGTGCCCGAGCATTCGTCTGCCCCAGATAGATTCAGTCAGAGAGGCAGCAGTTGATTGCCTGTGGCTAAATGTACCTCGGCTCGAAGACACACCCATATGGCTAAGCCCCACCCAGCTAATGTCGCCACACAGCATAAATCTACCCATGCGCATCTGAGTTTCCCAAGCCCAGATTCACACACCTCGTCATACACCCTTGGGATTAACAGAATTGACACAGAAGCCGGTAAGTACAGTTCCAATTTGCTATCATCAGAAGTCCACAGTCCTTTTGCCTGTACGAGAAAAGAGTTGTTGACTGCAGCGCTCTTTGGTTGCGCTCAACATGATGTTACTTATTAACATAAGGGCTGAAACCAGTCATTCCACCTATCCTGAGCACCAGTCATAACCCCTGCTGTGGGGTGCTCCATCCCTTCTTGCCGGGCCCTCCTGGCCCAGCAGGTTAAAGCTACATAATTGTTTCGACTTGTGCGACGCACAATGCAGGTAGTTGCCTTGA
Organism: Triturus cristatus; assembly: GCF_964204655.1. NCBI lineage: Eukaryota > Metazoa > Chordata > Amphibia > Caudata > Salamandridae > Triturus > Triturus cristatus. The sequence goes on from NC_140587.1 coordinate 615,554,276, forward strand.
CCGAACGGCTAGTAAAACAGTTCGATTTATCAGTTTTTCCATGTTATCCTCAGGCATCATAATATTAAGTGGTAGCCAGACCAATGTATGGCATTGGTCTGACATGTTCCCTTCTGGCATAATATTAGTAAAATAGTGGGCGTGGGCGATGACTTCTGGGCTTGGCTTAACATGTAAGATGAAATTGTGAGCATAGCTCAGAGTGCGGCCGACTGGTATATTGTGGCTTCTGTCATTGCATCCAGATATATTTCCAAAGTAACACTACACCTAAAACAAGCCCGTACTATTGGCTTTGTCCATGCCTGTAAGTTGCAAGCTAAATAAGCCACAGTTGTGGCTTTGTTGCATAGTATGTTGTAAATGCTTCCATTAAGAAATGGTGAGACTGTATCGCATTTATGGTCCTAAACACAGAATTAAATGTCCCGATTAAGTGAAAAGCAGTCCTACAGCAAATGGGATCATTCCCACTAAGCAGCTTTGCATTGTGAGGGGGAGCGCCAACGGCCCGAACCAATAGCCAACCTGGGCCACCCACACCCCCAAACAGGCCCTGGCACCGCTCATCGGCCTGGTGCCGCTCGGCACAGTAGAGTGCACAACGCGTGCACAAACTTGCTTCCCCGACATGGATTGTTATGCGAGGGCTTGGCCTGGCAACCCGAATCATGCACAGGCAGTCACCTGGACCCGAACCCGGCTACACTGCTGCACAGCCAACAGCTCTGGCCATAGGATGTAGCTCTACAACTCCAGCTGCATACGCCCCCGTGGCAACGAGCCCTCCTCGTGCCGCCTAACTGTTTCTTCACTTTGTGTACCCCTTGCATTCACAGAACCCTGCCATGCGCTGCTGGCATGCCTGACCCGCCCCCTTGCCACTTGTATACCAAGCCCACTCTTGCCCACTGTCCACCAGGCCATGTGCAGGCAAACAACCCACATAGGGAAAAAAGGAGGGGACCTGGCACGGACCCATACCCCAGCACCATGGGTATATAAGAGTTAGAAGGCTGGGGAGCGACCCCAGCATACACCCAAGGGCCCCTCCTGCTGCTCCTCCCAAGCAGCTCACCTCTGATTACGCCAAATTGCACCCCTATCTTTCTCCTAGCAATTAGCGCCCAGGATCTTTTATTTACCTACTAAACAGTGCTGGAGGGGAAAAACATTTCATAACACGATGACAATATCATATCTGAAAGTACCACAGACTCCGACTTTAGGTTTGTCAATTTATTATAAGGCCAAAAATAATAAGATGTACACACATCGTAAGACCATCATATAGAGGTACAGGAAAACCAATACAGAGACGATCCTATGAATATAAGTGATTCGGCACAATAGGAATAAAATAGTGAACTCCAAGAGCAAGATACAGCTTAAAATAGAAACGGAGTCCAACTCTCTTTTCATGAGAAAATAAATCAAATATGTCCCTACACTATGCTAAAGGTTTCCCATTTAATGCCTTTCTATCAGATACCAAAGGTGTCAGCACGTGTTGACTTCCTAAGAAGTACTCACGTCAAATGGGTGAGGATGCTTAAGGCTAGGAGCGAGGTCTAAGATGCTCCTTTCTCTCCGAAAGCTAGCAGAAGTCTTGGGTCTCTGTCCCTGCGCATCATATAATATAAAATTCGAATCTTAGTTACATCCTGGTAAAATGTTCCATTGCAACTTTTTCTAAATGGGGAGGTTCACACTTTCTAATTGAGACTACTTTGTTCGGCAGGGTGACCTTGGTTCTCAGAGCAGTCAGACACGAAAGATACCCTCCCTTCTCGCTTCCAACTGTCTTCAAAGCATTCCTTGTATCTTCTCCAATCTTGAAAATAAAGAGTTGGCATTCCAATACCTGCATTAGGGTGAGAACACTGCTATTTCTTGAAAACAACATGCATTTCATTATTTATTTCTCGAGAAGCAAAGGAGGTGCAAAAACAAATACAGTCTTGGGCCTAGGAAATCAGGCAAGTTAAACAAAAACGATTACATTATATGACTATAAATTGTCCTGCTTTTCTGTATATACAGGCATGATGATACACACATGATCATATTATAACATGGCACTACAGTGAATATATGCATAAATCTACTGAGTAAGTTTTCAGTGATTGTAAATCACTGCACACTATATATTTGTACCTAGGTGCATTACAACTATGACTATAATGCACCCATACAAAATAGAGTGCTGAAAGCGCTCTATCAACTCCCCCCTCTTATGACTAGTGTCATAACACCATAGAACATTCTTTCAGAATGTTCTCCTTGTAGAAGAGACTGACCTAAACAGAAGATGTAACTTGCTGTCCGTGTCTAAATCTTTCTAACCCCTTAAGATGCTGGTATGACTGTTCTGCAGTCTTTCCATTTGCCGTTCTCGTTTCTTCAAGACATTTTCTTGATGTCTGGCTCTTTGCCATTTGCATGCTTTGATGACTCCCAATAATATAATTATGCAAATTACAGTTTTGATAATGGGTTTCAAGATATAACCCATGATTCCCTGTCCCAAACTGCCAAACCAACTACCAATTTGTCCAAAACCCTTGCCAATGTGATCCCATAGTCCCTCAGCAGCCAAATTACTCAATTCTTGGTGGATATCTGAAATATTGGCAATATATTTCCTTATATCCCAACTACTGTCTGGAACATAAGTGCAGCACTGTTGGACTCTCAAAAGTTTACAGACTCCTCCAGCTTTTGCTAGTAGGACATCTAAAGCAAGACGATTTTGAAGAACCATGGCCCTAATCGAGACCATCTCCCCATCCACTAATAACAGGATTTGTGCTGTATTCACAGAGAGTTTATCCACTATCGTTGCCAGCTTTTGAATTTTTACATCATTCAAAACCACACCTAAACTAGGTATCATGGCTCCAAATACATCACCAATGATTTCTCCAGCACTAACACCACGTTTTCCCCTATGTGAGCTTTTTCCTTCCAAAGGCCTTAAATCATCTACATGGAATATCTTGGGAAAGACTATGGCTAAATGACACGTCCCGTACCAATTCTTGGGCAGATTCACATAAGCATTCTTACCACACACAAAATAAACATTAGGCACTATGGCCAATTTATCCAATAGGGTTTTTCTTATGAACTCTTCAATCAGAAAAATGTGTTCACAATCACTTTCACCCACAAATATCTTGTCGTAATATGTGGATGGATGTCTAATGCACAACTTTCCCTTTTGCTGAAAATCTAAAGCTATGGGTCCTGAACTCCCCTTTGCCTTGTGATCTAATTCTTCTTTGGTCCATGGCAATACCTTATGCTTTGGATCTGGATGAAACAAAGTTTGCCTATGTCGATCTTCTATCTGATCTACGAATTTATTTTCATTGTCAGTTAGCATGCAAGTTAAATTGTGTCTATGTTCATAGGACGTATCTAGAGTGATGGTAGGCACGAAGTACTTAGACATGCGCTCTACTTCTTTGTAATAATCATATTTGTTCATGTTTTTTAGGACTGGCACTTCAGAAAGTACCACATCGTAATTCGAGAAATAATATTCAAAATGGGCTTTGCTGTAAAACATACTTAATAATACACTGCATGTAATGCCATAAGTCACAGGTAAGTGATGGTATCGTATGCATTCCTCTACTGAAGCTGATAATTGCATGCACACATAGCAGTCTTTCCCTTCCATCGTGTCCACGTACTCATACAACAAACGTGCATATGCATTCAGTGTGAAATCACCCTTTGACAGATCTACATGCAATCTACGACTAGTTTCCTTGATCATTTCCTTATCTTTCATAGATGGACCATCTTCTGTATCAACATTTGAACCAGGTGGGGTACGGGTAGGTTGTTCCCCATTCGTTTCATCATTGGAAGACCCACTCAAAGATGTGACAATCACCACAATTATGACAAGTAGCACTATTGCTATTAGAGTTCCGATAATACACTTTTGTTTTCGACCAGATGTTTCCGACGCCATGTTTTCACTGTCGATTTTGATAGACCAAAGAAACAATCAAAGAGTCTGTTTTCTTGTCTGCACTTTTAGTTTCGAATTATAATGTCCTTAATGATTTCTTTATTTGTTTAGTGCCAAATTTAGTCCATCAATACTAAGCCTATTGTAGAGAAGTAGTCAGCCCTAATCCTGAATTCTTCTCTCTATGGGAAGGACTCTAATTTAAATCTTCTTTCACTGGGGGCTAGGTTATCTTCTTTCTAAGGCCTAATAAGTTCTTTGATCAGATTACAGTTCAAGCTTCATCTCTAATGAGGTTAGAACCAAGTATTTGGTGAACCATTTGCAGGATTTCAGCACAAATTTCTCCCAATTCCAAGACAGGAGGCTGTCGATCAAAAGAAGGAAAAACAACTTGATTAAGGATCAAGAATCGCAGTCCACTCAACCTGGGTGGATTTGGAACTTGCAGTGTCAGGGTTCCAAAGGCTTCACCTCCAGGGACTAACAGCTGAATGTCAATCGAGAGGGTGTCCCCTCCGTACCCAGTTTCCTGGAATTCATTGGTCTCTGCATCTGCAACCAGATATGTCCACTCAGGAGACGCGTATTTCTGAGACAGTGTTCTTTTTCTTCTTGAGCGCCTTAGATCATCCGGATTATCTTCTTGTTCACTTTGCTCGGATTCAGACGTTTCAGGAATCGGAGTCTTATGTTCAGCCTTTCTTTTCTTGCTGGCCACTTCTCTGATCTGGCATTTGCTCTTTGCTCTTCCTCTTTGTCTGTTCCTTCAGCGTCAGGCCGTTCACTCGGGTCTGGTTCAGAGGGTACTTCGACAATGTCTACGATTTCAGCGTCTGGAGTCGGCTCTTCCGCGGGCAGTTCTCTTTCCCCTTGTGCTGTTTCTCTGTACGCCTTCAAAGTCAGCTGTTCTTCGGGCAACTTGGGGAATGGGTGATTCCTCTCTACAGGCTCCAGAACTTTGCGGGTATGCGAAGCATGTATCCAATGCGGCAGTCCTCCATACTTCACTGCTGTTTTCGTGACCAATATCACCTGATATGGTCCTCGCCAGCGGGCATCCAGACAGCTCTTCCGCACGTGCTTGCGTACAAGAATCCAATCTCAGGGATTCAGATCATGCAGCAGGTCTCTTGAGGTGGATGCAGTTGCAGCCTCAACCTGGTTGGACACAGAATTAACCACATCAGCCAGCCCTCTACAATAGTCCAACACCATATCATCAGTGATATTTATCAAGGCATTTTCTGGTACCATAGGCAATCTCATAGCTCTCCCTGTCAGTATTTAATGAGGCGATAGCCCTGTTCTTCTATCAGGAGTGCTATGCAAACTCATTAACACCAGTGGAAAGGAATCTGGCCACTTCAATGCAGTCAATGAACACACCTTAGCCACTCTCATATTGATTGTCCCATTCACCTGTTCCACTAGACCAGAGGATTCCGGTCTGTAGCTGCAATGCAATCTCTGGTCTATGTTTAAAGCAGCACACAACAGTTTCATGAGTTCACTATGGAAGTGAGTTCCTCTATCTGTTTCCACTGTGGTCGGAAATCCGTATCTCAGTATAAGTTCTTGCAACAGCAGCTTTGCCACAGTGAGACTATCACATCGTCGAGTTGGATAAGCCTCGACCCAACGTGAAAAGATACACACCACCACCAATACACATCTCAGCCTATTGCATCTTGGCATCTCAATAAAATCCAATTGCATTCTGTTAAAGGGACCTCCTGATCTCCCAATGTGACTCTTTGTAACCACAGTTTGTTTTCCTGCATTCATTTGCTGACATGTAACACATCTATAACACACTTCTTCAGCAATCACACGAAAGCGTGGATTAAACCACGTCTGCCTGAACACTCGCACCATGGCATCTCATCCCAGATGAACTGCTCTGTGAATCTGCCTTGCCATTGGGCTCAATAAACAATTAGGAAGTATTGCTCTATTATCAATTGATACCCAAATGCCATAATCTCTCTTTTCACAGCCTGCTCTGACCCATGAAGCAGCTTCTTCCTCTGAAACTTCATCTTGTAACCGTTTCACCTCATCCCATGTATCTGCTATAGCTAACATCATGCTGAGCTTGGTCTCTTCTGTGATTTCTCCTGTATATTGCCCATTAAAGACACATGCATGTATGGCACAAAAACAAGCTACTTCATCTGCGTAATTATTGCCTTTTGTGACAAAGTCATCTCCCTTTCCGTGAGCAACGCATTTTATAACTGCTATGGCCTTGGGCTTTTGCAAAGCGTCTAATAGATGGCGCACATATTCACCATTTCGAATCGGAGACCCTGAGGATGTTAAGAATCCCCTTTGAGACCACAGCTGTCCAAAATCATGAACTACACCAAACCCGTATTGGCTGTCCGTATAGATCGTCTACCGGCACCCCCATGTGTCTGTACTAGAACCGCTAATGCACATCCCTCCTTCTCACAGCAGAAGAGCGAAAACGCTTTATTATAGTCTGGCATTCCAAGAGCTGGGGCACGACATATGCTTTCTTGCAACTCATGGAAGGCTCTCAAGCACTCTTCATCCCATGGTACCGGATCACTGATGTCTTTACGTGTCAATCTTAACAGAGGCTTTGCTTCTAAGGAGAAGTTTGGGATCCACTGTCGACAATAGCCGACCATACCCAAAAACATACAGACTTCTTTTTGTGTTTTCGGAGTTTCCATTTGCAAGATCGCCTCTATGCGATCTGGTGACACTCTTTGCTTTCCTTTCTCAATGCGATGTCCTAGATACTGGACTTCAGGTAGACAGTATTGTAATTTGTTTGGAGACACCTTGTGTCCATTCTTTGCCAAATGGTTTAACAAAGCCACTGTATCGATCCTGCACGCATCCTCATTTTCTGAGGCGACCAAAAGGCCGTCTATATATTGAACCAGGACTGATTTCTGGGGCATCACCAGTCCTTCGAGATTCTTTTTCAGGCACTGGCTAAAGATGGAGGGGCTTTCTGTATACCCTTGTGGGATTCTACACCATGGTAAGACACGGTCGCCCATCCGAAATGCAAATAAATACTGTCTGTCTTTGTGCAACGGTATAGAAAAGAATGCCTGACACAAATCTATGACGGTAAACCATTCTGATTCACATGGTATTTGAAAGAGAATCACAGCTGGATTCGGTACCACAGGACAACAGGGAATCACAATTTCATTAATCCTGCGAAAATCTTGTACTATCCTGTACTTGCCGCTAGGCTTTTGCAGTTCCATAATCGGTGAATTACAGGGACTTCCTCGTATCTCTTTTAGAATGCCTTGGGCAATCATTGACTCAATGACAGGAGTTATTCCAGCCACTGTCTCCGCAGACAGTTTGTATTGCGGGGTACTTGGAAATTCAGCATTCGTTCGCACCTGTATCTTCACAGGTTCCACACCTCGGATTAACCCTATCTCTTCACCTGTGAAATCCTACACTTGCGGGTCAAGTGAGTCTCTCAAATCATGCTGCAATTCGGCTTTTGTAAGAACCACAAACAGTTCTGCACACATGCACATATTAGCCATTTTAAAATCAGCATCGTCATCATAGGTTTGTAACTCCACACCTCTCGGAGTGCATGAGATGTTACAATTTAATTTGCACAACAAATCACGGCCCAAGAGACAGACCGGACTTGTATTGCATCCCACAAACTGGTGCTTATCCTTGTACGGCCCTATCCTAACAGGTAATGCATTTATTAGTGGGTTGGTCATTCTCTGATTGCTGACACCTACTACTTGTATCAATTGACCTGAAAGAGATAGATTGGGGACCACATCTGTTCTTACGGTGGAACGTGCAGCTCCAGTATCTAATAAAAAGGTGACAGGATATCCATTCACATCTGCATCTATGAACAGCCCACTCTGATCTACTTCCAATATTGTATCGAGAGGGCATTCTTCCTGCCCCCCCCCTCTGGTACTCTAGAGGGCCCTGAGATTGATCGTATCTATCTTGTATTTCAAAATACGACATATGTTGATATGTCTAATTGTACGTGGGTTTTCTGGGAGGCTGTGGCACCTGTACTTGTGGCTCGCAACCTCCGTACATAGACCTAGGTATCGTCACTGTCTGTAGAGTCTCGCTCATGTGTCCCTCTCCCTCATATGGAATCTGATTGGCAGGATTCAAGCAACACTCGCGCTTCCAATGGCCCGTCTTGTGACAATAATGGCAGGCAGTCACTTTCTTCTGTTGTGCCACCCACTCACTTGTACTCATTTCTGTACCTCTTCCACGTCCCTGACCTGGTTGGGTTGCCATTGGCTGACCCATACCTCGGCCACATACTCTGCCTCGACCTAAACCTCCTCCTAGCCCCTGCATGTAGTCTGCGCTTCTCAACTGTGCCAACATCACCTTGTCTTTCAATTTCTTTTGTGCTGATTCTACTTGATCACTACAATATTTAGCGTACCGCAGTATTTCGTCCACCGACTTATTCTGCCAACAAATCAGGTGGTGCTGTATCATCAGACTAATATCAGATCTCAAACCCAACACAAACTTAGAGACAAACTGTCCCATATCCTTCTGATCAATAGTGTCCAATTCACTATGCTGTTTGAAAGCCAATAACAGGAGGCAAGATGGCACTCGTGTCAGCGACCGTATGAGGCAGGCTGTGGACGCTCCTCGGCGATAAACCTCCTTACTGCTAACCCCCGGTGAATAATGAATCGGCATCACTCGCAGAAAGATTCGGCACAATAATCGGATATGCTGTGGCTTTTACGCTACCTGACCCTGCAACGCGGCACTTTTGCGGTTCGGTGGCGGCCCGGCGCGTTTGGTTGCTGGCAGCAGCGGCGGCAACGGCTTGAGGCAGAAGCGGTGGGAGTGACTCCTGGCTATCCGGCGGGACCGCTCGAAACTCAGGACCGGAGCGCGCAGACGGCAATGGCGCCAAGAACACCAACAAGGGACTTAAGACGCGGGCGACAGCAGCAAATATTTCGACCCCCCCTGCTGGTATGAGGCAGGAAAGGAACAGCTCTATCGCTGGGTCAACACGGATTGGAGAAGCTGTTGTAGAAAAACCTAAAATCCCGGGGATGTTTAAAAAAACTCATGTGCAAGGTAAGAACCTTGATACTGTTTTGTCTGATCTATCGGCCGCCTCAGGAACTTCTTTGTCTCGTAACAAAGTAGCGACACCAACAGTGCAGGCAAATGCCATAAGCAAACCTATAACACGACAAAACCCATGGTCTTCTCTAAAGCAGCAAGGGGGAACTGGGGTAATAACAAATGGAGAGACTGTGCTAACGCCAGTACCAGGATGTAGTGACAAGGCGGCCGGACTGGATAGTTACCAGGATGCAATATCTTCTGGGGAGGACAATATTAATATGGTGGAGGAATTGGGGGGTTGTTGGGGGCGTCTGAAGTTGTGGCCCCTCCTCAGCAAACAATTGGAGGTGTTGACAACCCTCAGGAGGTCCTAACTCCATCCTCAATTTTAATTTATGGTACTTCTAAGGCCACACAACAAGGAATTGACGCAATGACAAAGGATCTAGACAGAGACCTGATAAAAGATTTGTATTCTGGGGACTCGGGTGGAAAGTTTTACTCGATGTCCGATCCATCAAATTCCTCGGATAACGAGAGCGCTGGAGGAGATTGGGCAGATGAGAGAAGTGGGACTAGCTCTGTTTTGCAGGATAATGACGAATTAGGCTTGGATATTAATGTCAATAAAGGAACCGTGCGTAAAGCAAGGGACGCTTCCCAGCCGTTCTCTAAGGAAATACCTGATAAAGCTGGGTCATTGGTGTGGGACTACTCGTTTTTACCACAGCTTGGGGAGATGAATGAAGGTTCGGTTTGTGGCGTCGGAGTAAGTGGTGCTGCGGCAGATAAGGAGATCACACTGTCTACTATTTATCAAGCCATAATGACGCATCGTAAGGAAACTAAAGCAGAGGGAATGCGCACACAGGGTGCAGTCCGTAAACTACAAAATACAGTCCGTCGCCAAGTCTTGTGTAGAGATGTCTACAAGGATTGGGGAAGCGGAGGCAAGAATATCTATAATTGAGGATGAGATTGGACAGCAGAAAGCGGATGTAACCTCTCTACATTCCGTGAGAGATGACATTAATTGGAAGCTCATTGACTTAGAGAATCGCTCTAGAAGGAACAATTTATGGGTACTAGGTGTTCCGGAAGGGAAAGAAGGCAAAGACATAAGACAGTTTGTCATTGACTTATTTTCAGAAGCCTTTCCTGAATTGAGTCAATGGAAGTGGGAAGTAGAGTTGCAACGGGTACATAGATTTCCCTTCCATCTGCGGGGTGGTATAAGGGGGTCAGAGGGGAAACCCAGGGCTATACTAATTTGTTTAAATAACTTTCTACTCCGGGAATCCCTATATGATCTAGCAAGGCCAGATCGGAAGAAAAATGGGAAGGGCTGTGAATTTTTCGTGCGACCGGATTTTGTCAGGCCACAGTTCAACAGAGGTGGCAACTGCGCCAACTAATCCCACTCTTTCAAGGCAAAGGTGCATTGGCCTTTTTACTTAATCCATCTAAACTTAAAATTATTCACAAAGACAAAACACTTTTTTTTGTCATCGAGATTGCTGCGAAAGAGTTCTTAGATACAATATAGTGGGACGGCTGTTTTCCTTTTTCTTTTAGGTTTTTTTGATGCCGGGGGTGGGGGGGGTGGGAGGAGTGTACACAGTCCTTTCTCACCATCATTGGGAGGACTATGCAGTCCTTATGCCTCCTTTGGGTGGGGGTGCGGGTGGGGGGAGGGTGTTTTTGGGGTGGTAAGGGAGGTCGGGTGGTGGGGCAAGGAACAGCACAGTATGGGTCTGGCATGTGCATGGTACTAAAGGTTCTAAAGGCTTGGTGATTAAATCTTTCAAAACTATGTATTTTTTATTAGTAAAATATAGCTCAGGGTCTGGACTAAGTAAGCAAGGAAAGTCTAAAGTAATTTTTTATGGCGGGTACATTTTCTGTATGCTCATATCTGTGGTTTAAACGATAAAATGAAAAGGGGGATAATGGCCCAGATTTTAACCTCAATGCAAGTGGATTTGCTCTGTATACAAGAGACTCATATTGCATGGAATAACCGGAAGTGGCTGAGGGAGCTGGGTATGGAGCTCCTGGGGTGTACACAACAAAGTTCGACGACTAGAGGAGTAGCTATACTGAAAGAATTTGGTTGGGGTGCTTGTAAACGTGTTAAAGAAGATGTTTGGGGGTGTTGGGTTATCATTGAGTTATGGATTGAGGGTACCCCAATGACAATTTGCCCAATATACGGCCCCAATCTAGATGACCCTGATGTGCTACATTTTTTGAGTATTGAACTAGTGGCATGGCCATCTCCATTGATTCTGTGTGGGGATTTCAACCTTCATATGGCAGGTGGGTTTGATATCACAAGTGATTGTCCGTATCTTGGGAAAAAAAACAAAGTTTTCAAAGCCACCAAAGGATTAACTAGAGAATTGGGGTTAGTGGATGTTTGGTGTGATAATGGTAAAGGTGCCTTGGGGGAAACCTTTTATTCTGCACCTCATAGGAAACATCTGTGTCTCGATTATTTCTTCATTACAGCAGAGAACGCAAGAAATGCCAGGATCGATATCAAGCCTAAGATCATATGAGATCATAATCCTATTGTGCTGGAATTGGCTGTTAGTTGCAGATCAGCTTTAAGAGCTTGGACTTTTGAGCGTAAACTTTTGCTCGATTCTGTTTATTGTGAGCACATGTGTAAATGGATCTCTGAATTTTTTTATCATAATTGGGGGTCTGCTTTAGACCCGATTGTTTGGGATGCATTTAAGGCGGGGGTCCGGGGGGAAACATTAAGTTACTCTATTAATAAACAGCAAAAATTGCGCTGTGAGGTTCAGGATGGGATGAACAAATTAAGGCTATCTGAAATTAAACTTATGAAGGCTATTGCTAACGGCCAAAATATTGAACAAATTGTAAGTGACATAGCGGTCCAAAAAATGAGTATATATCAGAATTTTGCCACGAAATTAGCCACTAAAATTTGCTGTATATAGAGCTGAATTGTATGAAATAGGGGAAAACTCTGGTATAATATTGGCAAAAAGACTGCATCAGAGAGAGGTAGCCAATAGGATTGATAAGATTCAGGATCATCTTGGGCAGGTTGTGGATAAGCCAAGAGAAGTGCTTGATGTGTTTAGCAAATATTATCATCAGCTGTATACAGAAGATGCTATTATCGGAGTTGAAGAGAAATTGGATGATTTCTGTGTTGATATTGAAACTCAAAAATTGACACAGGAACAAGTAGAACAACTAGAAGTAGACATTACTTGGGAGGAAGTAGAGGCAGCAATAATGTCATTGGCAGCAGGTAAGGCTGTCGGTCCCGATGGCATTCCCCTTGAATTTTATAGGAATTTTCGACAAGTGTTAAAATCAGAGTTTATGACTCTGTTTTTGGCATCGCAAAGAGGGATTGTGCCAGTGTCTTGGCGTAAAACCACTATTATTGTTTTTTTGAAAAAAGATAAACCTTCTCTATTACCTACGTCATACAGACCAATATCTTTAATTAACTCGGATAGCAAGATTTACTCTAAGGTTATTTCAAATCGCCTAGCTGGGGTCATCTCTGCAGTGGCTTCCAATTTTCAACATGGGTTTATTCCCGGCAGAGACACTACAGATCATGTGAGGCGTGTAATCTCCTTTCTGGATTGGGCACAAGCAACCAATACAACATTGGGGGTAATCCTGTTGGATGCCGAGAAGGCATTCGACAGGGTTTCCTGGCCCTATATGTGGGAGGTTTTAAGAAGGAAGGGATTTGGCCCTAAGATACGGCAAGCATTTAGGACATTATATGTTAGTCCGAAAGCTAGCATACGAATCTCCGGACAGGATTCGGGTTTATTTAAGATGGGTCGAGGTACTCGACAAGGATGTCCCTGTTCACCCTTATTATTTGCTCTTTATATTGATTTTTTTCTGAACAAGTTGAATTGTTTTAAAGACATAAAACCAGTACAACTTCGGCATATGGAGTATAGAGCATTGGCCTATGCCGATGATATTGTTGTTGTCACAAAAGATATTGTTACGGCACTTCCTGCTATTGATAAATTGGCATCTCAGTTTGGGAATTTTTCAGGATATAAATTAAATTTATCTAAAACGCAAGTACTTTATTCAGGTCAGGATCCTCCTGCAAATGTGGCCATTACCTCAAAAGTTACATATCTGAGGATTAAAATTTCAATGCCTATTAGTAACATCCCAGAGATAAATATGAATCCTGTATTAACAAGGGTGAACCTAATATTGGAGCGGATAGATCATCTGCACCTATCTTTATATGGCAGATCAAATGTATTAAAAATGGTGGTATTGCCAAAGGTCTTATATATGTTTAGAACAATTCCATTAGAATTTCCTGTGTCATGTTTTAAGAGGCTAGAACGAATCTGTTCTCGATTCTTATGGGGATACAGTCGACAGAGGAGGGCCTATAAAAAAATGGTGCTACCAAAAGATCGCGGTGGCTGGGGCATACCATATTTTATGTTGTATTATTGGGCAGCTATTCTGCAATGTATTAGCCCCTTAGTTGTCGGGGACAGAGCTAACATTTTGCCTTGCCACAGACCATCAATATATGAATTTGGGTTGGGTGATGAGACTAGGGAATGCCTGGTCAAAATAATTGAACCAAGTTATTTTAAGAAAACCAAATTTAAAATACTCTGGGCAGCATATTCTGTTTGGAAGCAAGTCAAGCAGCACCTTGGCTTTCATAAATTGAATGCATATACTCCATTCTCAGCTGCTTGGCTGCTCCCAGTAATTTTTCGAGATCACGTCACCGACAGATGGGGATTAAAAGGGATTCAATGTTTAGGGGATTTATGTGATGATGGTCAGTTGGTAACGTTTGCGGATTTGCAAGCGAAATTTGGTTTAGCTAACCATGAATTCTTTAAATATCTCCAAATCCGTAGTTATCTCGATAAGCAGGGGCCTGGATCTAGACAGCAACTTGCTAGGATCCCGCTTATTGAAGGAATGAAGAAAAAAACATCGATTGGTCAATTTTATTTACAACTAATTGAGATACTTCCTGATGATTTAGATGTCTGTCAAGGAAAACGGGGAAGGAAATTGGGGGTAGAGGATGTTAACATCAGGGAATCCTTGGGGCTTGCCAATCAGGTTTTGCTGACCGGGAGGATGCGCACTCAACATTACATGGCCATTCATGATTTATATTATACCCCAAGTAAGATATCAAAATGGGGGACTTCTGTTGGGGTCAAATGTAATAGATGTGGTCAATATGCAGCCGACTTAGTTCATATGTTCTTTCTTTGTCCTAAATTAGGGGATTTATTTAGAGAAATCGAGCAGTTCTTGGGCATAATACTGGGATCCTCTGTGAATATAACAGGGGAAATGGTTTGATATGGGTTGGCTCAGATATTACTGCACAGACAAGATCAAGAACTATGGTATCTTTTTTGTTCATCTGTATGGCAGTGATAAGGGCCTGTATTACGAAGGAATGGGTCAGTCCTGATCCACCGACATTCCTGAACTGGCGGTCATTATTAGCAATGTATAATTTAGAGATAGCAATATATAGAACTAAGGGCAAGAAGAAGAGGACTGTGGGAGCTAAGGTTTGGTCAGCCATAACAGATTGGATACAGTAGGAATTATTGTTACTCTCTTTTATGCTTACTATAACTTATTTTCTGTATCAGTTTTTTATACATTTTGTGATTGTATATTTACTTTATGTATTATAGACTTGCTGCCTTAAGCGCATGTTTATGTATGTGAAAATGTGCTAGTCCTTGCATAAAAGTGGGAAAAAATCAATAAAAATATTTTAAAAAATGAAAGCCTATAACAATCGTTCATAATAATCATGCTCTGATTCCTTAGGCTCTTGAGTCGTATGATCAATTTTAAGCCAATCCACAATCTGCGGCGCTACCTTAGACTGCAACCAAGTAATTGCTTGTTCATATTTTCTCATTACATCAGGTGAAGGACCATGCGTTACAGAGTCTCAAGGTGGTTCTGCTGTTGGCCACTCAATAGCAATTTTGCATGCAGCCCACAAATCTGCTGGGACTACTATATCGAACAGAGTGTTCAAATCAATCCACAACACCGAGATCTTGACAAACCGATCTATCTGATTATACCATTCCGCAGGTTTCTCCCTCAGCCGAGGAAAATCATTTGTAAAAGCAGCCATACCACCTCTGCTCCATGGCACATGTACATAGCCTCCATTCTGCACTTCTCTCAAAGGAAAATTTCCAGCGGCTTCCGTCCCTCCCCACTGCGGTGAGGAGGTACATATTCCTGTCTTAGCGCTTTTCTTTTTGGCCCACCTCTCTTCCCATCTGTCTAACGCTTTCCAAGCTCGCATGCCTATTACCCGTTCTCTAATCTGAGCCTTCAACCCAACAGTTCGCTTTTCCTCCAACTCCTTGTCTGTGTAATTTAATCTGCAAGAACCCTGCAGCATCTTGGTCTTTGTCAAATCAACATCATACTTTTGTGCTAACAGCCATAGGGCATCATAAGCCCGCTTTGCCTTTCTTGTAATATCCTTGGCTACAAACAACAATTCATTCGGGTCATATGTCTCAATTCGTTCCAGAGGCAAATTCCCTTCTACCACTTCATCTATTTCCACCTTCAATCGAACTACATTCAACATTGGCGCTTTTATTGCACTCTGCAACACTTTCTGATTTCTTTCCCTTTCTACATATCCTCTGTCGCAACGCTGTGTTCTCCTCGGTATAGCTCCTTCTACCCTCTTTGCTGCTGTACGATCTTCTCTATCCCAGCTCCTACTCCTCCAGTGATTACCCGCATATGCACCTTGCGGCCCACATAGTATCCTGGAAGGTTCTGCTGTCGTTCTTTCTTCTCTTGGCAACATTGACTCTATCACTGGTTGTACCCACATTCAGAGGTCTGACCTAGAAGTTGCCAAAATTCCTGTTGGTCTCCTTTCTGACCCACTATCCATTTGTGATGGATCTGCAGTAGCAGTAGCAGGTAATGGAGTACTATAAGCCAACGGTACCTGTCCTAAGCCTGCTCCCGTTTGTGTAAGGCTTTCCCCAGATATTGTCTCTTCCCTGTCACCAGTGTGTTGCTGACTGTCATTCTGTCTCTCATCAGGAGTATATATGGGGACTACTGGTCCAATAGTAACTGGCACTGACAAAGCATTTGGTAACTGCGTATTCCCTGCAGACCGGGCTAGTTCATAATTGGGGTATCTCATTCCCCCTGACCCTCCAGGGGCTATTTGTCTCTTGACTCCAGTTGGCTGTTCTTCCAGTCCCACCTGCCCTGCTCCCACTGTTACCTCTAGTGGTTGCAACCTCTCTTTCTCTGTCTTGGAGTCACAAGGAGGAGGTCGTTCTGCTAAGAACCTGTCCAGAAAACTATCATCTGTGTCACTGTCCTCATCTTTCTTGCTCTTTCCCTCTGATTCTCCTGCTAACATTCAAAAGTGATACAAGCGCTCTACTGTCCATCGTTTCAGCTGTGCATCCCATCTGGCATCTTGGTATGCCTTCATTGCTCTCCTCGTTCGTCCCTGTGATGTCTCTCGTTTCTTTGCTAATGCAGCTCTCATCCAAGCGTCTAAAGCCTCAAATTGTGTGGGTCGAGGTGGAGGTTTAAGAGAAGCTTTCCCCCTCAGCTGGTATAACACATCCATACGAAATGACCCATAATGAGGGAAAGCCAATTCCCCTTCCTTCTCTGTGATTTTATGCCAATTCTGAAGCCAAACAATCGTATGCAAACCTACATTCGTTGCCATATAATGTGCAGGGGTATCCTCCGGTGGAGCTTCCTCTCCAACCCGAGTCGCCACCCCTCTGTCACCTATGCACAAATCTCTCAACACCTGAAAACAAGGCATCGTGACAATCAATCGATTGCAACCCACAATACAATAGTCGACTACAAACACTAGTAACCAATCCCAGCGCGGCGTTACACCAACTGACCAATCTCAGCGCAGCGCACCCTAACGTCACTATTCACTCCTTGCAGCAGCTCACCCGCCTTTACAATTTCGCTTCGTACATTCGCTCACACATTCACTTCCACAAGTAACTGTATAACCCAAAGTTCTTGACCAAGTAACCAGTCCTACCACAGTCACAATAACTTACAGTTACAATAACAAGTAATTGTCTGTCCGCTAAAAGATTGATAGAACACTCACACAAGAACACGCAACTGTTATGACCTCTGACCTGCGTTGGTCACTTACTCATTGCGATCCACCCCCAGTACCTGAGGTGTCTCACAACGAGTTACTCCCGCACTCACACACAGTTCCCTGACACAAGTGAACAGTCGATAGCGCTTCACGACTCCCACAATTTCTCAGACAATTACATTACAATACTATCCCGGGTTCTTGACTTCCCCTAAGCCTGTTCACCAAATTCTCTGATCCGCACGTGTTCGACCACTACTAATAACCACAATCACACAACATGCATCCCAACCCCGCAAAACATCATGCAACTAAACCACAGCGCAATCTAACACTCTTCACAAGACCGTTCATACTCACGCTGCCCTTCTAGTTCCGCCGCACCGTCAACGTCTGCCAGGTCCCACCACTCTTCGCCGATGTTCCATCTGCCGCATCCGGACCTCGATTCTTCCTACTCTGCCCTATATTTCTTCTTTCCACTCACTATTTAGGGGTATACGATCCTCTGCTACCCTTTGATTATGCCAAATTGCACCCCTATCTTTCTCCTCGCAATTAGCGCCCAGGATCTTTTATTTACCTACTAAACAGTGGTGGAGGGGAAAAACATTTCATAACACGATGACAATATCATATCTGAAAGTACCATGGACTCCGACTTTAGGTTTTTCAATTTATTATAAGGTCAAAAATAATAAGATGTACACACATCGTAAGACCATCAAATAGAGGTACAGGAAAATGAATACAGAGCCCAATATAAGTGATTCGGCATAATAGGAATAAAATAGTGAACTCCAAGAGCAAGATACAGCTTAAAATAGAAACGGAGTGCAACTCTCTTTTCATGAGAAAATAAATAAAATCTGTCCCTACACTATGCTAAAGGTTTCCCATCTAATGCCTTTCTATCAGATCCCAAAGGTGTCAGCACGTGCTGACTTCCTAACAAGTACTCACGTCAAATGGGTTAGGACGCTTAAGGCTAGGAGCGAGGTCTAAGATGCTTCTTTCTCTCCGAAAGCTAGCACAAGTCTGGGGTCTCTGTCCCTGTGCATCATATAATATAGAATTCGATTCTTAGTTACATCCTGGAAAAAATTTCCATTGCAACGTTTTCTAAATGGGGAGGTTTACACTTTCTAATTAAGACTTCTTTGTTCGGCAGGGTGACCTTGGTTCTCAGAGCAGTCAGACACAAAAGATACCCTCCCTTCTCACGTCCAACTGTCTTCAAAGCATTCCCTGTATCTTCTCCAATTTGAAAATAACGAGTTGGCATTCCAATACCTGCAGTAGGGTGAGAATACTGCTATTCCTTGAAAACAACATGCACTTCATTATTTATTTCTCGAGAAGCCAAGGAGGTGCAAAAACAAATACAGTCTTGGGTCTAGGAAATCGGGCAAGTTAAACAAAAACGATTACATTATATGACTATAAATTGTCCTGCTTTTCTGTACACGCAGGCATGATGATACATACATGATCATATTATATCATGGCACTATATTGAATATATGCATAAATCTACTGAGTACGTTTTCAGTGATTGTAAAACACTGCACACTATATATATGTACCTAGGTGCATGACAACTATGACTATAATGCACCCATACAAAATAGAGTGCTGAAAGCGCTCTATCACCTCCTATACCATTATACAGGTGGGGGGGCACATAACTACGTAAGACAGTACTACACTATCACTGCGTACTGAGGCAATATTATATAACTTGCACACATTTAAAACCATCATCCCTTCCTGAAATATAAACCTAACCCCTTACGTGATGCATTATACACTCCTTGTACAGGTAGCAGCAAGACTGCTCGCCAAGGTGGAGCCGTTGACTTGTGTTTTGCATAGGAGTTGGCTAAGGGGATACTGCTGCCGATCGTGCAGCTGCTGCCCACCCACACATAGGGCAGCTTGTACAACTGTGATCGTCTGCTCACAAGAGGGCTGGAAATGTTGCCCGGAGGAAAGGGTCCTGCGATCCACTGGGGCGGTGCTCAGACCTGTGTTCATGTCTGACGCCAAGCACCAATCATAATTAAATGCTGCCCCAGCCTTGCGGTTTTGCTGAGAAGGTGCGCAGTCAAGTGTATGCCAACAACAAGGGGGGCCCGGTACACCCCTCGGCCCTCTCGCATCCAACCAGCGGTCAGGTGTCAAAGCACGCACCCAAATGCTTATACATTGCGCCTCAGCTGAGACCTGAGTAGCTGGGGCGTGTGCCGCAATGACTTGGTCCAGGTGGGAGGCCCCGACTGAACCCAAGGCCCGATCGCAGTTCGGGGCCTGGGCACTCATTTTGAGAGCAGCAGGACGATGAAGCATCGGCATTGACTGGACTCGAAACCAGTGACCTCCAGATTATGCACAGATCACTGCAACCTGAACCTCGCGCACCGACGGGCGCTAACGGCAGCGCCACTCTGCTCCTGACCCCACCACGGCTGCCCCCACCCCCAGGTCTACCATGCAGTCCTCTTTGGCTCTGGACACCCAGTCCACCATATGCGAGTTTGAATACACTGCATCCCGTGTCGACAGCCTCTCTGCGTGAAATGAAGCTCTATTTTTTGCGCTTAGGCTGTATAATCGCTTGTGAAATAACCACACCTCTGGACTCTTGTGCATAGTGTAGGGGGCTAGGACTGACATGCAACCACCAATTCGATTTTGAAATGCAAATGCGTCGGTTTCCTAGATACGTTTTAAGGGTCGCAGTTCAAAACGGGCCATGATTTTCAGATAACATGCGTACAAAGAGGATTGTAGAGCAAGGGAGTGAACTAGAAATACTACAGAGTGTGTTCCTGGCTCTACACTAAATTCTTTATTGTAAGACTTAATTGCCCCATGCCGTCAGGAAGAATATCTCACTCCTCACCTGCTTCGGGATGGGCGTGTGTTCTGCTTGGAGTCTTCCTGGGAGTGGACCGGCACGGTGGGACTCTGCTCTCTTGCAGATACAAGCACAAAAGAGCTGAAAAAACTCCCCAGACAAGCCCTGCCCCTGCACGGACGTATAAAGCCCAATTTACCTTA
Source organism: Triturus cristatus (assembly GCF_964204655.1). Taxonomy (NCBI): domain Eukaryota; kingdom Metazoa; phylum Chordata; class Amphibia; order Caudata; family Salamandridae; genus Triturus; species Triturus cristatus. The sequence goes on from NC_140587.1 coordinate 615,574,627, forward strand.
TTTTGAGTCTATATATTAGTCTGCTACTTCTCGTACTTAGGCATTATGGGCCCGATTCACAGAACTAACTTAAGACAAAATCCTAAACTTACTACCATTTTGGTATTCACAGAAGGCACTTACTCATTTTGGTATTCACAGAAGGCACTTACTCATTTCGGTATTCACAGAAGTTAGGAGTCCTAACTTTAGGACTCCTAAATGCCTTCTGTGAATACCGAAAGTCTTAAAATTAGGATTTTTCTCAGTTTAGTAGTAGTATAGTTAGGACTCCTAACTTTAGGACTCCTAAATGCCTTCTGTGAATACCGAAAGTCTTAAAATTAGGATTTTTCTCAATTTAGTAGTCCTAAAACTAAACTTAGGACTACTAAATTGAGAAAAATCCTAATTTTAAGACTTTCGGTATTCACAGAAGGCATTTAGGAGTCCTAAAGTTAGGAGTCCTAACTATACTACTACTAAACTGAGAGAAATCCTAATTTTAAGACTTTCGGTATTCACAGAAGGCATTTAGGAGTCCTAAAGTTAGGACTCCTAACTTCTGTGAATACCGAAATGAGTAAGTGCCTTCTGTGAATACCAAAATGAGTAAGTGCCTTCTGTGAATACCAAAATGGTAGTAAGTTTAGGATTTTGTCTTAAGTTAGTTCTGTGAATCGGGCCCAAAGAGTTGTGATCCCGGGGCCAAGACCCGGGGCCTTATCCATGCGTCCCTGGTGTTGCTTCGGCCTTGAACGAACCCGGACTCCACTCCCCAGCTGGAATCACAGACATGACTATGAGACTGGTGAGTGCACTTCTGTTCTCTGAGGCATCTAAGGTCTCACATGCTACCATTTCAAGACGGACTAACCTGTCCAAGCCATAATGCTGAGAAGGCCCGGGGGTCTCCCACAGCATAGGGGAAAGACCCGGCCTTCCTGTTGCGGCGCATTCTCTGGGCTGAGGCGCCAGAGCGCCGCATGTTTTCTGACCTGCGCACCCCACCTGAGAACTCAGACTGCGGAAAGCGCGTGGCAGGAGTCTTGCCCCCCGCTTTCTCGTGCCCCGGCGCCACCCCGCGGGCTCATACACCAACACCAGCCGGGGAGGCTGGGAAAACAGGGAAGATTTGGGTGCAGAGAGGTCACCCCACGGGCAATGGCCCTTAGTGGTGAGACCAGGGGGGGACACGCCACTCACCTCGCTTCCCGGCGACCCAAGAGCGCGACCTCCATGATTTACAAGAGATGGCATGCCCCGAGCCAAAGAGGGCGCCATGTTGGCGGGAGCAGGTATAAATACCTCGCCCTTACCCTCTGTGCACCGGAAGTGAAGCAGCCGGCATGCCGGGCTGGGGCTGGACTCCTCCCCAGGGTCCCCTCAACTAGAGGGGTGGAGGTGTGCCTAAGTGGCACTAATGTGGCCGCCCTTTTGAGTTGGCCCGCTCCGTGTGTCGCGGGCCGCCTCAATTTGTACGTTGTGTGATATTGAAGATACTGAAATCCTTTAACATACACAGACAGGGTGGATGATATTGCTGAGGAATGTCGGATCTGAGAGTTTGAGACCTTCAGCAGCAGACTATCTACGAGAAGGCCAGAAAAACAGGCATTGGCCCTAGACAGCCAAGTTGTCCCTCAGTAGAAGCGGCTGGTGTTGGGGAAGAGTTGAGGGGTGTGTGTGTGTGGGGATTGCGGGGGGTTTAGAGATTAGCTGTATGACAAAATAAATAAATAAATCTTACTGGCAGCTGGCTGCCTAGTGCTCTTCTGCTCCTTTCCTCGCCGGCACAGGCTCCCAGACTCCACTGCAGCCAATTCTGATGCTGCTCTCATGTCATGAGGGGAGCAGCAGGATTGGCCTGAGCGCTCTGAATTTGCGCTCCAATGAGTCTGGGAGCCTGTGCCTGGTGTCAGCAACCCAGCAACGCAGCTCAGGTTGGAAACAGCTTCAGTGCGCATGACAGTTTGGCCGGCCTGATTAATCAGGCAACAGTGCCCGCCGCTCCTCCTGCAGCCTGTCATCCCTCATGACCCTGACCCCAAAGACTCAGCAGGAAAGAAAATAAATAAAACGATAATAAAACATGTTTATTGTTGTATTACTGTTTCCTTTTCTGCCGTTTTGAGGCAGCTGGCAGTGCGGAAGCACAGGAGCCGCCGCTGTCCCTCGGTCCTTATGCGGGAATGCAAATATTATGGCCCTATAAGTCACAACATGCTTACTGACTGGCCATCACTATCATAACATGGTGACAATTCACATTCGGAGAAACATAACTGAAGGTGTCATTTTACATGTTTTAACTGCTTCAGACATAGAAGCTAGACAAAGCAGAAACCAAGGATTCATTTATGAAAGTTGGGGCTAATTATTGCAGAGCATACATTTCGGGGAAATAAAGAAAGAAGAATTGCACTGGAGACTAGGTGGAGGTTGTGAAGTTCACAGAACTGAAATATGCTGACAAACTGGAAACTGGTGTTCTTATCCATCATGCAACGTGTAATAGTTCTTTAATGTGAGATATGTTCACAGCAATTAACTATTGGGAATACGTGAGTTGTACTACTATTGAAATTGAAGTAGTGTTGGATATGAGATGACAATATGATCATCATGTGACATGTCCACTGTGCTGAAGAGAACACTTTTGTCACATCTCGTATGAACTTAGCTGGCAATGGCTACAAGCCATTCGAGTGACTTTCAACTAGTATGTAGGCCCTTTATTTATTGGACTAAAATGGCTAGTACGATTGCTGCCATTGGCTGAACTGGTCGAAAGTCACTAGCATTCGCTTTTCAAGAATACATGCCTGAAATGTCGTCAAACAGTTGCCTATTGAGTTATATGGAATCAAACTACGATTCAGGAATAAAACTTGACCAATTATAAAACTGGTACCTATACCTTTAATATCGATTCTAAATGCTTCCTATGCATACTGCTCAGTGGCTCCACGGTTTGTGACGTTTTCAGCCAGCTTTGTTTTTAGGAAAAGAAAGATAACAATCTAGAACTATGTCCCGTGTATAGGATTTGAAAATAAAACCCTTCATGTGCCTGAGTGCAGCAATAACTCAAAGGCAAGGGATGAATGTGGGGCCGCTGAACAGCAGAGTTTGCAGGTATATACTGTGGGATCGTAGATGTGTCGACTGGGAACCACCTCTAAGTTATTTTCGCCTTGTAACGTTTATTGTAATCACCCTTTGGTATTTTGAACCTCTACCATCATAGAATCAACAAGCTGTTGTGTGTCGGCCTTAGTAAGCATGCTAACATTCCCCATCATATACAGGAGTTACAAGTTGCATGACCCCCCGAGGAGAATGATGTAAAAAGGAAAGACTCAGGCTGGTAAATGCTCTATTGACTGTTCTTGTCTAGTGACTATGACGAGGAGAAGAATGACGTCCATCTTCTCTCAAACAAGGAGGCTCACTGCCACTTTTCTAGTCCAGTGTGTCCTGTAATAGAACCCTGTTTCTTCAGAATTAGCTAAGGCTGTGATGATTCCCTGGCCGAAATTGAAATTACACCAGTGTAATTTGCGTAATTTGGTGAATTTTGTATTATGCTTGTTATGTGAAATTCCCAAAAGTATGCCATTACACCACCTCATGAAATGTTACTGTCCTTCAAGCCAAAATGATAGCTCGGGCGCGCAGGAACAACTAAAGGCCAAGTGTTTTTTATTTGTGGCAAGTGTGTTTTTGTGATATTTTTCTTAGCGTGAGGTGCATCTATACAGCACTAATGACGGATTTGTGTAATTACGCACATTTTTTATAAATTTCCCGGAAAGCAGATGACATGAATTTGCACACCCTTAGCTAAAGCACAGATTTATGCATAGTTTAGTTTGATTCTTATGTAAAGTGCTCTAATAACCTTGGGAAAAGTTTGCACTTTATAAAACTTCAGCAAAAATAAAATCAAAGGAGTATACACAAAATCATAATTATAAATAGAACATGCATATATACAAATATGCATGTCGAGATAGGTCCCCAAATATACATGTGATAAGCAAACACCCTCCCCAGTACATAATTGTATACATTCTCATCCTTAAAGGCACACACACACACAGCTTTCTTTAGGTAGAGATTTACACCAACAAGGTAGTGTATCTAAATGTTGCAATACTTATTTAACTTATTATGAAGTTCAGCAAATGTACATAAGTATTAGGTTAGAGCATATTTCTGACTCTTTTCAGTCTTGAAAGTGGAATGTGAGGGGGTCATGAATGACTTTGTGAATGGGTGTCTTGGAACACCCTTAATCCCACCCGTTGAGCTCTCCACTCGAGTAAATGGTTTTATGTCTGACAGGAACCCCTTTGTGAATGTATGGCGGAGTAACTGAGGTAAAGTTGATCATAAATGTGTTCTATTTAAATTATAATTTATTTAAAAATACTGTTATTTTAATTTTTAATTGAAGGAAATATATTGTGGCTCATTATCAATTTGAACATCAACATTATTTTTAAAAAAAACATCTAACAATTCATGTATCTATTTACATATTTAATCTAGATTGGGGCACATTTTTAACTCTATCCAGACTGGAAAGGAGAATTTGATAAGTTTGTGAAGAGATAACCATATCTTTAGACACCCCCAATCCTATCTTTGAGACCGCAACACAAGTGAATGTGTTTACTCATGACAGGAACCCCTTTGTGAATTCCTGGCTTGTGTAATTTGAGGTATATTGTGTCATTAACCTATATTTATGATGAACCAATGACAACATAATAATCATAGGTGAAATCAATCTACACTGGAATGCTTAGAAAGGTACATTCATCCAATCCTTAAATGTATTCTTACTCAGTAAAGACCATATCCAACACTGCAAAAGACAAATGCATAACAGAGGTGCAGCCCTTGACAACATCATAGCCCACAACGAAGCAGTAAATATTGATAACATCCTTCCAGTTGACAGGTCAGATCACCACATCATTCTGTTTAAAATCAACCAAGCAGAAATACCCCGAATTCACACTCAGAAAACTATCCAACATTCTTGCAACGTAAATCAGATTCCCCTAGCTGATCTGGAAGGAAGAATATCATCTCAACTCTCCCATCCCACGGATAACCTCTTAAAAATTAAACTTACAACTCACTATAACTCAACAATGACAGCTATCCTAAACTAAATAGCTCCGGTAAACACAAAAAAATCAGCAATACCCCCTTGAGATCATGGTTCAACCAAGACCTCAACTCTGAAAGAAGTCAACTTAGAGCTCCAGAAAGACTTTGGAGACTGAATCCTTCCTTAACCCATCTTCAACAGCTGAGAGAGGAATGCAGGAACTACAAAAAACGTGTTGTTAAGGAAAAAGCCAAATTCTTCCTTAGAGTACTAGATAAAACCAAAAAACACCCAAAGGTACTCTTCAAACAACAAACCACTAAACCAGCAAAAAAGGAATCCTCACGTCTCCAAAGAACATTGTGACAATTTTTTTAAAATTAAACTGATAAAATCGCAAAGATCAAGCTCTCTCTAATCCACCACTCCCAGCCAATCACACAAATCTCTCCCCTCCACTCCCTCCGTACTCCCAAACATCAGACCCCCTCCCTGAACCCACAGAATGCAATCTAATTCTAGGATCCCACACAACTCCAAAGAGCTGGAAGACATTTAACCCACTCACAGAGGAGGACATCTCAAAGATGATTGCGAAATCCATACACTCTCCCAGCCTTCTGAGAGAAAAGTCTCAACCACTTCCTAAACCCTCCCTGGACTAAGATAATGAACATATCACTGAGCAATGGGGTAAGGCCTGCTGTCTCAAACAAGGACAAGCCAACCGCTTGCTAAAAAAATAGATGCTGACCCGGCGGACCTCAACAACTTCAGGTCCATCTCCAACCTTTCCTTCTCTGCAAAAATTCTTGAAAAATGTGTTCTCTCTCAACTCAATCAGCAATCTTCTTGACTCATTTCAATCAGGTTTCGGGAACGGTTACAGCATGGAAACAGTTATTCTGACTATAGCAGATGACATACACAAATCCCTAGAGGCTGATAAATGCTTCCTACTCATCCACCTAGACTTGTCAGTGGCCTTTGACACAGTCGCCCACGAGTTGCTACTAAAATCCCTCCATAAACAGATCAGAGCTGACGGCTTGACTTTGAAATGTTTTGCCTTTACCTACATAACCACCACCATCAAGTAAAAATAAACACCGCAATATAAGAGATCTCTGCCATAACCCGGAGTGTCCACCAAGGTTCAGTGCTCTCACCTACACACTTCAACATTTACATGAAACCCCTCACCACCATGCTCAAACAAGCTAACATTCCATATCACCTTTATGCTAACAACACCCAGCTCTACTTAGAAAAATCCTCACCAGAGGACATAAGATGACTAAATACTACACTGATAAAGTTCAAAACTGGTTAACAGACAACCACCTGAAACTCAACTAAGAAAAGACGGAAATCCTCCTCCCAACAAACAAGGTATAGACCACCCAAGTCGAAGAATGGATAAATACCATTGACGGTCTATACTGCAAACTGACTCTGGATGATTACGGCAAATCCCTGGGGATCACCCTGGACCCAAGTCTGAGCATGAACTCACACATAAAGAATACAGCAACCGAAAACAACAACAACCTAAACCTCCTACATAAAGTCAAGACTTTCATCCCCCAGAATGATCTAATAGCTGCCATCCAAGCTTTGGTTGTTTCACGACTGGACTACGGAAATGCCACCCTCAGTGGCACTGCAGAGTCACACCAACTCCATTAAGAGTCAGACTAAATGCAGCAGCAAGGATGGTCCCTGGAATAAAGTATAATGACCTCATCTCCCCCTCACTGAAAAACTGCCTGTCTCACTCACAAAGTTCTTCATACAAGGAAACCAGCCTACCTTGCTTCCAAACTCACAAAGGCAGGGCAGACAAGAAACTTAAGGAGCTTCAGCACTATCCTTCTCATCGTCCCGAAAAAGCACAAACAAAAAGCCCTAACAAGCTCTTTCTCGGGCAATGCCCCCAACATGTGGAACTCCCTCCCAGTAAATATCAGAACAAACCCCCAAAAGACATTGAAAAGATCTTCTTCTCAATCAGCAACTCGTGCTCTAACGCCCATCACACAACCTGAATCGCAACTGAATCCTCATCTTCAAGTTTCACATTATTGTATGTCTCTCATCAGGAATTGCTGTGATCTGACTTTATAAAGACTCTATTCTGTAACCTGTTCTCTGTAACCGATGTGACTTTAAATAGACCCTACTCTGTAACCTATTTTTACGCAACTCTATCTTTGACAATGTTTTACAATCAAATGTTCGTAAAATGCTGTGGAGTCTTGCCAGCACTATATAAAATTCTTTAAATAAAAATAAAATAAATAAATATTGCTTGAATTTGCATCTGTGTTGCGATAATGTTCAGTGATTTGGCTACCATGTATTTTTGACTGCCCTGTTACATGTGATCGATGGTACTAAATGCTGCTTCACCTCACAGTTGTCCCATCACTGGTAACTGACAGATAAAGGTTGGAGGTGAAAAGATGCAGAATCCATTGAGAGTAACCTATGACTGCAGTGGTAATGCTTCACAGCAATGGATAGTACCACTGCTTAATGAGGGTTTTAGTACAGTGATCAGTAGGCAAGACTGGATGGCATAATTGCACTGCGCCACCATGCTATAGTCATAAGAAGTGCCCACAAATCTCAGACTAAATACCCCCACTGTTCCCCTTTATACTTAAATATGCCCTGCAGGAAAGGAATCCCCAAACCAATTCATGGGTATGAGCTAGGGAAGCTGTGTGAGTGATGAAGCGGATGCCTTTTGTTGTTCCTCTGCTGTGCTACCTACCAGCATGTCACCTGCCAGCCAATGTATGAAAGCCCTATTTATTCCTCTCTTGACACTGGACATTCCTTCACTGACCACTTGTGGGGCCTCCCATATTGTGACAGCAAAAGAAAGTTGGTAAAGTTGCCTTTAGAAAAATGTCCTAAACTGGTGCAAATTGGTGGATTAGCAGTTTCCCCACCAAAGACTGTGTCCAGTGGCCTTTCACTTCAGCTTTAGGCTCAGTTGTTCTTGATGCTGATTGCCGTCAGTGTTTTTCATGACCAATTTAATTCACACAGACCAATCAGTATGACAGCACTTTCGCAGACTAAGCAGTTAAGAGGGTGGGGATTTAATTCCAGTCCTTCAGCTATTTTAACAGTAATCCTTGTAATTGCTCTTGAAGTTATATATTTTTACATTTTTAGCTCATTTTTGTGATGGATATATAAAAAATACTTAAATCAACAACCTGTACAACATATTTGTAACTCCATACAACTGAATGTGTGCAGGCTTGCTGTTTTCCACAGTCATGTCTCAGTCCTCACAGTTCTCGTTTTCAAGGCAGCAACTTCTTTGTGGGAGGGCACCTCCAGCTCCCCTCCTCAGCAGCCCTCTCCATACCTTAGGGCAAATTTTGCATATTTCAATGGTGTGGGCCTGGGTGGATTTCAGGCTGATTTTGCCTTAGCTTATTCCTCAGATACTGATCCCTCCATATACTTTAAATAGACAAGTGTCAACAGGAAGGTGGGCTGGAAGAGGGAGTGTTCTGTTGGGGCATGTAAAACAAGGCCTCCCTAACTACCTGTCAACTGGTGGAGGGGGTCAGTCCCTGTTCATACATGACTATGACCAGGTATCATCTAGACATCAATGGCCCACAAACGTCTAACTGTAAAGATGTCCACAGTGCATCAAGCAAGTCAAACAGCTGTGTGTGATGGATTGCCAGAACTCTGGCAAATATGTTTGGTGCTCTCAACCATGGCATATAACCTCAGGAACCACCCATTCTCCAGACATAGAGTTTTTGTGATAGTCACTTCTTCGCAGCTTGTCTGTGCAACATTGTGGGGCAAAATGAGTTCCACATAATAAGAAACCAATCATTATCAATGACATTTACTTTCTTAAAATACTTTAGATCTTCCACATTAGCTCTCAGGATATTTCCATACATAATTAACTCTCGATTTCCTCTGCTGTTCACTGTTTAAAGGGCTATCCATTTCTTTTTCCTTTGCAAGTGACTGTTGTACCACATTTATGGGATTGATTGGAGCATTATGAAGTTGATGGATTCTTTGTATAGTTATGGATGAGTGGTAGTGTGAGGCAGGGTGTGCTTTGACATATAGTCTGTGGAATTATATTATTTTGCTTATTTAGGAATTATATTGAAATCACACTCCATTAGTACAACTCTCCACCATTTGATGTGGGGAAACCTCTTAGGTTTCAGGTAGCCATGTATAATTAGAAGCGCTTAGTGGTTTGTTACAATGGTGAACAGTTTTTCACAGAGAAACATGTTTTGCTGCCCACAGGCATAAACCACCACCAAACTTTCCTTGTCTATTTGCTTGCAAGCATGTCTATGTCAGTGAAACTTTTGTTACCATAAAATATATCACCTTCCATATCGCATACAAGCCAGGTGTCTGCTCTGTCTGAATTGAAACTAGCCTCACCAGCACTGGCACCTCAAGCACTCTTTAGCTCTTTTGCTAGGGCCATTCCCTGCAGATATATTGATAGGGCCAATGTTTGCTGTATGATCTGCGCTGGCTGTAATATCCTTTAGCATTTGAGGCACTGTTTGTTTTTTGAGAGTCTACTCAAACATTATGTCTCACTTTCTAACTTCTCTTAGTCAAATATTTGTGGAAGCAAAATCCAAGATATAAATGGATTCAGGAAATGACCATATATATACGTGGTGAACTCCCATATATTTGTCCTGTCTGTTTTTGCTGACTTTAGAACTCTGTGCTGTTTACACCTGTTAACCAGTAGTAAAGTGCCAGTGTCCGCCTTTAAACATGGTCAAATTTGGCAATATTTAACTTACCTCTGAATCACTAGTATATGGCTCCAGATCAGATATACCCAAGGCCTATAAGTTAAATGCCCCTAGTGGACTGCAGCACCTATTGTGCCATCCACTACAGTGGGAGTGCAAACATGACTTCAGGTCTACAATTGTAGCCTGACTGTAGCACTGTAAAACTGCAATTCTAATAAACCCTTTTGACAAGTCACCTTCCTTTTAAATATTAATATTTCACCCATGTGTTGACCTTATTGTCCACGAGGCAGAATGCATAGTATTTAAAATTATATAATATAGAAAGTTCATGTCAACATGTCCTCACAGTGACAAGCATCCAAAAACTTTTCTCACGGTATGAAAGCAGGCTGATCCATAGAGAAACACTGGGAATAAATATTAACTCTGCTATCTCAGGGTAGAGACAGGCTAGAAATAAGATTCAACAATCTTTTTAATGTTTATCAAAATCCCAATTTAAATATTAAATCAGATTTGTATAAATATTAACAAAAAGTCACTTTTAGAAAGTTACTTTTCCCCTGCCCAAAGCTTCTGGAAGCTAATTTGCTTTACAATCCAGCTGCAGTCCTCTGAGTGTTCAAGTCCTAAATGATGAGTGGAAACTGCTCCCAGAGCGGAGACAAAGGCCTGGGTGTTGGGAGTTGTTTTTGTTCCTTTGGCAGGATGAGTATTTGGGATTTGCCCAGAAACTTTATTTATTTTAAAGGGGCCCCCTGTCACAGGCAGATGTCAAATGACACCTGGGCAAATCCCTTCTTTTCTTCTTCCAGTCAGGCAGTTTCTTGTCCCATTGGGAGGGGAGCTGCCCTCGGAACATGTTGGAGGGACCACAGAGCAGGTGCTGCTCATTACCGTGGCCACACCTCTGGGTGGGCACACAGGCTCTGCAAAATCGGGAGAAGGGATTTAGGCAGAGAGGGGCACTGTGGGACTGTTTGCAGTAGGATACACAGGAACTCCTGTAAAAGTGGGTAGGGTTACTTTCAGGATTTTTTACCCCATTGTTTAGGGAGTGGCAAGGAGTCACGTCCACCCACAAGCTAGTTCCAGGCCTAAATGTGGCATCCCCTGGTAGCCTCATCGGAACTCTGTCTGGACCTGAGGAAGAATAGAAGTCTGAACCTGCTGTCTGTGACTTGAGGGACTAGGATTGCCCCCTCTAATACCCAGAATTAAGAAGTGGACTCCAAGGGTCATAAGGCTTACCTCCTCTTCAAGCTACAGAGATACAACAATCTACAAGAGGCCTTTACTGCAACTACCCAGCTGACCAGTTCCAATTGGAGCTGCCCTGAACCCTTCTGTTGGCCTCTGCTGTAGTGTGCCCTGACCCACAAGTGCTGTTCCTGAGGTCCTGAATCCTTGTCTGTGTCTGGCCGGACTTCTCATACCACTCTTATTTCAAGGCTTCCGAAAGACTAGGACAAACCCGCCAAGCTGATCCAACCAAGGTGCTTTGCCTCATTGCTGAAGATTCAGGTTTCTCCCAGTCAGAGCTTCTTCACAGCAGCAATCTGATTAAGCAGGACCTTCGTGGAGAAGGTATCCAGCCTCATGGAGCTCTCTGTGGCTGCAGTCTGCAACTTTGCCCTGCAAAAGAATTCAAAGCTCCAAAAAAGTTACTGTGTAAACATAAAAATCTTGACTGAGTGATGGCACAAAATGTATCTCGCCAGCGAGAAACCATCTTGCGAATCTCAAATTTCTACCGCTCTGAGGTTTCCTGCCAAAAGCCAACTGCTTCACCAGGACCACATCCAATGGCTATCCAACCTTGTGGAGCCCTTCAAAGCTACCCCTCTGAGGATTTTGAACTTTCTTTTTTGAGACTAACTCTCAATGTCCGGGGATGACCCATGCAGTTGCCCTCAAACCACACCTAGGTCCTGGACTGCAGTGACCAGTTGATTGGGATTGAAGCATAACTCTTTTTGGTGCTATTTTATTTAATACTTTAAAAATTAATATCTCAGTTTCCCCTTATTGGAGTTTTGTCATTTTGGGCTAATTGACTAATTAAAGTTTACTCTATTTTGCTAATTTAGTTTGGGATTTATATGTTGTTTTAAATGGTTCACTCTTTTGATACTGCCTAAACGCTTTACATGTTGCCCTTAGCCATAGGCACCAGGAAGTTGAGCCCAGGTTAATTTAGTTACTTTGAGCCTGGTTTGCCCTGACAAGGATTGTGATTGTTGCTTGATGTGGGTAGCCACCCCCCTCAACTAACAACCCAATTTATTATATATGTATAGTAGCTTGCCATTCACAGAATGAGGCACGACAACTGGAAGTGAGTACTTATTTCTATGTGGATCCACTTTCACAAGAGCACGTTGCATTCTCCTTTCAGACAACTGTGGCCAAAGAACCTCAACTCCCTATTGTCAAACCACATTTACAGGGGTTCTGTGGGGTAAACCACTCATTCTAAAGCCACGTGCATTTCCTCCTTTATGTGATTATGTTCTTTCAATGTCTTTTCAAAGACTGGGAACCATCACAATAGTGAAAGCAGAATTCACTTCCTATTACTCTCATAAATCTTTCTGCAGATGATTCAATGTCAATATTAGATCACTTGTTTTGAAATAGCCACATGCGAGCTGAGAATGTGTCAAAGGGTCATGAGAGGAGCTCTAGATCAGGCTAGTGATATTCTTCGGAAAAGTTCAACTTGAAAAAGATTTCAGCACCTTTTAAAGAGATAAATACTTGAACCTCAATGTCTTACTCTTCTCCTTGTTTGGCTGTTGTACGTCCTTTCTCAGGGACACCAATGCTGTTGGAGTTGTCACACATTCAGTGATCTCATGGCAATGACTATGGTTGCGAGTATCTTTGTTGATCTGTTGTTGTGGGTGAGACTGTATGCAGTGATGGCTTTGTGCCACAGGGTACATTTAACTATTGATATGGAGTGTGGTGAAAGTGTTTTTGAACTTTCTCACTCCTAAATAGATTTTGGGAAATTTCATCATCATTCTATGAGTATTGTGTACAATAAAAGTCAGTCTCATATGATCTACAAGTGGTTCAGTGATTGCATTTAGGAGATGGGCAAAAAGTCTATTTTTAAATGGCTTGCATCTCTTATTTTACTTGGCTCTCCATTGGAATATGTTAATATGTAAATGTCGGGCACTGACTTTTTTTTTGCTGTTAGATATGCATATGATGTTGCATGTTATTCTAGTATTTCAAGGGTGGTTATGAACCAGTTGCAGCATCAGCCTCATCCGGCTGGAAATAATAAATGCCAAGCCTTCTCCTGTTATGCTCCGGTGACCTTAAACTCTCTTTCTACCAAACTGTGTTACACTCGCTCACTCAGAGAATACCCTGCTCTTCAATCAACACCTCATCCAATGGAATGTTCTGGATGATGTACACCAGGGGCCATATTATCAAAACTGCGCTGAGGGCACAACTGGCGTGTGCACACATTTTCTGTGCTTCTGGGGCACCCTAATATAACAGAAGGGGCCTTTCAGCATTGGCCCAATCCAAAGGTGGGGGTTCCCTCATTTGAATGAAAGTGTGGCCCAGAAAATATGGAAAATCTTTGCTTCTGCTCCTGTGCCATATTCCATGCAGATGCAAAGAGGCTGTCAGGAGTCACACCTGCAGTGCACCACATAGAGGTGGTGCACAGTCACCATGCCCTCCAAGGTTGCCCACTGAAAGGGGGAGAAGGTGCAGTCACTCACTGCACCTGTTTCCGAGGGATATCTGTCCCTCTTTTAAAAGTAGGATGCATTACTGCCTGCACAGTGAAACGCAGACCTGCAGCTTAAAACAGCTGCTCCACGTTTCACTAATGCCCTGCCCTCAGGGCTGGTGTTAGTCTCCAGCTGTTACAGGGCATAGTGACCGAGTCTGCTCTGCATCTGCTCCGCACAGTTATGGGTGCGCCAGGCCACACACCAATACCCATATCTATAATACGGACAAAGCTGGTAGTCCAGCTTCTTTTGCTTAATCCACTCGTCTGTCCCTCCTCTGAGCTCCTTACCCTTGGCACCACAATGTAAAGCAACTGGTTTGTTACATTGTAGCTTGGTTTGTACTATATTCATACTCATACATACCTACATATGCACACATGAAGAATACAGTGTTCACATTGGATTAGCACGTGCACTTCTACAGACATCGTGTGCAGGGAGTCTCGACTGATCCCATGACGTCATGTTAAGCCTCACTTCAGGTGAGTCACGCGATCGCCTCTCTTTTGCCTCCATTGTGCGCAGGTCTCTTTTAGAAATCTTATCTGGCTAGTCTAAGCACTGTGTGCATTTCCTAGAGATTGAAACATTCACTTTACATCTCTTTGTGGAATCCTTTTTCCAGTCACAGCTGACACATTTCTGGTCTACAGGTACAGCTACAGAGACGGTACATATTATCACCTTTGTGGCGAGCTTGACTTCTCCTTTCATTCCCTCTATACATTCACTTACTATTATTTTTATTGTTGTTGTTGTTTATTATTGTTATTGTTGTTTTGTTGCTGTTGTTGACAACAGCAACAATAATATTATTAATAATAAGAATAATAATAATAATAATAATAATAATAATAATAATAATAATAATAATAAGAAGAAGAAGAAGAAGAAGAAGAAGAAGAATAAAAGGGTATTCATTAAGCACAACACACGCTCGCCAGGAATGTCTTAACTAAGGGAGTGATTACGATGGCGGACGGACTTCATTGTTAAAGATGCACAGTTTACATTTACCTGAACTACGTGGTAGGCACCACGCAGTGCCTGCCACATGGTGCAGGAAATGTGGAGGGGCACCATAGGTGCTCCCCAAGTGTTACAAGAAGGTGCCCCTGCACAGTGGGCCCCAAAGTCAATCTCCACCAGGAACCGCCATTCAAAGGCTGGCTTGATGCAGCATTGTAATTTGGCGGACAGTGCCTGCTAGGCACCGCCACCATTCTACAGATGCGTGATGGGTCCACCAGGCAATCGTAACGATTGCCTGTGGCCAACCCATGGTGGACGGACTTTGCGTCTGCCAGCACACGGCCCACCATCGTAATATGGCAGGCAGAGAAGTGCTTCTCGATGGCGCCACCGCTTCACCGCCATCATAATCCGCCCTTAAATTCCTATTTCTGTTCAGATTTCTGTCTCTTTCACCTCCATCCCTCACCCATAAGCATGTGCACTGGCATCCTTAATGGCCACAGCTAGGATATGCAGTAGCATCAGTCAATCCTTCAAACCTGTAACAAGAGTGTTCTATCATTCTGAAAGGCTTGGCCCCAGCAATGTCACATTCTGGAAACTGCAGAGTGCATCCACAGTCCTCAGTTTAGTGTCGTTCTTACAAATGGTATGCTTGGAACCTGACCCCTTGAACCAAGTCTACAGAATGCATACTCTTTGTTTCTCTGTGGTCAAACCTTTCAGCTTGCAATGAGATCATTGTATAAAATACTCTTCTCTAGGGGAAAACAGTCCCACTTCATAATACTTGGAATGGTTTTTCACATAGCTTTTAAGTATTTTTCCAATTTCCATAAATAAATCTTCCACTGTTTACCTAATATCTGGGAGTCAAATATATTGCATGGTGGTGAGCTGCAGAACACAGCATAGTCCTTTCATTTTATGCAGGAAATGCGGAGTTGTGGATGGCTTTGGCTTGGATGAGGATTGGGTCTCAAGGCATAATCATAATATTCACAAAGTGCTCTGTTCCAGAGGGTGGGTCTGATTCACAAAGGTAAATTTACATATTTATGTCAGATTACGTTTGTTTTGGAGTTCACAAAACAGCATTTTAATACTAAGTTTATGAGTGTGGAGAATGAGCAGTCGCGGTGGAGAGCTCAATACACAAAAAGAAACTACATGAAGTTTTTATCTTCCATACTTTGACTGGGACTAATCCACTTGGTGAATCCAACCAGGTCTCCATTGCAGTCAATC
This sequence comes from Triturus cristatus, assembly GCF_964204655.1. Lineage (NCBI taxonomy): Eukaryota > Metazoa > Chordata > Amphibia > Caudata > Salamandridae > Triturus > Triturus cristatus. The sequence goes on from NC_140587.1 coordinate 615,590,526, forward strand.
TGAAACGGTGCCTACAGACCAGTGTAAGGCTTCCGTAGACTATCATTGGTGCGTGGTGCTTTTTGGCACTATTAAAATGAAAACAGCAAAAAATATACATATATATATATTCACTGAAAAAACCATAGGTTTCACACATGTTATAGTTAGCTGGACATTTTACTGATAAAAAACCAATGAAATTCCCCCGTTATAGTTACTGTAGGCAACTATAACTCACGCGACCGCAATCCTCTGCTGATGCTAATACTGTATTTAGACACTTATTTGCCCATGTCTTCTTCCATTAAATTTTAGCTATACATATATTACAAATATTTTTTTTTCATAAAGACACATATGTCATCAGCAGAGGATTACGGTCGCGTGAGTTATAGTTGCCTACAGTAACTATAACGGGGGAATTTCATTGGTTTTTTATCAGTAAAATGTCCAGCTAACTATAACATGTGTGAAACCTATGGTTTTTTCAGTGAATTAGCAAGGTTTTTTAAATGCTAATTCCTAACTATAACGTGTGTGAAACCTATGGTTTTTTCAGTTAATTTGTACGGTTTTTTAAATGCTAATTTATTTATGTATTATTTTTTATATATTTATTTTACAATAAACTACGTATTAAAAATTATTATTATTTTTTTTTTGGTTTTCACCCTGCGAATTATTTTTTTTTTTTTGTGTTTTTCAGGGTGCGCGCACTGTGCGCGCACCCCCGCGATTTTTAAAAAAAAAAATTTTTTTTTTGCCTTCGGGGTCCTTCAGGGACCCCCTGACAAAGGCTAGGGGGTCAGGAACTCTCTACCCTGCCCCCTTTTCACGTTCGCCACCTTCCTTTTTCACTCTCGCACTGAAAACAAACAAAATGGCGGCCGACACTTCCTGATTTCGACCGATTCGAACGTTGACTAACATGTAACCACCAATCAGAATTACGCTCGCGCACGTTAGGGTGCTCGCACGGTGCTCGCACGGTGCGCGCACCCTGCGCGCATATATATATATATATGCTTTTAAATGCTATTTTCTCCGGAAATACTGAACAGATTTACACCAGACCTACAAAAGGCACTTCCTTGACCTAGGGACTACCTCTCTGCCAAATTTTGAGTAATTCTGTTCAGCCGTTCGGGCTGTAGCTCGTTCTAAAGGTCCTATGGAAAAATGCATGGGAAAAACGCGTTTTGGGACCCCCCTTTTATCTCAGCCCCCGCTTGACGGATCCCCCCGAGACTTTCAGGGTAGGAGCGGAGCGTAGCGCCCCACCTATTTTGAGAAATTCGCGAGGATTCGTCGACCGGCGCCAAAGTTATTCAAAATAGAATGTTGAGGTTTTCCTATGGAAACGTGGTCCTAACTATAACTACCTACTGGCGACCGCCAGTAGGTAATATGGCTGCCCTTACAGAATTTCAGATTTTTGGCGTTATTTTAATATATAAATAAGAAAATGTTTCGACTGTTTACAACTCACATTCGTGGCATTTATTATATTTGCTTTTTCATATTTAGAAAGAAAAAACAAATATATAGATTGTCTGAATTTAAGGGTGTCTGCTTTGTTCCCTAACTACAAGGGATTATTAAATATTGTTTATTTTGCTTTTTAAAACATTTATACATTTAAAGACATATTTTGAAATTTAGAATTGAAAATGTTATTGTGTAAATTGACTTTTAATGAAAATGTAACTTCAGAAACTCACTTGAGGAGAGGGGGGGGGGGGTTATAAAAATAACATAGGTAAGTATTTCCCATGGTGTGTGATATGAAACATGTGGCCAAACAATATCACCTACCTCATAACCTTGCAATGTGTTACATTTTTTTTTAATGTTGGATTTATATTAATTGATATTAAACACTTGATTCTTTAAAAAAAAAAATTATTACCTTTGATTTTGTAAGGATTCAGTTGCTCTTCATTTAGCGCTTCTAGATAGAGACCTACACCTTGGAAGAGCAGGGATTGGCTATTTATACATTTTTCTGCCACCTCAGGTGTGAAGGCGCAATCACTGTGATTATGTCAATGGAAAGTTAACTCTAAATGGCTTCCAACCAAACCTGTGTTTGGGCATAAGAAAGAACTTGTGCTCACTGAAACACATGGGTGGGTGACGGTACCACTGCGAGCGCACCTGCATGGAACTCCATGGACAAAGCCTCCACACAGTGCAGCAAGTCAGAACAGCTGGGCCGGGACAGCTTTTGTGATGGTGCATTCTTGGGTGACTAGCAGAGTGGCACCACATAAGGTTGAATAGTTTGCCGACATTTTTATAATTCCCTTGCATCTCCTCTCTGGTCAGAGACAAGGAGGAGATATGAACCAAACACATTTTAGGCCACATGTACGTAGTTTTCTTTTGGTCGCAAATGGCCCGATTCTGTGAATTGGGCTGTTTTCGAACCGGAAAAATGCATTTTCCTCTATACCAAACCCATTTTGCGATTCGGTGACCTATTACCGAATCGCAAAATGAGTTAGCGATTCGGTATTAGGAAGGGGCATGTTAAGGGTGTCCCTTATTAATAGTGACTCGCAGTGCTATATACGAATGTTTTGTGATCTAAATGTGGGAGCAAAACATTTACATTTTACTGCCTACTTCAAGAAGTTGGTAACCCATTCCAAAATGGGAAGGGATCCCTACGGGAGACCCCTTCCCCTTTGTGAATGTATGCAAAAAACGTTTATACTCCTAAAAAATTAAATTGAATCATTTTAATTTCCTTTTTGAAACGCATCCCGTTTTCCTTTTAGGAAAACAGGCTGCATTTTTTTTTTAAGTTGCTTTATTTAAAAGCAAACACAGACATGGTGGTCTGCTGTCCTCAGAAGGCCACCATCCCTGTGTTTTTAGTGATTCCCAATGGATCACAAATTGTGACCTGGCTCATAAATATTGACAAGGTAGGTCAATTGCGAACCAATTAGAAATCACTAAATGTGTCCAGGACACATTAGTACATCGGTTTTTGCAATTTCCTAATGGCAAATCGCAAACAATTGCTATTAGGAAATCTAAAATGAAACCTATGTACATGTAGCCCCTTGAATTACTTTATTTCACTCTTGTAATACCACTGGCATGCTGCTAGCAGGCTGGTTGTAATAGGAAATGGCCTTTACAATGCGGGCTGAGCCATGCATGCCATTACCCTGCAAGCTCAACCATGCTTGCCTAACCACGCATATGCATGGTTAAGGCATATGCGAGATTCTGGAATGGGTTGGACTAGGAACAGAAAGGATCAGGAGAGGACGGGGAGAGATAAGTGGGGCTGTGGCTGGGTTTTTGGGGGGGTGGTGTCGTTTTTAGGGCTTGAGGGGTCAGGGCAGTTTTTAGGGCTTAGGGGGGTTGGGGTACTTTTTAGGGCTCCCGGGTCTTTTTTAGGGCTCAGGGGGGTCGAGACGTTTTTAGGGGTCAAGGGTTTCAGGGGAGTTTTAAGGGCTCAGGGTGGTGAGGTAGTTTTTAGAGCTCAGGGGGAGTCGGGTAATTATTAGAGTTTGTGAGGCCTTGGTTGTGAACTTTACTACACATATCCCTTTACTAGTCATGCCTTTACCACAAAATTGCATGGTAAAGGCAAGTGTGGCAAAGGCATGTGTGGTAAAGGAATGCGTTGTTCACACGCTTTCGTGGTTACGGCAAAGTTGTAAAGACATGCGGATTTTAGACATGCATGCCTCTATCAGACAACTGGTTGCAATACGCCTGTTCTTTGCTCTGTTTTCTTCTTGGCACCTACAAAAATAATGCATGTTCTCCATTCCCTACTATTTTCCCCCAAATTGAGTCCCTGACTTGTGTAATCAGACTGATTGTCCATCTGTCACTCATTTCACAGTACAAGCACTACAGAAATGCACCATAACATATTAATGAATGAATATACCGCCATTCTTTGCTTTCATGTTTAGTAATAGCATCGAATATAACGACATTATCATTAATATATATAATTGTATTCAAATAAATATGTTATGGAGCTTCTATAAATAGAAAACTGTATATGTGTTATTAAGTAACATGTGAAGCAAATGTATTTGCTCGCTAACATCAAATTAAACAAAGAGAGTGGGGGTTGGGTTGGGGTGAACTCTCTTGAGGGTCATAATAACACCCACATGGTGATTCTCCCATCTAGCAGCCATGGAATATTCACAGAGAAAGCTTTTTAAAGAGGCCTATCACCTAAACGAAGGCCTGGCCACAACACTTTGAGTTTATTGCAAGGTAGCTTTGTGAAAAATCGCACCTGTGTGTCAAGAAGTGACACACCAACGTGATTAGTTGTGAATAAAAAATACACCCCTGGGCAGGTTTCAATTTTGTACATTTACTGCTTTTCTTACTGCGTGCTACCATCTATCTGTGCTGTTCAAAAACATCAGACATCTTCCTGCCTTCTGGAAGGGCCCTGCACACAGAACAGGAAAATGATTCTACCCAGGCAACCTGCCTGAAAAAGTTGTTAGTTAAAATGACAAGCACGTAGACATACATCGCCTATCTTATTTAAATCGTGATTAGTACTTGCTTTAGAAGTTACCCACTCATTGCTGATACAAGCAAAGTAAAACTACACAAAAATATTGTCAAAGCCAGTAGGCCTGTCTTTGATGTGCCAAGGCATGTAAATACTGACATTCAGTCCCGTTTGTCACGACAAGTACGACTGTCTTTCCGTCAAACTACTGACAGATGCATCCAACCATTTAATAATTGGACGATTGTCAATCACTATAACGCAATTACAACCTTAACTCCGAACTAGCACCCCTTCCAAATACAGTCACGTGTCTTAGAGTGCTTAGCAACCACTTTCTTCTAGTAATCGCACTTTTTGAAAACAACAGATAACATGACATGAATACTATATGCAAACGGAGGAGAGAAAATGCAACTCAAAATTAAATGAAAATAGAGCAATAACTGATACCAAAGAGGGAAACTACTGCACATAGAGCAGAATCACAGGGAGTAATAGTAGACAAGAGAGACACTTGAACTTGGGCTAGAATTTTTTTTGAAAGAGGCTATTGATTGTCGTTGGTGAAAATCAAGGCAATGGTTGGTGCAAAAACCCTTTACTCCTGTATTATCAAAACAGTTTTTGGGATGCGCAATATGTGAGATGAATGGTTGTGCAAATATGTTGTAGTGCACTTTGGTGTGCTCATGATGTTTTGTGCTGTTTTTAGCGATGTTGTGTTCTGTGTTCTAATATTGCATTGCTGTGCTGTACTGTGAATGTTGTGCCGTTATGTTTTTGTTGTGTTGTTATTTTGCTTTTGTGTTGCGTTATTGTGTTGTGTTCCAATATGCACTGTAATGACTTTAGAGTTTTCGAGAAGTACTGCTGCATTTCAAGCCAAACCAAAAGCAGGGCCTTCCTTAACATTTCCATTGACAAACAACCATTTACCACTGCTCCAGCTCTTCAACTGTTTAAGATTCCAGTCAGCCCAAAACTATGACAGAGACCATGGTCTGTATCACATAAAATGAGCAATGGGAGGCGTAAATTTACCTTTACGATGTGCAGCACCTGGCGTTCCAGTCCTTTGCATTACCCCTGAACTGCACAAGAACGTAAAGCCCTTGTCCTCTGCATTCCCTGAAAAAATCCGAGAAACCCATTCTGATGCTTACACCAGGATAATTTTGCCTTTAAAAATTATTTCAGACTTCGAAATGGATAGAATTATTTTTTCCAGTCACTGTGACGCGCAGCACGTTGATGTCACAGGGATTGAACATGAAACCAGTCCACACCATTAGGTGCGGACTGACTTCACTATGATTGGTCTTCAGCCAGCGGCATAACCCTGCCCTTGAGCACCAATCAAGAAACATATCCCATTTCGAGTGCTACCTCTCACTGCTCTACTGGATCACTGCTTGAGGATCACCCCAGTACTGCGATCCCCAGGCAGAGATCCACCCACTAAACATAGGGAAATGTTTGTTTGGGGGAGCATTCTCCACGGCCAGTCTTTTAGCCTCACCCTCACACCCTCACCTTCACACTGGCAGAGACCCACTGGACGCCAACAAAATAACAACAAAAAATGTAAAAACAAAGGTGGGGACCACCCACCTGGTATTAGGTATACCCCCACCCAAAAATGGCCTCAACAGTCTCTCTGCCTTTCTGGGGGGTGTCAGGGAGGTTTACTCCCAATGTAAAACAAAAGATAACAGTGGAACCTTCAATTGAAAAGCACCTAACCTGATATAACTCTCCCTATTCCAACCCTCTATTTATGGGAAAGATGTGTGCACACTCAATAGCACCCACTGTCACAATGCCTATTCCATAAGGAATCAAATGTAATTCACAACAAGAGAGAGGTGCACCACACGAGAAGCTCAAAATCACACAGTTCATACGTGATTGTGAATTGTCTTCAAGAGTCAATTTTTATATATTCATTTTATTTTCGTTTTTCTACAGAAAGACCAGCCGAAGCGTTTCGTCCTAAACAAGGACTTCTTCAGGGCATAAAGATATGGCAACGTTCAATTCAAGGAAGAGACTTCCAAAGTGTTTCACCAATCATAAGATGATTCAAAGTCGACGGCGTCGTTCCCGCCAATCAGTAAGATTCGCGCCAAAGTTTCATTGTGGTCCAATCACTGAATTCTATACGGGTCCCACATTCACAGGAATCCAACACCCTCCGGTTCTACAGATGCAGGCAAAGGTCAGCGTCACAATATTCTTACCGCAATATGATAGTTGCCGGACAAGTGTTCAAAGCGTAGTCTACAGCGGAAATGGTAACGGTCAACTCCCAATATCAATCTCCGCCTCAGAGGAGAGCAGAAAGCCAACTAGATTCTGGTAAAAAGAGAATGAAAAGTAAGGAAAGGGGGCTGTCCATCCAGGCATCAGGACATGCCTCTACCCATTATTGCCACAACAGTCTTTCTGCCTGTCCCACTCACAGATGGGCAGATTGGTGTGGAACTTTCCCTCACAGAAATGTGAGTAAAATGCAAAATGTTAGCTAAAATCTGAGATTTGCAGGGCATTCTGTGTAAAAAATAGTTTGATACACATAAATCACACCAGCGTCGGCTCTGCTTGGTGCCTGATATTCAGAAATGTTAGGGTTTGGTAAGTTTCCTTAGGGGTGGTAAGACCAGGCCAAAATTTCACTGATACCCAAAATTTGATGCCTCCACATCACATTTTGGGGGTTTTCCTCTTGCAGGCAATTGACCCACCCACATAAATGCAAGTACCATTTTTATGTGAGAATTGTGAGAACACAGAATAGTGGAACATTTTGTTATTAATAATTGAATTTCTCTCTATTTTCGGTGACAAAATGCAAATTAGTGTGCAAGAAAGAAGTAATTTTGCAACATTTCATCTGACGTACATGGCAGTAATGGGTAACCCAAATTCAGAATTGTACAAAAATCACTGTTCCTAAACTCAGGGACTGATCAGAGGCCCTGCAGTCATGGGGTAGTCTCCGCACTCGGGTGGAATCTCTGCAATCAGAATAATTTGCATTGAGGAGATTCCAACCGAGCGTGGAGACTCCCCACGACTGCAGGGCCTCCACCATGAATGCAAAGGCCCTTTGTGAATTATGCTCTTAGCTTCTTGTGTACATTTTAAAAATGCATAGGTTTGCTTCATACCCATTTTTCATTTAATAGGTTTTATCATGTGAATTGCTGCATGGTTGAAAAATCATTATATGCAAAAGATCAGTTCTTGGCCCTGGATAGCGTGTGTTTTTCGACAAACAATAAATATATCTATATGATCAGAAGGGTCTAGCAGATGTAATGGTATAGTACTTTTGTACATTTGCCCTTGAAGCACACTTAAAGATGAAAACGTTGTCACCAATTGCAATATTTTCCTACCGATTTTCATTATTGTTTTATTCGACAATTAGTTTCTTTACAAAGACCCATGAGTGATCTATATAAATGAACCATTTCTGAATTCTGACTTTTGACTAGTTTTCAGAAAATATAGCTTTCCAGGTTCACCAGTGAGTTTCACACCTTTTTCCACCACAAACTGCAAGTAGAATGAAACCAAAATAAATGGGAAAAGTTGACTACCAATTAGAAAAATTAAAGGCTTGGGGTAAAAAAAAATATATTTTTTTTTAATTTACAACTCAGCTTGCTCTTGAAAGCTGGAAAGATTGTGATAGCACCACAAACCTTGTTGATACCATTTTTTAATAAATAATAAGCATACACTTTCTAGCAAATCATTTTTTTTCACACTTTTCGTAAAAAAATAATTTTGCCATACATTTGGTAGTTTATTGATTCCCACATGGAATCCACAAACACTGGGTACCTTTAGAACACCCAAGATGTGGGGAAAAAGGGTCAAATTTGGCCTGGATCTCTTTTATGGAGAGCGAAGTGCTAAAAGCATCAAAATAAGACTAAGGGGCCTATTATGATATTGGGCGGACTTGCGTCGCCCGACAACATCTCTGTGTAGGAACCAACCGACCATAGGTCAGCGGTTCCACACATCCTATTACAATGCGACTGCACATGGTGTGGTCGCAAACTCCCATTTCTATATAGGAGCTTGTGCTGCGGTCCAAAACCGGCCACAGCACAAGCTCCCGTAGAGAAATGGGAGTTTCTGTAAATGCCGGCACCGTGCGGCAGGCACCTCACGGTATATTAAACCTAGAAGTGGGCAAACCAAGGAAATTATGGGGAGAGCTAAGTCAAAGGCAACTCAGAGGTCTGGCTTGGCTCTAACATGAACAGTCATCAAAAGAATTGGCAAGTACATCATACAGCAAATTTCATATCCAAATATGAGAAAGGCTCTTTCAGATTATAAACAAGCTATTTCTTGAACGCTTAGTTTTCTCTTTTCTATACTAGATTATATTACTGCATTGAAATTAAAATATTGAATTCACCACATGTCTAATACCCTGATAACACTGCCCACGGATGAACTCAGAGATGCTGGTTTGACATGTGCACTGTAAATATGGTCTGTACAGCTGCTGTATATTGAGCAACATTATTTCTATTAAACCATACGTAAGTGAGATTTTTACATAGAAATAGAACACATCTTGAACTCAGTTTCTTCAAGGTGCTCTTGGATTTGACACTCTGATAAGATGAGGCACAGAATAAACAATATGGTCAAGTCGAGAAGCCAGGATTTGAACTCGAGTTTCTGGTAACATTGTGCCATTTAGCCATCAGATGAAAGTCTCCTTCTTTTCATCCCTACTAAAGAACAAAGCTTTGTGGTTAAATATGGGTTGCCCTAAATTAGTGTAATATTCAATTAACACAAATATCAAATGTTATTTGAATCTGTCACGAATTATACATAAAATTAAATAAAAGGGCAAACAGGCGTCAATTTTATTGCTAATACTACTGTCTTACCCTGACATGAAAAAGAAAAGTGTACAGTTGTGACTTCAGCACCGCGGTGATGGTTATTACATTGATTAGCAAAACAAAGAGGATCTAATTTTTCTCCGGTCTTCAGTGAGATACTTGTAAACCCCAGTTAAGCTGGGGTGCAGACACAAACAGCATAAAAGCACATTTTGAGGTTCTGTATGCTCAGCAGTTTTACACTGCATATTGTTTGTCTTTTAAAACGTCGTTAGCGAGGGAAAAATGCAGTTACTGGGATGCTTGACCGTGCAAACACAACAAGGCGATGGAAGGAACGCTTGAATTAACCTCAACCACCTGCAATTGCTCAGGTCGCATTATAGACAGTTCGTAGCAAAACCTTTGGCTGCCTGGGGCAGTCACTGCATTTGCCACCCCGCGGGGGCTGCATTGAAGGGTGGGTGGGGGGTGTTGCTGGGGATTCCTCGGATTACCGCCCCACAACGAGTGCATTAAAGAGCAGGCGTGCTGGTGATTGCCTGAGATTGCAGGTAAGAGATGAGAGGAGGCCGCCGCCCCCAAAACTTGTGCCGCCCAGGGTGGACTGCCACCCCTTGCTATGCCACTGATTCTAGACTATTGTTTTTGCATGCCTTGCCATTCTAGACAGAGACCCGCCTTACACAAATTGTTTTTTCCTGCTCCAGTAGGAACAGTCCAGCCCGACTGCAAGCTAGGTCTCCTCTGGTTGGGAACACGAGCAACCCGAAAACACTTTTGACCTGCTCAGGTCTTGTCAGAGAGTCCTATGGCATGGTGATCACAGGACTTGGGTTGCTTGTGTTCCATTTCAGAAAGGACCTTGCTTGGCAGTTTCGGCTGGACTGTTTCTACTGGAGCAGGGTCAAGACTGATTTGCATATGGCTGGGTCTAATCTGGGGTGGCATGATGGGCAAAAAAACTATGGATTGGGATGCGACCCGAGTAATTACCAATGGCTGATATTATTTCAAACATTCCATCCATCAATTTCAAGTATTTCATTTTGTCATCCTAAGTGCGATGGGTCTTAAGTGTCCTCTGCTTACTTTGCCAATGGAACCAATCAGTACCTACTGAAGAGGACCAATTAGTCTGAAAACAGTCTTGGCTTAGTTGTGTTCTGGTTCAGAGAGGACCTGGCTTGGCAGTTTGGGCAGGCCTACTCTCGAAGGAGCAGGTTCGAGGTTGATTTCCATATGGCTGGATCTAATCTGAGGTGCATAGTGGGAAAAAGTATGATGGACCTGGATGCAACTGTGAGAAATGATCTGTGGCTGAGATTAATCGAAGCATTCTATCCATCACTTTTCTGTATTATCCTTTTGGAAGTCTAAGTATGATGAGAATGCCCAGATATGGGTCCTGATCTCACTTTGCCACTGCAGCCAAGCTGCATTCGACTAAAGAGACCCAATTAATCAGATACTGGTCTTGGCTTGCTTGTGTTCCAGTTCAGAATGTACCTGACTTGACAGTTTGGGCTGGCGTGCTCCTATTGGAGCAGGATCATGGCCAATTTACACATGACTGGGCCTAAATGAGATGGCATGGCGGGCAAAAACACCACAGATTCAAGCACTTCATTGGGATACTTGACTTGGCACACATTTGGTTCTCCAGCCCCACTGGGTCAATGGCCTAGCCAAAGCCAGTTATTCATTCTAAGCCAGGGTCCAGCCTTGCTTACCTCTGCTAAAAATTATAAATAAGTAGCAGATATACTTAAGTAGAGAACATTAGCAGCTACAGAGGATTCCATAATCTGCACAGAGTGCAGGAGTAGATATCAGGGAGTGAAAATCATGCACAAAGAATATTATGTAGGTGAAAAAGTCAAACACATGCAAAGAAATCAGTACTAGACACAAGGGGGTGATACACATATGCAGACAGAACAGATACTAGGCAGTGAGGCACACACAGAGAGACTAGATACAGGTGGCGAGACACATGCAGAAAGAGCAGCAGCAAGTGCCAATGCCACGTTCCTAGAATCATATAAAAGGTGACCCAAATCCAGAAAGTACCATGGGTCACAGAAATAATAGAAATGTGATTTTAAAATGCTCATAACATAAGATAACATACATTAAGATAATATGGAGCAATATAAGATACCAAGGCATGAGGCATCTGCACCAAGAGCAGAACCGGATGCCATAGTCTGAGGCACATACATTTAGAGCGGTAGCAGGTAGAAGGGGGAGACACACACCAAACTTGAGCAGCAGCACATCTCAGGAGGTTAAACATATGTTCAGAGAGGAGAAAGGGTAATTGGATACAAAACAAAGACGCCTTATATAATCAAACTTTCATTCCATTTGATAGCTGTACTTGTAGAATGGTGCTCCAGCCAGTAATGAAAGTTGAATGTCATGTAGACATGGAGCTACATCAAAGTCTGTTGGAGGTGGTGTGAATTCACCATTAAATCTTTGCATATTCCATGAAATTCAGCTGGATGAACCTGATGATTCAAACCGGTAAGGAGGGGTGAAGGAAATCCTAATCTTCTCCTATCACCAACATCCTTCACATTTTTATCCTAGCCAGATGGCCCGGGAATACATTTTCCAGTGGAGACACATCAGAGCTAGTTTTAACTGCACATTCCTTCGTTGATCCCAATTTTAATGTTTGTATTGTTTCACCCTCCCTTTTGCTCCACCCCAGGCACTTGTCTGCGCAGGGGTATATTGAAGCGAGCCCATGATGAAGCATGCCACAGTTTTGTGAGTGAGGGGAGTAGTTTCTCAATGAGCACGTGCCACCTTAGAGGTAAATTTCCCTACTCCTTTGTGTGTGTTGTGGTTATCGATAGGGGAGGTCGGAGTAGGGAAATTTTTCCTCTCCCTCCTTCTGGTTGTGTGAGATTCAAACTAGAGCACAGAAAGACAAGCCTCGTCGCTACAGGCACTGGTGTACATGTCTGTGGTTTATCGGGAATACCTGGAGGCATCAAACCCAGCTGAGATCAATTTTCACAGATGGTTGCAAGTGCCTACCACAACAGCAAGTATGGTTGCTCTCAGAAATACCCTCTGCTCAGCAGTAAAGGATTCCAACAGGACACACAGGACCTGATGGTCCATAGGCCATAAGCTGGTCATATATGTTCCATCAGGATGAAGACTCCTTTTTACCTGGGACACAGGCAAGTGATTGACTGGTACAAATCTGAGAGCCATTTTGTGGAGGCAAAGCTTGTTGCATTAAGTTATCTTATGTTAGAGACTCTTCTTAATTCCATGTTCACTGACCGGTTTCTAGGCGCTGAGTTGAATTAAACAAGTAAGGGTTTGTAGCCGGTTTGTGAAAAGAGATAAGTTTGTGAGGTTTATAGAAAGCCAGAAGTAAAGAAACAAACTAGAGACACAAGGGTGAAGAATTCCGAATAGATGGAGTCAATCTTCTTTCGTCTGACAGCTGGCAGGTTCCTTAGAGCTTCTGAGGATCTGTGCCCCTGGCCAAACCACACTAGCTTTTACTATAAAATCATGTGTTCCTTTCCTGGGAGAGTGCCTTGTGTCTGGAAACGGACACAGAGTTTGCTACGAAGGAATCCAACATGGTGGGAACAAGTCACCTTAGAGCTGAACATATTCCAGACTTCATGCACCCCTCCCTCCACCTTCTATTTCATTATCCTGGCTCCCTGAAAAGCAACATTGCAGATGTCAATCCATCAATCAACCCATATTTCTAGAGTGCAACTTGTCACCCAGGAGGGCTTCCAGGCGCTAGCATTTGGTCTTATTTGAAAATCCAGGTATTGAGTCCCTTCTTGAATTCGGTCAGTGATGGTGCAGTGCGGAGGTGGAGAGGTAAGGTGTTCCAGGTTTTGGCAGCTAGGTTGTGTATACATGTATACCTCTCTCACACAGGAGGAATGTGTGCTCATACTAATGTGGGAATATACAGATTTACAAAGGAGGCCAGCAAGGAGACTCTGCAACCTGAGGTACAGGTAAAAAGGCCACTCATGCCATGGCAAAGCCTAGTGGTGGCTTGTCACTCATAATAAATATATTTCTATTTTGGATAAACCCCTAGCTGCAGCAGATTTGAGTATTCTGCTTGTGAGCAACATAAACAAAAATTGTGTAGAGCACCTGCCGAGTGACTAGTGACACGAGTCTGCTGTGCAGGAAAACATGCTGGGTCGGTCATTAATTGTAGAATCAGAAGCAGGGTGAAACATGGTGCCGCATCAGAGATCCTTTAGCTACAAGGATCAAAGTGCAACCTTTATATATAAAATGTGCATCATGATGAAGTGCCTTGTACAGTTTAGAAGAGTTTCATCTCCCAAAAACCTGACAAGTGAGCACAGTATAAATCAGATACCGCAAATCAACAATGCCAGCTGTAACCACAAGCAAGACCTTGCAAAGGGACAAGAAACTGATCGAACCGTTGAACTTCAACTAACAAAGTTGCGTTAAGTATCAGCTGTCAGATTGTTTTTTGGCTATATTATGTGCATTAATAGTGACGGTTAATATGCCATTACACATTTGATTCTAAATATACAGGCTGAATTAACATGATAACAGTTTAAAAGAATTTCATATGATGTTTAAAATTATGTGTATTAATGTGTTATAGTTATGCCACATGTTCCTGTGAGATGCTATCTTAGGCCCTGATTACGAGTCTGGTGGTCCAGACTTACGGGGGCGTGGTGGTGGGGGTCTACTAACTGCCCCATTATGATATGGGCGGTGGGGCCGCCACAGACCCGCCAGAGCTGCCAGGGAACCATTGTTCCATGGTTGTGTCGCAGTGGTCAGGAGGCAGTAATATGCTTGGACGGACCGCCGCAGTCCAGCCAAGCATAATAAAAGTTTCCTCTCTGCCACGAAAACCATGATGGAGAGGAAACAAAGGGAGCCTTACATGGCCCCCTGGTGCCTCACGCCCAGTGGATAAATACAGGGGGGCACAACATGTGCTCCCCTGTGTGCATGTGCACCAGTTCCTGCCCTGCATCGATTTTTCAGTCATGCCGTGCAGAAATAGTTTTTGGCACTCCCATTGCAGTGCCCATTTTCAGGGCAATGCTGTGGGAACGTCAAAAACAAAGCCCGCCAGACAGGAGGAAACTTCTAATTTGGAGGGCAGTCTGACTATGGCTTTTTAAGTTCAGAAAAGTTTTATTGAAATAAGAAGTGCTCAAATATTACATCATAAGACACATGGCACGTAAAGTAATGACAATAACATAGGCTGTAATATGAAACATCAAAGGTTAAGAGTATAATAAAAAAAAAAATAAGTAAATAAAAAGCAAAAATTGGCAATTGGTAGGAAATAAAGCATTACAAGGGGATATGTAAAATACAATATAATCGATAAACAGTTGAAAAAGAAAAAAAAAAAAAAGAGAAAGAACGAGAAAGAAATACCTTATTTAGAAGGAACAGGAAATCATGGAGGTTTAGAAACTTCTTGCTGTTTCGGGGTAAAAGACAGAGAAATACAAGCACTCAAGTCAAAAAATAATGTAATTGGGCTCCACAGTTCTCTCCGTTTAGCAGCTAAGGATAAGGGATATACAAAAGTTGTGTCTAGTCTGTGATTGTAGCAAACAGCGTACCACCAAGCCTTGTAAGATAATTTGGTGAAATCCTTCCAATTTTTGGTGATTTGCTGAAACGCCACAGCTAATAGTAAATCAATTATTCTAACATTACAAGAGTAGTGTTCCCAGATGGGAGAAAGGATCCCTAAAAAAATATGAGATGGAGAAAAGGGGTGAGTGGAGGAAAAAATCTTATTAACTTGAGACCAAACTTGCTTCCAAAAGTTAAGAACAAAATGACAACCAAAAAGCATGTGAAAAAGATCAGCATCTGATAAAGAGCAGGACCAACACTTGTCAGATGCATCTGGAAAATGAGTACTTAGAGTGAGTGGTGAGAACAATAAACGATTATAAATAAAGAATAGCGTTTGAGCAGTATTGGCTGCCCTGGAGGATCTACGAATTTTTAACCACAGTTTATCCCATACTGGAATAGACCATGAAGCTCCAAAGTCCTTTTCCCAACATTGCTCTGTACTGGTCTTAATGCGGGGATGAGACAGAGTGTGAAGGAAGGCATATATCTTAGAAGCTTTAGAATGTGTAAGGAGTAAAGAATCCAACGAGGACACATCAGAAGATGTGGGAGTCGACGAAGGAGGTGTAGCAAGATGAGCCTCATAAGCATGTTGTAATGCATGCGTTAACAAGGAATACTTGGTTCGAAAAATGAAAGGAAGACTGAAAGAGATGGCAAGTAAATCAAAAGGGATAATTTGAGTGTGGTGGAACATTTGCCTCACCCAAATAAGACCACATAGTCTCCAAGATTTCCAGAAGATTGGCTTGTTATTGATTAGAATGGACGAATTATGCCAAATAGGTTGGTCAAAAAAGGTTGAAGTAGGTAAAGGCAAAATTTTTGAGGTATATTTAAGAATGGGAGTTGAGATAGACTGTGGTCTACGAGAAAACATAAGATATTCTTTGAAAGAGAAGGGAAAAATAAAAGACTGTTCTAAGGTCAACCAGAGAGGAGATACTGGAGAAATCTCCGCAGTCCAATGAGAAGCTTGATGCAACAGGAAGGATTTATGATATAAGGAGAAATTCGGAAAATTCACCCCACCCTCCCTCTTAGAGCGCATTAGCTTGGACAAAGACATACGAGATCGTTTATGCCCCCATAAAAAGGAAGAGAGAATAGAATTAATCTTCTTGAAATATTTTGAAGGAATAGCAAGTGGTATGTTGGATACAGTGAATAAAACAATGGGAGAAAGCATCATTTTGATCGTGTCGAATCGTCCCCACCATGATAAGTAGAGAGGGTGCCATTTATTAGTAAGGGTGGTCAGTTTTTGTATACATTCTTCCATAGATTTAGTGATTGTACCCGAGAGAGATGAGTGAAAATGAAGGCCCAGATATTTAATAAAGTTAGGGCTCCAAGTAAAACCTGAGGCAGAGAAGTCATCCTTGAAGGTTACTTTAGTGAGTGGTAAGATCTCGCATTTGTCTTTATTTAATTTGTATCCCGATACCTGAGCAAAAGAATGAACTTCATCTAAAAGTGCTGGAAGGGAGGTGACTGGGTGGGATATAAATAGTAAGACATCATCAGCATAAGCTGCCATCTTAATGTCAGAATCATGAAAATTAAAACCACGTATACTGTCATTTTGACGAACTCGCAGAAGGAAGGGTTCCAAGGCAAGGTTAAACAAGAAAGGTGAGAGCGGACAACCCTGTCTTACCCCTCTTCCCAATGAGAAATAAGAGGAGAGGCCTCCATTTGCCGAGATACCAGCTCTAGGACAAGAATAGAGAAAGGAAATCAGGGAAGAAATTTTTGGTCCGAAACCAAACCACTGCAAAGTTTTAAATAAATAAGGCCATTCAACGCGACCAAAAGCTTTTTCCGCATCCAAGGCTATGGCTGCAAGGGAGTGAGGGTGATGAGAGGTTCTAGAAAGAATGTCAAAAAACAATCTGGTGTTATCCGATAGCAATCTACCCTTAACAAAGCCAGATTGTTCTTTCCCTAATAGCTCGGGTAATAAAGACTCTAAACGCAGTGCCAATGCTTTAGAAAACAATTTATAATCAATATTTACAAGAGAGATAGGACGGTAATTTTTACAATATTGTGGATCTTTACCTGGTTTCGGGATAATACATATAAGGGCGTCGGAGAAGGATAAAGAGGCAGAACCAGTTTGAAGGAAATTAGAGAGAAGCAAATGCAATTTGGGGATTAGTAGATTTGAGAAGCAGGAAAAGAATTCAACAGTGAAACCATCAGGCCCCGGAGCTTTGTCGTGCTTAAGAGTTTGAAGAGCCTGGAGGAGATCCCTGTGAGTGAGATCAGATTCTAAGGAAGAGAGGTCCGGAGGAGTATCAAAAGGACAAGAAATAGTGGAGAGAAATTGGGAAATGGATTGTTCAGACGAAGATGCTTCGGAAGAATACAAGGTTTGATAAAAAAGTAAGAATTCTTGTAAAATGTCTTCATTTTTGTGTTTCAGCAAGCCGTCCCGACCATAAACAGACTCTATGTTGACTTTATTATGTCTGACCTTTAAATAATTAGCCAACAACTTACCAGCCTTATTCTGCCCACCATAGAACTTGGCACTGGACTTTAAAAGAAAATTAGATGCGTTAAACGTGGACTCTTTATTAAATTCAAGTTTGGCAGAAATGAGATCGTTTAAGCAGTCTTTTGATTTAGAAGTATAGTATAAGTGCTCTAGATGTTTGATCCTGGAGAGGATAGCATTACTATCATGTTGGGCTTTCTTCCGTTTCCGTGAAACATAATTGATGATGAAATCCCTGGCTGATGCTTTAAAAGCATCCCAGACCACAGGAAATGAAACTTCACCGGTATGATTAAGCAAAAAATATTCATGAAAAAAGGAGGTGAAAGAAGAAACAAATTGCGCATCAAGAAGGAGGGCGTTATTGAAGCGCCATTTGTTAAAGGAAACAGGCCTCTGCAATACGTCTAATGTGATAGAAACTGGAGCATGATCCGATATTAAAATGGAGCCAATATCAGAGGAAATAAGGGACTGAGTGAGGCGGTGTGTAAGAAAAAAGTAATCTAGTCGAGATTGAGTATGGTGAGGGGGTGAGTAGAAAGTGTATTCTCGTGAGGTGGGATTGCAGAGTCTGCAGGCATCAGTAAGTTTGAATTGTGCTATGAATTGAGCGAACATTTTTTGTGATTATGAGGGATGTAAGCGCTAGCTGAATGCCTATCCAAAAAGGGGTCAAAAACTTCATTGCAATCACCTACTAGAATAAAATTATCAACATATTGTTGAGTAATTATTGGAGCGAGAGAGGACCAGAAAGAAGTGTCCCCACACGTGGGAGCGTACACATTTAAAATGGAAATGGTAGCATTGTCAAGAGTAAAACACCCATCTACCTGAAACATCAGCAATATGTGTCACTGACTGGATTGGAAGGGATTTTTTAAATAAAATAAAAACATCATTACGTTTACCATCCCCTGGAGAGAAATAGACATCACCCACCCAGACCCTTTTTAACTTGGTAGACTCAGCTTCCGACAAATGGGATTCCTGTAGACAAGCTATATCTGCATTGAGTTTGGCCAAATGGGATAGTACTCTCTGTCTTTTGATCGGTGAATGTAAACCTCTAACATTCCAAGACAATATTTTTAAAGGCATAGAAAAATATTAAAAAGACATATCAATAAATCAGCATATGGATAAGCATGAAAATATACAAAAAGAAAGATATTAAAAGCATATAAGTATTGTAAAAAGAAACAGCAAAGATAAAAGAGAATAGTGTCATAAAGAGCAATGAAATGAAAACCAGTTACATAATAAAGAAAAAGAAGAAGAGTATCAGCAAGGAACAGTAGTATAAACAAGAGTAAAAGCGAAGAAAAATGGAAGGACTGGAAAAAGAAGAAAGAAAGAATTAAAGAACATAACGAAGAAAAAAGAGAGCATGAAAGAACAAGAGAACAAAAGGGGAAGAACAATAAACTTACATGTTGTCGGGAACAAACAAAAGGAGAGGAGGGTGAAAGCCACATAGAGCAATGACGGGTCATAAGCTCTCAAGGGAAGGCAGGGAAGGAGGACTACCGCAACGGACTCCAGTGGCACGAAGGTGAATGGTGACATGAAGGAAAAAATCTGTACAAAAGGGAAGAAAGAATTAATGTTAAATACGAAGGAGACATAGAAATAACAGAAGAACAAGCAATTGGTAATACTGCGTAAGCATAACAATCCTGAGAGATCAATCAGGAAAAAAGCATATAAGCATTAATACAGAATAAGTAAATGTAACCAAACATTAAGAACTGGGCGAGGCAGCAGTATCCATACTAGTAGCGTTGTGAGAATACAGAAAGCTCTTCAATTTCAGCGGATCGTCATAAGCGGTGGTCTTGTTATTGAAAGTCACCTTGAAAAGACATGGATGAAAAAGACCATATCTCGCTCCCATAGATCTGAGCTGTGGTCTGAGTGAAAGGAATTCTTTACGCCGATCTGCAGTAGATTTTGCATAATCCTGTGAGAAGAAAAGCCGATTGCCAGACCAGGTGAGTCGAGGAAGTGCTTTGGCAGCAGACAAGACGGGTTACACGGCTATCAATATTTGACCACTTATCGGAAAGCATCTGAAGAGTGGATTTAGTTTCCTCAAGAGTGGTTTTAGTGTCCTCAATAAAGGGGCGTAAAGCCTTAATCTCCTCCAGAAGGATATCCATAGTTACTGAAGAAGTTTGTTTGGGAGGAGAAGGAGGGTCTTTTTTGAGACGTTTGGTAGAAGCTTTAGCGACGCCACTAGTATGCGGGGCTGCAACAGAGGAAGAACTTTTAACAGAAGGGTCAGAGGAGTCATCCATCGCTAGACACCTATACCTGGACCCCGTCTGAAGAAGAAATTTACGAGGAGTTGAAGATGGCTTGCGTAGCTCCTTATATAATCTGCCCATAGATGAAATAGCAACAGCAAAAGTATTACCAACAGGTTAGGTAATAATGGACAACAGCGAAAAATGGCGATGGCCCCCTATAATCGAAGCAACAAGCAGCATGGAGCACAATTTGAACCCCTCTCACAATGAGAAGCTGCGAAGAAAGGGCACAGTCCAGAGTATCAGCGAAATAACTATCACAGTTGCATGTATTGACTCCAAAAATAGATATGACATAAATAAAAACATGTCACGTTGGAATGAAACTTGTAATGCAAATCATAGCCAGTGAAATGGAGAAAAAGCGTCTTCAAAATAGTACCCACGTATTATTGTAACATCGTTGAGGAGAAAAGTGGGCAATTCATAAGGAGCAAGTACCTCAAATTGCATAAATTACGCTCTAAAAAGAGCTAAAACTGCATCCAAAAGTAAAGAGGGAAGAATGAGACGGAGAATAGGCTATAAAAAAGAAAAATAGTCCACCAGTACCTCCAATGCGCAGGAAACGCTATAGCTGAAGCTCCGTCTGCGCAGAGGTATGAAGCTCCGTCAGCGTGGAGACAAAATGGCGGCCGCTGTAGATGTAATCACCTCACATCGTTCGTTGATGAAAAGCAACTGTTACAGGCGAAAGCCAGGGCTCAAAATCGCCCTAGGCGCACCCCAGCCGTTCCGAAGGCAGAATTCATGCCTCGTAAGGAGAAAGAGGCACCAGGAGTCCCGTCGCGGCCCCTCCTCACCGCGCTGCCCGGGAGAGCTGCATAAACACCGCCATTCTCCGCGGGCGTTAGCCACGTCCCCCCTGACTATGGCTTTGATGGTGTGGCGGTGGGGCAGACCCGGCTCTGCACCCCTAAAGTCGTAATAGGGCCCTTAGACAAGAAGGATGCCATCTTCTTCACTCATTCCTGCTTCCCCCTGCATACATCTTCTCCCCGCAGTCAAGATGATGTAGTGGTTTATTTACACTGTTATGATTACAATGCTTTCAATGAACTTTTGACTGTTTACTGCGGCTTGCTGCATAAGTCAAAGTCCCTGCCACTGCCTTCCGTTGTGAATACTAGTCTATTTAATTGTTTAAATGTTTCAAATTAGTTAGAACATCTTATTTGATATTAGCATGGAGGGTGCTGAATACATTTTTTTGGTAATGGGGCAGTGCTTATGTGTTAAGGTAATGACGTGCTTTTAATAGTGTTTTGATTTACTAAAGAAATTATACTTATGCTCAGACCATGAAGATTTTGCAGTTTTTCTAATTTATTATGCAAATATTGTCTATACAAACCCATATGGGTGTGAGCCTGTTCTACTAGGGATGCTGTTCGACTTTTGATTTTGCTGCTCATTTGGAATTTAGAATAATTCCTGATTTTGCGTACTCGGTGTAACTTTGCACCTAAGAACCTTTATGGCAGTAACTCTGTACTAATAATTTTTTCATCTTTGTCATAAAAGTCTTTAACGTTTTATTGATCTAGAACTCAATTTTTGAGTGGCACGCCATTGCTTATTTGAACCGTTTTTTTTCTGCTAATTGATCTTTAGGGGGTGCCTAAATGTGCAATTTAATCGGTGGGGAACCAGATGAGTAAAAATGTTGGGATGTTAAAGTTTTTATGTACGGTTATGCTCCCACATAACCCTGAAAAGCGAACTTCTCGGAAACATGCCTTTTCTTCTTGTCTGCAACAGTTTCAGTCATGCATTTGGGTTCAAATTCATTTATCCTTGTCCATACTATAAAAAAGATTATTTTATGAGAAAACTTCTAACGACTCGTAAAAAACTAAACCCCACTGATGGAAAACAGTCCAATACAAGAAGAACAAAGCTACTCTCACAGCAGTATTATCCCAACTCCAAGAGTCAAGCTTCTTGATGACATTCCAGGAAGAGCAAAGAGATTGATAGTCTTGAGTTGAAACTGTGTAACTGGGTTTTATCAGAGCCGTCGCTCTGGGGCCCAGGTGACATCAAAGGGACCACATGAGCAGTTGGGAAGTAGATGGTTGGTGGTGGTTTGCTGCCTTGTACTTAGAAAACAATAGACTTTGTTACACATTTAAATTGGGGGTGAGATGTTTACAAGTTGTTGTTTTTGTTATTTAGGTGCAAAAAGGAGCATAGGAATGCGTTTTGTAAGTTAAGGGTGAATCGTGGTCACACGTGTCACGGCTGTTAGTGTTTGTAATTCTAGCCCTAAACTCTTTAGTACTCTAACAAATACTCATGGCTGCTTGGTTAAACTGACCTGATATAACCCCGCGTCCCTTTGACTATAAATCAGGGAAACTTAATAGTGAGTCTAAATGTAAGAGGCCACAACACACCAGCAAAAAGGCTCAAAGCGCTCTTATACTAGATTGACTCCAAAAATGATTGCAACTTGTTGCAAGAGACACATTTGCTTAAGCAAAATTGGCTCCGCCTATGTTCACAATGTTCCCACAACAATATTTGTCCTTTGACTGTAAGAAAAAAGGAGGGGTAGTCATCCTATTGACTAGTGCTTTCAGAGGAGAGTTCAAACAAATTGTCACTGATTTCAACGGGAGGACCTTCACACTCAGAATTTTGCTGGCAGACTGCACATTTACTGTGGCATCCATATATGCTCTCAATATAGAACAATGAAGGTTTCTGCAGTTAGTGTTTCCACAGATCATAAATAGAGATAAAGATCTAATAATACAGGAAGATCTCACCCAGGTGATGCATAGTAAAGAGGAGCATTTAATCTTGAGAATGGGCCATGCGGAAGCGCTCTCACAGAGCTTCCGGACATGGCTTCAAGACATTGGTTTGGCCTATTGCTGGAGATTCTCGCACCCGGAGTTGAGGGATTTCTCATTCTTCCCTGCTGTGCACAAATTGTACGCTAGACTGGACCATTTTTTGGGTTTCACCATCTTATTGGAGATGATGGTGAAAGTGGAGATTGGGGCCAGGGCAATTTCTGATACTGCACCAGTGCCCTTGGTTATCCAGATGTCTTGCATACAATGGATGATAGGGAAGAGGCATCAAATCCCAACTCTCAAATGCAATACCAACATTTTAGAGATAGGAAAGAAAAGCAAGAGGAGCTTGAGGTACACGTCAGAGAACTAGAGGAGGTTCACAAGCGGAACTGGATGCAACAAACCTAGGGACAATCGGAAGGGGTGCATGCCTAGTTAAAGGCATTGGACACAGGCTGAGCCAAGAACAAACTCCTCAGACTCAAACGATCCTATTATAAAAGGGGGCACAAGGCAGGGGAGCTTCTTGCTGGTAAGCGGGGCCAAAATAATAAAGGAAAAGATAATGATAATTAAAACTAAGGTGGGGGTCGAGACCAATAAGGATATAGAAATGAGACAGGCCTTCAGAGACTTCTATAATGAGCTATACATAGCGAGAAGGAGAGGGCCCTTACACAGCTTACTGAGATCCATGTTGCTTCGCTAGATAAACCCATCACTTTAGATGAAGTGATAGCCGGCATCTCCATGCTATAACCTTAAAAGGCCTCCATCCCTGACAAGTTCACAGAAACATTTTATAAAATGTTCTACGAGCAATTAACACCATACCTCAAACGCTTATATAACTCAGTTGGGGGCACTAGCCCAAAAGTAGGGGTCTATGAGTAAAGCATTGATAGTTGTCATACTAAAACTGGGTAAAACAGTTAACTCTGCATTTCTTCTTCTGTCCAATATCATTATTAAAACACATATGACAAACTTTTTAAAGGAGTTTTGGCTTGACGTAAAACCCCTGAGGACCCACTCCATCTTAAGCAGGACAAGACTCAATTTTTTCTATTTTTGCATAATCACTGACATGTCTGCCTTTGATGCAGAGGTCATCTGTCCTTACTTTTCCAAGAATCTGTGCAAGTGTTAAGCCATTCAAATAATGACACTAATAAGACACCTGATGAACAGAAAATGACCTTGATAAGGCACCTGATGCAACATCAATCTGAAACAAGTGCCTTGTTATATCTATTGCAAGGTCAGGTAATAATAACATAAACAGTGTAATCTGAATAGACATATTTTTACCTTATTTGTTAATAAGAATGCATCTAAGAATAGCATATTGATGCACACATGTTGTGTCAGAAATGTTATGTCAGAAATTCCCATCTCAGATAAGATATAGTATAAAGACTCGTCAATCAACCACTTGACCTTCGACAAGGTCCTCCACCCCAGATTATCGTGCAAGATGATGGTAGAAGATCAGACTGCACCCTGCTTTTCACTGAAATCTGATAACAAGCCAAGTCATGGAGGAGAGAAACCGATGCCAATGTGTTTTACTTTCTAGGAAACACTTTCACCCAACTGCTGAGAACTACAGTGTTTTGCTGTAAACAGGTTTGAATTGCATTGATTCTCCCTAAGAAACTCTACATGCAAGTCATGCTACTCAATGCTGTCATAGCATAGCACATAGAAGTAGGATTTAGGGTGTTAGGTTGCTAGATGATATTTTAACTATGGTAGAAATGTTCATTTTATTTTTATTGTTTACAACATGCATTAGTGCTGTTTATGATATTTTGTGTGGTTACTTAATATGTGCTAAGCAACAGGATGAAAGTGTTGAAATGAATACTTTCAAGCATTAACTGTCTTATTTTTAGTGCAGTTCTTGTGTATCCCTGTTTAGGGACTGTTAGTAACCTAGAAAGCATGTACACCACATCAACTATGCATTTAATGGGGTTGTGTGGGGCTACAACAACCTTCTTCTTCACATTCAATTGCTGGTACATTGTACTAAGTTCACACCTATGGGCATAAAGGTAAATCTTGGAGAGCTAAGCCAGAGCCTTAGTTTATGCAACGGGCTGGAAGACTCGGCCCCCGCATGCAAAGCCAAATTTACCCGGACCAGGCGGAGTTCATCCCAGGGAAGAACTCCTCAGAAACATTAAACATATTCTCTGTGTCCTGGACAATGTTAGGATGAAAAAGAAAGCAGCCCTAATTTTATCAGTCGATGTGAAGAACGCATTTGACAGAGTCCATTGACCCTTTTTTAGGAAGGCTGAGGAAGTGTTCAGATTTTGCCATAGGTACAGTGCATGGATTTCAAGTATCTATGGGGACCCAGGACCGGGCGATTGGTTAATGGTGAGGCCTTGGACTGGTTTCAGATTATGAGGGGTACTAAATAGAGTTGCCCCATGTTACCCCTTCTATTTGCTTTATAAATGAAGCCCATGACAAATAGAGTCATACTCTAGAAGAAATTAGGGGATTTGAGCAAATAGAGATCACCACAAGATATGTATGTATGCAGACAATATGCTGCTTGCCTTGTCGGATCTGACTACCTCGCTGCCACTACTTTTGGAAGAGCTAGAAAGTCTTACGGTTCAAAAATGACTTGCAGGAATCCCAGATGTTAAACATATCCAGGCCCCTGTCCCCAGGCATCAGGAAGCCCCTGTATATTGGAGGTTGCACTTGGAATGGGTGGATGGACAAATCCCTTACTTAGTGGTTAAACTATTAATTTTGCTGTAGAAAAGAGCACACGTGCACGGCAGTGAACTTAAACTGTCACATAAGTCAGACCTCCAGATGTGCATATAAGAGGAGTTTTTTGGCCAGCGACTCATATCCCCATCTCACATGTATGCCCCCACACATCATCCTTACTACCTTTGTCAAAGGTTCTCATCCTGCCGCTGCACCTATACTCACGCACTAGCTCTCCCGATGTTGCTTTCTCAAGAGAAGGTTTGTATTTTTGAAGCTGCTCACCTGCATGGAGTACTCAGGCTGCATGTCATACTTGTCCCATTGTCTTTCTTTGGCAGTTTTGCAAGCAAATTTGTGCTACTTTTTGTCGTGCACAGCATCGGTTTCTAACACCTGAGAATGTTGATGAATGAACTCTTTACCTGCACTATTAATGTAGTGTGTTGCAGTACTACTAATGCACTGTGTTGCGATACTTTGTATAATATGGCCTTTGTGCATTACAAGCACTATATTTGGATGGTTGCTGCTTCGCTCATTTATGATAATTCGTCTACCATTGCACTTTAGTTCTGGAGAATTTGTCCATGAGAGTCATACCCTGACGAAGCTCGATTGTGAGCAACACGCATTGGCTGCACTTTTGACTGTTCGTGTATGAAGAAATGATAAATAAATCACATCGTTCAAAACAACCTGTTTGGAACAACTTTCTGAATTACATTGATTGGTTCAAACGCTTTGATTGTTGCCTTTCTGATATGATACAAATTGTTCTAATTTTAGGTTTTTTGGTAGCCAATCTATAGAGGTGGGTGACAAGTAGGTTTATTTAGTGGGACTCACTGGTTGTGCGGCACACTGGTCCTTAGCTGCCTTTTTCTCTTTGTGTTCCATTGTATGCTGTGAAATGTAGTTCTTGGTATGTGCATATGCGTCATTTGCATAATACGCGTCTCATTGTGTGCCTGGAAATGTAATTCCTGGTTCACATGTGTAGTCAATCAGCTTATTTAGCCTGTGTACTCCTCTGTGTAGGAAAATTATTTTGATCTAATGCCAGTGTTCATAATACAGTATCACAATCCCTATTTTTGAACCTACAGGACACAATGAAATGTTTAAGTAGGAAAAAGTCACCTCTCAGGGCATTCTTCACACACCTGCCAGAAATACTATTTTGCGGAAATCCTTGCTTAGGGAGTACACAGTGGTATTCCATGTTTTTATCAGTGTAGTCAAAGAGGTAAAAATCATATACCAGTTTCTGTTTATATTAATGGTCTATCCCAATTTATGCAGGTGCATCATGACTGGTTCCCAGGGATCTGGTCATTCTGGTCCGCTAAATGGGTCCCTAGTAAGTCTGGGCGTTAAACTCCACTCGTGGAGTTTTCCGAGTTTCCTGCACTCCCCGTCACGTGGAGCTCGTGGCGTTCCGAAAAGCTCAGCTGAGTTTTTTTCCTCACTCGTGCTGTCAACATCAAGTTGGTGAGCGAGGAAAATCCACCTCCCGGCGAGATTTTTCCTCATTCGGGCTTGTCAACGTCAAGTTGGCAAGCGCGAGCAAGGGAAATCAACCTCCCAGCGAGATTTCTCAACGCGGGCAGTCGGATTTCTTAATGCAGGTAGTAGTGCATGCTCGCGACCGCTCGTGTTGAGAAACCATCTGTTCGCGTTGAGAAAGCTGCTGCTCGAGTAGGAATCGAGTGGCAGAAAGGAACCTGCGCCTGCTTGCACTGTACATAGTGCAGTTCGTGATAATTTCACTGTGCGGACAATCACCCGGTGCTGAATATCACCACGAACTGCATTTTTCTAACGGATTCTGCTGCTTGTGGAGCTCCACGTAGTGCGGCAGTTTTTTTTGCACTTTGCGGAGTTCCGCATAGTAGAACTCTGTGAATTCCACCCAGTCTTAGTCCCTAGGTGATATATCCATTCCTGTTCTTTCTTCAGGAGGCATTGTAATATATTTGTGTGTCAATTAGAAAATTATTTTTTGAATACCACCCACTTAAGATTGTTCTCTGAGTGGTTCATGTCTAAGTAGTGATTAGTCATTCTGGTTGAAGTCTTCTTGCATCGCTTTGTGCTTTGGTGCCCCTTGATCCTAATGTGAGCCTTACAAGAAAGCATCCCTCTGTAACTAAGCCCAGGCAATCAAATAGATCATGTTTTCACTATTACAGTTCGCATTACATTTTTTGACCCACGGGCGGTCAATGCCGGTATCTGATTTTTTGGTGGCTGTAGTAAACTGGCCCACAGATCATCTGCCACATGGGTAATTTCCTGTAACAGGTTGTAAATGCCATAAAGTGGTGGGGTAGATGGTGCAGATAGACTGATTTTGGTATGTATTAATCTACCTCTAATGCTACTGCCTTGTTTAAAAGAAAAGAGGGGCGTTGGGAGCCCAGTCTTTGCCCACATTTGGCAAAATGTGTCAATGTCTTGATATGATTCTGTTCACTGCATCAGAGATAGTTGAATAAGTGATGACACAGGTTAGCCTGTCAGATGTTTGCTTGGGTTGGCATACCAGAAGGAAAATTATATGGTTGTTACATACCCTCTTCCTAGCATTTTTCATAATCTTTCTGGGGTATAGACAGGATGCAGGTTTGTTAGTGCCCTGGCTCGATTATCAAATGTATGAATAGCTGAGCAGTTCCTGCGTATTCACAGGCATTAACCAAAAGGGAGGTTTTCTTAAGTGATCTTGGGTGGAAATGGTTTTGATCCACAAAAGTAATTCTATCCTTACTTATATTGTAAGTACATTTTAAGTAAGGGTCATACCATTAATCAATGGGACAAATTCAAGGGCAATTTGGCTAAACTCTTGCTTCTCTGCTCTTCCTGATTACTTTCCTCTATGTCTCCTCTATCTGACTCATCGATAATATTCTCTCTTTGTTGGTTCTTGGTCTCAGCGCGGGGACACACAGTCCAGTGTAACCAGGCTCTCTATGAGCCATTTTATTATTATTTATTACTGATTCTCCTTGATTTATCAGCTGCATTTGATACCATTTCCCATTCAATCCTAATCCAGAGATTGGGGGAGATTGGTGTCAGAGGTAAAGCTTTTAAAAGGGTGGAAATCTTTTTACCAGAGCAAACTCATCCAGTACAAATAGATCCTTATAATTCTAAAATTATGGTCTTGGATAAAGGGGTGCCACAGGGATCGATTTTGAGCCCTACTCTTTTTAACAAATATGTGGCTCACCTGGCCAAGTTTATCAAGTCATGTGGCTTTGATACGAATTCATATGCTGATGACATGCAACTTGTCATCACTATGGATTCTAATCCAGAATTTACCAAAATCTAATTAAAACATTTTATGCTAATAATTGGCTCCTGGATGATGGCTAATTTCCTTCAGCTCACCACTAGTAAGACAGAAGTCTTACTCTTTGGGAAGGCTCACTCAGTCTGGTCAGTTTAGGTAACTCCTAAAAACATTTCGGGGTCTTCTTGGACGATAATCTCTCCATGAATGAGCATGGTAAATCTATCTCTGGGAATTGTTGCGGCCTGATGCGAAAGCCTTTCTGCATGTTAGGTGAATCCTAGTCGAGGCGCTGCTAGTGACCCGCCTGCACTATTGGAATTCCCTTATGGTCGCAATGAATAAAGGCTTTTTTCCAGACCTCAGGTGGTACAGAACACGGTAGAATGCCTTGCCTGTAATCTTCTCCCTTGATCTCCCTCTTAACCTTTATTATGATCCCTTCATTGGCTTCCCATAAAAAAGCATGCACTTTTTAAACTTATGTGTTTGGTTTTCAAATCATTGCATGGGAAGGGACCATGTCATCTTAAAAACAAGTTGCAGCCATATATCTGAGCATGCCTGCTCAGATCGAACAAGCTACTATTGCTACGCCCCAAACATATTCATACAGCCAGATATGGAGGTTGTTCCTTTTCCTTTTTAGCTTCCAAACACTGGATTCAGCGACCTTTACCTCTACAGTTTTGCTCAGACTTATTCTCTTTCAAGAAATCCCTGGAAACATGGCTTTTTGATCTTTAATCATCTTATGGAATTGTGACCTGTATTAACTGCCCCAAGAGGATGATTTGTGTGCCTAACAAATCAAAAATCAAATCAAAATCAAAGGGCGGTGTTTATATTTCTATGCCAAATGATCAGAAAACTATCTATATAGCTTGGCCATAATACAGTTTAATCCTTGCAAGGGTTAGTGTCTAAGGTCCTGATTTATCCTTTTTTGTACGCAACACAATGCAGCAAAACACCTTGCAGAGCAGTGAAGGGGAGAGGGCAGGAATGCACTAAATCTATCGCGATATGGCGCATTCCTGCTATCTGCCTGCACTGGTGCACAGTCCGCAACCTAGTGCCAACTCAGGGGCCCTTGCACCATGGTGCAAGGGTGCCTTTATTGCAGGCAGGATTTTTTTGTGCAGAAAGGGACAGCTTTGTGCACAAAAACAATCTTCTGAGGTTTATTCCCCTTTCTAAGTGTGCTTTAGAATGCAGCACATTTAGAAATAGGAAACAACAAGGAGAAATAAAGATTGTTCTCCTTGTTGCACCTCCCTTGGGAAGGTGTAGTATTTTGATGCAACCTGGGAATGCTTAAGAATCCATGGGTGGATGTGTGACTGCACCTATGCTCCACTCTTGGAACGCCTTCCCAGGGCAGAGTAATGAAGGCAGCAAGTTGCATTGCCTTGTGTTACTCCAGATTTTCCAAGCCGTGCAGGGCCATGTAAGGTGGCTTTGTGTGGATTGGTAAATTTGACTTCTGGATTGCATTGTCCTTGCATCACCTTGCGTGACGCAAAGGCAATGAAATTCATTCATGGCCCTAAGTATATAAAGTCACATTCAAACTGGTGGATGTACAGACAGGCCAGACGTGGGGTGCAAGTGCTGCCCATAGAGATTCCCTGGATTTGATGATACAATATTTAATTGTACTCAGTAGAAATTCAGTGAGAGACATTCTGGCGCACTCATCTACAAAATCACTGGAGTGATAGAATTCCACTCCATGCTTCTGAGAATGGACTCCACAACCTTCATTCAGGAGGTCGTGCCCTTGGGAATGCTTGAAGACAATGCCTCAATATCCATTATGATAAGGAGGCCAATGGTTGCATGAATGGGGAGATCTTTTAATAGGCATAATACACCTTTTGCATCCTTCAGATAATAGGGAATTTTAGTGACGAAGGGCCTGAGGCATCAGTCGCAAATTTGTGACAAGGGTTTCAGAATATAATTAATTTCTGATACAATTGGTGATCCAAGAGGGGGAACTCCTTTCTTTGTGGATTTTTGGAAGTGTGTAAAAGCGAGCAAAGTGTGGCTCTTTTGCTGTGATGAACTTGTGCTCTATCCTAAACCAAAAGAAAGAATTGTGCCAGCTCACATCTCAATTTAAATTTGTCTCGGCGTGGCATTGGAACAAAACCTAAGCCTTTATTAAGGACCGTCACTTTAATATCAGAAAGCAGAGTTGTCCTAAGGTTAACCACTAGATGGTTGTTTTGCGCGGGCATGGTTAGTTGTCCTCATTCTGCTCATCATTACCATTTGTGGTTTGTCAGTACACTGCACTCTTGTATTGTACTTACCCCAACCTCTTTCTGAAAAAGGAGGTCTGCCTGGTGTAAAAGAGAATCTAGGTGTCAATTGCTGGCTGGGGTAGTCTAAAACCTAAATTAAAACCCTAGTTGGGCAATGGGTGGCACATAGGGGATGAAGTCACCCCTTTCGCCTTAGCGCTGCTAGAGCTACTATCATCAAAGCTGAACAGCCAGTTCTGAGGTGTTGGTCACCTTCTGCCTCCTTCTCTCTGTATCTAAGACTGTCTGATGTTTGTTGTGTAATAGTCATCTGTAGTAAAGACAAAGATGGTTTCATGGCTAAATTTGCGGATATCTTTTTGCAATTTATTAGTCTTTGATTTGGTTGAGAATTCTGTATGCTGGGCCATCTCTTTGTTCATTTTCTCTAGCCTCTTCTTATAGGATGTTACCTCAACCACAGTTTTTAAGTTATTCGCACTGGACGTAATCTGTATAAGCAGTGCATCTGAGGTTCTTTTGGCTATGTTTATTATTAACACAACTTACCTCCAAATGTTTCCATGCAATACGTGGCCATTCCTTACAGAATGGTATATCCTCAAGGAAAATGCGTGGTTCATTGTGTACTATGATACCTCTTGGTGCAGCCTTGGCCCAGAGGTGCTCAGGGGCATGTGTACAAGGACTGGCAATAACTACCGCTAACGAAAGTTAACGGCAGTTTTCTTACCGGCGTGTACCGCTGAAAACCATCGCCTTGTTAGCGACGTGTTTACAAGACATTGTTACATGGTGATAGCTTCAGGGATCAGCGGTAAAAACTGTGGTAACATTAGCGTAATGGCGATAGGAATTCTGGCGTTTGCGGGCGAAAACTAACGAAAGGCCCATTAGCGGCGGAAGCGCACGTTAGTCAGCCCAATGTGAGGTTTTTTTGCCTGTATAGCCAAAAATAGCCTATCAGTCGACCTCCAATGAATAATAGGCGAAAAACAATGAAATGAAGAATGGAGCAGACAGGGCCAAGTGTAGCACAGATCAATAACCCCCTCAGGTCCCCCAACATCCAGGATCACCAGCCAGAGTTCCAGGGGCAGGGAAATGCAGAGCTAGATCCATGAAAAGAGGCGCATAGCGGTGCAACACCAGTGGTGCATCACTTCTCATTGCGCACTCTTCGCAACACCATTGCATCCAAAACCTTGAAAGCGCGGACAGTCCCTGGGGCCCGCAGACCTCACTGGTCCTGCGTCTGGAGCCTGGATGGCTCACTAGTACTGTGTCTGGAGCCTGGATGCCTCGCTGGACCTGTGTCTGGAGCCTCGAGTGGGATGCAGAGGTGCTGTGGAGTTGATGAGCCGTGGCGGTAGACATTGAGGCGCAGCGATCGCCCTTACCTGGTGGTGAAGTCTGGCAGGGCGCACGGAGACACGTTGCTGACCTATGTGAGAAGATCGCCTTGAGCCCCTTGAATCTGTGAATGGTAGAGGCGCTCCTGTGCACCAACGTAGGGAGATCTGCATTGCATACTACGATTCACCACTATACCGGGGTGCACAGAGGGGATTACCAATGGTGGGCGGCGCCTCTCTGCATCACAGCCCGGATGAATTTGCGCTGGCGGGACGCTGTGGAGGGTGAGGCCCCTGAGCTGTGCTGAACTTGTGTGGCGGGAGCGCTGCAACTTCATGCCTCAGGGGGCCCTGCTGCATCACCTGCATCGGGAGGTTCCCCAGCAGACTTAGCGGCAACTGCTGTACCCAGGCTTGTGAAATCCCACCTGGCTGAGGTACCTGCTGGCTGAGTCACAGACTTGGAGAGAGTGCAGCTGATTGTGCCATGGTGTCAATGTCCAGGTAAGTAGAAGGCGGGACGCGTAGCAGAGGAGGGCCGGGGGTCGAGTCGCCCAGGCCTTGCACCTGGTGTGACGCACTCCCAGTGACAGCTCATCTGCAATGACGGAAGAGCATCACCCCACTGCTTTGAAGCAGACTTAGGAGAGCAGGACCAATGAAGACACGGAACCCGGCCTCGAGGTAAGATGTCTTTCATTTAAATATTTACTACACCCACTCCCACACACACTCCCGTGTCCCCACCCCATCCAGCGTCCTTTCCAGCGTTTCCCACCTCCCAGCTGTCCAGTCCCACCCACAGCACTTCCCTATGGTGGGCGGTGTGCGCCCATGCCCTGCGGGCATACCACTGGTGTGCCACAGGTATATATGATGTTACGACGCATACCATTACATCGCATTCCATTACAATGCATTCTAATACTACGCATATCGCAACAGTAGGGAAAGTGCTGGATAGCGGAGATTAAAAAATTACTATTCCCACTTCAGTGAGTGCAACCATAAAACTAACCCTTGCACCCCAAAACACACCCTGAACCCTAAAATTCTTCTTTGACCCACCAAAACACACCCTGGACCCTTAAATGTATCTTTGACCCTCCATAACACCCCCCAAATGTCATCTTTTGCTCCATAATACAACCCAAATTTCATCTCTGACCCCCGAAACCCATACCCAACCGAAAACTTTAAAAAAACACCATTGGTTGCGCTGTAAAGGCATAACTTATGCCTACACTGTAATGGACTTCTCACATGCCAAAGGCAAGCCATAGGCAAGCCCGTCTGCCCCTGGACCATGCTCAGTACCAAGACCCCTTCCTCTCGGATACTCCACCGATATGATGACAGCAGCCTCCTCGCTATCAACCCTGGATGCCACATCGCCTGCCAGGACGAACCTCTGCTCTGGACCGGACATCGCCATCGCCATCACTAATGGCACCTATATCACCCGCAAGGACCAACCCGACCGTCCAGGAGGAGGCATTACCATCACCTACAGAAGCACACTCCGACTGACCATGCACTCTAATAACCCAACAGTGATCATGGAACACCTCAACTTCCAGATCCGGACCAACCCCACCCAACCCAATCCTCTGTGGCCTCATCTGCAGGCCCGCTGGGCCATGGACCCCCATTTCATGATACCATTGTAGACCACAATGCACCCCAGGCTCTCCCATCCACCGATGACATCCTAACGGTGAACTCTACTTCCACCTGGACAATCCCAGTGACCAGAACACCACCCTTCCTGGGGAAGCTTGCCAACATCAGACTCAAGCAGCTAATCAACACAGCCAGCCACATAGCAGGACACACGGTCGAGCATGTCTCCTTCCCCAGGGGGAACTTCAACTACAGCCACACCTCCAGACTCTCCTGGACCGACAATCATTGTATATGTCATGTCTTCCCCATGCCCACCGTACACCACTGCCATCATCGCCCCCCTCGCAGCTGCATCAAGGTCACTGAAGAACTCCTCATCAACTCCCTCAGCTCCAACACGCTGCCAACGCTTACAGGTAATACCACAGCAGCATGCAACCACCACCAATGGATCTCCAACTGCGCTGACACCCTGGCACCCCTCAAGAAAAGACCAGACAAAATCCAGCACCACATTGTGCCGTATTTGCAAAGTGACGCATGTAGGCATATGCCTGACCTTGTGAAGCCATGTGCCACAACATACCTGCATCAGGTATGATGTATGCAGGGTGTGCATTCCCACGCAACAAGTCCTCATAGGAGTGGCATAGTGAAATCCATCAGATTTCACTGCAACAATTGTAGGATGGCACTGCGTCAGTCCCCTCACGCCTGCAGCAATGCGTGACGTTAGCGCAGACAGATACGTCAGGATTCCAGAGGTATCTGGCATTACTTGTGCCATGGAGCGCTGTCCAGTGAATACAGAGCATCCATGGTGTCGCAAGAAGGGCATAGTGAAAAGTGTTGCAACGCTGTCTTGTCGCAGCACTGCAACACGTTTCATGACTGAGGCCCAGGAATGCGCACTATCTTATTGATGGTGTGCATTTCTGCCCTGTAGTATTGTTGCAGGGCAGCGCAGCAACATTGCTTGCAGCACTGTCCAGCACCAAAACCTGCTGAAATGAGGCCCCAAGTGTTACCTCCATTTTTAAGACCAGCTATTTTCTGTATTGAAAAACTGCCTCTAACTGCAGTTAAAAGCTGTTTTTTTTGGTCCTTCTACTTTCAAGAATTCCCTTGTACATATCGCGAAGTGGGGTTAGCGGCAGTTTTTGCACAGGAACGCCTCCCTTGCATGTCATTATCGCTAACAGAAGTGACATTCTTTTCTATGGATGTTATTGCCGGAAAACAGCCACTAACAGAGGTTAGCGGCAGCTTGTATATATGGCGATAAAAATATCACCGTTGGAATATTGCAGCTAAGGCGGCGTTAACTCCTTGTACATAGGCCCCTCAGTATTGCTCATTCCATGGAGCACAGTTTTTATTTGATTCTACTTCCGTTGTGTCAGTGATTCCCTGGTTTCAATCTGTGTGTATCTCGTTAGAATACAATTAAATAGGCCCAAAGTAATATTCCCACGGCTATGCTGCCGTACTCATATATACACAAAACATGAGATCTTAGCTTCTAGGACTGAGGGAACAAGAGGACATACGGGCGGTCCTTGAATGCTTCCTCCCAAACCACTATCTAGAACAATAAATAAGCAGACAGGACTAGTGCATCAAGATTACATTGAGTACAGTGTAATATTGTATCATCCAATCCAGCAGACCTCCCTGGAGATACGGCATTGGATCTCTCACAAAGAGATTAAGAAATTGGGAGATAGGCCACATACAAGTAAATACTCCCTAAGACTAATGACTAACAAATACTTGCTGAGACCTATAGATTTCTTTCAATGGATTTTCACTATAACAAAACTGCAGATCAAAGCATGCGGGATGTTGAATAGTGGAGCGCCCTGATGGACAAGAAATGGAGAGAGCTTTTTCTAGACCACAACCAAGCCCGCCTAGCTCAGCTACCAGATAGGCAATTACAAAACTAGCCCCTTATTGGTACCAAATGTAGAACACACATTCCAACAGATTCGAGAGCAAAGAATGCTTGAGGGACTGTGGGGTGACTCCCTCTTGCATTTAATATGGCATTGTCTTAAACTATATGGAGCAAAAGTCTTAGATGACATAGATCTATTGTTTAAAGCTACACTCATTTGGCTTCCAGCTTATGACATCATGGGGCAAGAGAGCAAAAGACACACAGTTGATGGACGGAATGCAGAACAGATCAAAATATTCACCTCCAGTCAAGAGACCTGGGTTAAATCCATTCTTCTTTTGCTCACCATGCCACCCCAGTTTAGATCCACCCTTATCCTGAGCAAAAGAACAATGGATTAAACCCTGATCTTTGTGACTGGGGGTGAATGTTTGCATTGTTCAGCATTCCGTCCATCATTTGTTCCTTTTGTTTAAGATAGGCTCTCATATCTTTTGAGATCTCCAAGAGGTTGCCTGATTACTTTGCTGTTGTGTGCCACCGAACAGAGGCACTTGGGGCTTTGGGGTAGCCAAGATACACCCAGTTATTAGACCTGACTATTCTGTGTTAAGTAACTGATTGGAAAAGGGAAGGCATGAATAGCTATTGATGGGAAGTGCGGGAAGGGAAGTTCAAACTAATATGGAAACCATGCCTGTCCCTATCAATGACAGGATTCAAGGGAAATTACCTAACCCAGTTCCTTAGGGTGTTACGCCTTATATGGTCAGTTCAACCACTTGCATATGGGATCCACGGTTCAACAAGTTAGGCATTCTTCTAAGCTCCTTTTCAAGAGACAGGTCCTTTCCAAAATCAGGCTAGACAAAATTGAGGATGTGGGTTGTGGGATGTGGAAAGCATTGGACTTCGGAAGAGTACAATTTACTATTTACTATTCCCATTCCAGCCTGTGCAACAGTAGAAAAAGTGCTGGACTTAAGAACGGTAACATTTACTATTCCCACTCCAATCTGAGCAATAGTAGAGAAAACGTTGGCCTTCAGAGAGGTTAAATTAACTATTCCCACTCCAGTCTCTGCAACAGTAAAAAGAGCGTTGGACTTCAGTAGGGTAAAAATGTACTATTCCCACTCCAATATAAGCAAAAGTAGAGAAAACGCTGGACTTCAGAAAGGTTTAATTTACTATTCCAAATCCAGTCCGTGTAACAGTCGGGAAAGCTCTTGGAATTCAAAGGGGCAAGATTTACTATCCCTCCCACCCTCCTTCTGTGCAACAGTAAGAAAAGTGTTGGAAATTGGAGGGGTTACATTAACTATTTTCACTCCAGTATGTGTAACAGTATGGAAAGAGTTGGAATTGATAAAGGTCAAATTTGCTATTGCCCTCCCAGACTGTGAAACAGCAGGAAAAGCACTGGACATCAGAGGGGTTAAATTTGCTATTCCCACTCCAGTGTGTGGAACAGTAGGGAAAGTGTTGGACTTCGGAGAGGTGAAATTTACTATTCCAACTTCAGTTTGTGCAACAGTAGGCAAAGTGTTGTACTTCAGAGTGGTTACATTTACTATTCCCATTCCAGTCTATGCAAAAGTAAGGAAACCGTTGGACTGCAGATAGGTTAAAATGACAATTCCCACTCCTGTCTGTGCAACAGTAGGGAAAGTCTTGGACTTTGGAGTAATTTGCTATTCCCACTCCAGTTTTTGTAACAGTAGGGAAAGTGTTGGACTCCAGAGGGGTAATATTTACTATTCTTATTTCAGTCTGTGGAGCAGTAAGGAAAGTACTTCTCTTCAAGCACATAACATATGTTAATAACCCCATTAGTTGCCTAGAAAAAAAACCTCTTCATATAAAAATGATATATATAAAATTAAAAAAACAATTAAGCAATTTAGATGATTATTGAAAATTTTAATATTTGTTTTAATTTAAAAACAATTATTAATGTATTATTTAATTAAGTTCCCACACTATATTCCCACAAATCTAGCAGCCCACACTTAAAATATAACTAAAATACCGAAGTATAACACAATTACCATATTTAATAATCAATTAAATAATTATTAATAAATGAATACATAATTGTAATCAATTATTACTGAAATATTGTGCCACCAGGCGTGGCCACGCAAGTGACTAAGATGGCCGCTTGTTGTTGAAGCTCCGTCTGCTGACCCAGCTTCTTTACATTATCCCCGGTGCTATCTACAGCAATCACCCCGCACCGGACAACGCTGGAGTGCTGAAGATGCCCGGAGCGCTGCGGGCTGGCTCCGCGGCAGGAGAGTGTCTCCGTCACTAAGATATGGCGCCGGCGGGCTGAGGAGAGGTGAGGAGACGTGTGGTGCCCTGGGCTATTTGTGCACGGGCGAACCGAGAGGTGAGGAGACGAGCAGCGGGAGTTGGAGGTAAGTGGGGGCCTGTTGCTGCGGTTGGGGAGCAGGTCGCGAGGCGGCGACATTGATCCTCCCCTAATACGCCACTCGCTGGGCCAGGGTGCGGTCGTGACTGGCTGTGCCAGGGCCTAAGTGCAAGCACCCACCATTTCCTGAGGCCACGCGGGGGACAGGGCCCGCTGTGCACCTGAGAGGCGCCCATCCGATGGCGGAGGAGCGTAAAAGACAGTGGGGGGCGAACCAGTGTCAGCCCTCCACAGGCCGCGACCAGCCGCCCAGTGACACAGCCCCTTCTCCCTGATGTCCAGATACTCAACAAACAGCAAGCACCGATCCACCCTCTGGCTCTATGCACCGGAAGAGGCCTGGACGCGCATGCCGCTGTTCCTGGCCTCCTCGCGGCACTGCCGGCGCTGCATCCTGCTTCTGGGCCCCTACTTAACGGCCGCGCCTGGACCACCTACTGCAGCTGGACTCCTGCACTTCTCTTTCAGGGGCATATTTCCACACAGCACAGACGTTGGACCGGGCCGCTGCCTATCACCTGGATGCGGGGCCTACCTTCTGACACGGCAGAGACGAGAACCTAGGATTCAGGCCCCATTGACAACCGGCTCCCCCTGGATCTGCGACGAAGGCACAGCGACCTGAGGGGGATGCCGTGGGCCTGCTTAAGACACTGGGTTTTGCTACGCTACTCCTAGGGCCCAGTACCCTTCTATTCTTGCTGCACTGGGGCTGCCGCTGATCATGCCGTGCACATTCCAACTCATTGCACTTCATCACACGCTGCTGGCTTGCCTCCTTGGGTCCAGTCCGGAATTCGCATAGTACCTGGTGGTGCTCGACTTCTTCACGGTTCCACCTACGCTGCGGCCCCGTGGCATGGGCCGCAAAGACCCCAAACAGAAGACCCTGCCCTTTGAAAAGCTCACGGACAGGGCTTCTGAGGAATGCTCTCAAATGGCGGAGAACACACAGGGTGCGGAACATGCGGACGACCTCC
The DNA here is from genome assembly GCF_964204655.1 of Triturus cristatus. Lineage (NCBI taxonomy): Eukaryota > Metazoa > Chordata > Amphibia > Caudata > Salamandridae > Triturus > Triturus cristatus. Next base: position 615,629,834 of record NC_140587.1, read on the forward strand.
CTGCACTGTCAACAGCAATGCTCCAGGAGATGAGGGCTGGCTTCAAAGCCCTAGATGGGCAGTTCGACCCACTGGATAAGAGTCTGGCAGACATGGGGGCCAAAATCCAAGTACATGACTGGTGCTTGGATGTGGCAGAAATGTGCATTTCGGATATCCTCACAGAGGTGGCTATAAAGAATGAAGACCTTGAAGCGCGCAGCAGGCGCAATAACATTCGCATTTTGGGAGTCCTCAAGACCACCGCCACCGGCCGAATGGACATATTCATCGAGACTCTGTTGTCAGACCTGTTTGGGAGGGAGTCCTTCACCCTGGGGTTTGTGATAGAGCGGGCACACCGGTCCCTGGGACCCTGGCCTAATCCAGGTTGCCCCCCAGACCCATCATTGCACGTGTTATGAACTCCAGGGACCGTGACACGGCATTGCGCCTCGCCAGGGAACGTGGAGACACCATATGGCAGGGCTCTAAGCTATCTCTTTACCCAGACTTCACTGTAATGGTGCAGGATGCCCACCGGAGATATAACGGGGTCAAGGCAGCCCTCAGAAACCTGGGTTTAAAATATGGCATGATATACCCCGCCAGGCTGAGGGTATATGGTCTGCCGGGCTCGCATTTTTGACACTCCTACTGAGGCACAAGAATTCTGTCATGCGTACAAACAAAATAACAACCGCACAGGGGCGGGGGCTGGGGGCGGCTCGGATGCAATTGTCGAACTCTTCTCTAGTTCTGGTACTGGTTAACTCTGCTGTGATGGCTCTGTATTACTATTGTGCAATTGAACGGGGATAATGTACCTGATACTTCTGTAATGTTTCAGAAAGCTGGTCGACTGACTTGGCGTTACCACCCCTCGAGGTGTATACCTTGGGTTTGTACTTGTTCTCTCAGAGGTACCCTTCTTGTTTTTTTTTATCTCAATGTAAAGTCAATTGGTACTTCATGTTCTGCTTTTCGTTATGGCTACACCTAGCTTTGGTTGCAGTGAGGTTGGGTGGGGGTGGTATGTGTTATTGTCTAAATGTTTCTAGTGGTTTATCAGCAATGGTCGCTGTCACAGTTTTTCGTTATTCACTGCTACTTGACTATGCTATGTTTGTCACGTACACTAGATGGCCCAGTTAGGTAACGTTGAAGGTCCCTCTGGCTTGTCCTTAAGTCCTGGAATGTCCGGGGTCTTAACATCGATCGCAAACAAAGACAGGTTGTCCACTATCTACTGAGACACAATGTGGACAGTGCTTATGCATTTACCCAAATCAGAAACGGGCCGCTTTGCTGCTGGTTGGGGAGCACACAGGTATTTCGTCAATTACAGCAGTTACGCAAGGGGCACGGCCATCCTTATCCATAAGAGGGATCCTTTCAGCCTCAGCTCCGTGGTGGGGGATAGTGAAGGCAGATACATCATTGTCACAGGAACACTCATGGGACATTACACGGCACTGGTGTGTGTATGTGGCCCGAACACTGACTCCCCCAATTTTTTTCATTCAATACACGCCCATTTAGTGAGGTTACAACCTTGCTTTCTCTTGGTAGGGGGAGATTTCAACTTACTCCTTAACCCTAGCCTGGACAGTACAGACACTTCTCCAGACACTAAACCACAAGCACGACGCGCTCTGCTATATTTATGTGAGCAGCTTTCCCTGCTAGATATTTGGCACCAACGTAATCCTGCTTTTACAGAGTACACCCATTAATCGGGCCAACACAACACTTGGACCACAATAGATTTTTGGTTAGTTTCCCCTGGCATTGCCGGCTGGTACCGGTCGCTAGTGACACTGCCAAGGAGGTATTCTGACCATGCTCCAGTGCAGCTTCTCCTTAGGGTACCTCGCCCAGAGGGATTTGAGCGACAATGGTGATTTCCGAGCCACGCCCTCCATGATGATCTATTTAATCCTAAAGTGCGCAAAGCCATTGAAGACTACTTCTCCATTAATACCGGTTCAGTGGACACATGGTCAGTCCTATGGGTGGGCTTCAAGGCGTACATCCGGGGTGACTGCATTGCCAAACATGCCAGAGTACTTAAAGTTCTTTGAAACACACTTGCGCGTATAGAACGCAAACTCAAGGGCCTAGATACCGCAATACTCCACACTTCAGACTCGGGTACGGAGGGATGGCGTTTGGCCCTTCTCGTTGAATTTCGCAAGGCTGCGGACCGCGAGTTGCTATATTTGTGCAAGTATCAGTCTGCCCGGTGGTATGGAGAGGGTGAGCGACCCGGTAGAGTACTACACCACAAGAGAATCTTAAATCTTTTTACAGCCCAATGGACTTCAAAGGCCTCCCTTTCTATAACCGAGTATCACAACTCTGCAGCTTTGAGGGCTCACAATAGGAGTAAAATAACTCTTTTGGGATTACAACCACCTTGCAGCAGCACCACCATTAAGTTCTTCATGCTGGTGTCAGTAATTAGTATGTACTTGCATCTGGGATAGAAGTTTCTCGATTTGGGAGCCTTACTTAACCTTTCCTTTATCTCTCTTAACTACGCTTCACATGCATCCCTACACACAAATTCAACTCCTTTGAGAAGCAGATTCCTTATGTTGACGCAAAGTTCCACAAATCCCGTTACAAGCTTGTTGTAATATTCTGCCAACCCAGTCCTCGTTATTGGATGGGGACTCAAGCTTCTATATAGAATCAACAAGATCTTCCCTGAGCATAATACCGTCTCCCGTGAGGGTATGGCCAAAACAAACTATGGAATTTTTCGCAAAACTAGCAGTTCTCCAATCTAATCATCAGGTTAAATTTACCTAACCTCCCCAACACCTTCACTTCCTTGTCATGCTCAACATTATCTCTCCCAAAAGCTAGCACATGATCTTGATAGACCCTTATGCCTTCAAGACCCTTCAGCAGCCTCTCCGGGGCCCTTTGGAACATCGAGGCTGCTGATATTAATCAAAAAGGCAGCCTAGCATAGCAAAATATCCCAAAGGTACAAAGGGCGTACTGAATACTGTGAGGTCTCTGGATGCTTCATCAAGACTGATCTGATGATATTCTGACATAAGGTCAACAGTGGAGAAAACCTTAGCTCCTTCCAACAGCATCAGTATATCTGAGATTTGGGGTAATGGATGCCTGCCCACAATCACATGCTTATTCAACTCTCTCTAGTCTATACACAAGCGCAAAGTTTCATTTGTCTTCCTGCCTGTGACTACCAAAGCTAGCCACTCCGTGCCTTCCACTTCCTCATTAATCCCATCATTCTTCAGCTTTTCTGGTTCTAACCTCATTTCCTCTTGTGCAGCCACTGGCACATTCCGAACTTTCTCACTGACTGGATTGGCTCCATTCACCAAACATGATGTATATAATGGTGGGGACATCCACGTTTTCCTTGAAACACCTGAGAAAAGCTTGCTTTCAATTCCTGTACAAATGTATCAACAGACTTGCTCTGCACAGCCACCTCCCTTTAATCAAAATCTTCCTTTACTCTAAATTGTGGACAACTGTTAGGATCCAGTATCACACCCAGGTCCCATCCATCCTCATCAACTGCTGCCCAGCCACTGACTCAGCTCTCCTTCCAACATTCCATATGACATAACTATATTTCAGTACTAAGGTTACATCCACATTACAGGTTAAATATATACAAGATAACATGGATATTACACTTCTCCAGTCGAAAAGAGCGCTGCACCAGAAATATATTTCACCGCAATAACAACAAGAAAATCCTTAACTACGCTATGTGGACCTACCTGAAAATGCATTCTTCCTTAAAACATTCTCCCTCTAAATGACCAGGAGTGAAAAGGAAAGCTTGAGCATGTACGATCATCAGCATCTCTTGCGCATGCTCCATGATGCCTGTGTACAATCTTGCATATCGTCTCTATGGTTATCCTGGTCGATCCCCATAGAACCACGAACACCAATGATGGCCACTGAGTCACACTGGCCAGCAATCCATAAGCCTGCTTCCCCCTGGCCCAAACATATAAAAACAAGACAATTACAAAACAAGTATTAGGAACCACATACCAGGTAATCCAATCTCATCTCAGAGGAGACATAAAAAGAGAACAGGGGAAATTTGGGGTGGCACAGACCATTATGGCTCCATCTGGAAGGGATGTAGTGCTCACACTACCATTCCAATCTGTTTCTTTTTTCTGTCTAGTAAGGTGGACTCCCCTCAAAAGCAATGAATGGGATGATGAGAACAGGACTAGGAGTAATGAAGATTACTGGTAAGTAATTGGAGCATTAACAGACATCTGAGCAAGGAGGTGTCTTTAGTGAACAAATCCTGAAGTATCAGTCTTGGCAACCCAGCCATGTAACTATGTTCCTAATGAGGAAGAAGAAGAGGGAGCGTATGTTTGCTAAGTGTAAACCAATGGGCCCTGCATTTTCTAGTCCTTGGCAATGTTATTTCTGTATCTAGTGTCAGGAATGGCCCAATAGGCATGCTGCAGGAATCAGCAGAGAGGCAGTTTGGATGATCTAGGATGATAAAAAGCCAGGGTACTACGGAGTATTACCTATTCCCACTGCCCATGCTCCAGATAAATAGAGGACATTAGGGTCCAATATGGATGGGATTATCTTCCCCTCTATGGGTGTTAAATCATGGGTGACCATTGTCATCACCTAAAAAAGACCTGCCAGCATTTTTCCCTGAGAGCATCAATTGCACATTTATGTATTTCCCCAATCAAGGAGTTTGGGACACATTTATGGTATCTGTGGTCATTGTGGGGTGAGGCATGTTCACACAATACTGGTATCTATGTTCATTGTGAGTTGAGGGAGGAGTTACACAGTTCCTGGACTGCTAAAATCCATGTGGTGACACAAGAAGGTATGGTTTGTTCTCTAGGGTCAGTGCACATTGAGCACTGGGACATTAAAGACTCACCTGCCACAGTCAGGATCAGACTTACCATTATATTAATTATTAGAGGTTGGGCTGTGCTTCTTTCTTAGGTGTTGAGACGTTACCCTGCTGGTTCAAGGCTGCTTCGATGTAGGGGGTTAACCTTTCTCCTTACTAGGATATGTAAAACTAAACAACACAGTTCTGTTTCCAAAGCTGTATTGAGCAGGATATTTTCTGACCTGCAGCACCTCCCTTCCACGTACCTTATAAAATAAAAAGTGGCCCCTCACAGGCACTTTGTACAGCTCATGGTCAATGTTCAGGCCTACTCACATGCAATCCATGCTGCTCAATCCACTCCCGGACAATGAAGCCCTCGCAGATCTTACCTGGCCACACCTGTTAGCGCAGGTCACACCACATTTAGTTCTACCTATGGCGACAGGGAAATACTTTTATCTGCTATGTGCCATCATTCGACCTAGGCAAACCATAGGAACTAAAGTGCTATAGCGACACGTGTGGAGATAGGGTACCACCAAAGAGAAAGAGGTTTCAATGCATTGTATGTATGTGATTTTGTATAGCACAAACCTAGCCAAAAACAGCGAAGTATGCATGTATGTGGTATTTCTATAGTGCTAACCTAGCCAAAACATATCAGTACATTAATGATTTTGGTGCCTATCACGAATTTATAAAATGTGATTTCAACTGTCAAAAAATTGTAATAAAATATATAGGAAATGTCAGATACCTTTTGTTTGTGATGCTGACAGGAAGCATACAGCAGACAAGTTAATAAACGTTTTGTGTTGGATAATAAGAAGAGAGGATTTGTAAAGACAGAAGAAGGTGTATATATTATTCGGTACTTGACCTGATCAGTCTACTGGTGCCACTAAGCCAACTAAATGAAACTTAGTATTTTAGTTAGTCAGCCTCAGCTAATCTTAAACTGATGTATCTAGAACAATGAACTGAGATTAGAACCACAGTGTTCCCATACCAAGCATGGAACGATCTAACTGTCCTTATCATCCTGCACCAAGGACAAGGCCTGCATCCAATTGTGACCTCAGTACACTGACACTAACACTACACATTGAGAGCAATGTTTATTAATATTTCATGTAACGAAGGCAGCTTAATTCATGTTTTGCGTGAAAGGGAGAGAGAAGAAATGTGCAATATCTACTAACATATGATACACTTCTGCTCTCTCCTACCACTTGTGTACTGTGTGCTGCCTAGCGCCAATAAAGGCACTCTCGGCCATGCTGCAAGTGTGCCTGCGTTTGAAGGCAGGATTGTTTTTGTGAAAGAAGGGATGCCTTCCTGTATAAAAACTAGGGGTGGGCAGAATTTGCATAGTCGCGCAACGCAAAGCTCTGCGAAACGGTAAAAAAATCTCCGCGAACGCGCAGAAATTCCGCGAACACGCGGAATTGCTTGTTCGCGATGGTTTTTTCCTGTTCGCGATCGCTGTTTGCGTGCTTAGGGAGAAATATCTTGCAAACATGCATTTTGAGAACGCGAACAAGCAAAAATTCCGCAAAGCCGCGGAATGCAGATTTTTTGCCAATTCCGCGGAACTCGAAATTACCCAAATTCCGCAAATTCCGTGAGCGGAATGGAAATTACCGCCCAGGACTAATAAAAACCAGCGGTGGCTGGTATCAGGGCAGAGTGGCTGGGGGGCTGGGGCGGTACAGACGACGACGAAAAAAAAAAGGAAACCACTTACCTTGCGCTCGCAGCATTGCCGAATCACTATTCTTCTGCTACACTGCACAGGTTGTAAGATTCCCCTGCGGCCAATCCTGATGCTGCTCTCATGCATGAGAGTAGCATCAGGATTGGCCCGAGTGCCCTCAATTTGTGCTCCCAGAGAGACTGGGAGCCTGTTCCTGCATGTCTCCAACTCGGCATGCCGGTTTGGCCGTCCTGAGACGCCTAGAAAGAGGAAGGAGGATAAATAAAGATTTGTCTCCTCGTTACTCCTCTCGGTGTTAGGTACACCATATTGGCACATTACCAGGTTTACTGCCTTTAGCAAACATGGAATTGCATCAAATTTCATGGGTGGATGCACGGGAACGCCCATGCTCCACCCATGGAACACCTACCACATTGAAATGTAACGCAATGCAGCATAAGCCACTGCGCTGCACTACCTTTCTTTACAAAGTCACACAAGGTGGCAAAAATAGCCCATTGTGTGGCTTTGTAAATCCTATTTAAGGACTTGCATTGCCTCATGACAACTTGCAACAAACAAGGACAATGCAAATCCTTAGAAAATCTGTCCCTGAAGACGGGGGGTGGATGGGTTTGGAGATCGTATTGTCCTGCGGGGCACGTTCTAGTGTTCTGCAGGAAGCTGTATTCTTAGCCACTACTTTGAGGGCTGGACACACTGCACCCCACATCCATCCATCACGGGTGTCACGAGTGACGTGGGCCCGGCAATAAAAGGGTCCGGGTGCATGTGCTCGTGGCCAGTTACTACACTAAAGTATCCAGTGTCTGTGTGCGTTATTCTACACCATGTGGGCCTGAGGCCCAACTTTACAATGGCGACGAAGGTGGGATCGGCCCACATGTGTGCTGCCAGCATCACAGCGATCGATGTAGAGAGGGAGAAAAGCCTCCCAGGGAGTTAACACGCCGGTGCCCACCAACAAGATCCCATAACCCCCACCTGCTAAGACCTCAACCGGAGCGGAGGTGATAAATAAACTAATCCCCCGACTGTTCCTGCATCGCGTGACCCTCCACTGCGACTGTCCGCATCTCCAGCCAGCATGACTGTACCGGCGCAGGGCGCGATCAAAGCCGGAAGATTAGGACGAGGCTCCGCCTGCCTGTAGGGCGCACTCAACCTGTAACTGCAAAGACGACTGCCAAGGGACACAGAAAGCCTGCAATAACTCCGTGACCCCACCTGTAACAGCAGGAGGCATCGAGACTGTAGAGGCCTGCGCCCGCAGTCACCGTAAGGCGAGGGGCTATTAGAAGGCTGTTGAAGCCTCTACTTGAAAGGACGAATCAGCGCTACAGCGCCTTAGCAGCGGCAACCCCCCTGCTTCTTCAGTAATCAAGCTGACACAACGACGGGCCCGGAGAGGCGGTGCGACACCCCTGCGGCCACTGCAGCAGAAGAGACAAGCCTGCTTTTGCGCCACTCCTATTGTAGCAGCGAGACCAGACTGAGCCCCAGCCCTCGCAACCCCTGAACACAAACCTCACTGACCTGCAGACTAAGTAACAGTGGGACAGAAGGTGAGCTCTAACTCACATGCGGCGCCCCGACCGGGCCAACTTAATTACAAGTCAAGTTACACTGCCGTACCAGAGTTGCACACAGCCCTGCATCAGCACTACAGCCATTTCTCCAAAAAGAGGAGAGAAGTGAGAAATGCACCGAGAGTGAATCCTCAAATGTGAAAACTCTACCTCAGCACAAACGGAACTACATAGTGTACCCTGCTCCCACACTGCAGCCAAAGAAACTCAGTCACTGCAAAGGCCCGCTCCACAGGCCACCAGCCAGCAAGATAGACGCAACCTCAGCAAGTGAATACAGGTCCAAAGGTGTGACAAGCTAAAGGACTGGCATCCAATGTCAAAGAGGCAGAGCCACTTACTGAAACAGTGAAGCCTCAAATGTGCAAACTCTACCTCAGCACAAACGGAACTACATAGTGTTCCCAGCTCCCACACTGCAGCCAAAGAATCTCAGTCACTGCAAAGGCCCGCTCCACAGGCCACCAGCCAGCAAGATAGACGCAACCTCAGCAAGTGAATACCGGTCCAAAGGTGTGACAAGCTAAAGGACTGGCATCCAATGTCAAAGAGGCAGCGCCACTTACTGAAAGAAAAAGCCAGACAGTAGAGAGCACCCTGTGAGGACCGGATGCCCACCATCACTGCACACGGCCCCACACCTGTATCATCACCCCAGCATGTCTCCGCAGTGGCAGTAAGCCGGGCCCGTGCCTGAACAATGACAACAGCGCCCCTAGTGGTGATGCACGACACAGCACCTCAACACAGCTTGCACCACGTTCACAGCAGAAGGAAAGCTGCAGAGGATCAGTTAAATCACCTGCACAGTCAGCGGAGCCCAGACAGCATAGCTGAAGTAGATAGCTGCAGTGCTAATGATTCCATGCCCCAACTAAGACCCCAAGAAGTCAAAAGCACCCCAGGACACAAACTCGCATCTCTTCCAGACGGCAACACCCACTGCAATAGTAAAGAAAGTGCACTGTAGACACACCCCTGAGTGGCTGTCTGATGCTACCACAAGCCAAGAAACTGAGTCACTCACCCCTGGCGGTGAACAACCACCACCACAAAGAAGAAGAGCAGGCACACTAAGTGCCAGAATAGGGCACCAAGGAGAACCAAGCGCACGAAGGCAGAAGTGCGCAGGAAGATGCACCAGTGAATGTGACAGCACGGGCAGGTGTCCAGGAGAGAGACCTCTCCAAAGAAGAGAAGCAATGCTGAAGGCAGCAGGGAGATCCTCTACATCTCCACCGCACCAGCGAAGCCCCGCAGTGGGCCAAGGACAGCGATTTTCCTCCCTCACACTGCCTCAGAACGGAGTCTGCAGTGACCCGCGACAGGCAAGAGAGGAGTCGCACACTCCATGTGGCAGGCCGCCACAGCAACAGGCGCTCCCACAACTGGCGACACATGCCTGGACGTCACGTCGCCCAGCAAGCAAGGAGCACGTCACCCCAATTGACCAGTCTGGACAAGCACCCCGAAACGAAGGCAGAAGCCGGCGACACTACAGCACTGCCTCGCGGTCCAAGCACAAAGCCCTCGAAGAAAGAAAAGAGTGACAGCCCTGTCACCCCGGATACCGGATGAACACAGGTGGGCTGAACAGACCAAAAATGGGAGAAGACCGAGGACTCACACAGCAAGCCAAGAGCACACCCTGACACACCAGACAGCCACCAAGGCGGACCGACGGCCCTGGAGACAGCACCAAGGGAGAACCATGAGTAAGCCGCAGCAAGCGCAAACCAAGTCTCATCCCAACACTTCCCCAGGTGAGCGTCAACCGGCGTCCCTGGATACAGCCTCACAGGAAAACCAAACATAAGCCGCAGCGAACGCAAACCATGTATCATCCCAATGCTTCCCCAGGCGACCGTCCACCCCAGAGTGTCAGCAGTCTAAGTCAAACGGCATCCCTGCTCCTGACTACAAATGCCATGGGTGAAGATCAGCACTGAGTGTCTTTCCTCAAACAGCCTTAAGACGGAGTCAGCAGTGGCCCCAAGCCAGGCAAGAGAGATCCACACACTCTACGTGTCACGCCATCACTGAACCTCAATCTCAGCAAGGCGGAGGCACAGGGCTGCCAAGTCCCTCCTGACATCCAACTCTCCCAGCAAGTCACCACCACCTGTCATCCTGAGTCACCCCATGGCTGGCAACCGCCATCACGGCAGCCATCAGCACATGCGTCAAACACCACTCCCAGAGTATCGATATACTGGAGTCTCACGCTGTTGCCACACCAGCTGAGAAAACAGACCAGAGGCTACCTGTGAATCGGGCACACCCCTGAACCGCGGTAGCGAGGGCAAGCATCGGCTAAGACATCTCCACCCTAGATGGCTGTGCGTGCGACTAAGTAACTGCTCCGTGGTGGTCCTACAGCTGCCCCCAGTCGGCACACAAGCGGCCCCAGCGTAGCCTTCCTGCAGTCCCGCAGCAATCCCGGCAATGGGCTTCTCCAGGCGGAGAGTGAAAAGAGACTTTGCCCCACCGACGGGTCATCGATTGCAGCCAAAAGGATCCTCAGAGACAAGTGATCAGGCAACACCTCCACGAACCGTCACCATGAACTCCATCAATACTCATGACGCATCCCATTGAAAGAACTGTTTGAATTCACCACAGACCTTCACCGACGTCAAATAAAGGGAAGCCATGCAAGACATGTCATCACAAGTGAACTGACGCTATGCAGCGGACGTCTCCAAGCCAGCGGTCGTGTCCTGAACCCTTCAGGTTAAACTACGAGTGCCAACCGAGAAAGTTATGCTGCAGCAGAGTCATCAGCCCACGTCTGACGTCCTCCTGCCACCTGTCTCAGAAGACTGATGGACCCTGTGGTGTTTTAGTTAATTGTTTTGTCCCCACAGGTTGGACTAACATTTTGTTTGTTCTTCAATAAAGTTGCGAAAGAATGTAGTGTCCTGCGGGACACGTTCTAGTGTTCCGCAGGAAGCTGTAATCCCAGCCACTCCTTTGAGGGCTGGACACACTGCACCTCCACATCCATCCATCACGGGTGTCACGAGTGACGTGGGCCCGGCAATAAAAGGGCCCGGGTGCACGTGCTCGTGGCCAGTTACTACACTAGAGTATCCAGTGTCCGTGTGCGTTATTCCACACCATGTGGGCCTGAGGCCAAACTTTACAGAGATGAACTGCCCACGGATTGTCTTCCACCTTTCCTAAAAAAGTTATCCCTACAACCACTTAGTTTGTGGTCCAAGGGGAATGGGGTCCAACGTTCTGATGAAATGCAGTCTGCGTAACATTACTACGGTGTAAACAAACCCACACGAGTAGCACTACTTTGATGCATTTGCCTTCTGAATGGCCGACTTTGATTCCAAAAAAGAATAAAAAGAGGCGGAAAAAAGGTGCCGCTCGTCTGCATGAGATCAAACAAGATCAGGTCACCCCTCTGAAATGCGACCTGCCCTGCCATTGGCCTGTGGACATGGCGGCATGAATAGAGTGCGTGTATCTGTCATCCCGCGTGCCCTGCCAGCTATTGTCGAGGAAAGAGGTTCGGCCTGCACAAGCTGTACTTTTGCAAGGTTTTCTTTGTTTCCGTTGCTGTCGGGAGCCCCTTTGATGGGCTCTGCGTCGGAGAAGCATCTGGAGAGCAGCCCATCGCCACCTCGTACCGTATATTTATTTACCTCGCGTTCAGCTTTACCATATGGTGCACAATAATAACATATTTCACAAGGTAGTTGAATCTGATTTTCAAAGCCCTGGGGGCTTAAGCTCATCAACCTGCTGGCAGCACCTGTGCATCCGTGATCCCAGCCAATTTAAACCCTGGGCTAAGCAGAGCTGCGTCTGTGTGTGGGTGGGTGCTGGTGCCATAGTTTGCCACTGTGTGTAGAGGTTTATTTTAGTAATCTCTCAAAATTCTGCTTTTAAAGTGGATTTCTATCTAAATGTGCTATGTTGTTTATACGTGCCAAAGAAGGAAGGGTTTTCCAGACCTGTCAACTTGTGAAAAAAATCCTTAGGAGGAGGGGGGCGGGGGGGCTTTGTACGGAGCACGGCCTGGGCACTTGAACTCACTCCCACAGTGGAAAAGGACAAATATTCTGAGGCTGCCACTGATGTCCTGGTGAATTGTCAATGCCTGGTAAAGGGCATCGGCTGCACAGTGTCTCGAGAAAATCAGCTAGAAGCCTTCTTCTGTCCCTAGGCGTAACACAGGCATCCGCATCCCCTGCGGTGTGGGGGGGACCGGAGATGTGGGGCGCCATGAGATGCAGGGGGCCCCCTCAGCACAGTACTCATGCCTAAACGCTCCGGATTAAATCCGCAGTGGGAGCTCCTTTGAGTACATTGGGGGGGGGGGGGGCTTAAACTTTCGTTCTGCTAATAGCTTTAGAGTTAATCGTGTGCAGACTGAGTGCTTTCGGCACCTCACTTAGTGGACCTGTGAAGGGACTAGACTTTATATCTTGTCACACACGGTGGCACCTTGTGAGTTGGACGGTCTGGTGTCTGCGTGAAAATCAGGAATCTCACAATATTTTTCATTCCAAAATCTAAATTTTCTCCATGTAGTCACAAGCATGAGTGGCCTCATGATGGTATACTTTCTTGTTCTTGTAAGTCTCCTGGTGAACCTTCCTAGCATAGCGCATGTGGTATGCATGTAATGGCACAATCCTTATACGACATTTTTGCATAATTTCAATTCTTCCATAAGGAAAACATTCACAATCAGCATAAACAGAATGAAAGAAGGAAATAGCGAACATTTTGAGTAGCTTATCAACCGGAAGCTAGTGCGTAATAACAATTATTCACATTCCTATTAAAGTGGGTGATCTGTAACACACTACTCTCTGTGACTGCATCGTTCTCAAGACTTGAAGTAAGCACAAACAGGGCAATGCCAACGTTAGTGTTGTGTTGGAGTGAAGTTAAGGGAATCCTGGCCCTTAAAACACTGTGGTTCACTGTATAATTGTTATGTAAGCAATGAAAAGGTTTATTGTTTCATTTAATTTTTAGGTCAGGCCCACTAGACAGTGCAAGACATAGTGCAGCTTACCAAGAATATTGAATGACTTAGAGCCTTTGGTTGGCTTTCCATGTCACTTCTATTTAGCTGCTTCTTATGCCTGTTCCAGCTTCTCGGTCTTGTATTTGTCCATCCCTTCTTAGAGCATTACCTCTTTACAATCTTTTTGATTGGCCGTTCTTTCAGCTTCCACTGCTTGCTTTTTAAGCACTACTTTTTTCTTTTGCGTTAAAAACTCCATGTGGGGACTTGTTTTTTTTTTTAGGCTTCTCCCTCGTGTCTGTTTCTTACCCTGCACTCCGTGCTGCTCTCTGCCTCCCCTTCTTCCCGCCCTCTCCCTTTGGTGCTCGACTGTGTGCTTCTTCCCTCCCTCAACTCCTTTGTTACTTCTACGTCCAACCAGACCTCCCCTGTGTTGCTTTTCGGCCTGTTCCAGGACCCAATATTGCTTTTGCATCCCCCTTCTTCCTTTGTCTTTCCCCTCCCCCTCTCCCATGTTGTTTAGCTGCTTTGCTCCACCCTCCCCGGTGGTGCTTCTGCTCCCCCCCACCACCATCCTTAAAAAAAAATGTTTTTCCACATTTTATTTTATTTTCAGTTACTGATTTAGCTTTGATTGGTAACTAGAAAGAAACAAAAGAGCTGCCAAGGTTTTTTTTTTTAACTTTAGTCACTCTGGTCAGCATTTCGGATGTTGTGAAGAATGACTAAAAACCATTGGCAAAGCCAATAGGTAACAAAGGCGTAGCCTATTGACTTTGCCAACGCTTGTTCTGGCTTCCAGTCAGTGAAATGAAAGCATCATTGAAGAATTGTGATTTTGTTTTTCATTTCAGTTTCAAATGACTGTCAAAAGTGGTTTAAACATGAAAGACAACGCTATAACCGATAATGGGCACATGGCAGATGACCTGAATCACGCCTTATCACTACATTTGACATTGAGAGCTGGATTCACAGCAGTTATCTACAGCTCAGTGAGATCAACATAGAGATTATTATGTTTGGGACCAAAAAGAAGTCCAACCATATTCTTTTCAGATTACAAAAATAATTAAGAATAGGATTGCAATTTCTGTAAAATAACTAGGGGTGGGCGGAATTTGCGAAATTCACCTTCGCAAATTATCACGAAAATGTTAAAAATCTCCGCAAACACGCGGAAATATCGCGAAGATGCGGAAGTTTTTTTCCCGCCCGTTCGCTGCATTTTCTGTGTGGTCGCGGCTCGCCAACTTACCCATGCGGTTGCTCGCGGGCGCGGCCATCTTGGTTTGACTTGTCTCGCGGTGCATGATCGCGAGAAGAAAGACGTGATCGCGCGACGCATGACGTGACTGCGGGACCGAACTGTCGCGAGACAGCGCAAATGGCTACCAACAATCCAACATCTCGTGGAGAATGCGACCGGATCGGGAAAACTTGTCGGCGAACGAGGGGATTCAGGTAAGGCGATCGCGCGCACGCGAGAATGTATTCTTTTACAGCGCGAGCAAGAAACAAATTATCGCTAAGCTGCGGAATGCGGAAATTTTGACATTTTCGCGCTTTCCACGGAACGCAAAAATGCCAAATTATCGCAATTTCCGCAAACGGAACGGAATTTTGGCCCAGTCCTAAAAATAACTCAACATGGCTGAGTACTCAGGTAGGGATTGTATTAGGCATCGGCTTTCACCAACTGACCAGATTAAGAACATAACTGCCGCTACTATCCACCCCAGAGAAGTCCTTTCTCACGAGAACTGCAAAAAAATCAAGTTTGGGCTACTGCAACTACTCAATACAGACCCTTAACCATCTCCACCACACCTAGATGCCAGAGTTCGAGCCATCTAAGGTCTGGGTAGGAGATACCTTGTATCGAAGGGAAACTATTCCTTTAATGGCTTCCTGTTAGGGGGACAATTTGACATTTGATATTATCTGCATCAGTGACTTGCCACCTCAATGTCTTATCAGCCAGAATTCTCTATACTGTCTAGTCTGAGACTTAAAAAGTCTCCCATTTATCCCCTGGGTCAGAATTAAGACCAAAGAAGCCAGAGCCTTTTTAGTTCTCAGTTCATCTAGATGGAACTCTCTACCCCGGAACATAAAGTACATCTTTGGAAGGGCTCCCTATAGCTTGCCTGTATAAGGGTAACCATTTAAGACCTACCTTAAGAGAGTATTTCAGCGGTGTGCACCGTGTAAATCCACTTAATCAATCAAACTAATTTGTCACAGAAAACGTTTATGTGATGCTGAACTGAATAACCAACAACAAGAAATTTAGACATAGACAACTGATGTACAACTATCAATGCCATGTAAATATTTAATTAACTACATTTAACTTTGAAAGCGCTGTACTCTTGGCTCTACCTCATTCTCCCGAAGCGAATTGCACACTTTTAACTCTGTTTTATTGACTTTGTAGTTGTTTTATGGATTTTATACTTGTGAAAATGAATCTGAATATAATGTGCTAAAGCCCAAGAAATATTTTCCCACTGTGGTAGCGGCTCCTAGAACCGGCACGTAGAAACCGTAGTGAGGCATTTTACCCACGTAAACCATAGAGTACTGAAAAGGGGTGGGAGGTTGGCGGTCTAGTTGCCAACTCTTCCTCCTCCTTAAATGAACACCGTAAGCCAGGCGGGCCGGGTGGGTCGTGGGCATGCCACACACACGCCGAAGGAGCACCAAAGCCAAGCCCGTCTGCGCCTGTCCGTGCCCGAATGGGACCAGGGGCTAGGAGCCCTCGTCCCCACAACTCAAGTCCGTACAAATACTCCAAAGAGCAGCTACAATCACTCAGTCTCCCAGCTCACCCCTCCTGCACTCAGCGGACAGGAGCAAACAACCTGCTCACATCTAAAGAAGCCTGCTCTCAGTGTGGTTATAAGCCACACATGAACAAGAATACGCAACCTATAAGTACCGACATACATGTACCTAAAAGGAATCTGGGATTGATCAATGCCCGTTCTATCCCTAAGCATATCTCAGATATGAGAGACATGCTAGATGAAGACATCTTAGACACTTTGTGACGGAAAATGGCTCAATGACAGTTCAGGTCTGGACATCCACCTCGCCCTTCCCTTAGGGAACTAGATACATAGATTAAATAGGGCAGATAAAATTGAGGGTGGAATCATGATTATCTTAAAAGATGAGTTCAAATGCACCACATCCCAGTTTTTTCTCCCTGAATGTGAAAGCCTCCGGTTTCATATCACACACTCCCCCTGTCACACCTTCTCAGGTGTACTCAGATATAGACTCCCAGGTAAGAGCGACAGATTTATGGAGGCATTACCAGATTCACTAAATAGTCTTCTGATAGAGAAAACCCACATAACAATATTAGGGGATTTTAATCTTCATTTCGATGCCCAAGACACGCCCACTATAAGAAGGCTGCAGAGCGACCTTGAAGCTCTACAACTAACCAAATATGTGCTAGCACCTACATATGAGAAAGGCCACATACTGGATCCCATCACGACCCCCAGATCACGACGCCTCAAGTAATCCCAGCCCCCTGGTCTGACCATTTTCTACTCACCTTCAGCCTACCTTAACCAGCACAGCAGACCAAGGCTAGAGCTCATACCATCGTGACTAGAAGCTGTTCCAAGCTAGTCCCTGGAACATGGCAAACTCTCCTGAGAGACACTTTCCACAATTCCACTGGCAAACTAGAAAAAGACCATCTGCAATGGGAGAACTGGATTATTCAGTCAAATTCAAATTCAAAATAAACTTTATTCGATTCAGAAAGTAAATCATAAAAGCACAATTTTATCAAATAGGTTATCAAAAATCCAATCACATCGGAATTACATGATTAAGAAGAATATAAAATCTTTGATTAAAAACCAGGTTCATATCCGGCATTATATATCTTGACTTAATACATGTTAGAAAAACGTTACAATCAAGCTCTTACATCTTTCATAATGTAAGAGTTGTGGCAGTGAGAAACATGAGTTATATATCCAAACCATTATTCGATATCTAACAAATATCATAAAGAATACAAAAAGGACAAAAAATGCCCACATTCAATTCAATGCATTTACAGATTAAAACATTTTCATTAAATACATTCGGCCCTTTTTAATCCAACCTACTCTCTAGTGTTTCTTAGTCTAAAAGCGACCCTTAAAAAATGTATTATACATACAAGGGTCAATGGGTTCTCAGCCCTTTGTAGATATAATAAGGCAACCTTAGCTTGTCTGAACTTTTTAATATTCTTACTTGGAAGCGACGCCTAGGAAAAGAATAAAAAGGGCATAATAAAACAAAATGAAGGGTATCCTGCGGAGATTTATTATCGCAGCCGCAGGTACCCTTCTGCTCAACTGTAGCGGTAAAACCAGAAGGGTCCGCCAATGAATGATGTATAAGGTTGAGCCTAAAATGAGTAAATAAGAACCTATTTTGAGCATTATGCATAAGAGTAAGGTATGGTTCCATGCCATCTACTGTCTTTACCATGCTATAAGCGCAAACTGTGGGCTTTCTGCCTTCAATGTAGGCTCTACGCTCAACAGCCTTTGCCAGGAGCAAGCTCTTGATTCTATTCTTGTCTTGGGAAATAATTGTGGTGGGGTTGGTGAAGAGATCCATGCATCCTATTCCCTCCAGGGTGGATTTTACATATTTTAACCACGGGATACACATCCCTTTATCCCTGCCTATACAATCTCTGATAATTTGCCTGCTTAGGTCTGCATCAGTGTTGGTCCAGATCCTAAGCCAAGCCATAATAGGTCTGGCCTTGATCAGGTCCTCGATGTATGGCCTCCCTAGTTCGGCATGAATAGGCGATGAAGAAGGACCGATTCTGAGACCATCTACCAATCAGATGTGGTGTCCCACAGGGTTTGTCTCTTATCCCAACACTATCTAACGTTTACGTGCGACAGCTAGCCAATTTAGTGCAGGAGTTTGACACATCAACGGTGTCATATGCAGACAGCACCCAGTTGGTTGTGTCTCTGACAAATGGCCCTAATTTAGGAAACCACCAGCTCACTCACTGTCTCGAGAAGGTGGCAAAATGGTTGTCAAACAGTTGCTTGAAGCTAAACGGAGAAAAAACAGAGCTTATGGTACTGAGAAATCCTGCCATACACAAACACCTGATTCAATGGCCCAGGGACATGGGCAATCCACCCGCTCCGAAACCAGTCGTAAAAAATCAGGAAATTTGGCTGGAAAATACTCTCACAATAGACTATCAAGCCAAAAAACTATCAGAAATGTGCTTCTCGCTACTTAAAATGTTCAGGAAGATCATTGAACTGATCGCTGATCATTTAAGAAAAAAAGTCATTCAGTCCCTTTTAGTCTCACGCCTGGACTACGGCAACTCGCTCTATGTGGGCTTGCGGTAATATGTAACAAAAAGACTCCAGGTGGTGCAAAATGCGGCAGCCAGGCTTTTATTGAAAATCCCAAACCATGTATCAGTAAAAGAATCGCTTAAACATCTTCACTGGCTGCCAATCAAAGCCAGAATCAAGTTTAAATCCCTTTGCATTGCCCACCGGGCCATAAACAAAAATAGCCCATTAAAGCTCAGACAATTGATACCCAGGTACAACCTGACTAGACACCTTAGATCCTCTAAATTGCAGCTCCTCAGGACAACCAAAGCCATAAGGGCAAGATGGGGAGGCAGATCATTTGCTCATTTGGTCCCGAGGTTGTGGAATAGCCTCCCACTCGACCTCAGATCTTTGCCGAATGAAATCTCTTTAAGAAAAATATAAAGACCTGCTGTTCTACCGTTAAGTTCGTGATGGGTCATACGTTATATTAGAGCTCTCACCAGCACGGAAAAGACCTCGGGCAGCCAGGTACTTTCCAAACATAAACACATAAACTAATGGGTTTCACAGCGCTAAGCAGTCACATTTGACTCATATTATCTGTTTATTGGCTATAGAGATATTCAACACACATTAATTTAGTGGGTTGCCAAGTCTTCAGATGTGCCATCAATTTAAAGTGATCCAAATTTTCCGCAGTCCCAAAGGAAGACCATCCTAATTAGTGGGTATTCTAATCAGGGCTTAATTTTTAAAAGAATAAGTGCTGGGGCCCAACTTTCTTCTCAGAGGTTTATGGTTGGTGCTACCAAATCAGAGGTGGCTCCTCTGCTAAGGCAGAGGAGCGTCGCCCCACTACCAAGAGCAGCACAGAAAGGAAAAAATAAAATGATAATAACTGAATGTTATTATCATTTAATTTTGTCACCCTGCTGCGGCAGGGCGTGAGGAGTCGGGCTGGAGGATTGGTATAACGCTCCTGTGCGCAATGACTGTTTGGTTGGCCCTCTCGGGCCGCCCAAAACAGTCATGCGCACTCCCCAGTTTTCCATGCAGGCCCCTGGCTGAGTGCCGTATCAAGGCGCTCAGGCCAATCATAACGCTCCATTGGAGTGTTGTGTTTGGCTTAGGAATGGAAGCCTGGCTGCCTGCTTCCTGTTCCGACCTGGGGTCGGACACAGGCGAGCAGGAGAGAAGATGCGAGACCCGGCGGCAGCAAAGTACGTTTTACCTTGCGCCCCTCCCACCTGCAAGCCATGCCGGCCGCCCCTGTACCAAATGCCTGGGACACCCAATATCACCTGAAGTCTTTTTAATCCAACACCAGACACTCCCTGGCCAATTATCTCACTGTTACAGGTCCCTGTTTTCTCCCTTTTTTAAAAACATGTTTTAATTAATTTTAACATTGTCCACATGACAGGACATTTCTATCAGTAGCAACGGTTTAGGTCATCTGCACAACATTCACATACAGCATCTTCCCTGAAATATGCACATGTAATACCACATACATTGTAATGCAATGTTATGCAGTCTGGTGTGAGAGCTGTTCCGCCCAGTTGTGCATGTACTTTATTGATAAGGGGCACTTGCGCCAAGGTGTACATATGTAGACATATATCAGAAAGAAAAAGAAAAGTTAAAGATGCTTTCTACGTCTACTCTACAGCTAGCATGTGTGTGTGTGTGGTGTTTCCTGAGTGGAAGCATGACTCACTTCTTCTGAGCACCTAAAGTTAGGGTCAAGTCCCCATCAGTCATGTGTGCCCATTTCTTCAATATCAGATTATGCCCTACTGTGCAGTGAACGTGCCCCTGATAGTTACGCCTGTCCTGTTTATGTAGAGGGATTGCTGAATGAGGTTACCAAGCCTGTCCAGATGTCTGCGATTGGATGATTTATAACCCCCACCGATCCTTTGCTTGTACTGTGGTGCCCTCCCCCATTGTCCATTTTCAAACTTCTGTCCTCCAATTGCTCTGGGGCGGTCCCTCCAAAGATCTCCAGTTCATCGTTATGGCTCATCGAGTAAGCACCAGGGCTAACTTATGGAATCTGATGCGCACTCTCCACACCTCAGGGCATGTATATAGGCGAAACTGGCATGTCTCCACAGTGTAAATGTCTGTCCTGCCCACATTCTTTCTAGGTCAGCAGTAATCACTTGCTAAAAGGTTGCTATTGTTGGGCAGGTCCATGTTATAAGTATCAAATCCGCAGCCAACAGTACACCCCTAGGGCACTTCTTGTCTCCAGTTCCAACCATGATGATCATTGTGTGCAGCACGTGTTAGGTGATGTGTAGGAAATTGAACTCTGTACATTTAAACCTGGTGTTGCTGGACACCTTGTATGGGTGCTCCAGCACAGTAACCCATTCCTTGGTTCTGAGCTCATTCCCTATTTCACCTTCCCATAGATACTCTGCTTTGTCAATGTGTTCCAAGTCAAAGATTGGAGTGATTTATAAAGCCATGATATCAATTTATGGCCAGTCCTAAAGGTGAGCCGGACTTGGAGTATCCTGTAAATTGGAGGATCAGAGTGATGTTACTCCAATATGGTCCCCAGTGACTTCCGCAGAGCGGTGTAGACTAAGAACTGGGACTTCAGCAAAGCGTTGGTGTCAACTATTTTTTCGAATTCACAGTATCCCATCTTCATAACTGTCCCGCGCTGTGTGGATGTCCACCTCTGTCCGTGTCTGCATTTTCTGGGCCGTGAGATAACCACCCCTGGAGCTAGGGATGCTCACCAAAGGAAGCTTTGGCACGTACAGCCGGGCACCAGGCACCCTTTGAACTACCCTATTCCAGCATCGCAATGCTATTCTGACAAGTTTAGAGGCTCATATTTTGAGGCCTAGTAGCAGGGTGACCAAGGCATCTTCCTCTCCTATGTTTCCCAACTCCACTCTCCCAAGGCTGTCAAGCTATCTAGCCAGCCACTGCAATTGCGCAGCGAGATAGTACAGTTTGAAGTCTGGGACTCCTAGCCTGCCCTCCCACGACAGGAACTGCAGTACATTCAGGGGACCCTCTGGCTACCCCCATCCCAAATCAACTCCCACAAAAATGCTTCCAGTGTGCTGAATCAGGACTGAAGTAACCATATCAGAAGGTTTGTGAAATTATACAAAGGTCAAAGGGCCATCACCAAAGTGGACAGCGTGATTTGGGCCATTAAAGGCAGTTTAAGTGAGTGCTAAAATTCTACACTGCCTTTCAGAGCACGCAGTTTTTCTCCCAGGTTCACTCCCCATGTATCTGCATCTTTGTGGTATATATTCACTACGTAAGTAGCGGAAGGTGTGGGGCTCTCAAGTGATGCCCTCCCTGAGCTTTCCGCTGGTCTGGGGATATTGAGAATGCATTGATTTTGGACCAGTTGGTGCAGAGACCAAAGATTCTGGCCAGGTCCTTAAGCGCTTTCTTTACGCTCAGCTCAACCCCACTCCCAGTATCTTGCAAGAATAAGAGGATGTCGTCCACATAAAGCAAAAGATTGTGTTCGCATCATGAAGAGGAACACCACTTAGTCAGCCCTCCGTTCTCATTATGTTGGCAAATGGTTCTATCGCCAGTGCAAAGAGCATTGGCAATGGGGGCAGTAGAGTAGGGTGGCCCATCTGTTCACCTCTCACCTAGGGCAATACGCTCCGTTTTTGCCCGCATGTTATTCCACTGGACGCTATCAAACGCCTTTTGCAGGTCGACAGAGTGAATAACCATGTTTGGGTATACGTCTGTGGGAATTTCCTCAAGCACTTTGAAGAGTCTCTGAGTGTAGAGCGGGATATTGCATCCAGGGTTAAAGTCGTTCTGGTCATCATGCACTAGAGTCGAGAGGTGAGAGTACGGACGGTCCTCCAATATTTTACTGATAATTTTATAGTCCAAGTTTAATATGAATAGGGGCCTACAAGAGGATACATCAACAGGCTCACTTCCCATTTCAGGTGAGACACTATGAGAGCTTGCCTGGTGGCGGCTGGTAGTGACTCCTCTTTAGAGACTCCTGGTGTTGCTCCACCAGGCGTGGTGCAAGTAGTGCTGCATATTTCTGAAAGAACTCATCAGGCAATCTGCCAGTTACTGGGGTTTTGTTTTGAGCTAGATCTTTGATGGCCCTTTTAACTGCAGCCTCAATGATTGGTCCACCAAGCACCTTGTCTGCATCATCTGGTAAGTGCAGGAGAGCCGCTCAGTCCAAGAACGCCTCGATCTCTCCTCGTGTACTCTGCGGTTTGCTGACTAAATAGGCCCTTATAAAAAGGTGAGAAGTCCTCATGGATAGCCATCCCAATGATGGGGATTCCTCTGTCCTCTGATTGGATGAGCTAGGCAAGGAGCCTGTCCACTCTACCCCCTTTTATGTGTCTTACAGATATTTTTTCACAGTGAGTGAAGGAGTGCAATCGCTTCATGCGCTGACATATTTCTCCCTTTCTTCAGCCAGGGGCAGTCTGTTTTGCGGATTAGTAAACAAACTGTCATCAAAAGCTCATTTTCCAGCATGTTTTTGACTTCAATAGACTGACCAATGCAGTGGCCCTGTACCACCACCTTGAAGGCCTCCCACTCAGTGTCAATACTTCCAGTGGTGTGTCTGTTAACTACAAACTACACCTGTATAGTTTCCCTTAGCGGTTCTACGAACAGTGGGCCCTTCAAAAATTGGACTGGTAGCTTGTTGTGGCTAGAGATTATAGGGCTCAGATATTCTGCATTTGTGATGGTTCTGTGTAACCTGTGAGAGAAAAGCAAGCTATCTCTTGGCATGCAAATCATATACGGGGAATAGAAAGAGTATTCCTTACGGGTACCGTGTCTGGTATGACATACATGCAGCAAACCCCAATTATCAGTTCAGGTCATGACCTCTAGTCCCCTCCCAGGATCCAGGGCATGCGTGCTCCCCAGAGAGTAAAGGTGATAATGATTTCAGGAATTGTGCCTGCCCTGTGTTGGGACATACAAACTGCCCAACATCACCTTTCAAGGTGTCCATACAGGAGAACATACCTGCCCTACCTATCTATGTGTACTGTGCTCAGTTCAATGTGATGAAAGTATACTTGCTAATGTTCTGTGTCATTTCTTACGCGAGCTGTGAGCTATTCAGGGAGGCATATGGACAAAGCTGCCCACAAAAACATATAGTCATTATTCTAAAGTGACACTCATTGCAAGATATAGACCAGAAAAGGATAACAAAACTTAACCCAACTCCAAATTCCCAGGGCAGGTTGGGCAATGTCCACCTGAACAATAAACAAAACTAAACAATGAAGCAAAATGCAGTTTGGACCCCCATATCGTACCTATGTATGGGAGCAGTGATGGGGGGTGACTCATGTAGGCATGTGCCATTTCCCTGCCATCTTCCAAGGCTCTTGTGTATCACAAATGGAATTTCCACATAGGGGTCCTGCAGATATTATTTATAGTGCAGGGCATTTTCTTAGTCAATTAACTGGCTTAAGGATTAGTAGGTGCTGTTGTAGACTCAAAGTATCAGGTTCTGATCAGGCTGTCACGGTTCCTCTGCAGTGCAAGGCAGGAGTGGCCCGTGCAGGTAAGAATGGTGCGGCAGGGTGGGGGGGGGGGACTCGACAGAAGACGACAAGGGAAAAATAAATAAATAATTAATTTTCCCTTGTCGTCATTTGTCGAGTCCCTTTTCAGTCTACCCCACCGCTCTTATCTGCACTGCCGCTCCTGGTACAAGGTATCACATGGGGGACTTCACAGGCCCCACCCAGGATGTGCCTGAGTCAGTATCATCCTGAGACATGTTTCCATTCTGGGTGTAATGCTTAAGTGAACAGAACACATCCAGGGCCTCCACTGCCCCTGCCTGTTCATGCTCTACTTGCTGCTTGGATTGTCACCAAGTCCCAGATCTGTTGCATTTCCTGTGCCTTTTAAGTTGAGGAAGTGGCAGGTGGCTCCATAGCATGCCACGCATGCCTTCCTTGTGTTGTTCCAGCCAGTCCCAGGCCTCAGAAGGGGCCCTCAAAGAAAAAAGAGTTGCCATCAATTAACAGTTTGCATATAGAAGGGAATATAAGCATGTATTTGAGGCCAGTGCCACACAGCTCTTTTTTAACTGCTAGAAATTAGGCTTGTTTTTACTGCACTGCTAACATGTAGTTTGGGAAAGTAGAGACGTGGCAGGTTTCAACTAAGAAATTGACCTGGGCCCATGCCGATTGCAGTATTAGGTCTCTGTCTTGGAAGTCAAGGAAGCACGCCACCACAGGGCAGGGCTGGCCCCCAGATGGCAGACGCATGGCCTGGACCTAGTGCATGCATTCCTGTGTAAAGTAGGGAGATGAACCCTGTGGGGCCACTTCTGTGGAAATCCATGTCTCCAAGTAGTCCTCCGGTAAACCTACCACTCCGATGTTATTTCATTTGATGCGTCCACACTTTCTGTGAGAGCTGTCATCTTTTTCAGGCGAGAATCGACGGAAGGGCCCATTTTCCTTAGTTTGTCAGCCAGATGTTTAATGGTCCTCTGGTAGGATGCCCAGATCTAATGAGACCTTGTCACTCTTGGCTGCCAGGACCTCTCTGAAGGCTTTAACTGCTGCAAGTATTTGGGCTAACTTATTTACTGGGCATGAGTCCAGAAGAGCATGAGCATCTCAAAATATCCGCTGATCCTGTGAGCTCCAAGGACAACTTCCACATTTGTACCCCCCTCTCCTCATGTCAGCTTCCCTGATGGGGTCTGGAGTGCTGGGAAGATGCATAGTAACAACCAGGGTGTCTGTTCAAGCTTCCAACTGTGTGGTCAGCAATTGTTGCTGTGTCTCAGGGCTCACGGGTGTGCACATCCACAGCGCTCCCAGTAGGTGCGCCTCGTGCAGTAGGGAGATCAGTCCCACCATAGTCCACAGCTGACTGCACTGTCAGTTTCTCTGGGTCCATTCACTCCTCTCACCTCTCATCATGCACTTTCTCCAGGCCTCAGTTATGGCGACAAGTAGACATCTGTGGTTTACAAAAACAAGGGGACCCAACATA
This sequence comes from Triturus cristatus, assembly GCF_964204655.1. Taxonomy (NCBI): domain Eukaryota; kingdom Metazoa; phylum Chordata; class Amphibia; order Caudata; family Salamandridae; genus Triturus; species Triturus cristatus. The sequence continues at coordinate 615,655,407 of NC_140587.1, forward strand.
GGTAAACAAGGACCTTGGGTATCAATTTATAACATGGACAACGGTCCTTGTACGTAGTAATTCAGGTTAATTTAACCTTTTCTTCTTCAAAGGCTGATGATAGCAGGAAGTCAGCACAGCCCAGGTAAGGTCTCCATTTATGCACGATAGCACGCCCTCTGATGGGCTGATCTATGTGATACTGCGCTGAGCATTATGGGAGTTGTAGACCAATACATCAAGGCTCTAGCTTGGTTCCGTCACATGAGGAGCACTCGCACATAGGAACGGGGCTCCAAGCATAGCCCCAGTCAAACAGTACAGGAACGCCTGCGAGTCGATCCCCTTTCACAGTCCTGACATCATTGTATCGCCGACGCGTTTCGAAATTACTTTCTTCTTCAAAGGCTGATGATAGCAGGAAGTCAGCACAGCCCAGGTAAGGTCTCCATTTATGCGTGATAGCGCGCCCTCTGATGGGCTGATCTATGTGATACTGCGCTGAGCATTATGGGAGTTGTAGTCCTGGAGGGAAAATTTGAATCCCTGTAAGTGCTTCAATAGACCCTGTTGGTGCATTTCAAGCTCACAGATGAGCCTCGACTGACATGCGTCCCTTAACCCCTTCGCTGCGGCGGGAATTCCGCCGCAGCACTGGGGGGTGTGGGGGGGCAGCGCGGTGGCGCTGTGCTCATGACGGAGCCACTCCGTCATGAGCCAAGGTTGAGCTGTGCTCATGACGGAGTGGTTCCGTCATAACTCCGCCCAGTTGCATTGTCCCCCCGCACAGGCGGGGAAACAGCGCCGCGTGGGAGGAGCGGCCGCCAACGGTCACGGCATGACGGAACCACTCCGTCATGAGCACACGGCAACCGTGGCTCATGACGGAGTGGTTCCGTCATGAGCGGGGAAGGGGTTAATCCAGTTCCAATGTTCCACAACCGGGGCTTTTGTATACAAACCCCTGTGGCCCCCAGGTTTATGAGATGGTGCTCCTCGGCGGCACGGACGCCGCCAACACATCAAGGCTCTAGCTTGGTTCCGTCACATGAGGAGCACTCGCACATAGGAACGGGGCTCCAAGCATAGCCCCAGTCAAACAGTACAGGAACGCCTGCGAGTCGATCCCCTTTCACAGTCCTGACATCATTGTATCGCCGACGCGTTTCGAAATTACTTTCTTCTTCAAAGACTGATGATAGCAGGAAGTCAGCACAGCCCAGCCCAGGTAAGGTCTCCATTTATGCGCGATAGCGCGCCCTCTGATGGGCTGATCTATGTGATACTGCGCTGAGCATTATGGGAGTTGTAGTCCTGGAGGGAAGATTGTAATCCCTGTAAGTGCTTCAATAGACCCTGTTGGTGCATTTCAAGCTCACAGATGAGCCTCGACTGACATGCGTCCCTTAATCCAGTTCCAATGTTCCACAACCGGGGCTGTTGTATACAAACCCCTGTGGCCCCCAGGTTTATGAGGTGGTGCTCCTCGGCGGCACGGACGCCGCCAATACATCAAGGCTCTAGCTTGGTTCCATCACATGAGGAGCACTCGCACATAGGAACGGGGCTCCAAGCATAGCCCCTGTCAAACAGTACAGGAACGCCTGCGAGTCGATCCCCTTTCACAGTCCTGACATCATATTATCGCCGACGCGTTTCGAAATTACTTTCTTCTTCAAAGGCTGATGATAGCAGGAAGTCAGCACAGCCCAGGTAAAGGCTCCAGCTCAATGATTATGAGCTTTTCTTGTGTATACATGTTACTCCTGTCTCTGGTCTGGTCTTATGTTTGCTGTTACCTCCTGAACCTTGTCAAGTCACCCACCACATAAGAACCCTATCCATTATCTTCTGTGGTGTTTTCTCTGATCAATCAGAAGGCATGTTCAAATTAAATATTCCCCCCCCCCCACCATAACCAATTCTAGGCATCACAATGATTGCATGCTATGTGGTATGGATGAAGGCCTTTTTTGAGGCTATGTGCTAGAATTACCTTTACTCAAATTCTTGTTGGTCTAGGGACATTATCACGGGAGGCAGACTATTCTGGGTTCACTAACACCATATTAATGCACACAATATCGATATATAAATCTTTAGCAACTGAATATCGTTAACAAAAATATTTCCTTCCTATACTTTGCTAATGAAACAACAAATATCAACAACACAAAAATTGATGTTCAATTATTGGAAGCACAAATATAGTTACCTTTAAAGAAACACATGATTAGACATAAATATCGCCTCACACAACAGTGACAACAATAATATTGCAGAAATAATTACATTATCATCAAAAAACATAAAAAGAAACACTTTTGACATTAAAGAAAACATTTAAATAAAACAACATATCCACATGTTTTTATAAGAAATAAAATATACTACATCACCAAAATATTTATAAACCACTCCAAAGAAAAATAAATGGGGAACTACCTTTACAACGCAACTTTTACAACGCTATGCTATTACAACGCATTTTTTACAACGCAAAAACTTTTACAACGCATGCTTTTACAACGCATGCTATTATATGGTAAGTACTTTTACAACGCATATACCTTTACAACGCATTCTTTGAAAATGCCTTTACAACGCATGCATTTACAACGCATGCATTTACAACGCATGATGTTATATGGTAAGTACTTTTACAATGCATATACTATTACAACGCATTTTTAAATGTTGGTATTTTATTTAAAATAAATATATATATCGTATAATTAATTTTTAATAAATAAAATATAATTTTAAAAAAGTGAGTAGTTATACAAAATATTAATTCTTGAGTATTAATACTTGAGTATTTCTCTAAATAGAAAGAGTATTTTTAAATTTATTTTGATACATATTAGAGTTAATAGTGAGTATTTAATATTTAAATTAAAAAAAATAAGAGTGAGTAACTAAATAGTAATACTTGAAAAGTGAGTAGTTTTTCAAAATATTAATACTTGAGTATTTTGACTAATAGAAATGTTTTTTAGGATAGTTAAATTAATACATGAGTATTTCTCTAAATAGAAAGAGTATTTTTAAATTTAATTTGAAACATATTAGAGTTAATAGTGAGTTTTTAAAAAGTTAAATTAATACTTGAGAATTATTCTAAATAGAAAGAGTATTTAATATTTAAAATTAAAAAAAAGATTGAGTAACTAAATATTAATACTTGAGTATTTTTAAAATTTAAAAGTGTATTTTTTACATTAATTTAGTACTTGAGTATTTTTTTTTAAAAAAATATATTATAAATTTAATAAAATAAAAAATTAAGAGTACTTACTAAAATTAACAATACTTGAGTATTGTAAAAAAAAATAAGTAATAAGAATGATTAATACTAGAGTATTTTTAAGTTTCTAAAATAAAGTATAATTAATATCCATAAAATGGAAGAGTACTTTTTGACTTTTTATAAAAATATTAAGAGAAATTTTTTAAAAAAATTTACAAATATAAAAAAAAATTAAATATTTAAAGAGTAATAAAAAATGCATTTTAAAAATAATATTATATTAAAAAAAAGAGAAGGAAAAAAAGTACTTACTTTTAAAAAAAAATTCCCACGGTTTTGCATTGAAGTCTATGAGCTTATTTGTCCTTCATTTATTTTGGCAGCTTCAGAATATACAACCCGCGGAACAAGAAAAGAAGGATCAGAAAGAGAAGAAAGAGGAAGTTTTGAAGGGAAAAGACAAAAGAGTCGAGGTAAGGAACATATTTAGTAAATTTACATTTAAATAGTTACAATTTTGAAGATTAAATCACTTTTTAATAAATAATAACAGCAAACAATTATTGTTTTGAAAATATTTATTTATACAAAAATAATGAAAAAATAAACCATATTTTTATTTAATTTTGCAATGTAAGTAACATTTTCCAAAAAACATATTAATATTTTATTTACATTTATAAACATTTATTAACAGATTAGTTAAATAAAGTAGTCCGTTGAATATTTTGATGCACGCGATGACGTAATGACGTGAGCGTCGACGTAATGCGCCATTTTGCAGAGCATCGGAGGAGGAAGCAGCAGGAAGCTGATCTGCGGTCAGGTAGGAAATACTTTCATTTGATATTATAGATTAAACCTTTAAAAGGGATACATATATAGTGAGGAAAGAATAAGGAGAGGTTGCGGGAAAACTAATTGATGTCTTAAATGTTTTTAATCATGTCCACATTAATGTCATTAATGTATGGCTAAGTCGGGTCGCGAAAAGTTATTTTTTTATTTAAAAAAAGTATGTAACTGTAAAAGATTTTAAAGTTACTGTTCAGAAAGTTGATTTCTTTACTTAGGAAGTAACAAAAGTAATGTAGATCTTCATTTCGAATTGAAAAAAAGTAGCGCACTTGTAAAATTTGGAAATTAAAGATTGATTCAAAAATGGTGATTAAGCAGCAAAGTGCATTTTGGATTATGGTTTGACGTGTAGAATTTAGATATGTTTGAGTTTTGGTGATTTCTTAGGACGGAAATTATAATGGAAGTTATCGGTAATTATATTAATGGCGTTCCGATTTTGAAAAATTGTTCAAATACTATGGGACAGTAAATTTGAACACACTGGTAGTTTTTGCTTGAAATGAAGATTTGTTAAAAAAAAAAAGGACCCGACTTGTTTGTTTGTAAAAGTTTTTAGAAAAAAAAATTGTATGCCAATTGTAATTTGAAAAATATTAAATTTTGAAGCAAAGCAGGAAAGTAAGTTAATACATTATTTTAGAAAGAAAGAATGTTAGAAAGATTTTCCAGGTAGTCTATAGCCACACACAACGAAAATTGTTGTAGAATTGCCAATAGTCTCTCAGACATTTCCCTTGTTTTGACTGTTACTCGTGGGTTTAGACTACCTGCGAGTGTTTGGGCTATTCTCATTTCCTGAAAACTTTGCTCCTTCTTCAAAGTTTCCAAAAAAGAGTAGAAGTTTGGATGTGGTTTGCCAATTGTGTGGTTGAAGGAGTTATGCCATCCCTCAATGGCATTGTTTGTTTTTGCTTCTCCCTCTAAACAACTCGTGTAGCAGTTCCACCACTCCACATGGAATCGTGGCTTCCTCCTGCGACCCGATCTGCTTAGGTGTCCAATCCATGTGTCCTCAAAATAATTTAGAATGGGTGCCAATTTTTCTTCGTTACTCGTATAATAAACAGATTCTATAATTGCAGTGTAGTACTCGTCCACACTATCGGGAGGAACAAAACAAAGTGCAGTTAATTTTTTTAGTTCAAATTGTAGTTTGCTATCCCGAGAATATTCTGCAACTAGGGATGTTTTCTGTAATTTACGCCAGAATGCCTGCGAAAAATGAAAAAAACATCCCTGAATTTGGGTATCCGTGTACGTTTTAGTGATCACATTGATCATGCTCAATTCAAAATCAATAATTATTTTTCGAGGACTTGAAGATGTTTTACTTTTAATCACTGATAAAAGTTCAGTGTATGTTGCAGAAGTCTTATCAGGTAGCAAACTATAAACTAAGGGAATAACACTATTGTTAATTTTAGCATGTATAGTGTAAATTTGAGTGAAACATTGGGGTGTACTTTTAAACGTCCCATCCATCATCCAAATTTCACTACTTTCTAACTTAGCAAGGTTACGTGGGGTACTAAAAATGAGAATTCGTTTCTGAGGGTTTTCGTTGTCATGCAGAAGGAAAGGTTCATCAGAAAAAGAAATAGAAAGATCATGAGGAATTCTAATGTCAGAGAAAGAATGTGGTGTAGATAATTGAATGTTACTTGCCTGCTTTTGTCTCTGAATAATTCTTCTCAAATTAGGAATTATAGGCATGTTACTAGCAACATGACTGGGGACATGCTGTGCAACCTCTCTTAAAATGGATCCTGTAGAATCATTGGAGGTGCTTGCAATAGCTTTCATTTCGTTTATTGTTTCTCTAATTTCTACCTCCATTGCAGAGGCAGAGTGGTTATGTTCTGTAGTTTTCACAACTAAATTATCAACAGTAACCGCTCTGCCACTGCAATGGGTAGTGTAGTATTGCACACACCTCCAATGATTTCTAGTTAAACTTATTCTTTCCTTACTATATATGTATCCACCATGGTTTAATAAATTTTTGCCCTTCTTGGATTTAATAAACTTTGCAGCTTCCAGACTAGACATTATCTGAAAAGAGAAGAGAAGAAAAAAAAATTAGCCTGACAAAATAAATGAAATACCAAAAACATAACATTTAAACCATCCAACACTTTCACTACTGCTGCACCTTCCTGGAGTTAGAATAGTAAATTGCACCCCTACACCATCCATCACTTTCCCTACTGCTGCACCTTCCTGGAGTTAGAATAGTAAATTGCACCCCTACACCATCCAACACTTTCCCTACTGATGCACCTTCCTGGAGTTAGAATAGTAATTTGCACCCCTACACCATCCATCACTTTCCCTACTGCTGCATCTTCCTGGAGTTAGAATAGTAATTTGCACCCCTACACCATCCATCATTTTCCCTACTGCTGCACCTTCCTGGAGTTAGAATAGTAATTTGCACCCCTACACCACCCATCACTTTCCCTACTGCTGCACCTTCCTGGAGTTGGAATAGTAAATTGCACCCCTACACCATCCAACACTTTCCCTACTGCTGCACCTTCCTGGAGTTGGAATAGTAAATTGCACCCCTACACCATCCATCACTTTCCCTACTGCTGCACCTTCCTGGAGTTAGAATAGTAATTTGCACCCCTACACCACCCATCACTTTCCCTAATGCTGCACCTTCCTGGAGTTAGAATAGTAAATTGCACCCCTACACCATCCAACACTTTCCCTACTGATGCACCTTCCTGGAGTTGGAATAGTAAATTACACCCCTACACCATCCAACACTTTCCCTACTGTTGCACCTTCCTGGAGTTGGAATAGTAAATTGCACCCCTACACCATCCATCACTTTCCCTACTGCTGCACCTTCCTGGAGTTAGAATAGTAATTTGCACCCCTACACCATCCATCACTTTCCCTACTGCTGCACCTTCCTGGAGTTAGAATAGTAAATTGCACCCCTACACCATCCAACACTTTCCCTACTGATGCACCTTCCTGGAGTTGGAATAGTAAATTGCACCCCTACACCATCCAACACTTTCCCTACTGCTGCACCTTATAATGTTGTTTAAAAATACCTTGTTTTTTTTAAATTGGTTTTCTTGCTGAGTCTTCTTAAGTGGGAATGGCCTGTAGGCTGGAGTAGACACTTATGTGTTGATTGGAATCGTAAAACAAAAACAATTGTCTGTAAAAGTGATAAAAGGAAAAAATGAGAAAACTGAACGTTGTAGAGAAATGCAAATTTACAATAATTTTTTGCAAAAATTAAATTCATTTTAACATATAGTACATAACACTTTCCCTACTGCTGCACCTTCCTGGACTTGGAATAGTAAATTGCACCCCTACACAATCCAAAACTTTCCCTACTGCTGCACCTTCCTGGAGTTAGAATAGTAAATTGCACCCCTACACCATCCAACACTTTCCCTACTGTTGCACCTTCCTGGAGTTGGAATAGTAAATTGCACCCCTACACCATCCAACACTTTCCCTACTGCTGCACCTTCCTGGAGTTGGAATAGTAATTTGCACCCCTACACCATCCAACACTTTCCCTACTGCTGCACCTTCCTGGAGTTGGAATAGTAAATTGCACCCCTACACCATCCAACACTTTCCCTACTGTTGCACCTTCCTGGAGTTGGAATAGTAATTTGCACCCCTACACCATCCAACACTTTCCCTACTGCTGCACCTTCCTGGAGTTGGAATAGTAAATTGCACCCCTACACCATCCAACACTTTCCCTACTGCTGCACCTTCCTGGAGTTGGAATAGTAAATTGCACCCCTACACCATCCAACACTTTCCCTACTGTTGCACCTTCCTGGAGTTGGAATAGTAAATTACACCCCTACACCATCCATCACTTTCCCTACTGCTGCACCTTCCTGGAGTTGGAATAGTAAATTGCACCCCTACACCATCCAACACTTTCCCTACTGCTGCACCTTCCTGGAGTTGGAATAGTAAATTGCACCCCTACACCATCCAACACTTTCCCTACTGTTGCACCTTCCTGGAGTTGGAATAGTAAATTACACCCCTACACCATCCAACACTTTCCCTACTGCTGCACCTTCCTGGAGTTCGAATAGTAAATTGCACCCCTACACCATCCAACACTTTCCCTACTGCTGCACCTTCCTGGAGTTGGAATAGTAAATTGCACCCCTACACCATCCAACACTTTCCCTACTGCTGCACCTTCCTGGAGTTGGAATAGTAAATTACACCCCTACACCATCCATCACTTTCCCTACTGCTGCACCTTCCTGGAGTTGGAATAGTAATTTGCACCCCTACACCATCCATCACTTTCCCTACTGCTGCACCTTCCTGGAGTTGGAATAGTAAATTGCACCCCTACACCATCCAACACTTTCAATACTGTTGCACCATCTTGGAGTTCTGAAAAAAAATTCTTCAAAATGCAACTCTTTTTATAATTATTTTGGGATTTTATTTACATTAACAATTAAATGGTTAATCTAACATATTGAAGGTTTAAAAACAATGCTGTATAACAATACCTTGTTTTTTAAAAATTGCTTTTCTTGGTGAGGTTTGTAAAGTTGAATTGGTCTGTTGGCTGCAGTTGTAACGTATGTGATGGAAAGAATCTTTCAGCAACGAAAAAAACAATTGTCTTTGGAAAAAAAAAGAGGAAAAAAAAAACTTAACGTTGTTTTAAAATGTAAATTCAGATTAACTTTTAAAAATTTTGACATAGAATATAACTAATACTACATAAGACTTTCCTAAGTACTGCATCTTTCTGGAGTTAAAATAGAGAAATGTACCCCTACACCATCCAACACTTTTTCTACTGCTGCACCTTCTTGGAGTTGGAATAGTAAATTGTACCCCTACACTATCCATCAGTTAGCAACTGCAAAAGGAATGACTATTAAATTGTGGAAATTATAACACTCATAATGTAAAATACCTTTTTCAGTTGTTGTTTGTTCTCGTGCCTTTAAGGTAATGCTTGCTGCAGGATAAAGTTATATTTTTTGTAACCGATTTACTCTGGAAAATTTTTTTTTTTATAAAAATTAATGTTACTTAGCCAACGTTGGTTAAAAAAAAACTCATTTTTGAAAAGTATGATATTTGACAAATGAGTATGAGTAAAAATTGGTTAAGCAAAACATAATACACATTGAATGCATTTTAAAATAAGAGTAATAATGGATACACCTACACTATCACTCAATTACTCTACTGCTGAACATTCTGGGACTTAGAATACTAATAGTTACCTCAGTAACTTGAAACGCTTTTTCAGATGTTGTACCTAACTGAAGTCTTATTAGTAATTGTTACCCCTGCACCATGGTATAATTTCGTTTATGATGTAGTGAGAATGAGGAAAGAAAAAAATTCACCTTTGCCATTACAACAGTTTAGCTAATGCTAAAAATATATTTTTAAACTAAAATAATTTAAATTAAATTACATTTACCTTCACAATACTAAAGGTGAGTCGTTTACGTGGAGGTGATGCAAAATAAGGTACACCAATTTTTGATTCTCAATATATTGCAAGTTTCTGTTTTTGGAAAAGAAAGTAGTTGTTTTTAGTTGGTATATATTTTTAGTCATAACAAATTAGAAACAGTACATTTTAAAAGTTAATAATAAAAATTTAAAAATATATTTTGTATGGAAAGCAGACATATTTTACGCAAAACCATGGTATAAAAATATTTTACTGACTTACTAGTAGTTGTCTACTAATAATGCTTTTCCGAAGGAATTCAGTGCTCTCTCTGAGGAGGTCGCAGTGGAGGTGACAGAGGGTCAGGTTTTGACGTCTGGTCTCTCTGGTAGTTGATAATCAACTGATTGCAAAATGGTGTCTTCCTGGTATTTATAAGTTTTACTCTGTGTCACTATTAATTTTTTTAAACACTGCGTTCGTTGTGTTTTTTTTTATACTTTATTTTACTGTGGAAAATGTTATTTTAAAAATGCATTTTAAAATGTATTGTTTTCACTCATTTGCTCCGTTTTGGCATCCATTTTGGAACATGTCTTTTGGTATTGTTTTAATAGAAAGTGTTGTAGGACAAGTTTTTCAAGTGAGATGGTTAAAATGGCGCCTATGTCTATGTGTCTTCTGTTTTACTCTGTTTACTTACTTTCCGATGTAATCATGATAAAAATGTGTAAGCACTGTTGTTAAATCTATCGTTCTTTCTGTTAAACTTTCAAATGTGTGAAAACGGAATTTTATTGGGGATTTTGAGTATTAATTTTAATACTCGAGTATTAATTTTAATACTCGAGTATTAATTTGAAAATGCATTTCAGTAGATTTACGCTCAGTTTTTCTCCACATTTGAATACACTTCCCCACCCTAAAACCCCTAATTTCCCTGCATCCCGTGCCAGATTTTATTGTACTTTTAATTAAAAAAAAAAAAAAATCGCGTTGTAATGGTATGCGTTGTAATAGATTTCGTTGTAACAGCACTTTTCAGTATTTTAATAGGTTTTGCGTTGTAAAAGTGTTCGTTGTAAAGTAATGCGTTGTAGTAGAACTTGCGTTGTAAAAAATGCGTTGTAAAGGTATGCGTTGTAATAGCATGCGTTGTAACGTCATACATCCAAAATAAATTAAATACATAACAACATTAATTAAAAATGTTTTACCTAAAGTACAAACATCTAAATGTTTGTTTATGATATATATATATATATGGATATCTCTTTAACTTGAGATGTCCATCTCACTAGGGCGTCCATAAAGATTAACATTTTTTGTCAATAACGATGACACAACACTATATAAATGTATATGATTGTTGTAAATATTGAATGTTAATCTGCGTTTAAGTCATTACGAGCATTCTATGATTGTTTAATTGAACAATGAGGTTTCAAACTTATTTTTAAGCTATGACACAGGATTGATTTTAACGTGTTTTTTAATTGACACTGTTTTAAATCCTTGCAACTTTGCACATAATTTACAGTTATTTGCTTATATGCAATGTATATTCAGGATAGTAATATACAAATGTCTTGGCTTCTGAAGTTTTGGTTTTTAACGTGTTTATGAAGTCAATAGACAGGTATTTTAACCAAATGCGAATTTGCACAAATAAGAGCAGCATTTTGCACATGTTCTAAACAGTATTTGCACTAGTCAACTTTTATTGTAGATGTCTACAGGCCAATAATTTTGATTCCTGAGGCATTTTTTGTCATTATATGCAACTTTGCACGAAGAAAAAAAGAGCAATTTGCACGTTTGTTAAACTTCAAAGTATTTTGTCGATGTCTATGTACCCATAATCACATGATTGTTGCACTGGCACTTTAAATTTCATGGTCACTCCTCTGGGAGTCATGTGATCAAGGCTTCTTTGAAGCCGAAACGCGTCATGGCGACAGTGCTGGTTTGAAATGAAATAAAATAATTAGCACGAAAATCTGGGTCCGTACCGTCTCTTGTGCAGCGCCTGTGAAGTGGAGTTCTGCGACGGATTGCTTGAGCATATATATATATATATATATATTTATTTATCATATTATATATATAAAAACACAGTTCAAGATTGTTGCACACTCAGGCCATGATTTAAGGTATTTTAATTCCAAATAGACTTATTTTTAAGCTATGACAAAGGATTGATTTTAACGTGTTTTTTAATTGACACTGTTTTAAATCCTTGCAACTTTGCACATAATTTACAGTTATTTGCATTGACATTGGTTTGAATAGCCGCTGGGAACTAAGACAACACACCACGTGCAATACCGAAAATGTGATCTATGTATTAAAGTGCCAGTGTCAATTGGTATATGTTGGCATGACGACCCGGAAAATTAAGGTCCGTATTCTGGAACATATGAGCACCATACGTTGTGGGAAGTCCAATACGAGACTGACTGCCCACTTCCTTGAAAAACAACACAACGAAAAGGATTTGAGATGGGTGGTGGTAGATAAACCATTCATACCACCTAATACTAGTGATGTTCCGAGTCTCCTCCTCATACGTGAACAGAGATGGGTGGAACGATTGAAGAGCCATACGTTGGGATTAAATGACGGGATCCCTTGGTTCCAACTGTATGGTTTAATGCAACGATGATTCTGTGCATGAATCAAGTTTTTGCTATTAAGAGAGAGACAAAGAACCTTTTGGCTGACCCATGATTCGTACATATAAAAAATTCTTTGGTCTTGCCGAGACTAGTCCCTTATACAAAATGCTTTGAAAGATGTTCCTGGAATTAAGCATATAAGGAGATAAGAACAACGTACTCCTATTCATTGGAATTATAATGGGTCTATTCCCTCTATTTAGTTTACATAGAGGTGATTAGAAACTGCAATATGGCCGCCACGCACTTGCAAGTGTCACTGTTAGCCCTGTAGTCCTTTCTCTATGATAGTGCAGGGGAGAGGGCGGTCCTGAACACACACGGACGTGGCGTGCAGCGAGCCGCGTTGTAGTCAAGCGTATCTCTTTATTTAAGGGCAGAATACGAGACACATCTATCGTCGGAGGACGGCGGTGGGGCAACAAGAGAGAGTGTCTCTTTGGAGTAGTGAGTACCCGTATGACATAGGTGGTGTGACAAGGGGATGTGTGCGTGAGAACCGAAGGTTGAGTCAGCGGAGACGCCATTACTTAGTTACCCGGTGGTGTGTAACGATCTGATACAAGGCACATGAGAGCGGAGTTGTGATGAGAGCTAACTACACAACGATCGCTCTGGGGGCTCCATTGATTGAGTGACCACGCCTGTTTATTAATACATTCGTGTGGTTTTTGCCGACAGAGTGTGACGACAAGAGCACCTTCCCCCGCCGTTCCGGGTTCAGAATTTAAAACTGTAAACTCTTGTGAGTATCCTAGGCTTTATTTTACTTAGGACACCAGGAACGTTTGGGGTAATTGACATTAGAGGATTGTATGTTGTGGCACGGTGACCCACTAGTACCTGCTTTAAAGTGTGAACCCTGTAGACAAAACGAGGCTACCATCAGACACTCGTAACACTCAGTTTTATGTTTGTGGTGAGAGGTGGTGCCCACCTGCACAAGGACGAGGGCGGTGTTTTTAGGTTAGGCTGCACGGAAGACTATCGTTCACTTTTATGAGTGTGTGGGATTATCTGTGAGAACTATATTCAAGTTTGAGAATCACAAGCATGTGAATTACGATTTGTTCTCCTTGCTTTCTCTCCCCCTTTTTTTGTAGATGTATAAACCCTCTTGGAAATCCCATTAGAGAGGAACGCTGGGGTAATACCCTGAGTACTAAGGTAATATATACCCAAATAGTGGGATAGACCAGACAACAAGGGACCAACACCCTGACGAATGCCAGAGTGACCCTGTTGGGCACAGAGAATACTGGCAGAAACATGTTGGTTTTAGCAGTGGGGATTACGGGGTCGTTACCTGCCCTTGATACCCCATGTCATTTATTTTAACTCTGCCCGAGGTTAACAGGAATAAAATTGAGGGTTAACCTTGAGACAGTTTTATACTTTCTTTTCTCTGCACTTTTCTTTGGTCCCTTTCTTTAGGAGACTACTCGTTTCATTACTGTCAGAATCTCACTTCTGTGTTTATTCTGTCTATTTGTCATTTATACTGTACCCTCACCACTCGACTTCATCATATACCACCTTTCTTTCCTCTCTAAAAAAATGTGCGCTCCACCCAAGGTGTTGGTCTGCACCTGGGTGTATGATGCGGCCCTATGATGAAGCATGACACTTTCGGGTGTGTGAGGGCAGTATTAAAATCTCTATAGATTTTCCCACCTACTATGGCTAGTACTTCGCTTTATTCTCTATGATTGCTTCTCTGTCATGTGTGATTAAAAGTTTTCTGAGGGAGTCAGAGATAGCCTCGCCCCCTTTCTTTCCCTCGTCTCTCCTACGTTGTGTTTTGTATATATATATATTACCTACTGGCAGTCGTACGTAGGTAGTTATAGTTAGGACCTATTTTCCATAGGAAATCTGCAACATTCTATTTGGAATAACGTTGGCGCCGATCGATGAATCTTCACGAAATTTTCCAAGCTTTTGGCCAGCTCCGGTCCGCTCCTATCCTGAACATTTCACGGTGATTCGTCAAGCGGGGGCCAAGAAAAAAGGGGGGTCCCAAAACACATTTTCCCCATGCATTTTCCCGTAGGACCTGTTGACGCAGCTACAGCCTGCACTGCTGAACGGAATTACACCAAATTTGCCAAAGAGGTAGTCCTCAGTTCAGACTCGTGCCTTTTGCTTAAATGGTGTAAATCCGTTCAGTAGTTCCTGAGAAAATTAGAGTTAAATAGATAGATATATCTGGGCGGAGCCTAACCACACATCTCATCGTGAGATCTGATTGGCTGTCAGTACTTCATCCAAGAAGTGTTGGCAGCCATCTTGGGACCAATATACATGATAGCACCTCATTAAAAAGCATTGCAGTTAATAGAAGGTTTTAAGACTTTAGTTACATTATAAATCATTTGTTGATGGCACCATACTCATTTAGGAATTGTGGTGTGTTCTAAGGTGATTTTACCATGTGAAAAAGCCTTCTGCTGTGATATCATGAATCATGTTTGAGAGAAAACTATTTTCTCATGCTTTTCCCACTGATTATCTTTCTCAGTCATGTGAGAATGAAGTCTGACATTCTCAGTAAAACATGTACATCCAACAGGGGCAGAGACTGTCAGTTAATTCCTTTGTGTTCTTCTGCAGCTTCCTAGAGTATTCTAAAGAACAACTAGAGCGCTAACAGTTATACTTATGACAAACGTATTGCACACCTGAAGCCATCTTGATTGGAATAAATGTGGTAACTCTTAAAACATCTAATTTACAAAGGAACAAAATGAGGGGATTCATTTTGCCATAGAAATTAGGATTAGTGCTGCAGAAAGAAAAATTAGGGCCCATTTTGACTTCTCAAATCCTCTTATATTTCATAAAAAAATTCTGACATGCAGACTGAAACATGCACTTTCAATACCAGCAGCAGACTTCCCTGGTGAGCAGTAGCTTTACTACAGTGATCTAATGAGCAACTAGAGGGCTAACATTCAGAATTTATGGCAAATGTGTGACACATCTGAATGTCTTCTTGATGGAACAAAAGTAAAAAACTGAAAGTATTTCCTACTGAGGAGACTGAAGTAAATGAGGAAATTAGGACACTTCATAACAAATAAATCTCCCAAGAGGGCCACCAGAGACAAAAGAGCCCAAATGTAGCCCAAATATCACCCAGATGTAGCCCAAGAATAGCCCAATGACAGAATGTCCCAGAGTGTTCTAACGAACAACTAGAGCGCTAACAGTCTTACTTATGACAAAAGTATGCCACACCTGAAGCCAACTTGATTGGAATAAAGTGGTAACACTTAAAACATTTACTTTACAAAGGAACAAAATGAGGGGGTTCATTTTGCCATAGAAATTATGATTAGTGCTGCAGAAAGAAAAATTAGGGCACATTTTGACTTCTCAACAAACCTACCTGGTGGAAGGACGCTCCGCTGCGCACTCTGCATTGCCCGGGGGTCGGAGGTTGTGAGACCGCGCTGAGACCGCGCTGGACGCCGCGAAAGGGACTACAGCCCCCAGAGTCCCTAGCGGTATCTTCCGCTTCCGCTTCCCTGCGCGCCCTGAGGCGCTTATAACTGCGAGGCACCCTCGGTGGAGCGGGGGACATTGCCAACAAACCTACCTGGTGGAAGGACGCTCCGCTGCGCACTCTGCATTGCCCGGGGGTCGGAGGTTGTGAGACCGCGCTGAGACCGCGCTGGACGCCGCGAAAGGGACTACAGCCCCCAGAGTCCCTAGCGGTATCTTCCGCTTCCGCTTCCCTGCGTGCCCTGAGGCGCTTATAACTGCGAGGCTCCCTCCGCGTCGCGGGACGCGCGCGGGCGGCGCCGGGCTAAGCCCGGGCAAAGGGCGGGCCCTCTGTGCCTGAGGAGACTGAACTGGGCCAGAGACGCTGGTCCTGGTCACAAGATCTGTAATAAGCAGCGGGGGTGATATTGAGTATTTGCTAATAATTGTCAGTGTTTTAAAACTGTTATCTAAGTAATTATTAACGGACATAACGTTCTATCAATTCAGCAGGCTTGTGACGAGGGTGTGACTGTTCACAATATGTCTAGATCTAAAGCCTCTTCGGGGCCACGTACAATGGATAACGATTTGGTTCAGAGGGTTAGTAAGATAAATTCTGAAAGACGACAGTCATTGGGGAAAGCTAGTACCCCACCCCGAGAGAGCCCTTTAGGAGGTTTATTAACCTCCGGCATGGAGGATGCAAACAATCATTTTGATTCTACTACCCCGGAGGTGGTTGAGTTAATTGAGCTGGGGCAACCTGATTCTGTACACATTAGCCCCAAGGAGTTAATAATAGATGACTGCCATGACAGGGTGGAACAATGTTCGCCTCCCCCAAAAAAACGATCAGTAAGAACATGCAGGAAATTCCAGTCTAAAAAGGGGCCATTATGTAATGGAAAGAAATCTGCAGACCAATCAGATAAAGACATCGGGAATATTGCCTTGAGCTTAGTTAAGAAGGTGGGAATAGAGGATAGTATTGTTAGTAATATTGAGGAGATTATTGGTACCAAGATCAAGGATATAATAGATCCACTGGTTTTAAAAATAGAGGAGTTAACGGAAGAAGTTGTCAGATTGGGCGGCTTGCTAAACAAGGCCTTAGGCAAATTGGGAGAAATGTCTGCTGCTACTCCTGTTATAGAGGTGGTAACCGACACTACTAACACCCAAAGTAAGATTCAAGGACAGGGAGCCCCTGCTAAGAAAGCCACAGGGAACAAAGGGAACGATAGTGCTACTCTGGCAATACCACAAATAAGCACCGATCCATCAGGCAGTAATTTGCCTGTTATAGATAATATAAACAGTTGGGAGGGAAGCAAAATGAAGGGTGCTGTTAACCTACCACCTGAGTGTGCTCCCTATGTGGTGGTTCTCACAAATGTGCCACCGTTAGACAACAAGGTTCCCCAAGAAACTCATGATTCCTTAAAAAACAAATGTTTGTCGTGGTTAAACAGACAATGTGGTTTCCCATTGAATTTTTCTGACAATATCTTGACAACCAGAAGAGCCAACTGGATTGGGAGTGATAGGAAAAGACTAAAAGGGGACTGTGTAATTATTAACTTCAGATACCCGCAGCATGTTTCTACCGTCCTCCTAAGAGCGGCATCTCTCCCAATCTTAGATGGTAATGTATGTGCTCGAGCACTGGGATACTTTTATAACCACCTTAATGACAAAGGGAGGGTTAACAATAGAAATTCTACTTATCCACCTATTTGCAAACCTCATTTTGATATCCCTACTCAGAACAGATTTCTTGCACTTAGTACTCTGGACTCTAATGATTGACGTATAAAGGAGACGGAGACATGTGCGGGAAGGGAAGAGGAACTGAATTTGGAGGATCATAGAGATGATTGTATATCCGTAATTTCTGGTATAACAACTTTGACCCCCAGATTGGTGCCGGAACAGGATGAGGCTGAGACCATACCAGATGGTCGTATGAATTCTGGTGATTTGGGCAAAATTACTGAGGTTGGCATTATGGAGGGAGATACCCGAGGTACTCCTAGTGGAAGTACGATCAGAGCAGGTATATGTTCCAGGTTGGTGTGCTGGAACGTAGCTGGTCTGAAATCTAAAAGTAGGGACCCGGGTTGGAACTCCTTTATTAGCAGGTATGATATCCTATGCTTTCAGGAAACCTGGTGCAAAGATAATATTGATTATGAGGGGTTCGTTTCATATAACCTGCCAGCATATGGAGAGGGACCGGGTAGAGCTAAGGGGGGTTTACTCACCCTTGTATCGATCCACCGACAGATGACGGTGATAAAATATGTGCCGGTAGGTGACCTAATACAGATGATTTGGATCCAAGAAGGCAAAAGTCGTAATATCCTTCTGATCAATTATTATAATAACATTTTTGATAGTACCAGGGGCAGAATTGTCACCGATTTGACCAATGCTATTGAGGACCTAAGTTCGATTTCTCATGAAGTATTTGATATCATTTGGTGTGGGGATTTCAATGTCTCATTATGCGAATTACTATCCACTAAAGCTTGTGGGGTTACAAATAATGCTGGATGGGAGACCCCACATTTTGGGCATGATATGTATGGGGAAAAAGTGAATGCATTAATGGGGTGCCTTGACCTGGAAATTTTGGACTGTTGCAGGGATAGTAATGGTTCACCTATCCCCACATTTAGGAATTGGCGTGCCAATTCTGTAATTGACCATGTGTTGGTATCCTCCAGTATTGCCGATTGTTTTGGCCCACTTGAAATTGAAATAATGGATACCAGCGATCATAATTGTATTATTGTGCCCATGACTTTGTGGGAGGAGAATGATGAAGAGGTAGGGGCTACGGTTGAAAACATTGAAGCACACAGGGTTAATGGGGTAAGGCTGAGGTGGATAGGTGCTAAAGCATCTGAATTAACCAAGTATATTATCATGAAGAATTTAGCAGACATTGTCTTTATTTTAGAAAATAGATTAGATCATGAGCGGGTCTTATCTAGTTTTAAAGGTATCAACAATGCCATTAACGACAAGTTCACAAGCGGTAGTAGGGGCAGTAAGAAGTCCGGCTTTGTTTGGTTTGATAAAATTTGTTCGGCTGCCCTGACCGACCTTAAGCAAGCCCTAGCAATAAGACCTAGGGATAAAAAACTAATAACTACTCTGAGGCTAGAATACAAAAAGGCTATTAAAGAAAGGAAGAAGGTTTTGCAGCTACAAGCGTGGGAATCTCTTAAGCAGGCGGCAGAACTTTCGAATTCTGTATTATTTTGGACAACAGTTAATTCTCCGTTCCTTAAGGAAACAAATTTGCCTGAGTTAACAGCAAATGTTTCCTGTGAAGGATGGATTACCCATTTCTCTAGTATTTTTGACTCTAATAAAAATAGTAATGTTGGGTCAGAAAGCTGGCCTATTATACCACTTGATATCACTGTGGAAGAAGTGGAAAGAGGGATAAGGGCAAGTAAGGGAGGAAAGGCCCAAGGCCCAGATGGGGTACCAAGTGATGTATACAAGGAGACGCCAGAAGTATGGGGTCCGTTGTTGGCTGTTGTTTTTAATGCCGCGGTCTGTATAGGCCCCCCGCAAACTTGGGAGGAGTCTATAATTGTACCTATATACAAGAAGGGATCTAGGTCCGATGCAAAAAATTACCGACCAGTCTCATTATTGGATGCCTCAGTAAAAGTTATGAGTAGGATTATGCTGGTTAGACTGGAAGAATGGGTAGAACAGGACCATATTCTGACAGATAGCCAATATGGCTTTAGGAAAGGTAGGGGTACACTCGATCAATGCATTAATTTAGAATTATTGATCGGGAAATACAGTGAAGCCAAATCTGGCCATATTTATATGTGCTTTGCTGATTTAAGTAGCGCCTTCGACATGGTCGACCACTCTATTTTGTGGATGACCCTGTTAGAATTAGGGGCGCCAAAGGGCATAATTTATTTTCTTGCCAGAATGTACGAGAGACTAAAAACATGTGTACGTTTTGGCAGGAAGGGTGAATGCACCAGGAACTTTAGCGTTAAACGCGGTATAAGGCAGGGTTGTGTTTTAGCTCCCCTTTTATTCATTTTATTTATAAATAATGTTGATGCTATTTTAAAAAAAGTACCTGCAGATGCCCCAATGATTAACGGTACCCCTGTTCCGGTGTTATTATACGCCGATGATGCTGTATTGCTGTCAAGAACTCCGATAGGGTTACAACGATTAATGGATAGTTTTGTATCTTTTATTGAAGATAAAAAATTAGTTATCAACAAAAGCAAAACTTATACAATGATCTGTGGCCCAAAGAAAATTAAACATGCAGCGAAAGGGTTTTTTATAGACAAGCTAAAAGTGCAGCAGGTGGACAAATTCTGTTATTTAGGTATAACCTTTGCTGAGGATAAAAATTGGACACATGAATTTAATAATATACGCAATAAAATGGCTAGAAATGCACATGGAATTTTTAGATTTGCACAGAAAATTGGGGATCGTAGGACCAGAGACATGGTAAAAATTTATCAGGCTAGATGTGTTTCGATTGCATTATATGGGGCTGGAATTTGGGGTTACAGTGGCGTACATGAGTTGCAACTGGAACAGAATTCTTTCCTAAAAAAAGTATTGTGTTTACCCACTTCGGCCTCTAATGCATTATGTCATCATGAACTAAATGTTAACTATTTATCCGATCTTTTGTCACTTAGACCTTTGATGTTGTGGAGATCAATTTGGTTGAATGAAGAAAAATCTTTCACTAGGTCTATAATCCAGGACTGTATGCGATTAGATAAAGTAAAAGCAATACCCTGGATTAAATACATTATTATGTGCTTTTCGGATATTTTCAACCTGAATATCGTAACTGATCCAAATGCTGTTTTATCAATCCCCAAGACTGAGCTGAAAAGGGTTTTTCTAGCCTTTGTCGAGAGGAAAAGAATAGTAATTGCAGGTTCTTTGTCCACTGTTATGTTTTACAACAGATATCTGTCCATGGATGGATTTCCCGTCTATCTAACTCTTGTCACCAGACCAACACATAAATTTGTACTAACCAGATTGAGATTTGGAATAGTGCATCATCTGGTGGCACATCCTGTAATGAGAAAATACCCTATAGGCCCTTGTAGATGTGACGGTTTTTCCAAGCAGAGCACAATGCACTTTATATTATTTTGTGAACTGTACTCTAACTTCCGTGTTATTTTGCTAAAGCCCATGTTTGTTAAATATGGTACACGGACGGTTGAGCAGGCTATGAAATTGATTTTTAACTTACAATCTGCTGATATTTGTTTTTATACCGCTTCCTTTTTAAACAAATGCATCAACCTGAGGAAAAGTATGTGTTTTTTAGATGTAGATATGTAATTTTAAGGTGTATTATGTTTTTTAATGATTAATACTGTATATGAAATGTGATTATGTCTGCTATAAGTGTTCATGTTTTGTATTTGTGAATGTGACTGTGATTGCTTTTATGGACATTAACTTGCTCCGAATAAAGCTGAATTGAATTGAATTGACTTCTCAAATCCTCTTCTATTTCATAAAAAATTCTGACATGCAGACTGAAACATGCACTTTGAATACCAGCAGCAGACTTCCCTGGTGAGCAGTAGCTTTACTACAGTGATCTAATGAGCAACTAGAGAGCTAACATTCAGAATTTATGGCAAATGTGTGACACATCTGAATACCTTCTTTATTGAACCAAAGTAAAAAACTGAAAGTATTTCCTACTGAG
Source organism: Triturus cristatus (assembly GCF_964204655.1). NCBI lineage: Eukaryota > Metazoa > Chordata > Amphibia > Caudata > Salamandridae > Triturus > Triturus cristatus. Next base: position 615,676,862 of record NC_140587.1, read on the forward strand.
GAGACTGCAATGAATGAGGAAATTAGGAAACTTCATAACAAATAAATCTCCCAAGATGGCCACCAGAGAAAAAAGAGCCCAAATGTAGCCCAAATATCACCCAGATGTAGCCCAAGTATAGCCCAATGACAGAATGTCCCAGAGTGTTCTTAAGAACAACTAGAGCGCTTACTGTCTTACTTATGACAAAAGTATGGCACACCCGAAGCCATCTTGATTGGAATAAACTGGTAACACTTAAAACATTTAATTTAAAAAGGAACACAATGAGGGGGTTCATTTTGCCATAGAAATTATGATTAGTGCTGAAGAAAGAAAAATTAGGGCACATTTTGAGTGACTTCTCAAATCCTCTTCTATTTCATTAAAAAATTCTGATATGCAGACTGAAACATGCACTTTTAATACCAGCAGCAGACTTCCGTGGTGAGCAGTAGCTTTACTACAGTGATCTAATGAGCAACTAGAGTGCTAACAGTCAGAATTTATGGCAAATGAGTGACATATCTGAATACCTTCTTGAGGGAATCAAAGTAAAAAACTGAAAGCATTTCCTACTGAGGAGACTGCAGTAAATGAGGAAATTAGGAAACTTCATAACAAATAAATCTCCCAAGATGGCCACCAGAGACAAAAGAGCCCAAATGCAGCACAAATATCACCAAGATGTAGCCCACATGTAGCCCAATGACAGAAGTGTGCAAAACACCTATTTTTTGTGTCTTTGCAGTTTTATATAGTGCAGACTTGTCAGGTATTGGAGTGCTTTACATGAGCATTGGTTACAAGATCAAATTCATTTTGGTTGTCGACATGGGGAGATTAAGTGATTTGACCAGAATCACAGAATGTTGAGCTGAAGCAGAAACTCCAACCTAGTTCCCCAGTTGCAAAGTCTGCTGCTCTGGAAGTAACATCACATCCTCTCCCCTAAGTGCAACATTTAATCAAGTGGTCAATTGGATAAAAAAACATAACGATTACAAATAATTTAAAAGTTCTTTGTCGCTATTTGAAAACTCAGAAAATATGTCCTCATTTTAGTTTTTTAGAGCACTAACCATAATTTTGATGCAAATAAGACCCTCTCATATATGTAATTTCTAAAGGAAATGATTTTGGTATTACAGTTTTGATTACATCAAGATGACGTCAGGCGTTCCACACTTTTGTAATAAATATAGAATGTTAGCAATCTAGTTATTCATTGGGATACTGTTGAGAGGCAGAGGCCAGGGGCACGGACTCTGAAAATTGAAAGCAGGTAGGAGAGTGCAGAGGCAACAATTTGACCACACTGGGCAGGCAGGAAGGGCAGTGGCAGCACAACAGACTATGGAGGGCAGTGGAAAGGGGGGCAGGGGCAACAAACCAACAATACAGGACTGGCAAGAGAGGCTGTGGCAATATAATAGATCATTGTGGGCAGAAGGAAGAGGCAGTGGTAGTACAACCATACATGCCAACAGACCCGTTTCAGCCAGGAAACGTCCAATGTTTTTAAGCTCAAATGGGCTTTATTTGATCTGTCTCCTGTCTACAATCTCCTCTTTTTCAATGTAACTCAAAGGGGAAAATCAATACCCCAGTTTTTTTTCGAAATCTCCCTCTTACCAAGTTCAAAATGTTCGCAAAGATGGTACATTGGATAATGGTAGGCAGGAGGAATTGGGGTAGGGACATGGACTCGGATAACAGAGGACAGGAGGGAAATGGAGAGGTGCACCAAACTGACCCTACAGGGCAGGCATCAGGGTTTGCAGCAGCACAATACACCACACAGGGCATGCGGGACGGGAGTGCAGCACAACAATCCAAAGAAAGCAATAGGGAGGGGACAGGACCATGCACATGGACAACTGAGAACTGAGGGCAAAGAGACAATGGTAGCTAGCTTACCATAATGGACAGACAGGAGAGAAAGCTGCAGCATAGCAGACCATAAAGGGCAGGAGGGACGGAGTAGGGGCATTACAATGGAACAGACAAGCCAGGAGGGAGGGAATAGGAGTCTGCACATGGAAACAGAGGGCTGGGGGCAAGGGGGCAGGGCAGGAGCAGCAAGATGACCATGGAGGTCAGGCAGGATGGGCACTAGAAACAAGACACACCATGGAGAGCAACAGTGAGACGATGATGGCATATACACAGACCATGGAGGGAAGGTGGGAGGGGGTCAGGGGCAGCTAGCCGACCACACAGGGAAGGTGGGAGGGGCCATCGCAGCACAGAAGACTATGCATGGCAAGCGGGAGGGTTAGTGGCAGCACAATGGCTATGATGGGCAAGAAGGAGGGTGCAGGGGCACGCACAAAGGACCATGGAGGATAGAAGGGAGGGTCAGGACCTGGGCACAGACAAGAGAGTTCAGGGGAAGGGGCCTCGCAACAGACCGCGCTGGGCAGGCAGGAGGAGCAGTTGCAGCACAACAGACCAGGGAGGGCAGAAGGGTGTGGCAGTAAAATGGACCATGGAGGACAGGAGGAAGGGGATAGGGGCATGGAATGTGGACAGGCAGGGTGGAGGTGGCAGGGACAGGTTACAGTCATCTGACAATGCTAGGCAGGTGGGAGGGGAGTGGCAGCTCAACAGAACACTCAGAGTATATAGGAGTGGCAGGTCCATGGAACATGGTGGGCAAAAAGGATGGAGCAGGGGCATGCACACAGACATCGGAGGGCAGGGGGAAGAAGAATAGTGGCAGCAAGCTAAGCACAGAGGCTAAGCAGGCGGTCAATGATGGGCCATATAATTGGGCAATGGAGGGCAGGAGGAGTGGACTGGTACATCATGCTAAATGGAGGGCAGTGGCAGCACATCAGACCATGCATGGCAGGAGGCAGGAGGCTAGTCCGTGGATTCAGACAACAGAGGATAGGGAGGAGGTGGATGGGGCAGCAAGCTAACTGTTCAGAGAAGGTGGGTATAAGGAACTTTATTGTTTTTTAAATGTGTGTCTGTGCGAACTACTTAAAATATGAACAAGTATGCAGCATAATCTCACTTTTATTCAGGAAGAAGAGGACGTTTGTGACTGTGACTCCGGGCACACTTGGCAGAAACACCCCCTGACCCTCCACCCCCCATCGCAAAATGTCATGCCCGTGAAAAGGGTAGGTAGACGCAGTGTTATATAGAACATAGTCTTGAGAGCACGATTTACATGTTTTATATATGAATATCTCAAGGTCGATGGAAGAATAAATGGGTATATAAGCGTCTAAATGGATGATTTGTTTTTGAAAAATTGATTGTATAACTGACTGATTAAGTGTATCTTAGTGAATACATGGCTTAGTGAGTAATGTTTAAATATGTAAATATATGTATCAGTCTCTCACTTTATGTATAAGTGGCTGCATGGGTTGGTGAGTGTCTATATAGGTTATTAGTTGGTTTTTTGAGTATCAGTATGAGTGTCTGAGTTTCTGTATGGTTCGGTGGGGGTATTACGTAGTGCATAGGTGCATGAATGAGTGACTCACTGTTTGTATGTGTTGAAGACAGCATGTGTGCAGGACTGCATGGGTGGATGAGTGTGTGCATGGGTATGTTAGTGAGTGAATGGCTGTCTCAATAGTGTCTTTATGAGTAACTACATATGTTTTAAACTAGTATATGTGACTATTGGTGTATATAAGTGAGTATATGTGAGAGTGAGAGATTGAAAGAGTTCCTGTATGAATAAGTATGTGTTTCTATAAGTGATTGTTTAAAAGACTAAGTATGTGTAAGTTTCTGTAGAAGTAAGTGTGGTGGTGTGTGTATAACTGTATATGCAAGTAAATGAATGTTTGATTCTTTATTAGCATGAGTGACTATGTGTGTGAGTAACTCTATGGATGAGTGGCGTTGTGTAACAGGATGTATAGGTGTATGAGTACATATGATGAGTGAGTACACGTGTGAGTGACTGTATAGGACTGTTGGTGAATGAGTGGATGTGTATGTGGATCTTAGAATTACTGAATGTTGTTGTAACTGGTATTGGTATGTCCATTGTTTTGAAAATTTTAGTTTCTAGTTTTGAATGTGTGTATCAAAGGTTATATTAGGGGGAGAGGAGGTCTGCCACTCTATCACATGGATGATGTCATCAGTGATGTCAGCAGTGATGTCATGAGTGATGTCACTGACCATGTCATGAGTGATGTAATATGTGACGTCATCAGCAGTGCATTGCGGGCGCGCGAGTTATAGTTAGCTGAACTAACTATAACGGGGGAATTTCAATGGTTTTGTACGAGTGAAAAGTCAAGCTAACTATAACGCCCCTGAAACCTATGTTTTTTTCAGTGAATTTCTAAGGTTTTTTCAATGCTAATTCCTAACTATAACGTGCCTGAAACCTATGTTTTTTTCAGTAAATTTCAAAGGTTTTTTAAATGCTAATTTCTAACTATGCCTAGAGAGATAGGACATGTGAAGAAAGAAGAAAAAACGCACAGAAAGAAAAAAAAGAAATGCAGAAAGAAGCAACAGAAGTCCTCAAAGACGAAGAAAAGTGCAGGAAGAAGGATAACGTGCACAAAGAACAAACAGAAGAGCAGAAAGAAGCCTTGTTGCAAAATCATCCTGTACCCTCAACTTTTTCAGACGGATACTGGTGGTAACTGAGTCTGACTAACCAGTCCTAGAGCCAGTGCTATGTTAAAAGATACTCAGAATACAGTGAAAACACCTACATACACTAGGGAACACTATGCGTTGGGGTCCCCCTGTGATTAGCATGCCCTCCTCTGTAAGCCCCTAGTATATAATAGGGCAGGGGATTAAAACTACCTCTTAAAATGCGCCACAGGGCTTCTTTGCACACGTCACCTCAGGCCCCGTCCCCTCCCTTCCCCACTGTGTAAACATGCCCTGTGGCCGTTTTAAGCTGGCAGAGCAAGTCCCCTTGAATCCTGAGGGTCCCTAGGGTCCAACTAGACCACTAGGTACCTCCAGTAAGCGCCACAGAACTGCGTTGCAGAGAGATGTAAAAAGGGGCATGGCCTAGACCACCTCTCTGCAAAGCAGCGCAGTGGCGCTTACTGGAAGAACCTGGTGGGCTAGTTGGCCCCCAGGGTCCCTCAGGATTGAAGGGGAATTATTTCCCCAACTTAAAACGCACCACAGGGCTTGTTTGCACATGTTAATTCAGGCCCCGTCCCCTCCATTCACCACTGTGTAAACACACCCTGTGGCCGTTTTTAGTTGGGAGATTAAGTTCATTTGAATCCTGAGGGTCCCTAGGGTCCAACTAGCCCACTAGGTACCTCCAGTAAGCGCCACAGAGCTGCGTTGCAGAGAGGTGCAAAAAGTGGCACGGCCTGGACCACCTCTCTGCAACGCAGTTCAGTGGCGCTTACTGGAAGCTCCTGGTGGGCTAGTTAGCCCCCAGGGGCTCTCAGGATTGAGGGGGAATTATTTCCCCGACTTAAAACGCGCCATAGGGCGTGTTTGCACACGTCACCTCAGGCCCCGTCCCCTCCCTTTCCCACTGTGTAAACACGCCCTGTGGCCGTTTTTTAAGTTGGGAGATTAAGTCCCCTGGAATCCTGAGGGTCCCTAGGGGCAAAATAGCCCACTAGGTATGTCCAGTAAGCGCCATTGCAGAGAGGTGTAAAAAGGGGCACGGCCTGCACCACCTATCTGCAACACAGAGCAGTGGTGCTTATTGGAAGCACCTGGTGGGCTAGTTGGTCCCCAGGGTTCCTCAGGATTTAAAGGGAATTATTTCCCCAACTTAAAACGCGCCACAGGGCGTGTTTGCACACGTCACCTCAGGCCCCGTCCCCTCCCTTCACCACTGTGTAAACGCACCCTGTGGCCGTTCTAAGTTGAGAGATTAAGTCCCCTTGAATCCTAAGGGTCCCTAGGGTCATACTAGCCCACTAGGTACCTCCAGTAAGCACCACAGAGCTGCGTTGCAGAGATGTGTAAAAAGGGGCATGGCCTCAGAACACCTGTCTGCAACGCAGCTCCCTGGCGCATACTCGAGATACCTGTTGGGCTAGTTGGTCCTCAGGGACCCTCAGTATTGAAGGGGAATTAATTCCCCAACTTACAACTGGCAAGGGGGCGCGTTTGCAGAGTGCTGCGAGGAGGGGGGGTGGCCTCCGGCGCGATGCTGGTCTTTTATTTATTTTTATTTTTTTAGAAGGAGGGCTGTGTGGCCCCCCCTTCTTTTTCTAATTTATTGGCCCTGGGGACCCCATCCCCCAGGGCCTGCAACTTAATTTATTTTGTTGAAAAAGATAAATTTGGCCCTCCCAAGGCCTTCATTGGCCCCGGGGACCCCAACCCCCGTGTCATGGCCTTTTTAAAAAAAAATCTTTAGGAGGGGGCTGCGTCGCCCCCCTCCTCAGGCCATTTATCGCCCCGGGGACCCCATCCCCCGGGGCCGGCCTTTGTTTTTTATTATTTTTTTGTAAAAATATATTTATAGAAACACCTAGGAAATGCGGAAAACCGTATGTACCTATCACCATGACGATTTGCGTGATATTCATTAAAAGGCGACTATGCCTACAATGAATCCACGTGGAATGCATTTACACCGCTAGTAAAGCTCTGACGTGTCTGACGCCCTACCGTGCCTAATCCCGGTGCCCCCGCCGGTGGGTACTCTCCAAGTAGACAACCTTGTCGTTTATTTATACAAACATGGGTAGCTATTGACGGGCACATTTAATACACACGCACACCAAGCCATTCAAAGGGGATTCGACAAAAATTCGACCAAACTATGCAAGAAACCCCCCTCATGGTTAATAAAACACACATCCACCGCCGGATGTGTAATACTTTTTATTTTACTCTCTGGAAAGGAGACGAACCTCATTTGAGAGTCACAGCGTGCTCCTGGCTGAGCCCAATGCTGTGTTACACCCACCAGTGCCCGCCGAGTGCCACACACCTCTGTGTTGTATTCCACCAGCTAGTGCGTATGCTATGACACTCTCTAGCCCATGTGCACTGTAACACCACCCCGTGAATATTTCATGCCACACTTGCCTTCGCACGGGTTATATTGCTCCTCTAACATGCCTTCCTCGATGCCTATTTTATAACGCACAGCGCTATGCCATACATATTACAATCTGGGATCCATATCTTTGTCACAGTGCATATGCAACGTTACACTCCCCAGCACATATTTTATATTACAACTTTAGAGACTAGTTAGGTTACACAACAATGCCCTGTGCATATTACACTCCAAGGCGCATATCGCATAGCACGCGCTAGTGCCTGTGCTATCTCGCGCTCTCCAATGAATCTGTCATTGCGCACAATGTATTGCATATTATATTTCACGCCCCGGTTTATCTTATATCACACTTTTTGGTGCATAGTTCATACCATATACTATATCTAGTTTTCATTTTCAATCGTGCTCTCAGGACTGTGTTCTATATAACACTGCGTCCACCTACCCTTTTCACAGGCATTACATTTTGCGATGGGGGTGGAGGGTCAGGGGGTGTTTCTGGCAGGTGAGCCCGGAGTCACAGTCACAAACGTCCTCTTCTTCCTGAATAAAAGTGAGATTATACTGCATACTTGTTCATATTTTCAGTAGTTCGCACAGACACACATTTTAAAAACAATAAAGTTCCTAATACTCACCTTCTCTGAACAGTTAGCTTGCTGCCCCATCCACCTCCTCCCTATCCTCTGTTGTCGGACTCCATGGACTAGCCTCCTCCCTCCTGCCATGCATGGTCTGATGTGCTGCCACTGCCCTCCATTTAGCATGTTGTACCAGTCCACTCCTCCTGCCCTCCATTGCCCAATTCTATGGCCCATCATTGACCTCCTGCTTAGCCTCTGTGCTCAGCTTGCTGCCCCTATTCTCCTTCCCCCTGCCCTCCGATGTCTTTGTGCATGCCCCTGATCCATCCTTTTCGCCCACCATGTTCCATGGACCTGCCACTCCTATCTACTCTGAGTGTTCTGTTGAGCTGCCACTCCCCTCCCACCTGCCTAGCATTGTCAGATGACTGTAACCTGTCCCTGCCACCTCCACCCTGCCTGTCCACATGCCATGCCCCTATCCCCTTCCTCCTGTCCTCGATGGTCCATTTTACTGCCACACCCTTCTGCCTTCCCTAAAATGTTGTGCTGCAACTGCTCCTCCTGCCTGCCCCGCGTGGTCTGTTGTGAGGCCCCTTCCCCTGAACTCTCTTGTCTGTAACCAGGTCCTGACCTTCCCTTCTATCCTCCATGGTCCTTTGTGAATGCCCCTGCACCCTCCTTCTTGCCCATCATAGCCATTGTGCTGCCACTAACCCTCTCTCTTGCCATGCATGGTCTTCTGTGCTGCCATGGACCCTCCCACCTTCACTGTGTGGTCAGCTAGCTGCCCCTGACCCCCTCCCACCTTCCCTCCATGGTCTGTGTGTATGCCATCATAGTCTCATTGTTGCTCTTCATGTTGTGTCTTGTTTCTAGTGCTGATCCTGCCTGACCTCCATGGTCATCTTGCTGCTCCTGCCCTACCCCCTTGCCCCCAGCCCTCTGTTTACATGCGCAGACCCCTATTCCCTCCCTCCTGGCTTGTCTCATTGTAATGCCCCTGATCCGTCCCTGCTGCCCTTTATGGTCTGTTATGCTGCAGCTTTCTCTCCTGTCTGTCCATTATGATCAGCTAGCTACCATTACCTCTTTCCCCTCTGTACTCTGTTGTCCATGTGCATGGTCCTGTCCCCTTCCTATTGCTTTCTATGGATTGTTGTGCTGCACTCCCGTCCCGCATACCCTGTGTGGTGTATTGTGCTGCTGCAAACCCTGATACCTGCCCTGTAGGATCAGTTTGGTGCACCTCTCCATGTCTCTCCTGTCCTCTGTTATCCGAGTCCATGTCCCTACCCCAATTCCTCCTGCCTACCATGATCCAATGTACCATACTTGCAAACATTTTGAACTTGGTAAGAGGGAGATTTTGAAAAAAAACTGGGGTATTGATTTTCCTCTTAGAGTTACATTGAAAAAGAGGAGATTGTAGACAGGAGACAGATCAAATAAAGCCCATTTGAGCTTAAAAACATTGAACGTTTCCTGCCTCTTCCTTCTGCCCACAATGGTCTATTATATTGCCACAGTCTCTCTTGCCAGTCCTGTATTGTTGGTTTGTTGCCCCTGCCCCCCTTTCCACTGCCCTCCATAGTCTGTTGTGCTGCCACTGCCCTTCCTGCCTGCCCAGTGTGGTCAAATTGTTGCCTCTGCACTCTCCTACCTGCTTTCAGTTTTCAGAGTCCGTGCCCCTGGCCTCTGCCTCTCAACAGTATCCCAATGAACAACTAGATTGCTAACATTCTATATTTATTACAAAAGTGTGGAACGCCTGACGTCATCTTGATGTAATCAAAACTGTAATACCTTGAGCATTTCCTTTAGATATTACATATATGAGAGGGTCTTAGATGCATCAAAATTATGGTTAGTGCTCTAAAAAACTAAAATGAGGACATATTTTCTGAGTTTTCAAATAGCGACAAAGAACTTTTAAATTATTTGTAATCTTTATGTTTTTTTATCCAGTTGACCACTTGATTAAATGTTGCACCTAGGGGAGAGGATGTGGTGTTACTTTCAGAGCTGCAGACTTTGCAACTGGGGAACCAGGTTGGAGTTTCTGCTTCAGCTCAACATTCTGTGATTCTGGTCAAATCACTTAATCTCCCCATGTCTACAACCAAAATGAATTTGATCTTGTGTGATGTAACCAATGCTCATGTAAAGCACTCCAATACCTGACAAGTCTGCACGATATAAAACTGCAAATACACAAAAAAAAGTGTTTTGCACACTTCTGTCATTGGGCTACATGTGGGTGATATTTGTGCTGCATTTGGGCTCTTTTGTCTCTGGTGGCCATCTTGGGAGATTTATTTGTTATGAAGTTTCCTAATTTCCTCATTTACTGCAGTCTCCTCAGTAGGAAATGCTTTCAGTTTTTTACTTTGATTCCATCAAGAAGGTATTCAGATATGTCACACATTTGCCATAAATTCTGAATGTTAGCACTCTAGTTGCTCATTAGATCACTGTAGTAAAGCTACTGCTCACCAGGGAAGTCTGCTGCTGGTATTGAAAGTGCATGTTTCAGTCTGCATATCACAATTTTTTAATGAAATAGAAGAGGATTTGAGAAGTCACACAAAATGTGCCCTAAAGTAAGACAGTAAGCGTTCTAGTTGTTCTTAAGAACACTCTGGGACATTCTGTCATTGGGCTATACTTGGGCTACATCTGGGTGATATTTGGGCTACATTTGGGCTCTTTTGTCTCTGGTGGCCATCTTGGGAGATTTATTTGTTATGAAGTTTCCTAATTTCCTCATTTACTGCAGTCTCCTCAGTAGGAAATACTTTCAGTTTTTTACTTTGGTTCCATCAAGAAGGCATTCAGATGTGTCACACATTTGCCATAAATTCTGAATGTTAGCACTCTAGTAGCTCATTAGATCACTGTAGTAAAGCTACTGCTCACCAGGGAAGTCTGCTGCTGGTATTGAAAGTGCATGTTTCAGTCTGCATGTCAGAATTGTTTTATGAAATAGAAGAGGATTTGAGAAGTCAAAATGGGCCCTAATTTTTCTTTCTGCAGCACTAATCATAATTTCTATGGCAAAATGAACCCCCTCATTTTGTTCCTTTGTAAATTAAATGTTTTAAGTGTTACCACTTTATTCCAATGAAGATGGCTTCAGGTGTGCCATACTTTTGTCATAAGTAAGAGTGTTAGCGCTCTAGTTGTTTGTTAGAACACTCTGGGACATTCTGTCATTGGGCTATACTTGGGCTACATCTGGGTGATATTTGGGCTACATTTGGGCTCTTTTGTCTCTGGTGGCCATTTTGGGAGAGTTATTTGTTATGAAGTTTCCTAATTTACTACAGTCTCCTCAGTAGGAAATACTTTCAGTTTTTTACTTTGATTCCATCAAGAAGGCATTCAGATGTGTCACACATTTGCCATAAATTCAGAATGTTAGCACTCTAGTTGTTTATTAGATCACTGTAGTAAAGCTACTGCTCACCAGGGAAGTCTGCTGCTGGTATTGAAAGTGCATGTTTCAGTCTGCATGTCAGATTTTTTTTATGAAATAGAAGAGGATTTGAGAAGTCACTCAAAATGTGCCCTAATTTTTCTTTCTCCAGCACTAATCATACTTTCTATGGCAAAATGAATCCCCTCATTTTGTTCCTTTTTAAATTAAATGTTTTAAGAGTTACCACTTTATTCCAATCAAGATGGCTTCAGGTGTGCAATACGTTTTTCATAAGTAGGACTGTTAGCGCTCTAGTTGTTCTTTAGAACACTCTGGGAAGCTGCAGCAGAACACAAAGGAATCAACTGACAGTCTCTGCCCTTGTTGGATGTACATGTTTTACTGAGAATGTCAGACTTCATTTTCACATGACTGAGAAAGATAATGTGAATTTACAGAAAATATGCTCTCAGTTTAGCTCATAGATCACCTTCCAAACCTCTGTGGGAAAAGCATGAGAAAATAGTTTTCTCTCAAACATGATTCATGATATCACAGCAGAAGGCTTTTTCACATGGTAAAATCACCTTAGAACACACCACAATTCCTAAAATGAGTATGGTACCATCAACAAATGATTTATAATGTAACTAAAGTCTTAAAACCTTCTATTAACTGCAATGCTTTTTAATGAGGTGCTATCATGTATATTGGTCCCAAGATGGCTGCCAACACTTCTTGGATGAAGTACTGACAGCCAATCAGATCTCACGATGAGATGTGTGGTTAGGATCCGCCCAGATATATCTATCTTTTTAACTCTAATTTTCTCAGGAACTACTGAACGGATTTACACCATTTAAGCAAAAGGCACGAGTCTGAACTGAGGACTACCTCTTTGACAAATTTGGTGTAATTCCGTTCAGCAGTTCGGGCTGTAGCTGCGTCAACAGATCATATGGGAAAATGCATGGGGAAAACGTGGTTTGGGACCCCCCTTTTTTCTCGGCCCCTGCTTGACGTATCACCGTGAAATTTTCAGGATAGGAGCGGACTGGAGCTGGCCAAAAGTTTGAAAATTTTCGAGAAGATTCGTCAATCGGCACCAACGTTATTCCAAATAGAATGTTGTGGATTTCCTATGGAAAATAGGTCCTAACTATAACTACCTACTGGCGACTGCCAGTAGGTAATATATATATATATATTCACTTAAAAAACCATAGGTTTCACACATGTTATAGTCAGGTAACTATAACTTGCGCGCCCACAATAAACTGCTGATGACGTCACATATTACATCACTCATCACATGGTCAGTGACATCACTCTTCACTCTTCCCAAATGAACACGAAGGAGGCACTCCAGGCTGAATTAAGCATAAATTTATTTGATACATTTACTCTTGATAAATTCAGCCTGGAGTGCCTCCTTCGTGTTCATATGGGAAGACAAGACATGTGGATATTATAGCCGGTTTGCGGAAGCGCTGATTTAGGAGGCACTCCTGACGATCAGCAGCACGCCTGCACCTGCATTCCAGAAAGCATACATATATATGTGTGTGTGTATATATATATATATATGTCACTTTGGTGAAAAGTCTCCATGTGCCATGTGTTTAGCCACCGCAGTACTCCGATCTTTGTTTATGGTTGCTCTTTCATGTTCTAATATTCGTTTCTTTAGTTCACAGATGGTACTTCCCACATATTTAAGGCCATATGGGCATTATTTTACATATGCCAAAAACTGGTTATAGCAGGTGATACGTTGCCAAATTGTCTTTATTGCCATGGTGAATTCTTGTTTCTTCATTTCACTCTGGCATACTTTTCTTTTTTTACATCTTTGAAAACCAAAACACATCAGTCAGTTCCTTGACTTTGACATAAATAAGATTGAAAACTACGCTTCCCAGGGCCGCTATGTATGGTCGTATTTAAACATAGTGAAAGGACAACATATTTTGAATGTAATCCTGGTTTCGATCCCAGTGGGGCAGAAACACGTTGGACATTTTCTGTACCGTATCACCCTTGATATTAATAATAAAGAATTGTGAAATATTTGCAGACTCTACTATACTGGCAACGATATTTTGTGAAATGTAAAGCAGCGAGGCCCTGTCGCCAATGAGAAATTAACCGCCAGAGAGCGCCAAGGCACCTGCAAATATGGGCCAGTGTGGGAATATATATATATATTTTTTCTTTATACAAACAATTGCCCGAAAGCTTGGTGGGGCACTAGGCAGGTAGTCGTCATTCAGACTTCTTTTTTCAAGCTCCTTTGCATCGTGGAAAGTTGTGCTGTTGCCTGACGCGTTTCAATGTCTCACACATCTTATTCATAGGCTTGCTGCAACGAGACAAAAAAAGGCTCTCTTTTATTTCTGTTTCTGTGCATAATTGTTAAATCCGGTCCAGGCTTTGCAAGCAATAGAAAAATGCATGATGGGATACTTTAAGTAAAACGAACTGATGGACATAATCTTAAGTGACACAGTCAGTAAACAACCAAGAAGCAGGGGTACTTGCAGGATATTACTCTGGTGTAATTTATTCTAAGCAACTAAGGCTATGCAAATTCGTTTTTTATCTATAGTTGTTACTTTCCCACATACAAGTGCAGACACAACCATTGTGTAAGGAAGTGCATCATCTATTTTTAATATTATTAGAGCCTTAAAAGAAGCAACAATATGGCACATAACAGGTCGAAGAAGGCAGAGTGACTGCCGAAACGCGTTCCTGTAATGTTTGTGTGTCTAATGTAATGGAGGCACTAAACGGGAGAAACCCATTGAACACGAGTGCTGGATCTTCAATCATATGAAGGTTGGGGATAAGTTTATATATATATATATATATATATATATATATATATATATATATATATATATATATATATATATATATATATATTACCTACTGGCGGTCGCCAGTAGGTAGTTATAGTTAGGACCCCTTTTCCATAGGAAAACCTCAACATTCTATTTTGAATAACTTTGGCGCCGGTCGATGAATCCTCGCGAATTTCTCAAAATAGGTGGGGCGCTACGCTCCGCTCCTACCCTGAAAGTCTCGGGGGGATTCGTCAAGCGGGGGCTGAGATAAAAGGGGGGTCCCAAAACGCATTTTTCCCATGCATTTTTCCATAGGACCTTTAGAACGAGCTACAGCCCGAACGGCTGAACAGAATTACTAGAAATTTGGCAGAGAGGTAGTCCCTAGGTCAAGGAAGTGCCTTTTGTAGGTTTGGTGTAAATCTGTTCAGTAGATTCTGAGAAAATAGCCTTTAAATCAATATATATATCTGAGCCCGCTTACGGTACGCTTACCGTACGCTTACCGTAAGCGTACGGTGGCGTGCGCGAGCGCGATTCTGATTGGCTCTTAGATCTTAGTAAACATTCGAATCGGCCGAAACCAGGAAGCGGCGGCCGCCATTTTGTCTCTCGCACTGAGTGTTGTTTATCAAACAAGATGGCCAAAAACATGTTACGGGGCTGTTTTGACAACTCCCTCCCACATAGTCATGTTGAGGGAGTCCCCAAACATCCCCCAAGAGCAAAAACGGTTTTATTTTTTTTTCGGCAATTTCGCCGAGTATGCTTACCGTACGCTTACCGTAAGCGTACGGTAAAAAAAAAAAAAAAAAAAAAAAAAACACTATCCACACTTACCCCACCCCCTGTGCTTTTGGTGGCCGTAGGCCACCAAATGTACAGGGCTTATTAATAGGTAAAAAAAACTAAATTTTGGCAACATGAAATTATAAAATCGAAATAAAAAAAACACTATCCACATTGACCCCACCCCCTGTGCTTTTGGTGGCCGAAGGCCACCAAATGTACAGGGCTTATTAAAGTTGATAAAAACCGTGCACGGAACGAACTGCGTTAAGTGGGCGCACACGCCTCGAATGGCGTAAAGTAACTTAGCATTTAAAAAACCGTACAAATTCACTGAAAAAACCATAGGTTTCACACACGTTATAGTTAGGAATTAGCATTTAAAAAACCTTGCAAATTCACTGAAAAAACCATAGGTTTCACACATGTTATAGTTAGCGGAAATTTTACTGATAAAAAACCAGTGAAATTGCCCCGTTATAGTTAGTGCTGGCAACTATAACTCACGCGACCGCAATCTTCTGCTGATGACATATGTGTCTTTATGAAAAAAAAAAAATATTTGTAATATATGTATAGCTAAATATGTATGGAAGAAGACATGGGCAAATAAGTGTCTAAATACAGTATTAGCATCAGCAGAGGATTGCGGTCGCGTGAGTTATAGTTGCCAGCACTAACTATAACGGGGCAATTTCACTGGTTTTTTATCGGTAAAATTTCCGCTAACTATAACATGTGTGAAACCTATGGTTTTTTCAGTGAATATATATATATATATATATATATATATATATATATATATATATGAAACAGTCTCGTCTCATCAAGTTTCTCAACACCAACAAACGAGAGTGGACCCAAGATAAGTGCTGGTTTTCTTATTTTATTTCCTTAGTAAGTCGCCATGACGCGTTTCGACAGCTCCCTGCCTTGATCACATGACAGCATTACTTCGTGTGCTCAATCCATTTAAAGTGACAGTGTCCAATCAAATAATTCATAGACATAGAAGACATTATTTACGCGTAAATGCTCAAACAAATCATGTGGCTAACAATCATACAATATAAATATATAAATACAAATAAGACTGAGTTAGCAACACATTATTTACAAAAACACAATCAGAATTTAATAATTTGCATAAATGCTGGTTTCCTGAATTATGTATTGTGAAACATGTGCCAGTCCCATTATAATGTTAAATCGTTTATTGCTTTTTTCTCATAATAATTTGCTTGAATGCAATGAAGGGCTGGCATAGCGTAATATTAGTTGTCTAGAATGGACCACTTATTAAAGTGCCTAAAATGTGAGAAAATTAATAAAATCTAAAAAAATCCCCTTGTTACAAACAGCTATATTTTTCCTTAATTTTTCCGATTTTTTTAAAAGTGCTCGTGCTTTATTTACTACAATATTGTCAAATTCCCCTTACCTCATTGTATGCTGATTATATATCATATGCATCTTTCATTTTTAGGAGGCGATAAAGGGAATTTGACGCACCAGTGTATAGACAGGGTTGCAAAAAAGGAGTTTATGGATGTATTTTAGAGTAATTGATTCCCACTATTGTACTTTAAAATTAATATAAATATGTATATAAATATTAAATACATAAAATGTTAATAAATACAATTCAATTACTAAAATTACTCCATAAAATCTTTCCAAATTTACAATATATATTAAAAAACAGCATAAAAGGACGAAAATACACAGAGGATAAAAGGTTCCCTGACTCAGCAAATGTTCAAACACAGATTCTGGGTGTAAAATATATGTATTCGTTTTTGGCATGCTCATTATAGAAGATGTCGATGATGTCCTTCTCAATCTAAATAGGTGTGCAAATCCTCACTAGTATTGAGACCACCCGGCTGCTTTGTATCCATTTCTAAAATATATTTAGTTTCAAGGCGCCTTAGTTTATGTTCCCGATCACCTCCTCTCTTTAGTGGAGGGATGGCATCAATGACAAAATATTTCAAATGTTTAAGATTACTGCCATGGTGCAATTTAAAGTGCCTTGCTACCGGGTAACTTGGGTCATTGTTGACGATCGCCCTTGTGTGTTGCAGAATGCGTTTGTGGACAGATAACTTGGTGCTGCCTATATATGAAAGGTTACAGCTACATTGCAAGACATAGATTGCAAATTCCGTCCGACATGTCAAATGTTGTTTTATATCGGAGGCTTTGCTACTGAACGCCGTATTATATGAGGTTTTATTTATGCCATACTGGCATGCTTTGCAGCTGGAGCATTTGAAGAAACCATTCCTAGCAACTAACCATCCTGTCTGCTGTTGTTCTTCAGGATTTTTCCGAACCAAAGCATTGGCCATAGAAAATGATTTTCTGTAAGTTATAGCCGGATGCTCCAATTACTGGATCATCCCGGACTATAGGCCAATTTCTTCTAATGATGGTTCGCAGCTGTTGTTCCTGCCTGGAATAGGTTAGTATCAATCTAGTTGGTTCCTGGTCCGTCTTCCCTTTGCTTCTGCTCGCTATCTGTGATTCGCTCTCTACCTTAAGTAAATCTTGTCTGGATCGTTTCCTGGATTTAACAATGGCATTGTCAATAGATACACTCCTGTACCCCCTTTCCAGGAATCGTTTTTTACTTTCTAACTGTTTCTCATGCAAGTCATGATCATCGCTACAAACCCTACGAATGCGCAGCATTTCCCCATATGGGATGCTTTGTATTAAATGCGGAGGGTGTGCGCTGGATGCATGCAACATAGTGTTCCCTGCCGTATCCTTACGATATAGGGAAGTTGTCATATTGTTATTTACTATGTTAATTTGTACATCCAAAAAAGTTATATTTGTCTTGCTGACATTCGAGGTAAATTGCAAATTCACATCATTGCTGTTTAAAGATGCCACAAATTCATGTGCCTCATTTTCCGATCCACTCCAAATAACAAACAAATCATCAATAAATCTAAGCCACGAAACTACATTTTTCTTAAAAACAATTTCATGTTTCCTCATGAGGACCAGCTCTTCCCACCACCCCATAAATAAACAGGCATAGCTGGGGGAAAAGCTGGCCCCCATGGCCACACCCTGTATCTGTTGAAACATTTGATTCTTGAACATGAATAGGTTATTTTCCAAACAGAATGCCAGCATATCCAACAACATAACATTGTGCCGTGCAAATTTGAGAGGCCTGTTTGCTAAAAAATATTCCACGGCTTTAAGACCATCTACATTTTTTATGCACGTGTATAAGGAGGAAACATCAAGAGCTATTAAGAGCCAACCATTATGCCATTTTATATCGGCTACTTTTCTAATAAAATCACTGGTGTCCTGTACAAATGACTTTAAATTTTTAACGTGATCCTGTAAAAAGTAGTCAATATACCGAGATACATTTTCCAAAAGTCCATCACAGGCCGATATTATGGGCCTCCCCGGTGGTTTGTTGATGTTCTTATGAATTTTTGGGATAAAATACAATGACGGCGTTATGGGATACTCCTTCTTTAAATACTTGTACTCCTCCATGTTCAATAAACCCATGCTTTTCCAAGCTAATAATTTAGAGAAAAGAAGATTCTGCACAGATTTATATTTCATTGGAGTGCTCCTTCGATAACAGTTAGTGTCATTTAACTGGGAATACGCTTCCTCCAAATATTGCTTTAATGGCCATAACACAATGTTGCCTCCTTTGTCAGAATTCCTAATAACGACCTGGCTCTCCTTCTTTAGTTTCTCGATAAGTTGATTGTATTTTCTTTCATGATTTGTTATCTTTCTTTTGGCCTTGTTGACATTCAAATGCAGTTTTTTCACCTGTGCCACAATCTGCTCGTTAAAGACATCAACAGAATCTCTTGGCATAATAGGAGTGAATTTTGATTGTCTTTTGAAGGGTGTGTCTGGTTTGAACCCAGCACCCATTCCCGGGGATTGCCCCGTTTCATTGTTCATGTCCATACAATCTTCATCAAATTCATTCATGTTGCCATTGGCCTCCTGTGCCAATTCCTGTATTGTTCTTAATGTTTCAAGGTCAGCAACCATTAAATCAGACATACTATTGTTATCATCATTGGGGATGGCCCCGATTCCTGTTCCGGATATTTGGGGGCGTAAAGCATGGAACTTTTTTAGCTTCAATTTACGAATGAATTTATAAATATCAGCTCGAGTCTGTGGATAATCAAAATTCGACTCAGGGCAAAATGAAAGCCCCAAAGAAAGCAGTTGTTCCTCTGCCCGTGTTAAATCTATCTGGGCCAGGTTGATTATAGTCATGGTTTGAGGTTGCCCTGGTGTTGTTTTGGTAGAATTTTTTGACTTTATTTCTTCCTCCATCCACCCCGACCTCGCCCCCGAGTTTGACGCCTGTTTGCGGCGTTCTCGGGCTGCTTTCCTCCGTTGCTTTCGGCTCTCAGTTCTTCGTTTTTTGCCGGTTGGTTGCGGGGGCGCAGCGTTTCCTTCCTGCTTCTCCTTAGATAATCCAGCTCCTCCCCCAATGTCGGTTTAATTGCACAATTAACTCTCCCCTCAGTGTCTGATCCACTTTCCACTGCGGAACTCAAATCCGATGTTGAGGGAGCATCCACTACTCTTAAATTACTTGTAGAACTTGGCCCCTGCTTATATATATATCTCCAAAGTCACCACAGGTGAGGTGGCACTCGTGCAGCAGACATTTAGCCAGCAGGCCATCACACATCTCAAGTATCAGTGGACACGTTTCGGAAATAAAATTCCTTCTAATAAAATATGCTTCGGGCTCCTGCGAGGTCTAAAACCTCTCTTGGGTTTCTTCCCTCCTAAAGTGCGTCAAACTATTGTCCAGGCGACGATTTTATCTAGACTGGACTATGGTAATTCTCTCTATCTTGGTGCCAATAAGTCCAGTATTAGGCGCCTGCAGAGAATACAGAATGCAGCGGCACGCATTCTCGTAGCACTCCCGAAATTCTGTTCTGTATCTCATGTTCTACCTAAATTACATTGGCTGCCAGTTGAAAAACAAATCCAGTTTAAAACACTCTGCGTATCTCACAGGATTCTGACTCAACAAGCACCTTTGGGGCTGGCTAATTTGCTAGCTTTCTATGCACCGCGGCGCACTTTAAGGTCTGCCGATCAAGGCTTGGTCTGTATTCCTCGAGTCTCAAAAGCAAGAGCGGGAGGTTGCTCTTTTCGTAGTCTTGTGGCGAAACTATGGAATTCGCTCCCAGTCTCTATCAGAGGGATCCAGAATCATCTTGCTTTCCGGAAAGCGATAAAGACCTGGCTTTTCCCGGCATAACTTCTTCCCTCCACGCTCACTCTCAATGTCTTTGGTGGCGCTGGGATGCCCCGTCGCTGGGGCAGCCATGCACATTACAAATCCGACTATTATTATTATTATTATTATTATTATTAAAGGCTGGGTTTTTCAAAGCAAGCAGCGTTTCCTGCCACACCTTTATTATATGTGCCTTCCGATAGGCGCATAGTCTTATGGGATTCGTAGTGCTGCAATCTTACCACTATTGGTGCTGCGTGCAAAGAGTCCCCAATGATAACCCTCCAATGGGCCCCAAGATGTGCAAGGTCTCCATCCAGGACACTGCTGCACCATAGAGAAACTCGAAGAATTTTGAGCTCCATGGCCCGCTTACGATCATTGCGGTGGTGCCCACCTCCACAGTTGGGCAGACCTGTGTTAATATAATGTTCCAAAGTCACCCACAGGCGAGGCGGCACTCGTGCAGCAGACGTTTAGCCAGCAGGCCATCACACATCCCAAGTATCAGCCGACGAGTTTCAGAAATAACATTCCTTCTTTATAGGCTGAGTTTTTCAAGGCAAGTAGCGTTTCCTGCCGCACCTTTATTATATCTGCCTTCCGATAGGCGCATAGTCTTATGGCATTCGTAGTGCTGCAATCTTACCACTATTGGTGCTGCGTGCAAAGAGTCCCCAATGCTGACCCTCCTGATGAGATACTCATTCCCTCACTCACAAACCCACTCAGACACACACTCATCCACTCACAGATCTACTCAGACTTTCATGCACCCACTCACAGACCCACTAAGAGACTTGTACTCACTTAGAGACCAAGTTGGACACTCACACACCCACTCACAGGCCCACTCAGAAACTCACAGATCCACTCAGACACTCATGCATCCACTCACAGATCCACTCAGAGACTTGCACTAACTTATTGACCCAGTTGAAGACTCACACACACACTCACAGACCCACTCAGACACTCATGAACCCACTCACAGACCCACTCACAGATCCACACAGACACACACACACCTACTCACAGACCCACTCAGACACTCAAACACCCGCTCACAAACCTACTCAGACACTCACACATCCACTCAGAGGCCCACTCAGACACTCACTCACCGACCCACTAAGACACTCATGCACTCAGGCACATACCCACTCACACACCCACTGACAAACCTATTCAGACATACATGTATCCACTCACTCACCAACTCAGAGACTCATGCATCTACTCACAGACCAACTCAGATACTCATGCTCTCAGACATTCATTCAGAGACTCATGCACTGAGTCAGAGACCCACTCAGATACTCACACACCCATTCACAGTCCCTCTCAGACACTCATTCACCCACTCACAGACCCACTCAGACATTCACACACCTTCTCACAGACTCACACAGACACTCACACACCCCCACTCACAGACCCACTCAGACATTCATGCACTCACTCACAGACCCACTCAGACACTCATGCACCCACTCACAGACACATTGATGCACTGATGCACCCACTCAGAGACTCACAGACCTACTCACAAACCCACTCAGACACCCAGCACCCACTCACTGACCCACTCAGACACTAATGCATCCACTCACAGAGTCATTCAGATACTCACACACCCACACATATGCATGATGTCATTCAGACAGTTGTGAATTTTAAATCTGGTGGTGACTAATAAATGTTTTGTGAATTTGCAACGTATTTGGCGAATTTGGAAAATAAATTAAAAAAGCAATTTAAAACAAAACTAAACCTGTGTTTGGGAAAAGGGGTGGCTCTCAGAAGAGCCTTTTTGTTTATTGTGTGTAGATGATAACTACACATAAACAGAATGCAGTCTTGTAAGTTGTTGAGGAACACTCTGTTGCCTTTCTCTATGAATTAAACTCCATCACTTTTATAGATTCCATCCATGTTGTTGTAGATAGATCCCATGATATGGACTTTGAGGAATGGAGAAACAGTTTTATTGACATGTTTCCTGTCTATCTCTAGACAGAATTCATTTGACCACTCCTATTGTTGCTTTTGGTATCATTCATTAGGATTTCCAGTCCTACCTCAGTAAGTGTGCCCAGGTCACTGCCACCACAGTGCACAATCATAAGGTCAGGGTGTTGG
Source organism: Triturus cristatus (assembly GCF_964204655.1). Taxonomy (NCBI): domain Eukaryota; kingdom Metazoa; phylum Chordata; class Amphibia; order Caudata; family Salamandridae; genus Triturus; species Triturus cristatus. Next base: position 615,698,901 of record NC_140587.1, read on the forward strand.
CAATGCTTTCAACCAAAGGCACAAATTGATGTTACTTTAAAACTATCTGGCCAATCAAAGTACGCTCCACATTAGGCAAACTAAAGTCCCTGGCAATGCCACTCTTTCTAGCTCACTTTCTAGCCCAAAACACAAAGTTGTGACCCACAATCCACACTCTAGAGCATTTTGAGGCTAGGGTGAGTAGCACACAGAAGGCTGGAGTCGAATTAGACAGTTTTCAAAATGAAATTGTGTTAAAATGGAGGACAGCACCAGTTTAAAAAAAGGACAGATTTGATTGGACATTATAAATATGCAGGTAGTTAAAATTAGGTAGTGATTGTTAAGGAAAAGTAAGTAGATCTGTGATTGGCTCTGGTTAAAATAGCAAAATGTAATGCAATCTTGGATATGCTTTTAATTGCAAGCAGTCAACCACATCTGCTGCAGTTTAATTGGAGAGTAATGTGCTCCTTCTAGATTGTGTTGTGAACTTATGACCTACTGGTTCAAGAGGATGTTCTAGAGGGGGTTACAATGGAAACTCTGATAAGAGAGTGTGGGGGAAGGGTATTAAACAGATTGCAGTCTGTTTCTTAAAATTTGAGTGGTTTTGGCTTTTTTTTTGATTAAGGAGGGTTCATTTTCTAAGTCACATGTATGTATTAACGGTTAGAGCAGTTCTAAAGTATTAGGAGTTCAATGCTAATCACTTTTGTGGACTCCCGTAGGAATTTGTGAATTAGTCACAAAATTACACAGGGCCCACGCTGAGGGTCGTGACAAATTCGTAAATGCGCCCAAAAATACTACCAGATTGAGCTTTGTCACTGAATTGCAAGAAAGGGTTAAGTAATACTGACCACTGAGAAGTACAATAACAAAAGTAAAATACAAAAAGGACGTTTTGATTTGCTACCTTCAATAGCATCACTGAGTGCAAAGTTGAAAACTTTGCCATTAATGGTTGCTTTGTACGTGAGTGGTGTGCCATTCTTACGCTTAATTTTCACATTGTCTCTGAGAGTTTAATCTATCTGACATACCAAGTGAATTCAAAAGTATGTGAATTAAAGTTAAGTTTAAAGCAAATATAATTGAAAAGGTATATGTGTGCATGAGGTTTATAAATGTGAGTATTGTTAGTGTATGATGGGGTTTATGAATGGTGTGGGAGTGTCTATGTGGGTATGGGAGGGAGTCTGGGAGTGTTTGTCTGGGCCTGAGAGTAAGTCTGTGAGAAGTTCTTTAATCAAGTGTTGCCCTGGAACTGAAGAGTGTGTGTGTGTTGTTTTACTGCATGGCTGAATTGGCATTAAAAACACTTTGCCAAGCTTTAAACTTCTGCTTAACTATATACAAATTAACCCTTAGGTAGGGTGTAGGTAGGCCACAGGGCAGGGTGCAATGTGCTTAGAAGGTAAGACATGCACTTTGAAGTCTCAACCAGTCACAGGTGTATTTTGAGACTCCTAAGCATAGTTAAATATCCAGTCTCTCATCCACACTGCAACTTACATATGTATTTACAAAAGCAGAGTCACACACCTAGCCTGTCAGACAGAGACAGAGGCATGTAGACTTCCAATCTAGTACATATAAGTGACCCCTAAGGTAGTGTATAGTAGACCATAGGGCAGGATACTATGTGGTTACAGTGTAAGACATGCACTTTCAAGTTTTAGTGAGTTACAGGCACAATTAAACATTAATTCGTCCACCCATACTGTAAGTCACATGCGTGTTTACAAAACCATAGAGGCATTCACCCACCCAGTTAGACAGAGGCACTTGCAAATTCAGTCACATGCCCACACAGCACTTATGTATTGAGCAGTAATAGCCAGTTGCTCACACAATTATAAACCCCAAAACTCAATAATCGATCCACTAAGTGAACTATAGTCACTTATCAGTTTGTGCGTGCTTTATTTTTAGAGGCACTGATTCATGGGAGACAAGCCATCTCAGCTGAGTGTTTTTCTCTTAAGGCATATGATGCCAGAGGTCAGAGCAGAGAGCTGAATACTCAGCAGCCTGAGATGTAGGGAGTCTTAGTCTTGTAGTCAAGGGGCTTAGTCGACCCCCCTCACCCAGCCCCGACTCCTTGGCCACAGCAGCATGAGAAGAGCAGTTCTGCAGTCTCAGAGTAGGTTTGCCTTCTGGGTGTTTTGTAATTTCTGTCCTATGCTACCTTTAGTAAATGAATTGAAAAACTTTGAAATTGCACCTCTTGGAAATAATCGATGTTTGCATTGCCATCTCTGTGCCTACAATACATAAATACAACAGTCTTACTGTGCTAACTTCATTCTATCAGCGTTTCTACTGTTTATCAGTTCATTTCTAGGTATTGTGATCTGTTCTTTGCTAATCTGAACGGTTTGGAAGGAGAAGTGGAACATAAAAGCTTTCAGACTATGGCTTGAGGAGAAGCCGTCATAAATAATAACCATTAGCAAAACCAATAGGTCTCACCTTTGCGAGCCCTATTGGCAATGTCCAATTTTTTTTAGCCATGTTGTATATCAGCACAGCTGATGTGCAGGAGGGTTAAAAGTAAAAAAATAACACCATGACACGATCATCATTGAATATGGCATACTGTTTTAAAAAATATTTAGTATCAACCATGCCCCAGAGCAGCCACACTACTGTGCAAAATGACTAAAAATTTTTGACAAAGTCAATAGATCTTGCATAGTCAAGATATATTGACTTTGTCAATGCTTGTTTCCGTCTGTCACCACTAGGTAAAGCCAGGCTGTGAGGACAGAAAAAAAGACAAATAATGAGCCCCACATCTAGGGAATAAACTCTGTGGGTGTGGGGTCATTATATTTCTTTTGTTTTTCAATAACAAACTTTCACCCTGGGAGTTTAATTCTGACAAACGAAAACTTTGTTAAAATGTGTTGCAACTGATGGTGGCTGTCCACCAAACCTTTTGCACCTGAACAGGAATTACAATTAAGAGGTTCCTGTCAAGGTACGAACAGCACTGCTGGCCCAACAGTGAACATTACATTTTGCTGTCAGTAGTCTGTCATAGTAGGAGAGTTAATGTCCTCCACCTCCCTGATAGCCGGAGCAACATCTAACAATCTATAGGTCAGCTCCTAAATCTGAATACGGCTAGCTGGTGCTGAACACACAACATTTAACAAATGCAAAGTCAAGTGTCTCAGATCTAGCAGTTACAAGTTATTGCATCAGAAGGGCATAGCAAAGAACCGCACTGGACCTGTTTCAGTTGCTAGATCAGACTAGAGCACGAGCCACCCTGATGCAGCTGTGCCATACATGCTGGAGGCTAGTGGATAGTGGGAACGGGCAACTTGGGGCATGAGGTGAATAAAACTGACATGAAGCACAGGGAGGGAGTGTGAGAAGCAGAAACAATCACTGCTTAGCTCACCTGCACTTTTAGATGGGTGGTGCTTGGGCCACCCTTCCCTGAACCTGATCTTTGATGATGGGACTGGAGGGTGTCTTGGTATCTTGGCCCATGTCTCCGTCCAAATCTCTGGAGACCTTGGGTTGTCTGGAGTTTTTCACACAGGTACAGTCAGCATCATGTAGGTCAGCAGGGCAGGCACCATTTCAGGGTTAACACAGGAATGTGTTGATGAAGAACTTCCCTCCGCTGTGCGGGGACCTCATCTTCATTCACTAGCCCTTAACATTTTTAAAGTAGTCTACCGTCAATCAGCGCCAGGTAAGAGTTCAACCTGAAAAATCCAACCATTGAAAATACTAAGTAGAGCAAAGATTGTGTTGTTCCTGGAATGCACTTGTCGGGCTGATGCTTAGCTGACACCAGCCAAGTCTAGTCTCCATGGACTGGATCTGGCGGGAAAGCTTCTGAATTCATTTCAATTCGAAATTGAACTAGAAAAATATGTGGTGGGGTCGGCTTTGCTGCCCTTTCTGTGTGGCAGCAGCCATGCTCCCGCCTATATTCACCGTCCATACTAAAAAGATGTTTACGCTCATCTAACTGTCGCCCATGACAGCTGCGCCACAGGAGACTGCCATCAGTTTCCCACCTGCCGTACTGTTCCCAATCATTTCAAATGCGATCTAGGTAATGCTTGCTTCCAACATAACGAAGACGTGTTTATCCGAGGTCACTCGACTTAATGTATGCGTGCAGGGCAGTAGGCCTCCCCGATGGGTGCACACTGCGCTGCACAACTAATTCAGTGCTGCCCGCACCCAGACCCTGTCTTATTCTGGGGATATGTGTGCACTTCAAAGATACAATGCGCTGAACCTAATCGCCCAAAATAAAATGTTTTCGGAAAGAATTTGGCATCAGAAACCCGTCCAGCTCCTCTCTGCCTTTATCTCACTTGAGTGACTCGGGTTGTTGTGGAGAGCTGAACGTCAAGCTGATTATGTCATCACGCTCGTCGGAGCGCACAGTCACCTGAAATGAAGAAAGAGCCAGTCACGTGAGGCTCACTGGGAAATAAGCCTCAGAAAATAAACACTCTGTCTGGTGCCTAACAATCTGTCGGTAGCCTGTTGTCTGTAGTCAGTTATTGGGCTGCAAGGTACAGCCAGTTTTGAAATGGAACAAACGGCACAGGTGAAAGATATATGTCTTCGTGCAATTTTAAGCACAATGGACTAAATGCTTAATTGGAAAAGAATATGCTATGACACCATGTTTGTGAAAGATCACACTGAGCAAGCATGCAATGAAAATGTGATAACACAGTAAAGGTCTCATTTATTGGGGTTCATAAGGCGACTTCAGCCAAACAAGCACTGGCAAAGCCAATAGGTCATACCTTTGGGGCCTACTGAATTTGCCGATGCTATTTGGCAATTCTGGGCAGCATTGTTAGGGAGCATAATGCTTTTTGCTACTGCCATCTAACAACAGAAAAAAGGCGCAATTATCTATTGTGTCATTCTATAGGTGAGAAAATTGGAAAACACATGCACTCTCGTAGAGCGCTTAACCAAAAGAAAAAGTAGTTACCTGAAATGAGTTGTGGAAGAATACAAGTAAGCCAAGCAAAAGGATGGTATAAATGTTCTGCTTCAGAGGAAGGACAAACACCAGATGGATAAGATGGGACAAGAAAAGCTATTGAATACGAAGCAAGCAAATAAAAGTGACAAAAAAGTCAACAAATGGTGAGAAATAAGCAGGTTCCTAGCCCACTGTAAGTTCTTGGTAAGACCACAATATGTATTTTTCAACCGGACAGCTTATGCTGTTTAATAAATGTGACATTCAAATTGTGTTTCACCACCTTATCTCCAGGGCAGCAGGAGACTGATGAGCCTGCTGGGAGAGCACTCCACAATAAGACCCGTCTTGTCAGTGTTAACTCCTTGAAAATAAACTGGATGCCACAATTCATGGTCAACACTGAGGAAAAAGTGCCATGCTTGTAGGTCTTTCTTAGATTAGCATAGAAGTTTACCCAAGTAGTAAAAAACGAACACGCCAAAGACACTTGTACTGTGCAGATTGACAATGTCCCACTTTTCTGGCCAGTACCGCATACAACTGAGGTAGGAGAAACAATTGAAAGAAATGTAAAGCACTGCCCACTTTATCTAGAACTGAAGTACACTTTTTATTAGGGAAATGTGCACATGTGATTAAGGAAAAGGCTGCCACTCATCGTGCCAGAGAGCCAAGAGAGCCAATGGCTGATGTAGGCCAAAGCAAAATATGAATCACAGATGATCAGAACAATTAATGAAGCAAACTTGCCCACTAAATATGCGCAAGTTCATATGTACTTTTTATTTAGGAACAGTTTGATTGCACGAGGTTGGCGAAAGAGCTATGGTGTGTCTGGGCCAGACCTAAGATGTATGGAGCATCCTTTAAACATTTAGAATCCAGTGCTGCCTGCATATATGTCCCCTCCAACACTAAACTACTTGTAGTATGCTTTAAACATACCATAAGTGACAATGGCGGCCAAATTGCCAAGGAATATGACAATCACTTTAATCTGCCAAGGAATATGTCAATCATTTTATTATTTACTATCCAGTAACCATTGGCCTGTACATATTGCCATCACAATGATTATTGTTGTCTCATAATATATGCCCATAATAGCATGCTGAGGCAGAATATGTCCATTTTAAAGCATGCATTTCTGTTATACGGTGCCACATGAAGGATATGATTTTTCAGATCAAGCCTAGTTATGTATCTCTTGTATCTCGTCTTTTCCCTCTTCCTGTGTTTCTCCTCTCCCATCTGTCTGCTCCACGTTATCAACATTCCATGTCTGCCTCTCTCTCCAGCTCTCTACATTACATCTGTTCTTTTTCTCCCCCAGCTTGCTCTCTCATCTGGCTTCTTTCCCTTTCATCTCTCATCTGTCCTATTTTGGCTCCTCTCCTGCCCGTCTCCTTCTGCTAGTTGTCTTGCTGGAATCCCCTTTCTTTGTCACCTGTCTTTCTGTCACCTGTCTCTCGAGCATTCACCCCTGTGTTTCCTTTCCTTTCTCTTGTAATTACTATCCCTAAGTCTTCCTCTCCATTCCTCTCTCTTTCTCTCAGCTCTCTCTTTTCTTTCTATCCCCCCACTTACCCTGCCTTTCATTCGACTCTCTCTTTTCTGCGTCCTCATCCAGACCTCTGCTTTGCCTCCTTTCCCTAGTCTTTTGTCAGTATTCCCCTGCCCCTTGTCTCCCCATCTCTCTCTCTCTCTCTCTCTCTCTCTCACATCTTCCGTATTTCCATCTAGACTTACATGTTCAGCAACAGTGAGATGGCTTAGGGTGGCCTAGGGTATTCATCTCCATCACCAAGAGTATTTGGTAGTGTTGAGCTCAATTTGTGTAATTCCGCATAACATATTCACATGGAATTCCCCCAAAAGTCCAAGGAATTCCACAAGTTTGCGCAAAATTACAAGAAACATGTTTTGGTCAAGTCAAATCAGAAAAATGAGGACTGTGGCACCGCTTGCGAAAAAAACTCAGCATGAACAGCACATCACGCTGCACACAAGCGCACAGCTATTTTGTCTTTGAATGCCTGCTCCTGCCTAGCCATCCCCTCAAGGGTCTGCTTCCCTAGGCCCCCATCCAAACTAATCCACCCCATTCTGCTCCATTAGTCACCCTTTTGAAAAAAAATATTTTCCCCTTTTTATTAGTTTAGTAGTCCCTGTGTGTCTATTTTATTTTATTCCCAGGTTAAACTTTCTTTGTAATCATCCTAACCATGGCAGAGGCAGGCAGTGCTGCCAGCTGCCGCGCCTCCAGTGGAAAACGGCTGCATGAGGGCGTGATGCCACACCACTTGTTTAGCCAGACGGAGGTGGCTCCGCTAGTTTTTTATGAGCAGCGCCACCTCCCCCTCATGCTGGCAGCAGGCGGGAGGCCCTGTCAGGGCTGCAGCCTCACAGCACTTCAGATGAGGTGGGGAAGAGAGAGGCGCTGCATGCACCCCCATATTGGGGTTCACCGCACCCATCAGCAAGTGATGCATTGCTGGTTCGACATAATCGACCAGAAGCAGGACCTTACATAGCCCTGCCATCAGGGAGTAGAAGTGGCAGGTAAGTGATATTCTGTAAACAATTGTTTTTAAATATTTTTAAATATTATATTTATTTATGACTTTTGCAGGTAGCATTATAATTACAGGTACGTATATATATATGTATATATATATATATATATATATATATATATATATATATATATATATATATATATATATATATATATATATATATATATATATATATATATATATATATAAAATCCTTAAGCCACAATATAAGCCATCTGTAAGCAACTCCAAGACTGTTGGTTTCAAAAAGTGAACGAATGTTTTGAAACAAAAAAAAATCTATATATATCTATATCTATATATATCTCTATATTTATATATATATATATATTTATATTCCCACCACGCGATCTCCTCCAGAACTCCGGAATAAATAACAGAGCGGCACACCAGGGGACTTTGTACAATAATGTATTGTGCACCAAGTCATAGTGGTTTGAAACCCAAGTCACGCTATAATCCTAATGTACCTTATGACAACATCGAAGCCTATGGCTCAGCTGTGACGCAGGAATTAATAAATGAGACACTTTATCTAAAGAACAACGATTGGCCCTAAGAAATTTACAAAGTGACCCTAGTATAATAATTAAGCCCTCCGATAAGGGGGGCAATATTGTAATTCTGAATAAGGTACAATATAGAACTGAGGTATTACATCAGTTAGGAGACCATACCTGCTATTAGAAAATTGGATGGGAGGCTTATGGAGCAGGTATCAAAGAGTGACATGGTCTCTTCAGTGCCCCGCCCTTTCCACGCCCTGTGCCGGGCGTTTCATTAGCGGGCGGGGTTCATGAAGAGATAGTCTCGTCATGGGCACAGCGCAACCGCGCTCCATGACGAGACTATCTCGTCATGGGCACTGAAGGGGCTAAAGGGTTGGCACGATGTTGAATTATTGGATGATAATTAATACAGTTTCCTAATAACAGAATGTCCGCGAGTGCCTTGTTTATATATCTTACCAAAGATACACCAAGTGCCCACATATCCACCAGGAAGGCCAATAGTTTCCTCAAATGGGAGACTATTGAAAAACACTTCTATTTTTTGGGATTTATTTTTGGCACCCTTTGTGGTTAATCTACGGTCGTACTGTAAGGACAGTTCAGATTTTCTAAGACGAATACAAGACATCGTATGGGAACCAAGCTATCACACAATAGCTTTGGATGTATGTTCTTTGTACACATGCATTAACCAAAAGAAAGGCGTAGAGGCCTGTGTGCATTACTTATAAAGTAGACATATTTCATTAAGGGATCACAATGAAATGTTAGAGATAATGATGATGTACTGTCTGGAGCAGAATATATTCCTATTCGAAAAAACATTATACTTTCAAACATCCGGCACGGCGATGTGCCCCTGTTTCGCCCCCCCCCCCCCCCCCCCCCAGCCTAGCAAATCTTTTTCTGGGCTGGTGGGAGGAACAGGTGGTGTGAGCTCCTAATAATGACAGCTATACCGAGCACATCCCAATCTGGATCAGGTACATTGACAACCTGTTCCTGATTTGGAATGGGCCAACGGAGATGGCCTTAGAATCTACTCAGAGGTTGGAAATCAATGATCATAATTTAAGTTTCACATATAAGATTAGCAATAATTATTCAGAATTCTTGGATGTATGTATACAGGTCACTGATAATAAAATCAGCACAAAGTTATTCAGAAAGGAAACGGCTGGGAATACAATTCTACATGCCGCAAGTAATCATTCCACACCTCTCATTCGCAGTATAACTTACGGCGAGCTACTACGAGCTCGCTGTAACTGTAGTACACAGGACAAGTATATTGAGGAACAAACACAAATGGAGAACAGATTTAATCAAAGGGGCTATAGCAAAAAAGTACTAGCAGAAGCCAAGAAAAAGATTGAAGGCAAGACTCAGAATGAACTACTTTTTAAGAATAGTGCCAGTAATGATGGGAAAACCAGTGATGTGCCAAAAATGATTACCACCTTTAACAGTGGCTCACACAAACTACGGAAAGTGATGAAAGCACACTGGAACCTATTAGAAGCAGATCCCACCATTGGAAAATTATTGGTTCCAACACCAAAAATGATATATAGAAAATCCAAATCTATAAAGGACTGTTTGGTTCATAGTTACCAACAAATTGAGACACCTGAAAATTGGTTGGACGCAGCCAAAGGATTTGAGACCTGCAATAATTGCAAGGCTTGTAAAATTAGCAGGAGTCGCAGGACTTACAACACAGATATAGGAACTGTCAAAACAATCACCAAGTTTATCACTTGTACAAGTGATTTTGCTATCTACATCTTGGAATGCCCACGTGGCTGTAGGTTGCACGAAGTTACAATTGAAACTTCGCATCCTACAGCACTTACGTGCCATATCCAATAATGACTATAATTATCCCACAGCCAGACATTTTGCAGAGAAACATGAACACAACAATAAATTGCTGCAATTCTATGGAATTGATAGAATAATGCCACATCCAAGGGGTGGAGACAGAGAGAAAAGTCTTCGCATACTTGAGTCAAGATATATCATTGACCTCAATACTAAATTCCCAAAGCGGCTGAATAGTGGAGAAGAGATGACAACCCGCATAGGATTGTAATAAATTGGGAACTTAAGGCAGAGACTACCGTTCAACTCAATGTTAAATCACTATCACTGAGTTTAAGTAGGGAATGTTATAGCAAAAGTGCCCAAAGGAATGGCATTAGAAAAAAGATATAGAGTTCTGTTTTTGCATATTATACATGCCTTAATTTGAGAGCCAGAGTTTATATGGCTGAAAAGAAACTCAATTACTTCAGGGTTTTACCCATGAAGTCTTTTCCTGAAATATATGCATTCAGCCATGCATTCTCACTTTGTAGATATCACTTCACTTACATGATTAATAAATATTTCCACGCCTTTATCTATTTCACTCATTTATGGCACCTTATAATGCATTTTTCTAATTATGAATTCATGATCTCACGGTTGAAGGACATATTGCCCAGATATGCAAATCATCGGGACACACACAATGTACGAATTGTAGAATGATATTTAGCTATTGAAAAATCCGGGCAGGAAATGAGAAAGGGGTACATTACCCATGAATGTCTGTATTCATTATTGGTTATCCATACATGAATATTGTTAGAATATGGCGAAAATGAATTTTCGATAAGCATTATTTTTTGCTCAATTATTGTTATTGTACTATTTTATCATGGAATAGTATGACCATAATGATTTTATACTAAGCTGGATCGTTCTGATTGTATACTGATGAGGCATTAGATTCATATGCCAAAAATGTCCCAGCTGCAATAGCAGGGAATTGGAATGGGCAATAGAATTTACTGTACCGTGTGTATTACTGGTTCGATTTACGGCGAAAGTGCTGTTCACATGTATTTAAAAAATTCACAAATCTGTTGCCCCTCATGCGTATACCTTTATTGAAAAAACAAACCCTATAAATTAGGGAAGACAAGTGCAATAATCGCCAGATTTTTAATTAATTTTCAATGTATTTAATGCGATATAATAGCCGATGCATGTCATCCAATATACTTTTTATATATTGTGTATTTGATTTTTCTGAATTGTTTTGAATAACTTTATTGAAACGGGAACCCTTGGACAAGCATCAATAACTGCATGTCATCATAGTGTATGGTAAATACTTTATAAACTTAACATACATTGATTCCAAATTACGCAAAAAATGTATTGAAGTATACTCTGTGTATTTTAAGAAAGGGACAATTTTTAGATGTGATGTGGTTTATTGCGAACATACTGAGCAGCACGCATAGTATATCTTCACTGTTCATGAACCAGAGAATGTATTTCTATAGGAATTTGCAGAAAATCATTACACGAAAAAGGCTAACGCCAAAACGAGTCGTGGTGCACAATAAATTATTGTGTAAAGTCAAAAGTGGTGCACAATAAATTATTGTGTAGAGTCCCCTGGTGTGCCGCTGTGTTATTTCTTCCTGAGTTCTGGAGGAGGCACCGACACCGCTGGATGGTGAACTGTGAATAGCAGCAAACAAAGAGCAATATATGTAAATCTATATATAAAATAATACAAAATGGGTTACAGGTATTTTGCCTGGTGCCACACAATCTCAGCCACTGGTCCCCACCAGTGTTATTTAATATGCAGTGCAAACAGTTCTGAGATATCTACATTATCCAATTCATAAGCATAAATAGTAATAAAGTGAGTCATCTTTTTCCATTTTCTTTTGTAGTCAAAATTTACATTGGAGTGTCAGAGAAAAGCCAATACCCAGAAATGCCAACACGTGTTTCGCGCTCACTGCGCTTCTTCAGGGCTGTTATATAAACAAAATTAATACATTTTAGAATTACAAGTACACTAGTATAGTTTCCTATAACTATACATACACATTCTACTACTAAAATATTGACCAGATTTTTGACTTTCTAATAGCCAAAATATGAATATTCATTAAATCAACATATTTAACAAGAAAAACAACAGTCTTCTTAACTGTATTTCATTGGCAAGGTTTTCCTTACTTGTTATTATACTATCTCAACCCTAATACAGGGAGGGGTTGCATTATATACACAAAGTGCTTAGTTGATAAACCCTTTCTATTTTCGTTCATAATTATACATGACAATTCTTATTTACTAGTGAAGTACATATTACCTCTAATGTGTAGATTTTGTAGATTTTCCCCACGTCTTGATAGATATAGTTATTTAAATTAAGGTCTTCTGTGAATTTGTTAGGTCTCCTTAATGAGTAGAGGTTCCTAAAACAACAATTACTAATTTGGGCATATGGGCATCTTTCCTAGCATTGTGAACCATATGCATCATACTTTTCCCGATCCTGGCCATGTAATATCATATTCAGGGGAGAAACCTATTCCCAGCTCTAGCAATGGCTGTCAGCTTGATTACATAGACTAACTGATGAGGGACATGTATCACTGAGACATCCATTCACTCACCAACACACCCATACACACACTCACCCACCCATACAGCTGTTTCCACATGCACTCTTGAACCCATACACCCAGTGTATCAACTGCACAGAGTCATATAACTCCCACACACACACACTCAGTCTCCCACACAAATACTCAGGCAACCAATCAATAACCCATATGGACACTCATGTAGCTACTGACCAACCCATGCAGCAGCTTACACAACAACAGTCAGAGTGATACATACATTCACACACTTTAGTCACTAACCCATGCATTCAGTAAGACACATTTAATCACTCACTTATACAGTCAGTCACACACCTACTAAATCCTCCATCCAGACAGTTATACACCCACTCATTCTTCAATACACCTTGGCATATATATATAAAACATATTTAAACTTAACAGAAACACACAGTCGCTGGATGATGTCATCAGTGATGTCATCAGTGATGTCATTTGAGATGTCATCCGTGATGTCATCATGAATGATGCAATATGTGATGTCATCAGCAGTGCATTGCGGGGTCGCGAGTTATAGTTAGCTGAACTAACTATAATGGCGGAATTTCTCTGGTTTTGTACGAGTGAAATGTCCAACTAACTATAACGTCCCTGAAATCTATGGTTTTTTCAGTGAATATATATATATATAAGGTTGCTGTGCCAGGGCCACATGAGGAGGCAATAAAATAAAGTTTGCATTAATGTGCCATCATGTTAAACAGCACAATAAGCTAAAGGAATTGGTAGTTGGTCATTAGATTAATGTTTTCTAGTTAGCTCAATGTGCTTGTACAACAAAATTTACAAAGTGGTACAGTCCAATAGTATTGGACATGGCCTCCTTGGTATGGTTTACCCTAGTTATTTACCTCCTACAAGTCTGTCCGTGCCCAGCTGCCACAAGGAGTAAGTATTGTCGACAGGAGGTCACCTGCTTAGGTTACCTACTGTCGAAGGGGGGGTAGGAGACTAGCTCCTGGGCAAATTAAGGGTAAGCAAAAGTAAGTAACACACTGTGTTTTTTGTGGTTTTTGTGCATGGTATAGGTATTATTGTGTCCTTTTTTCTTGGTTTATGTGCCCATTATGTATAATATTGTGAGCTATTCTGCATGGCAAGTACGCAGGGCAGCTTGTTGTTGTGTTCTCTCTCACTCTCTCTCTCTCTCTTTCTCTCTCTCTCTCTCTCTCGCTCTCTCTCTCTCTCTCTCTCTCTCTCTCTCTCTCTCTCTCTCTCGAGAGAGAGAGAGAGAGAGAGAGAGAGAGAGAGGGAGAGAGAGAGAGAGAGAGAGCCTGTCTGAGCTGTCTAGGAATGGCTATGAGACAATTGGTTGGGCTCACTTTAGTCATTTATTTCGCAGGATGCTGTGAATATGTTTTTGAATAAATAGAGACAAAGCACCTCACCAGTGCACGTCTAATTGGCTATTAAGTAATACTGTTTGAACACATTTTTAGAATTAACAAAATGAATAAATAAATATGCCATGTTACTGCCCCTCCTGTCTGTAAACTGATGAAATTGGTATTGGATAAGGATGAAAGGATGGGTAGAATAGACTGATGTTCCCATATTTGACCTTTGAGGGGAACTATATGTTGGTGGTTTTTGTTCCAAATTCCCAGTTGGCAACACCATTATTGTTGATGGTACTGCAGCACTACATACGTCGCAGAGGCATCACGAGTCCCTCATCAGTTAGTCTATGTAATCAAGCTGACAGCCATTGCTAGAGCTGGTGAATAGGTTTCTCCCCTGAATATGATATTACATGGCCCGGATCGTGAAAAGTATGATGCATATGGTTCACAATACTAGGAAAGATGCCCATATGCCCTTAGCACACATTTTTAAGAACACAATGTTCTTGGCTTGTTTTCTTGTCTGTCACAAAGTTCTGCTGGAAAATTCATGTACCTATTAGGTTATGTTTAATTTATCAGTTATTCATGTAATTTGGATCTCTGTTACATTCACAGTTTTAGAGTTTCCCGCTACACCTATAATATGAGAGCATGGTCATAAGAGTAAAACATGGTTGTTCTTATGCAAGGAAAATAATTTTAGAGGTGTCTGCAGATTTGCACAATAGTGAAGGTTCACAAAGTAGAAGCTGCATTGTGATTTCTATGACTTATAAGTACAAGTTTGTTAAAAGAATAGTTGTTTTGAAATTCCTTTTTTTTAGGTTCTTCAGAAGAATAATATAGGGGCGTTTCTGAAATTGAATATCCTCTTTTTATTGATTATTTGTATGTTGTGTCTAAAAATTTCCGTTCTGTTCACTAACAGATATCTGCTGCCCTACAACCATTGCCAGAGGGGCCAGGATATCAGATCCAACCAGGGGACTAAGTGAAAGTCTAATTTGGAGCCGAGGTGAAGGGACCCAGCCCAGGTGTTGCTGGCCACTATAACAGCGGTAAAGGTGGAAGGCCGGAAGAAAAGTGTACCCCTACCACTGTCGGATAATTCTTGGGTGAAAGACTGGGTCACAAATCAGGACGGAGAGCTGATTCCTTGCTTTGTTCCTTTTTTTTAAATGCCTAGCTAAGAGAGGCACATACCGATAACAAGAGCAAGGAAGTTTTTGCCTGAGGGGACCCCCTCTGAAACAAGGGTTGCTTCAGATACTCCGGTTTCTGTGCATCAGGCCTCTGAGTCCCGGTCCCCAAGTGAATGCACGTCTGCACCATTATTGCTGATAAAGAGGTGCCTGGGCACACTAAGTACAATCTGCGGCCCCGACGAAAGAGCAGTGCGCCAACAGGGCAACACAGGAGTTAGGGAAGGACTAGAGTTTAGAGAACAGTTGCTGTGTCTTTGGTGCATGTTAGATTTGAGTGAAAAATGGCCTGATGCCCTGCCCTTAGCATTGCTCTCCATTAGAACGATACCCCATACTCGATCTGGCCTTACACCTTATGAGGTTGTTTTTGGCAGGCCCATGAATATTTCGGGGGTCCCAAAGTCACGCCCTATACATGATGTTCCCCATGTGTTGACTGACAGCTTGCTTTCTATTAATCAACAGGTCTGAGAAGCTCTTCCTGACAGGTCTCAAGGTGATGGTCATGATCTGCGGCCCGGTGACAGGTGATGGTGAAGGTGTTCCAGAGGTCGAGCAGCCCGGAACCTCGGTGGCGGGGACCTGAGCAAGTTCTTCTGGTGACTAGAACTGCAATCTGAGTGACCAATCAAAAGAACTGGGTCCATTCCACCCACTGTAAGAAGGTGCCGTCCGCTTTGGTGGAACCTGCTGCGCTGAAAGATCACCGCGATATCCTGTACATGAGAAAGGCCGAGCTGCATCACCTGAAGGATCTGAGGAAGTCTTCCTGGACCACACGATTCCTGGTACATCTCGATATCAGCTGCGACCCAGGAAGAAAGACACTTTGTTGTTGAAAAAGACTGTTTGAGCCACTGTCCTGGGTTAGTGAAAGTCTGAGTAGCAAAGGGGGTGACTCTTGTAGTGATACTCGTCTCAACCTCAGTGAAGAAACCAACAGCTGCCCAGGACCTTAGGGCGCCATCTGTTTTTTAACGTCGAGATGAACATGCCTACGGAGAAGAAATCAACTGCTGCAAGAGTCTGTGATTGAAAAACTATGTTCATTATTGAACTCACTTCGATAATTTTTCTGATCGCTGTAATAACATGGGTTGTAGAGGGAGTAGCTCCTGCTCGAAATCTATTGACTTCTACTACTCCTGTCCCAATTGAACACCACTACTTCACTCTTCCTTATCATGAGAAAAAGCACTGAATATCCTATCTCAACAAAACGTTCATTTAAATGTTGCATCACACCCACAATGCTATGAACACTACCAACTGTTGGCTATGTGGAATGATGTCAGCCCACCAGAAAAAGGGAGGAACGCCTTTTATTCCTCTTCCGTTTTCACATAATGGCATCTGCAGAGCCTGGTCCGCACTGTTGTGGGCTTCTCAAATTGCTAATATTACTGACGCCGGTGTAGGAGAACTTAATGCTCAGCTAAATAAAGTCTGCTATCCTGATGAAGAAGGAGACCCACAAGCCAAAAGAACTGTATGTGAAATGGAAGAGTATCGCAGAGGAAATTCCTCCACACACTATGTTTTCCCTAACACTCGAACTGCCAAGGGTAATGGACCTCCTGTTATAGCTGTTACTAGAGCTCGAGCAGACCTTTGTGTGAACAGTATTGTCAGTATTCCTGTGGGGAAAAGTGATTGTACTCTGGTGTTGAATATTACTGGAGTGAACAATAGCAGTTTTGTGTCATCACACAACACCTATTTTATTTGTGGAAATAAGGGATATTACCTTCTACCTATTGGTTGGTCGGGTGCATGCTTTGTGTCCTTTTTGCTACCACCTGTGTTCTTAGCACCTGCCTCCTACCATAAAGACTATAAAATGTTTAATGACACTTCAGGCTGATATTACTTATCTCACTCTACTAAGAAATATCGTTGTTCTGCTGCTATTTTTATTGTGATTTAGTGTTTGCTCATTTTTAACTTTGTAAAGTTTTATTCTGCCTATTTGCACACTCGTTTAGGAAATCGAATCTGGGGCACTTTAATCTGTATTTTTCGCTGTAGTGAGAGCTTTCCTCACTTCCGGCGGGACAGAGCTAGGCGCCATTTTGTTTTGAAGGCGCTCTAGTCTCTGCACCACCGGCACTATTTAAATGCACGCTGCGCGTTCGCAGGTGCTTGAGGGCTGATATTACTTATCTCACTCTACTAAGAAATATCGTTGTTCTGCTGCTATTTTTATTGTGATTTAGTGTTTGCTCATTTTTAACTTTGTAAAGTTTTATTCTGCCTATTTGCACACTCGTTTAGGAAATCGAATCTGGGGCACTTTAATCTGTGTTTTTCGCTGTAGTGAGAGCTTTCCTCACTTCCGGCGGGACAGAGCTAGGCGCCATTTTGTTTTGAAGGCGCTCTAGTCTCTGCACCACCGGCACTATTTAAATGCACGCTGCGCGTACGCGCGCCAAAGGCGCGCCTAAGGCAAGCTCGTCTGCGCCCGTCAGCAGCCCGTCGGGAGCCGGGGCCAGTTATGCTGCCCAATTCAGGGTGGATGGTTCTTGCCGCCGGTCCTACTCACGTGAGTGTCTCTCTCAGCTGCGGGGGCCTTGCTGTAACTCGCAGTTCTTCCCTAACCTGTATGGGACTCGAGACTTTGTTTGTGGGGCTTGTGGCTTTCGCCTTGAGTTGGGATCCACTGCTGGCACTAAAATACCTAACTCCCCTGTCATTTCGGCGGCGCTACTCAACGTGCGTTCTCTGAAAAAGCATCACTCAGAGGTGTTCGAGCTCCTGGATGACAAATCTCTGGACTTTTTATTTGTCACGGAGACCTGGCTTGACAATTCCTCCGACCCAATCGTCACCTTGGCTATCCCATCCGGGTACAAAATCAGCAGATTAGACCGAACTACAGGTAGAGGCGGGGGCTGGCTGTTATTTTCAAAGAGATGTGGGCGCTGGACAAGTGCTCTCTCAGCACGTGGGACGGCTGTGAAGTTTTGGATTGCAATATTCGCTGCTCGGCCCACTTTTCTCTTGGCGGCTCTTTGATTTATCGTCCGCCGGGAGTGGCCCATGCATTCCTTCAGGCCTGTGTGGAGGCGGTCTCCATGAGAGCTCTACAGTTCTCCCATTATGTGATTCTAGGCGATATCAATATCCATCTTGACCAAAATAACTCAAAGGACACACGTGAATTTCTTGATATTTGCCAATCAGCGCAGCTCTCTCAATGGGTCGATCAGGCTACTCATCTCGGTGGCCATATTCTGGATCCTATTCTTTCCAACTTTCCTATTTCAATCAAAGCTCCGCTCCCGGTCCCTTGGTCTGATCATTATCTAATTGGCTTTTCATGGGTAGTGACCCCGCCCAGTGCTAGTCCAATGGTCGGTCATAAACCAGCGTTCAAGAAGGTTGACCCCTTACTTTTTGCCAGGGCGCTGGTGGCCAACAGGCCGCTTTTGCCACAAGACCTGGATCAGTGTCTTGCTGCCTTTTCCAACTGGCTTCTGGGCTCTTTGGTAGCAATTGCCATACCTACTTCGGCTAGACAGTCATGGGATTCCCCCTCCAAACCATGGTTTACGGAGGATCTGCGTCTCCTCAAGCAGGGCTGTAAGAAATTGGAGCGCTCTTGGCGTCTCAGCAACTACTGCCCGGCAGCTAAGGAGCAGCTAAGGCAGGGTCAGAAAACCTACTATAAAGCGATCTCCTCTGCTAAAAGGGCGTTCTTTGCCACCCGGATCGATCAGGCCCAGAACAACTCTAAGGAAATTTTCTCTATTGTCCAAAGTTTTATGTCCCCTGTGGGGCAGAGCTGCATCCTACCGGCAACAACTGATTGGTGCGAGACGCTTTCTACATTCTTCCGGGACAAGATTCTAAAGATACAAGGCAGCTTCTCTGGCCCGGTTGTCTCTATTGGGCCCGCAGTTCCTCTTGTCTCTTCAGTCACCACTCCTGTTGCTTTGCCCTCCATTCATTCCTTGTCTAATTTCTCTCCGGTAGATTTGTCGTGCACTTTGAGAATTCTTCAAGGTTTGAAGTCTGGCTCTCCGAACGACCCATGCTCAGCAAGACTTCTGGCTTCTGTGGCAGAGACGGTGAATGAGGAAGTCAATTTCATCATTAACCTGTCCTTGCAGGATGCCAGGGTCCCTAGCTGTTGGAAGCAGGCCAAAATCCTCCCCCTACTGAAGAAACCTACTCTCGATCCTTTTTCTCTCCTCCCTAGCCTGTCTAAGGTCTGTGAGAAAATAGTGAACAGACAGCTGTCGGAGTTTGTCGAGAGTGCGGGTCTTCTTCACCCTACCCAATCGGGATTCCTTCAGTACGGAAGGTGCTCTTTTGGAAATCTCAGAAGCCATTCGGGAGTGTTTAGATGCCGGCGGGAAGGCTGCCCTTGTGCTGCTTGACTTGTCGGTGGCCTTCGACACTGTCCCCCATTCACTGCTGCTTGACAGACTTTCGAAGATTGGTGTGTCGGGCTCGGTTTGGGGATGGATTAAATCCTTTTTGGATGGCCGGTACCAGCAAGTCTGGATACCCCGGTGGCTCGTCACCTCTTCAAGTTGGCACGAGGGTGCCCCAGGGTTCATCCCTTAGCCCCCTCTTGTTCAATATCTACCTTACTCCTCTGGTTTTTCTAGTGGAGGGGTTGGTGGCTAAGGTCATTGCCTACGCCGACGACACACAACTTCTGTTCACTTGGGATAAACAGGGGACCTCGGTGGCCCCTGTGCAGAGGTGCCTCTCCTCGGTCTTTGAATGGCTGGCGTCGGCACATTTAAAATGCAATGAGGACAAATCCGAGGTTTTGATGTTCAGCGACTTCCCCTCAGGATTCAGAGAGTCTATCTGGCCTCCCGAGTTCCCACCGCCTGTTTCCAACAGTCAGACTGCAAAGAACCTGGGCATCTATTTTGACAGTAATCTCTCCTTTTCCAGCCAAGTTAAGCGTCTGACAGGTTGCTGCTTTGGTCTTCTCAGAATTCTGAGAAGATTCCTTCCGCTGCTGCCTCAAGCGGCTAGGGAATCGGTGGTCCGGGCACTCATTTTGTCCCGTTTTGACTATGCCAATGCTCTCTATGCTGGGCTCCCAGCTTATGCTCTTAATAAGCTTCAAGTGACCCAGTATGTGGCTGTCCACATGCTGGGCGGGCTGGGTCCCAGGCAGAGTGTTCATGGCTACCGTCGCTCTCTTCATTTGCTCCTGGTCAGGGCTAGGGTAGCTTTCAAATCTCTCACCATAGCCCATCGCGCTCTGCATGGGCAGGGGCCTGGCTACCTGCAGAAGCGCTTCTCGTTTTACGTGCCGGGGAGATACTTGAGGTCTTCCTCTGTCACGCTGATGAAGATGCCTTGCTTCCAGCGCCATCGATTAGGTGGCGCTTCCCTGGTTGCGTTTGCTGCCCGCACTTGGAATGCGCTCCCCCTCTCACTCCGAATTGTTGAAGACACTGGGGTTTTTAAAAAACTGCTAAAAACGCACCTTTTCTCTTAGGGCTTGGTCTTAGTTTTGTCTTCCCTTGGGCCGTGCCGGGACACTCCTTCGAGTATCTGTGCGCGTAATAAAAGTAAATAACATAACATAACATAACATAACATAACATAACTTCTAAAAACTGATTCAAAAGGACAATAAATCATGATGAGGTGGATCAAACTGATACTTCATTGCAGCGGTATATTGACTTTAATTTGGGACTATTCTTCTTTGTTGGTGCGGCCTTAAACAGCAGAAAGATAAGGCGCTTGACACGTGTTGTAGAGGCTGTAACCAATCAGACAGCTATGGCCCTCGGGAATATCATGGAAGAACTACAAATTTGCAAGAATTGTGGTGCCCAGAACAGGTTGGTCCTCGACGTGGTTCTGGACGACCGTGGTGGAGCATGCCGCATCATCGGGAGCATTTGTTGTGTCTACATCCCTGACCACGCTCCTTCAGTTTTTGAAGCAATTTCTAAGCTGCACAAAATAGCCACTGAAATCCATCAAGATTCAGGGACATAGACTTTGACTGGATGGTTGTGGACTTTGTTCACTATCGGGGCTGGAAAATATTAACAGTCCTATGTATATTTTTTGCGATCCTTTTCACCTCTTGCTTATGTATACAATGTGGCCCGATGCTCTGTTCCCTTTGTGTTTCTACCTGTACCTCATGTATACCAGCTAAACAAATGCCAAGAATGTAAAGGCTCGACTAGTAACAGACCAAGAAATTACTGAATTAATGCAGATAGATGTGCACAATGTTTTCCGTACTCCCTCGAAAGTATAGGAGGATGTCTTCAGCATATGCTAAAAGGGCCGTCTGTGGAAATCGCAAATAATTGCTGTTAGCATGAGCTGAAGCCATCTTGGTTGTGGCGTCCATTTTGTTAGCCATGTGATTCTTCTGTCTTCACTGTTACTTGCCTTTCTATTCTGCTTGAGTCATCAACTTTAGTTAACTCCTTCTATTCTAAGCTCAAGCAATGTATGAGCTCAGAAAGGCCTGTAGCTACTAGAATGCACATGTTTGAGAATGTAACTGTCCATCATGTCTTACTGATGTAAGCAATTCTGTTTCCCCTCCCACTTCGCTAAGTGATATCCATCTGCCCATGTTTGTCGATAACTATTTCTGTAAAGAACTGTACCTTCTATTTGAGTCTACATGCTTACTCCACAAAAAACACAGTATATAAGGCCCATGGTCTGTGTATTCAAACCACTACCTCATTGAGGGTGTTGTATGGATGTGGTCTCACTCATTAGTAAATAAACTTGTTATTTTGAATTCCAACTTCATTGCCAATCTCTTCATTGTTGGTTTAAGGAGCTGTGGACAGATAAGGGTGAAACCCTGCACTGGTGGGCCCCTAAAAAGGCTCATTTCCACAACGTCATCAGTAGTGCATTGCGGGGGCGCGAGTTATAGTTAGCTGAACTAACTATAATGGCGGAATTTCTATGGTTTTGTACGAGTGAAATGTCCAACTAGCTATAACGTCCCTGAAACCTATGGTTTTTTCAGTGTATTTCTAAGGTTTTTTGAAATGCTAATTTCTATCTATAACGTCCCTGAAACCTATGGTTTTTTCTGGGAATTTCAAAGGTTTTTTAAATGCTAATTTCTAACTATAACATACCAGTCGCGTTCTCAGAGTGGTGGAGAAAGGTGAGCATGGCCTCCAAAACACCTCTTAGCAATCCCACTGTGTGGGATTTACTGGAGGTAACAGGAGGAGTAGTTAGCCCCCAAAGTCAACTATTTATTACCACGAGTAAGTCCCACACAGCAGGATTGCTAACTTCTTATATCAGGCCCCACCCCCCTCCCTGCACCACTGTGCAAACGTGCCCCCTAGCACGTTGTAACTTGGGGGATTAAGTCCCCTTGAATCCTGGGGGTCCCTGGAGGCCAACTAGCCCACCAGGTACCTCCAGTAAGTGGCACAGAGTGTTTGATTTGAGAGTGGTGCTGATGGTGTGGCGTGGTTTGGGTGCGATGGCAGCGACGGCTCTGTGGAAGATGTGAGGCGGGCAGGGGTTTGGGGGGCTCCTGAGTGTGTGCTTTTCATGGTCGCGGTAGTGTCGTCGGTGGTGATCGGTGTCCAGGTGTTGCTGGTGGGCTGGCTGTTGTTGCTGGGGGAGAGGGTGGTTTCTGGAATCGGTATGCTGAAGTTTTCGTAGAGGTCCTTGATTTTTAGGTGGAAAAAGGAGGCAAGTTTGTTGCAGAGGTCTTGGGACGGTGTGATGTCCGTGGCTTCGCTGGGGGGTTTGGTGAACTGCTGAATGATGTTGAAGAGTTCCTTGAAGTTCCTGGTGTTGGTGCGGATTTTGATACTGATGAAGGTCCTCTTGGTGGTTCTTATGAGTTGGAGGTATTCTGTCATGGCGTGCTTGTAGGTGGATTGGTCTTCGGTTGTTTTGCTGTTTCTCCATCATTTCTTGAGCTGTTTGCATGCGCCTCTAGCTTCTTGAAGGTCGGTGGAGAACCAGGCAGCCTTCAGGGGCATAGTCTGTCAGGGGGGCGGAGAGGAGCGAGCTGGTCGGCGCAGCTGGAGATCCAGCAGTTTAGCTCCATGGCTGCAGAGTTGGTGTCGTCATGGCAGAGCGGGGGTCGTGGGTGAGGGTGACATTGAGGTCCTCGTCTGTGACTTTTCTCCAGTTCCTTCGTGGCGGGCGAGGGGCAGGCCTGTGTGCGGTGGTGATTCTGAAGGAGAAGTGTATGCAGTGGTGGTCAGTCCATAGGGGCTGCGAGGTGTGGATGAACTCGATGTTGGTTCCTCCAGCGAAGATGGGGTCGAGGATGTGTCCGGGGTGGTGGGTGGGGGTGGTGACGAGCTGCTCTAGTCCGAGGTTGTCCAGAAGGGCGGTGGAATCTGGGTCGCTGCGGTTGTCGAGGTGGAAATTCAGATCTCTGATGAGTATGTAGTCCAGAGAGGCGATGGCATGGGGTGCGATGAGGTCAGCGATGGCGGTGGGGAAAGGGGCACGTGGCCCAGGGGGTCTGTAGGCGAGGGTGCCGTGGAGCGTGGTTCTGGGGCTGGTCTGGATCTGGAAGTGGAGGTGGAGGTGTTCGGTATTGGGGGAGAGGGTCTCTCGTGTTGGAGGTGGAGAGTCAAAGGGAGCTCTTGTGTGCGATGGCGAGTCCACCTCCTGGGCGGTGGGGGCGGTCGTTCCTCTGGATTTTGTAGCCGCCGGGGTTGGCGGTGGAGATGTCTAGGGCAGAGGAGGCGGTAGTCAAGGTTTCCGTGAGGAAGGTGACGTCTGGCGAGAGGGTGTCGATAAGGTCCCAAATCTCTATTGCGTGTTTGTGCAGGGAGCACACGTTGAGGAGGATGCACTTTAGGGCTCCGGAGTGGTTGGTGTTAGTCGTGGAGGCCGTGTTCATGTGGGTATGGTTGGTGACGAAAGTCTGGCGGCAGTGGCAGCAGGAGAACTGGCCGTGGGTGGTGTATGGAGTGTCCCGCTGGCAGTTGTTGTTCTTCTCTGGATTGAGTGCGAGGAGGGCAGTTCGGTCGTAGCGGTCTGTGATGGAAGATTCAGGGGTTCTGGCCCTAGTCACTGTTGGGTCACAGACGGGTTTGCCTTTGGCATGCCTTCAGTGCACCAGTGGCGCGGCCACACAGCCACCGCCATTAATAGGGAAGGGGGAAGGAGGAGCAGCTGGGAGGTGGGAATCAGCAGGGGAGAGGGGCCGCGGAGGCAGCAGCAGTGGGAAGGGAGTGGGAACAGGCAAAAGGGGGCTGAACACAACAGTTACAAGGCACAACAATAATGGCAATAGGGGACAGAGGAAAAGAAAAGGAAAAAACGGGCACAAGACAACAATAAGGTCAGTAAGGGACACAGGAACGAAAAAGAGGCACAAGACAAGACAGGCACTAAAATGAATAAATGAATAAAGGAAGCAAAAGCAAAACAACGGGCAGAACACAGCAGGCAAGACGCAGAGGCTCGAACCCCTACCTGCACCAGATACTACACAAGCAGCGGCAGCGGTGCAGCAGCTGATCTGCAGAGGGAGAGGGCACGTCTCTGGCCAGGAGATCAGTGGTCCTGCTCGCGCTGCCACGCAGAGGCCGCCATTAATAGGGAAGGGTGGAGGAAGGAGCAGCTGGGAGGTGGGAATCAGCAGGGGGCAGGGGCCGCGGGGGCAGCAACGGCGGGAAGGGAGCGGGAACAGGCGGAAGGGGGTTGAACACAACAGTTACAAGGCACAACAATAAGG
The DNA here is from genome assembly GCF_964204655.1 of Triturus cristatus. Taxonomy (NCBI): domain Eukaryota; kingdom Metazoa; phylum Chordata; class Amphibia; order Caudata; family Salamandridae; genus Triturus; species Triturus cristatus. Next base: position 615,723,696 of record NC_140587.1, read on the forward strand.
GCAATAGAGGACAGAGGAAAAGAAAACAAAAAACAGGCACAAGACAATAATAAGGGCAATAAGGGACAAAGGAACAAAAGATGGGCACAAGACAAGACAAGAAAGGCACTAAAATGAATAAAGGAATAAAGGAAGCAAAAGCAAAAAAACTGGCAGAACACAGCAGGCACAACGCGGAGGCTTGAACCCTTACCTGCACCGGGCACTACACATGGAGCAGCAGTGGTGCAGCAGTGGAGCTGCAGAAGGAGAGGGCAGGTCTCTGGCCAGGAGGTAACAGCAGAGGTAACCACAGAAATAAGGCATTTCAACCATAGTCTTGATCACATCACTAGCTTTTCCATTTTTTTCTCTCTCTTTAAATGGTCCTTCTTTTACTACTTTTGTTGCAAGTCCATCCTGTTATCTTAGTGCATTTGCAAAATGTCAAGCTGAAAAGATAATATAACCAATAATGATATTTAACATCACTAGACATTCAATGTCAATTATTGTATTGTACATCGTTTAGCTCCATGTTATTTTACAAATATTACACAAAAACATGTCCTGTTATGAGCTTTTAAGCCAACACAATCAATTAGAACTTATAAATGTATAGCCTAAACCAGATTTAAGTTCTTGACCCTGGAATACATATTTCAAGAATCAAACTCATCCATCTTTACCTTATTAAACCCTCATTCATTCCGGCTAAGGAACAAGGTTTATCGTGCTCTCTAGTGGGCTAAGTTGTGCAAATTCCTTTGTGCAATCAGTTAGTCTTTACTATGTAAAGCAGCATTCAAACGAAATTAAATAAAAATCTTTCCAATTCAACATACCAAATCATTGAAAGTTTGTAAATGATCAAGGGAACAGTCCAGCCTGAACAGCCAGGCCAGGTTCCCTTTGGAACCAAGCTATACCTGGCTGATGGGTGAAACCGGTCCTGGATTGCTTGTGTTCTGGTTCAGGGAGGATCTGGCTTTGCATTTTGGGTTGCACTGCTCCCATAGGAGCAGGGTCAAGACTGAGTTGCATATATCTGGGTCCAAACTGAGGTGGATGGAATAATGTACAAAATAATGATGTATTGGGATGCGGCCCGAGTAATTACCAGAGACTGAGATTTATTCAAGCATTCCATCCATCAGTTTTTGTATACTCCAGAAATCTGAGGCGATTGCAGTGGAGTACTGCTGGCACGAGGAGGAGGAGCAGGAAGAGTCATCCGCTGCTGCCTCAGGCTACCAGCCTGAGTAAAGTCATCGACACCACGGTAGCCGAGGTCCCCAGCCACCCAGGCCACCAACCCAATCACCACCATCAACTCTGCCATCCTCGATAGAATTGTTAAGGACCTGGATGTACCAAAGCGAGGCCAGCAGGAACTGGCAGGGTGGAGGCTATTTAGGTCTATGTTTTAAGAAAGGTAGGACTTGTTGTGGGAGAGGAGGATGGGAAGGACAGTTGGGTACAAGGCATTTTGTAGGGTATGTTGAGTTTGGGTTAGGGGTGGGCCTATTGTGGGAGGAGAGGGTGAGACTTTTATACATTTCATTTTTGTTTATTTAATTAAGTCAATGGGTTTTTGTGTATCGTGAGTATATGTCTTTGCACTAGTTAGAGTAGCCTCACACACAGGTAAAGAAGAAGCGCTACCAACAGAGTGCTGGCAGAAGCTGTTCTTTTCTGCACTTTTTTCACTGCAAACTAATTGCCCCACTGTGTCCATCACCTTCCTCTTTCAAGTTTTTAATATTTCACTATCTGATTTCTCTTTTCATGTGTTGTTAACTACTCTACTTACCTTACCTCATCCGGTATAGAAACCCCCCTGCAAATAGTGTTGTAAAACAAAATGAGCGACCTGACTGTACACAACATTCCCACCTTGGACTGATGAGACTGAGAAGCACCCACCCTCCCATTGCTGTGCCTGCACCTCTTCACTTAACTTACGTCCTGCTGAATAAAACCAACCCATTGCAGAAGGTGGTTGTGAACTTGTTGCTGTGGATTTTGGAGTAGCTGGTGATAGTGCTGGCAGATGCTCCAGAGACTGCAAGCCAACAGCACCACCCTTTGTGGAGGTTGAAGGCTGCACTTAAAAACTCCTGCCCTGGCCCTGAATTTGCTGTCATTATTGTTGTAGATCAGTTGCTATTCTGACAATCCAAGTCTTGTGAATTTAGATATCTGTTTCATTAAAAGAAATTAAAGTGGCCAGCACTTTTTGTATTGTGGATCCAGTATTGTGGCACAGATGTTGTCTTTGGAGGACACAATCTCTTTTTGCAGCCTTTGATTAAGTTATCCACCAAAGAAGCTGCTTCTTCATTGACACTGGTGAACACGCGCTTCTCTTTTTTCAACTACTTTTGTAGCATATGCAACAATGGGATTGATCATCTCATTTTACTGTCTTCTTTGCTGGCTTCCCATGTCAAGTCAAGTCAAAATATCTTTATTCGGTTCAAATGGACCATAAAGGTATCACATACAAACAAAAATGAATAAAATTTACATATCAAATTTATACAATAATATGGCTCATGACTCAAATACTCCTCAATTATAAAAGAGATTTAAAATTCACAGTTCTAAAAGGAAAGAACCAATTTCATTTACATTTCATACCAATTCCTTATTGAAAGTGCAATTCTAATAAAATTTAGTAATGCGGCACAGATAACTTCAGTGGACAAGGCACGTAAGATATTAAAACCCTCGTGAAGGTTACAGGGGGGGGTTTCTCTTAAGATTGGGATAAGAAACCGCCCCCTTGGCTCCTTGTAGAGTGTGCAGAATAAAATAAAGTGCAAGGTACTTTGTTGTGCTGAGTTATTGCAGGGACAAGGGGTAAGGTTATTGCACCACCTGGCCTTTTTGGGAAAGGCCACTAAAACATGCAGTGTGCAAAGCCGGAACCTAGTCAAAAGGAATCAGAACTGTACGTTTGTGGTAAAAGACAAATAAAATTGTTGATATAAAAGGGACCGATCTAAATGAGGTTGCAGCCCTGATTGCCGTCGGCGATTGTCCATCTCAATAAAATATGCATCTTTTATGATCAGTTTCTTATTTGTGTTGATGCTGGCGGGATTATCATAATAATGTCCCAGGCCTGTTTCATAGAATTTTCCTTTTACAAAGCGGAGCTGTGGAATAGCCTCTGCATTATCCAGAGTCATACAGTCCTTGATCATTTCCCTTGTGGGCTTTAAGTCTTCCAATAGCCATATTTTAGCCCTAAGGATCAGTGGGGTGATGTTGATTCGATCCGCAATAAAATCCAACCCTACCTCAGAGTGGCAGAACGCTGTGGAGGCACTTTTTGGGATCATCAGCAATCTTATTATAAACTTGTTTTCTAGCATTTGTAGTTGTGTGCTTTTGTGGTAACCCCATACTCCTGCCCCGTAGGTAGCGACAGACAAGCATTTTGATTTATATAGGGTGATCAATTTCGCTACCGGCTGTGGTCCAACTTACATGCATGGCTAGTATTGTGAACCCTAGATGTAATAGGATGGTCCCAATTCAGTTTATTATTAAAACCATTCTCCAAATAAGTAAAATTGGAGACCTTGTCAATTGTCTTGCCCTTTACGATACATTTTCTTGATTTAGTTTGACTTGGGCCACAAACCATGATGTAAGATTTAGTAAAATTAACTTTTAGGTCGAAAGCTAACATAAAATCAGTAAAAACATTCAGGGACTTCTGTAAACTATTTATGGTTAAAGCCATTAAAACAGTGTCGTCCACATAAGATAGAAAAGGGACAGGTTTATCTCCAATTCTGGGGAAGTCCTGGTCTATTAGCGATGATTCTAGGCCATTTGTGTACAAAAGGAAGAGAAAGGAGGCCAGTATGCACCCCTGGCAAACTCCCTCAGTAGAAACAATGGGCCCGGTCCTCTCTCCCCAGGGCCAAATCATATGGCTACTGTAGTGGACGCATGTAACCTACGCAGGACGGTGATGAGGGGTTCCTCAAAACCCATTTTCCCCATCATGGACCACAGCTTTTCCCTATTGACCGTGTTAAAAGCACTGGACAAGTCCATGAAGGCAAGGTGGATTGACCCCTTCCTTGCCTTCGTGTACTTGCCCATGATCAATGCCAAGTTAAGGCACTGTTCATTTGTCCCCATGCCTCTCCTAAAAACATATTGTGTTTGGGACATTAGCCCAGAGGAATCTTCCCAGGTCTCGAGGCACGATAAAATGGCCCTCCCAGCACCTTACCTGTAGCGTCAATTAAGGAAATGGGTCTATAACAGGCCGGGTCTTCCTTGTTTCCCTTTGTGTACACAGGTACCACTATGGCTTCTTTCCATGATGGTGGGATAGGGCCGATTATGGCTGCTCTAAAGACATTTGCCAGGGGGTGCCCAAAGTTGGGGATTGCTTTTAAATAAATCAAGTGGTAACCCATCAGGCCCTGGGGCTTTGAGGTGAATCCCTTTCGTGAGGGCGTCCTCAACCTCGCTCACTGACAGGGAAGAGCTCAAGTGGAGTGCAGTTATTGGGTTTAATGGGACGTCTTGACATGTTACCTGATTAATAATACCATTCGTGTTGAATATGTTTGTATAGTGTGATCCCAAACTTTCCCTGGTATCAATGAGTCCATACCCCTTGAGTCCTTTGAAAATAATGGGCGATTTATTACCTCCCAAAAACTCCTAGAGTCTTTGAGTGCACTTGCTCTCTAGATCCGCCCAGGCCAGCATTCTCAGTTCTTGCTTCCTCTGAATGACTGTACTCTTGTATGTCTGCCTTGCGTTTTTGATTGGGGTTTTATCTCGAGGGATTATATGTAGTGCCTTCTTAAGGTCCTTTTGGGCCTTTGTGCACTCAGCGTTAAACCATTTAGTCCCCCGAGTATCCCTTTTTACTGTTGAATTCGTCAGGTTTATGCAAAATTCCCTGGAATCCATGTATGACCATATCTGGGGGAGAATCTTGATCTAGGGATTTCAAGATGGAGCTTAAATTAGCTTTAATGATGCTCTCCTCGAATTGGGAGGGGTTTATTTTGCTCCATTTCAGTCTTACCCGTTGGTTTAAGTTTTATTGGGAGGGGCGACCGCCTCCTTCCTCCTCCTGAGCAATTAAGTGTAGGGAGGCAGTGAGGGGGTTATGGTCGCTGGCGTTATTGGGGTCCACCTCAAAACTGTCGAACAGGAAGGCAGACTTTCTAGATATTAGCATGAAATCAATGACACTTTCCCGGCCTCTGCCCATATAGGTGGGATATTGAATTTCCAAATTACTGACCAAGGTGTCAACAAAAAGCAGATCATTCACAATAATTATATCATTTAATGCATCACCCTGTGGGGTATGTATGACGTGTGTCAGTGGTTGACCCTCGGTATCTGTTAACCCACACACTCACTTTGAGCTATGCCGACATAAGGTGCAATTGAAATCCCCCACCCAGTAAATACTCTGGGGTTGCCACTTCGCCCGATCTTGTCAATTTCCTCCTTAAGAGTCACAATGATATCACAACTATTTTGATCAAAAACATTATAATACCAATTAATCAAAAGAGTCTTGACCTGAAACAAGTTGGAGATGAGAATCAGTTGATACCAAGGTGACTCAATAACTGGCTCTACTTTGATAGACCCATACCTGACAGAAATCAATGTCGCCAGCCTTCCTTTGCTCTCCCTGCTGGTAAGGCAGTTGCATGAACATTAAAAGAACAGTAGCCATCTAGTTCAACATTCTCCCTGTGCCATGTTTCCTGGGTACAAATAATGTCAAAGGTATTTACAAACTTTAACCACGTTTCGTCCTCAAATTTCGAGCAGATGCCTTTGATGTTCCAGGAGAGAATTCTGAAAGGGCGGTCTTTGTGAGGCCTTGTTGCTGGATCTTCCCTATAACTAACAATCACGGAGTCCAAATCAGACCCTCCCGTTCCTGATTCAGGAGAAATAGGAGGGCTAGGTGAATCAACCCCAGTCTCCAATTCATGATTATTAATAAAAGTATCAGGTGGTTTATGTTTATGGTGGTCAGAGTAATTTGTCATCGTCCCATTCCCTACTGTTCTATCCATTGCATGATGGACTCCTCTGGTTAACCCTCCTGTCTTTAACATCTTGCCTGAGCTACTTGGGTCCAAGGGTGGTCAATCAATTTCTGTTAAGCCAGACAGTACCTCAAAACGGTTGGGATGAAGCCATGTGGAGGGCTGGGGAAAGGGGTTTCTATTCTGGAATTGAGGGCGAGACTGTAGGCTCATAGTGCCCCCTTGGTGGTAAGGATTAAAGAAACCCAATGGGCGGACCTGTATCTGCTCCAGAAGGGAGTCTCTAAGATGACGTGGAGCAAAGTCCACCCACATTCTATCATTATAATTCAGGACCACACAGTCACCTTCTCTATCTTTTTGTGTTTTCCCCAGCCAGGTCACCCGCCTTGCCATGATAGTGAGATTGTGCCAGTTTACCTGGGGCTGTATTTCACTGGTGCGCAGATTTATTAATGAGGCTCTGACAACTTTCATGGTGTCTTGAAAGAGGATGTGGAACCCCTGTCAGAACCATCGTATAGGGCGTACACTCCGGTGGAAGATTTAATATGGTATTATCATCCTTCTTGCTTGGCACAGTGCCCATATCGGGCCTTTTAACATTCCCTTGACTCACCCTGCTGTACCTATCAGAGTTCAGGGGATTAGGTACCCTTTGCTCACTGTTAACGTTCCTCTCTTGGCCACGTGCCTGACTTAGCGGCACCATTTGAGGATCAGTGTGGTTATCCCTATCCAGGTGAGGATCTGGTGGATTGGCCATTAGACATGTAACTACAGGTCCATCTGTTACAGCCCTCCCGCTCTTGGGAGCACTAAGGGTAGCATTTTCTCCCCTCTCTATTGTGCCATTACCCAAAGGACGTCTTTCCTTGTACCCACTTTGCTCCACCAAACTCCCTGAAAACAACAATAATTAGCCAAGCTGCTCCTCTATGTGGGCCAGCCGGGACAAAATAGGCTCCAGAGAGTCCAAAACTATTTTGCCAACACAGGCTGATACCATGTCCACATCAGACAAAGTCTTTGCAGGCCGACCTCCCCCACGGGGTCTTCCCACTGATCCAGGGGGGTTTTGCTTTGTCCTCTTGACCCTTGGTAAATGTCCCAGAGCTCGATGATCAGTCCCACTCTGGTCAATGCACTTGCTTTTCCCCCCGGACGCATTTTGGTCCCCCGTGGATGTAGATGCTGCAACGTCCATTCCTTTTGGCTCCCTACCTGGGAGGGCCTGGCTCAGAATAATGTCAGTTGGTGAAAGTGGGGGCGGGGGTTCTTCCCACTGAATGGGGGGCATTACAGGTGCAGGTGTTGCTAGATTAGGGTCCTCTATGAGTGTTAAGGGTGCAAGCTGAGCAGAGAGCATATTCGTGTCTACAGATTATGGTAATGGAGCCATGAAAGCCTGCATTCGGCCAGCTCAATTTCTTTTTTAATTGCCCCATGGACTTCTGTAGGAAGCCATCTAATGTGGCGTCTATGCATTTAGGGGCAGGCATAGGTTTCTTTCTCCCCATCTAAGGAAGTACGTGAATCCTCAATAAGCAAAGTTCAACAACAAGGTTAAGGGTTATTTCCTTAACATACCATCCCCTCTCCTTACATGGCTTTTTTTCGGTATCTTCTTTGATGGAACCAAGAGGTGTGGTCTGGCCAGGCCTCTGCTGCCGTGGATGGGCACAGATGGGCCCGCCCTTCGCCCGGGCACAACCCGGACATGCCCGCGCTGCGGGAGCCCTGGGAAGATCTTGTAGGCGCCTCCTGGCGCGAGGATTACGTTGGCAGCTGCACTGCCGCGGGGACACCGGGGAGTGTAGTCCTGCAAACTCCCAGTCCCGGTCACCTTCCTCCAAGCACTCGGGCCCCCAATGGAGCAAGGGCAGCTGGGCAGCAGGTAGTGGCACCGACAGCTGGGCTTCCCCTGTCATAATCTCAAAAGGAAGTAGCATTTGTATCAAGCACTCCATTAGCCCCCATTTATCAACCTCCATTGTCATGGCTTTAGCAGGTGCATCTCCTCTCCTTTGAATTACACAATCGTTGGTACACCACCATGTGCGAGTCAGCGGGAAGGCAGTAAATGGGACCTATTGGGCTTATTATGAGTTTGGCTGTTCGATGGACTGCCAAACCCATGGTGGCAGTGCAGCTACCACCGCACCAGTGGTCCGACTGCCCTATTACAAACAGGGCGGTCGCACCGCAATGGGACCGCTGCATGCTATACTCTAAGGTGTCAAGGCACTGAGCAGACGAAGGCAAAGAGAGGAGCGCTATTGGCCGATTAAGAAGAAAATAGCCAAGTTTTCAGAAGTTTTCTATGAAAAGTGTGACAGTGAGTAGACAAAGAGGGCCATACATGACCCCCTGTATCCTCTGCACCAGGGGATACATGCAAGGGAGTACATGGTGTGCCCCTCTATATGCATGAACCCCCAGTTCCTGCAGGGCATTGACTTGACAGTCCATGACCTGCAGGAACATGCAATGGCATACACATTGCTGTGCCTTGCTAAGGCTCACTTATGAGCCTTAGCACTGTACCGCCGCGGACCTGTCGCCGAAGGACTGCCCAACCTGGTCTCAAATATATAATAAACGTATTTAATTATATGTTTAAATATGAAATAATTTTTGTTGCAAATTAAGTGCCTGATTACGATGACAGCGGGATGTGTTCCGCTGTTGCATTTTCAGATGTTGGACTGCCCGATTACACAGTGTGCAGGAACACGGTCACAAGACTGCCACCTCCACTGATACTTCTGCTTCCACGGCGGGAGAGGCAGAGGCAGCCCATGAAGGGGTTCCCGCCAAACTTACTACAGGGCTCATAATGAGCTGCCTTTCTGCTGACCTTTTCCTGGCAGGGACACCGCCATGCGCGAGTCAGCGGGAAGGCAGTAAATGAGCCTATTGGCCTTATTATGAGTTTGGCTGTCCGATGGACTGCCAAACCCATGGTGGCAGTGCAGCTACCACCGCACCAGTGGTCCGTCTGCCCTATTACAAACAGGGTGGTCGCACTGCAATGGGACCGCTGCTGCGGTCAGGGATACGCGATCATTGGTGGTCTTGCAGTGGTCCGAGATCCCTAATATGCTGGTGGTGCCGCTGCAGCACCGCCAAGCATATTAGGAGTTTCCTCACCACCACAGTTTTCATGGCAATGAGCCCACCATAGGATAGGCTAGGATGGCATTTGTAAAGCGCACTATACTCGAAGGTGTCAAGACACTGAGCAGACGAAGGCAAAGAGAGGAGCGCTATTGGCCGATTAAGAAGAAAATAGCCAAGTTTTCAGACGTTTTCCATGAAAAGTGTGACAGTGAGGAAACAAATGGGGCCATACAGGACACCCTGTTGCCTCTGCACCAGGGGATACATGCAGGGGGGTACATGGTGTGCCCCCCCTGTATGCATGCACCCCGAGTTCCTGCAGGGCATTGACTTGACAGTCCATGCCCTGCAGGAACGTGTGATGGCATACCCATTGCTGTTCCTTGCTAAGGCTCACGTATGAGCCTTAACACTGTACCGCCGCGAGCCTGCTGCCGCAGGACCACCCAACCTGGATTCCAGTCGGAGTCAAGTGGGCGGTCTCAATATGGCCTTGGCGGTGTGGCAGTAGGGCGCTCACGTGGTGGCCCACTGCCACACCACCAAAGTCATATTAAGGCCCTAAATATTGAGCCATGGAAAATTGTGCCCTTGTGTAATGCCACTGTTGCACATGTATAGTGCTCAAATGCCTTTGGGTCGGGTTCACGCTATGTCACACTGCAAAACAATAAATACGAAAATAATTGAGCCCGACTGGCTGTATCACGTTATGGGGCATACATGTCCAGGAAGTGGAACAGCCTACACTTGCATGACAGTCAGTGATTTAGGGATGTTCACCAATGGCTCAAAAAACGTGCATGTATGACAGTAGCTGCATTCTAGAAGCACTGTAGTGTAGGCAGCATTGGCTTCTGGCTCATTTCCAGCAGCAAAACATACCGCTGTCATGACTCCACGGCAGTGAAACCCCCAGCTCCACAGGAAAATTCTCATATGGTGGACGGGCAGGCCGACTGCTTAGCAGAGTACTCGGTCCTGCCGCTGCGGCAGACTGGTGGCAAGACCGCCAAATGGCCCTACATTTTTTTATTGTTTTCTAAAATTGTATAAAAAATATTAGGAATGTGAACATTTAAAAAAATTCTTTCTTAAATAATTTTAAAAGAATTAAAGTTTTATTAGTAAAAAAAAGTATGTTTTTTTTTTAGTGTAGTGGTATTTTGTTCGAAACTTTATGAGTGCTAGAAAATAATGTAAAAAATATTTAGGAAACAGTTTTGTACGTTTGTAAAAAACATTTTTTTATTTTATTTTGATAAATTTACAGTTATAAATAGTGTGTTATAATATGAAAGTTTAGGAAAAAATATTTAATTGGATAACTTGTAGTATAAATTAAGTGTTAAGGATTTTTTAAAAATAATATTGTAGTTAAGGATGTTGATTTTGATTTGGAATTATTTAATTTTTCTCATATGTTACTTAAGTTTGTTTACATTACCTTGGGAATAATAAATGTAACCTCTTTAGTGTTTTACACTTTCCTTGAGTTGGTTTGTTGTGGAGTAGGAATAGCAAATATCACCCTTCACTGTCCAACACCATCCCTGAGTTACTTTGTAGTGGAGTGGGAATAGTGTATGTCACCCCTTCAGTGTCCAACACCTTCCCTGAGATAGTTTATCTTGGGGTGGGAATATTAAGTCTTATATATTTAGGGCCTGGTTACAAAACCGGCCATCGCAAGACCCCTGTACCGTCGGATGGTGCTCCGACCAGCGCCATCCTGGCACTCCCACCGCCCAATTTCAATTAGGGCAGTGAGACTGCTGCAAGACCGCCGCCTCTGCCGACTGCCGCCTCCACCGGGATCTATGATCTCGCCATGGCAATGGTGGCTAAAGCTGCGGCCTATATCAAAAATGCTCCTGCCAGAGCTATATCTTTTATCTTATGTGGCCAACTACAAGCTCAGACCGGGCTGTCCTTCAATGATCAGTCTTGCCATACACAGAGGTACAGGCTTTAGTTATTTTTATTCATCATTTTCTTGTTTTCTTTTTTAGATCTCTATTTATAACAAGCATTGGCATAGCCAATAGGTCTCGCCTTTGGGACCTTATAAGTGTTTAGCCATGCAACACTTGATGTTGTTGCACCAAGGATATTGTGCTGGATAACTAAACACTTACAAGGTCCCAAAGGCGAGAACTATTGGCTATGCCAATGCTTGTTCTAATTAACTGATGAATTACAACACGCCACAAAACATTGGCAAAGACAATAGGTTTATTCTATTTTCACTTCCCCCCATCTGCGCGCACACAGATATACGTGCTAGCATCAGTACAAACTCAGGCAATACGTGGACACGCAACCAGAGCACACATGCCCACACATACAACACACGTAAAAGCACTCTTCCGAAATCTGTCAGTGTACACATATACCCTCCCTCTAAAACCATCTTGTTGTTTATTATTGTTTTTCTAATTTTTCATTAGTAGTTATTGTGCATTTCTTCTGTATTTATGTGGTGTGAATGACTGGTAGCACTACTGCCTAATTTATAGGTTCTCCGTTAACTGCCTTTAAAAGGATCGAAGGGCTAAGTCTGCCTTGCCAGGATTCGTACTTGTGATCGGCCAATCACTGCAGATGTCAGCAGTCTTGCCTCACTGAGCCACCTTGCCTACTGCCTAGGGAATAACGACCTGTTAAGCAATAGAAGTGCCGCCCAAATATGCAGTGTACTTATTAGCTTCTTTGACCATGCACTACATTTGTGGCCCATTAGATAGGCTGGATATTAATGATCGCCATCATGTTGAACGTAGAGTTATAGAGATTGTGGAAAGGAGGCATTGACGCCAGTGTTGGAGAATATTGATATGAAAGAGATAGTCTTGTGGTGGCGCAAATAGTTACTATGCAACGCAATGGCACATGCTCGTATTGTATTTATTGTGATAAGGGGAGACAGGTTTTATCCTGTCCCTTGACCACGCAAGGGGCACTGCCACCCTATCTGTCTTAGGGTTTAACTATTTGAAGGGCGGGATATGAAGGCTGTCAGTATTGAGCTAATTCCAGACCTGTGACAGGTAAAGTGGGTAGCACGTGGACAGTTGTGAGGTACTGGAGCCCTTTTCTGACCATATTACCTGACTCATAACCTGAGCCTACAAGTACATGGGTGCATAGCATTATAGCACAGAAACCACCCCTCTTATGCTTCGCCCGGTTGTCCACCTTGGACGCAGACTAAGCCTTTGAGGGAATCAAGAGATGTAATTCTTTACCATGCCATTTGGTATAATTAGAAAAATTGATGTTCGGTTAAAGTCCAAAATCGTTGAAACACTTTAGTCAGCACCTGTTGGTTGTCCAGTCTTGTCTCTGTTAGCTAGGTCACCCTGTGTCGTTAATGGTACTGTGCTGTTTCAGACTAGCTAAAGACAGCTTTAGCTACCTGTTGGGGCTCAAGTAAGGTCAACAAAAAGGAGTACACACTGAGTGCCTTTGTCTCTGGCCCTTTGCTGGTCAGCTTCTTTACCACAACTCAGATTTTGTTTGGGGGTCAGCTATATTAGTCCATCTGAGGAGAGCTTCCATTGCTGTACCTGGACAATGAAGTGTCCATGCACTATAGACGCTTTGCTCTAATATAGGTTCCCCACCCACCTGCTCAGAAGAAACCACCCCTGCTGCTGCCAGATCATTCCCAGCACTGTGCTGGGCCATGTCGTGGATAGAAGAGTAATACCAGCTCGTCAAGCGCATGTGCCAGAAGCATCATGGCTGGTGGGACATGCCATAATGTTCTGTGGGAGTCAGCTCTGGATTGCGAGGGTAGTCTCCTCATATAAGATGGCTTCCTCGTGAACACGATTGCACAGGAGCCATCTTAGATTAGAACATTCACCTCACCATCTGATTGGGTTCCCCGACAACACCTACATGCTCTCCATCTCTTAGCACCATAGCTACAAATGAAGATCCGTAGTACGCAAGCAACTGGGAGAGCCGAGATGTTGGTGCTTTGCAGACCAGTGGCAGTTTCTGACTTGTCAACAAATTCAAAGGTTAGCCAGTGTAATTTGGGACCTTTCATAACAAGGAAGTTGGATCTGGCATGTTACCCGTAGGCGAATTATGGCAGATGGTGGATGTAACTTGAAACGGATTTGAACTTAGCTATGAAGTTTAATGCTGATTTTTACATCAATAGGTGTGTTTGGTGACTTCATAAGAGGGAAAGAGGCTGCAGGAAAATAGTAACCACTTAGTCCTATGTTGTGCCTGTTATTTTAGATACAGCTGCACGTGATAACATTGAATTGTTTTTTGCTTTAAAAACTGAGTGAAAGGGATCTTATTCTAATACACACTATTCTGAGGCAACATTCTGCGCCGTAGTAATCTGAGGGCATGGTTAAGGCCCAATACTATAAGGAATGTTGTTCCAAAGTGCTGGCGACATGACTTAGTGAGCTAAACAGTTCCTGCTGTGATGCAAATGTATTTATTCTGAATACAGACAAGGATAACTCATCTTTTTAAGATTGCCAAATTGAGGACCATGATATATGGTAACAATAACGACTGTTTACAGTGTTTAGAAACAGCATAAGTGTGGTTTGAAGCACTATGTAAAAAGAAAAGACATTATTATAGATTTCCATCAGACAGTACAGAATAATTTGTACTTGAACCACAGTATGCAATGAAATTATGTTTTCATGCCCTAGTACTAATTATGTTTTCAGACCCTAACAATGTATTACTAATGGTGTTCGATGGGTGATGGGCATTACTGCAGCTGGACCTCAGCGTATCCAACATGCATATTTCGTAGTGCATTCATAAAACTAATTTGAAATCAAATTATACGAAATGGATATAAATGTGTTTCGAGTTACAGAGGTCTACAACACTTGGCACTTTTGAACATTATGAAGTTTCTGATTATTCCATATGAGAACTAAGGGGCATATTATCAAGCACGGCGTTAAAATTATCGCCGCTTTAGTGTCAGAAAGCTGCCGCTAAAGCGGCGATAATGGGCTTGATAATATGCCCGTGAGAATTCCAATAGAAACCCATGTTCACACCAGAACATGGGCTTCTATGGGAATTCTCCAGGGCATTTTATCAAGCCCATTATCGCCGCTTTAGCTGCAGTTTTCTGCCGCTAAAGCGGCAATAATCTTAACGCCGTTTCTTCATAATATGCCCCTAGGATATGGCTTTTAAATAAGTAACATTTTGAGGAGACATTCTGCTTGCTATTTCTCACGGTTCATTAGAATCTGCATGCCATGTCAATAGGGAAAATACTAACCCCGGGCGTAGCACTACGCTTCGCCCACGTAGTGTACGTAGCGCTGCCTGCTTCGCACTTTCCGAAGTAGGCGAAGCAGGGCAGCGCTACGCACACGCCGAGGGCGAAGCGTAGCTGCTTGCCACCCGCCACCCACCTCCCGCCCGCCCTTCTTTTAAATATATGAGCAATGAAAAATAAAGTACAGTAAGTCGACTTACCCGTAAGCGCGGCGTCTCCGGGGCTCCCTCTTTCAGTTTCTAATTTCTTCTGGCAAATGCGCATGCGCGGACACCCGCGCATGCGCATTTCTCGCGAGAAATGCGCATGCGCGGGCGTCCGCGCATGCGCATTTGCCAGAAGAAATTAGAAACTGAAAGAGGGAGCCCCGGAGACGCCGCGCTTACGGGTAAGTCGACTTACTTTTACTTTATTTTTCATTGCTTATAATATTTAAAAGAATGGCGGGTGGGAGGTGGGTGGCACGTAGTGGGGCTACGCGAAGCGCGTAGTGTGCGTAGATTTGGGCACACTACGTGCTGCTTCACGTAGCCCCACTACGCCCACTACGCCCACCCTTAGAAAATACCCACTCTAAACGACTCAACACAATCTTAAAGCAGTACTTATATAATTACAAATATGTGGAACAAATTGCACTAAAAAACACGTTTTCACAAAAATGTCATTGTAAGTCCCACAGTCAGCGTTGTGTTTTTTCACAATACACAAACCAAAGGAAATGATGGACGGAGTGTTGAACATTGCAAGCACTCACCCCCAGTCAACTGATCTGGGTTTAATCCATCACCGTTCTTTAGCCCACTCTGCCACCCCAGTTCAGACATGGCCATATGCAAATCAGTCTGACCCTGTGCCTCATGGGAACAGTCCAGCCCGAACTGCCAAGCCATGTCTTCCCTGGACCGGAACCAAGTTTCCTAGGACCGGTTTCTGGCATATCAGCCGTCTTCAGCCAGGCTTGCCTGAATCCAGTGGCAAAGTGAGCAAGGGACTCACGTCTGAGCATACCCTGCCAACTTATGGCGAACAAAGCAAAAACCAAAGGAAATGATGGACGGAGTGTTGAACATTGCAAGCACTCACCCCCAGTCAACTGATCTGGGTTTAATCCATCACCGTTCTTTAGCCCACTCTGCCACCCCAGTTCAGACATGGCCAAATGCAAATCAGTCTGACCCTGTGCCTCACGGAAACAGTCCAGCCCGAACTGCCAAGCCATGTCTTCCCTGGACCGGAAACAAGCTTCCTAGGACCGGTTTCTGGCATTTCAGCTGTCTTCAGCCAGGCTTGCCTGAATCCAGTGGCAAAGTGAGCAAGGGACTCATGTCTGAGCATACCCTCCCAACTTATGGTGAACAAAGCAAAAACCAAAGGAAATGATGGACGGAGTGTTGAACATTGCAAGCACTCACCCCCAGTCAACTGATCTGGGTTTAATCCATCACCGTTCTTTAGCCCACTCTGCCACCCCAGTTCAGACATGGCCATATGCAAATCAGTCTGACCCTGTTCCTCAAGGGAACAGTCCAGCCCGAACTGCCAAGCCATGTCTTCCCTGGACCGGAAACAAGATTCCTAGGACCTGTTTCTGGCATTTCAGCTGTCTTCAGCCAGGCTTGCCTGAATCCAGTGGCAAAGTGAGCAAGGGACTCACGTCTGAGCATACCCTGCCAACTTATGGCGAACAAAGCAAAAAACAAAGGAAATGATGGACGGAGTGTTGAACATTGCAAGCTCTCACCCCCAGTCAACTGATCTGGGTTTAATCCATCACCGTTCTTTAGCCCACTCTGCCACCCCAGTTCAGACATGGCCAAATGCAATTCAGTCTGGCCCTGTGCCTCATGGGAACAGTCCAGCCCGAACTGCCAAGCCATGTCTTCCCTGGACCGGAAACAAGCTTCCTAGGACCGGTTTCTGGCATTTCAGCCGTCTTTAGCCAGGCTTGCCTGAATCTAGTGGCAAAGTGAGCAAGGGACTCATGTCTGAGCATACCCTGCCAACTTATGGCGAACAAAGCAAAAACCAAAGGAAATGATGGACGGAGTGTTGAACATTGCAAGCACTCACCCCCAGTCAACTGATCTGGGTTTAATCCATCACCGTTCTTTAGCCCACTCTGCCACCCCAGTTCAGACATGGCCATATGCAAATCAGTCTGACCCTGTTCCTCAAGGGAACAATCCAGCCCGAACTGCCAAGCCATGTCTTCCCTGGACCGGAAACAAGATTCCTAGGACCGGTTTCTGGCATTTCAGCTGTCTTCAGCCAGGCTTGCCTGAATCCAGTGGCAAAGTGAGCAAGGGACTCACGTCTGAGCATACCTTGCCAACTTATGGCGAACAAACTAAAAACCAAAGGAAATGATGGACGGAGTGTTGAACATTGCATGCACTCACCCCCAGTCAACTGATCTGGGTTTAATCCATCACCGTTCTTTAGCCCACTCTGCCACCCCAGTTCAGACATGGCCATATGCAAATCAGTCTGACCCTGTGCCTCATGGGAACAGTCCAGCCCGAACTGCCAAGCCATGTCTTCCCTGGACCGGAAACAAGCTTCCTAGGACCGCTTTCTGGCATTTGAGCCGTCTTCAGCCAGACTTGCCTGAATCCAGTGGCAAAGTGAGCAAGGGACTCACGTCTGAGCATACCCTGCCAACTTATGGCGAACAAAGCAAAAACCAAAGGAATTGATGGAGGGAGTGTTGAACATTGCAAGCACTCACCCCCAGTCAAATGATCTGGGTTTAATCCATCACCGTTTTTTAGCCCACTCTGCCACCCCAGTTCAGACATGGCCATATGCAAATCAGCCTGACCCTGTGCCTCATGGGAACAGTCCAGCCCGAACTGCCAAGCCATGTCTTCCCTGGACCGGGTACAAGCTTCCTAGGACCGGTTTCTGGCATTTCAGCCGTCTTCAGCTGTCTTCAGCCAGGCTTGCCTGAATCCAGTGGCAAAGTAAGCAAGGGACTCACGTCTGAGCATACCCTGCCAATTTATGGCGAATAAAGCAAAAACCAAAGGAAATGATGGACGGAGTGTGGAACATTGCAAGCACTCACCCCCAGTCAACTGATCTGGGTTTAATCATCACCGTTCTTTAGCCCACTCTGCCACCCCAGTTCAGACATGGCCATATGCAAATCAGTCTGACCCTGTGCCTCATGGGAACAGTCCAGCCCGAACTGCCAAGCCATGTCTTCCCTGGACCGGAAAAGGGCTTCCTAGGACTGGTTTCTGGCATTTCAGCCGTCTTCAGCCAGGCTTGCCTGAATCCAGTGGCAAAGTGAGCAAGGGACTCACGTCTGAGCATACACTGCCAATTTATGGTGAACAAAGCAAAAACCAAAGGAAATGATGGACGGAGTGTGGAACATTGCAAGCACTCACCCCCAGTCAACTGATCTGGGTTTAATCCATCACCGTTCTTTAGCCCACTCTGCCACCCCAGTTCAGACATGGCCATATGCAAATCAGTCTGACCCTGTGCCTCATGGGAACAGTCCAGCCCGAACTGCCAAGCCATGTCTTCCCTGGACCGGAACCAAGTTTCCTAGGACCGGTTTCTGGCATATCAGCCGTCTTCAGCCAGGCTTGCCTGAATCCAGTGGCAAAGTGAGCAAGGGACTCACGTCTGAGCATACCCTGCCAACTTATGGCGAACAAAGCAAAAACCAAAGGAAATGATGGACGGAGTGTTGAACATTGCAAGCACTCACCCCCAGTCAACTGATCTGGGTTTAATCCATCACCGTTCTTTAGCCCACTCTGCCACCCCAGTTCAGACATGGCCAAATGCAAATCAGTCTGACCCTGTGCCTCACGGGAACAGTCCAGCCCGAACTGCCAAGCCATGTCTTCCCTGGACCGGAAACAAGCTTCCTAGGACCGGTTTCTGGCATTTCAGCTGTCTTCAGCCAGGCTTGCCTGAATCCAGTGGCAAAGTGAGCAAGGGACTCATGTCTGAGCATACCCTCCCAACTTATGGTGAACAAAGCAAAAACCAAAGGAAATGATGGACGGAGTGTTGAACATTGCAAGCACTCACCCCCAGTCAACTGATCTGGGTTTAATCCATCACCGTTCTTTAGCCCACTCTGCCACCCCAGTTCAGACATGGCCATATGCAAATCAGTCTGACCCTGTTCCTCAAGGGAACAGTCCAGCCCGAACTGCCAAGCCATGTCTTCCCTGGACCGGAAACAAGATTCCTAGGACCTGTTTCTGGCATTTCAGCTGTCTTCAGCCAGGCTTGCCTGAATCCAGTGGCAAAGTGAGCAAGGGACTCACGTCTGAGCATACCCTGCCAACTTATGGCGAACAAAGCAAAAAACAAAGGAAATGATGGACGGAGTGTTGAACATTGCAAGCTCTCACCCCCAGTCAACTGATCTGGGTTTAATCCATCACCGTTCTTTAGCCCACTCTGCCACCCCAGTTCAGACATGGCCAAATGCAAATCAGTCTGGCCCTGTGCCTCATGGGAACAGTCCAGCCCGAACTGCCAAGCCATGTCTTCCCTGGACCGGAAACAAGCTTCCTAGGACCGGTTTCTGGCATTTCAGCCGTCTTTAGCCAGGCTTGCCTGAATCCAGTGGCAAAATGAGCAAGGGACTCATGTCTGAGCATACCCTGCCAACTTATGGCGAACAAAGCAAAAACCAAAGGAAATGATGGACGGAGTGTTGAACATTGCAAGCACTCACCCCCAGTCAACTGATCTGGGTTTAATCCATCACCGTTCTTTAGCCCACTCTGCCACCCCAGTTCAGACATGGCCATATGCAAATCAGTCTGACCCTGTTCCTCAAGGGAACAATCCAGCCCGAACTGCCAAGCCATGTCTTTCCTGGACCGGAAACAAGATTCCTAGGACCGGTTTCTGGCATTTCAGCTGTCTTCAGCCAGGCTTGCCTGAATCCAGTGGCAAAGTGAGCAAGGGACTCACGTCTGAGCATACCTTGCCAACTTATGGCGAACAAACTAAAAACCAAAGGAAATGATGGACGGAGTGTTGAACATTGCATGCACTCACCCCCAGTCAACTGATCTGGGTTTAATCCATCACCGTTCTTTAGCCCACTCTGCCACCCCAGTTCAGACATGGCCATATGCAAATCAGTCTGACCCTGTGCCTCATGGGAACAGTCCAGCCCGAACTGCCAAGCCATGTCTTCCCTGGACCGGAAAAGGGCTTCCTAGGACTGGTTTCTGGCATTTCAGCCGTCTTCAGCCAGGCTTGCCTGAATCCAGTGGCAAAGTGAGCAAGGGACTCACGTCTGAGCATACCCTGCCAATTTATGGTGAACAAAGCAAAAACCAAAGGAAATGATGGACGGAGTGTGGAACATTGCAAGCACTCACCCCCAGTCAACTGATCTGGGTTTAATCCATCACCGTTCTTTAGCCCACTCTGCCACCCCAGTTCAGACATGGCCATATGCAAATCAGTCTGACCCTGTGCCTCATGGGAACAGTCCAGCCCGAACTGCCAAGCCATGTCTTCCCTGGACCGGAACCAAGTTTCCTAGGACCGGTTTCTGGCATATCAGCCGTCTTCAGCCAGGCTTGCCTGAATCCAGTGGCAAAGTGAGCAAGGGACTCACGTCTGAGCATACCCTGCCAACTTATGGCGAACAAAGCAAAAACCAAAGGAAATGATGGACGGAGTGTTGAACATTGCAAGCACTCACCCCCAGTCAACTGATCTGGGTTTAATCCATCACCGTTCTTTAGCCCACTCTGCCACCCCAGTTCAGACATGGCCAAATGCAAATCAGTCTGACCCTGTGCCTCACGGGAACAGTCCAGCCCGAACTGCCAAGCCATGTCTTCCCTGGACCGGAAACAAGCTTCCTAGGACCGGTTTCTGGCATTTCAGCTGTCTTCAGCCAGGCTTGCCTGAATCCAGTGGCAAAGTGAGCAAGGGACTCATGTCTGAGCATACCCTCCCAACTTATGGTGAACAAAGCAAAAACCAAAGGAAATGATGGACGGAGTGTTGAACATTGCAAGCACTCACCCCCAGTCAACTGATCTGGGTTTAATCCATCACCGTTCTTTAGCCCACTCTGCCACCCCAGTTCAGACATGGCCATATGCAAATCAGTCTGACCCTGTGCCTCATGGGAACAGTCCAGCCCGAACTGCCAAGCCATGTCTTCCCTGGACCGGAAACAAGATTCCTAGGACCTGTTTCTGGCATTTCAGCTGTCTTCAGCCAGGCTTGCCTGAATCCAGTGGCAAAGTGAGCAAGGGACTCACGTCTGAGCATACCCTGCCAACTTATGGCGAACAAAGCAAAAAACAAAGGAAATGATGGACGGAGTGTTGAACATTGCAAGCTCTCACCCCCAGTCAACTGATCTGGGTTTAATCCATCACCGTTCTTTAGCCCACTCTGCCACCCCAGTTCAGACATGGCCAAATGCAAATCAGTCTGGCCCTGTGCCTCATGGGAACAGTCCAGCCCGAACTGCCAAGCCATGTCTTCCCTGGACCGGAAACAAGCTTCCTAGGACCGGTTTCTGGCATTTCAGCCGTCTTTAGCCAGGCTTGCCTGAATCCAGTGGCAAAGTGAGCAAGGGACTCATGTCTGAGCATACCCTGCCAACTTATGGCGAACAAAGCAAAAACCAAAGGAAATGATGGACGGAGTGTTGAACATTGCAAGCACTCACCCCCAGTCAACTGATCTGGGTTTAATCCATCACCGTTCTTTAGCCCACTCTGCCACCCCAGTTCAGACATGGCCATATGCAAATCAGTCTGACCCTGTTCCTCAAGGGAACAATCCAGCCCGAACTGCCAAGCCATGTCTTCCCTGGACCGGAAACAAGATTCCTAGGACCGGTTTCTGGCATTTCAGCTGTCTTCAGCCAGGCTTGCCTGAATCCAGTGGCAAAGTGAGCAAGGGACTCACGTCTGAGCATACCTTGCCAACTTATGGCGAACAAACTAAAAACCAAAGGAAATGATGGACGGAGTGTTGAACATTGCATGCACTCACCCCCAGTCAACTGATCTGGGTTTAATCCATCACCGTTCTTTAGCCCACTCTGCCACCCCAGTTCAGACATGGCCATATGCAAATCAGTCTGACCCTGTGCCTCATGGGAACAGTCCAGCCCAAACTGCCAAGCCATGTCTTCCCTGGACCGGAAACAAGCTTCCTAGGACCGGTTTCTGGCATTTCAGCCGTCTTCAGCCAGGCTTGCCTGAATCCAGTGGCAAAGTGAGCAAGGGACTCACGTCAGAGCATACCCTGCAGACTTATGGCGAACAAAGCAGCAACCAAAGGAAATGATGGACGGAGTGTTGAACATTGCAAGCACTCACCCCCAGTCAACTGATCTGGGTTTAATCCATCACCGTTCTTTAGCCCACTCTGTCACCCCAGTTCAGACATGGCCATATGCAAATCAGTCTGACCCTGTGCCTCATGGGAACAGTCCAGCCCGAACTGCCAAGCCATGTCTTCCCTGGACCGGAAACAAGCTTCCTAGGACCGGTTTCTGGCATTTCAGCCGTCTTCAGCCAGGCTTGCCTGAATCCAGTGGCAAAGTGAGCAAGGGACTCACGTCTGAGCATACCCTGCCAACTTATGGCGAACAAAGCAAAACCCAAAGGAAATGATGGACGGAGTGTTGAACATTGCAAGCACTCACCCCCAGTCAACTGATCTGGGTTTAATCCATCACCGTTCTTTAGCCCACTCTGCCACCCCAGTTCAGACATGGCCATATGCAAATCAGTCTGACCCTGTGCCTCATGGGAACAGTCCAGCCCGAACTGCCAAGCCATGTCTTCCCTGGACCGGAAACAAGCTTCCTAGGACCGGTTTCTGGCATTTCAGCCGTCTTCAGCCAGGCTTGCCTTAATCCAGTGGCAAAGTGAGCAAGGGACTCACGTCTGAGCATACCCTGCCAACTTATGGCGAACAAAGCAAAAACCAAAGGAAGTGATGGACGGAGTGTTGAACATTGCAAGCACTCACCCCCAGTCAACTGATCTGGGTTTAATCCATCACCGTTCTTTAGCCCACTCTGCCACCCCAGTTCAGACATGGCCATATGCAAATCAGTCTGACCCTGTGCCTCATGGGAACAGTCCAGCCCGAACTGCCAAGCCATGTCTTCCCTGGACCGGAAACAAGCTTCCTAGGACTGGTTTCTGGCATTTCAGCCGTCTTCAGCCAGGCTTGCCTGAATCCAGTGGCAAAGTGAGCAAGGGACTCACGTCTGAGCATACCCTGCCAACTTATGGCGAACAAAGCAAAAACCAAAGGAAATGATGGACGGAGTGTTGAACATTGCAAGCACTCACCCCCAGTCAACTGATCTGGGTTTAATCCATCACCGTTCTTTAGCCCACTCTGCCACCCCAGTTCAGACATGGCCATATGCAGATCAGTCTGACCCTGTGCCTCAAGGGAACAGTCCAGCCCGAACTGCCAAGCCATGTCTTCCCTGGACCGGAAACAAGCTTCCTAGGACCGGTTTCTTGCATTTCAGCTGTCTTCAGCCAGGCTTGCCTGAATCCAGTGGCAAAGTGAGCAAGGGACTCACGTCTGAGCATACCTTGCCAACTTATGGTGAACAAAGCAAAAACCAAAGGAAATGATGGACGGAGTGTTGAACATTGCATGCACTCACCCCCAGTCAACTGATCTGGGTTTAATCCATCACCGTTCTTTAGCCCACTCTGCCACCCCAGTTCAGACATGGCCATATGCAAATCAGTCTGACCCTGTGCCTCATGGGAACAGTCCAACCCGAACTGCCAAGCCATGCCTTCCCTGGACCGGAAACAAGCTTCCTAGGACCGGTTTCTGGCATTTCAGCCGTCTTCAGCCAGGCTTGCCTGAATCCAGTGGCAAAGTGAGCAAGGGACTCACGTTTGAGCATACCCTGCAGACTTATGGCAAACAAAGCAAAAACCAAGGGAAATGATGGACGGAGTGTTGAACATTGCAAACACTCACCCCCAGTCAACTTATCTGGGTTTAATCCATCACCGTTCTTTAGCCCACTCTGCCACTCCAGTTCAGACATGGCCATATGCAAATCAGTCTGACCCTGTGCCTCATGGGAACAGTCCAGCCCGAACTGCCAAGCCATGTCTTCCCTGGACCGGAAACAAGCTTCCTATGACCGTTTTCTGGCATTTCAGCCGTCTTCAGTCAGGCTTGCCTGAATCCAGTGGCAAAGTGAGCAAGGGACTCACGTCTGAGCATTCCCTGCCAACTTATGGCGAACAAAGCAGCAACCAAAGGAAATGATGGACGGAGTGTTGAACATTGCAAGCACTCACCCCCAGTCAACTGATCTGGGTTTAATCCATCACCGTTCTTTAGCCCGCTCTGTCACCCCAGTTCAGACATGACCATATGCAAATCAGTCTGACCCTGTGCCTCATGGGAACAGTCCAGCCCAAACTGCCAAGCCATGTCTTCCCTGGACCGGAAACAAGCTTCCTAGGACCGGTTTCTGGCATTTCAGCCGTCTTCAGCCAGGCTTGCCTGAATCCAGTGGCAAAGTGAGCAAGGGACTCACGTCTGAGCATACCCTGCCAACTTATGGCGAACGAAGCAAAAACCAAAGGAAGTGATGGACGGAGTGTAGAACATTGCAAGCACTCACCCCCAGTCAACTGATCTGGGTTTAATCCATCACCGTTCTTTAGCCCACTCTGCCACCCCAGTTCAGACATGGCCATATGCAAATCAGTCTGACCCTGTGCCTCAAGGGAACAGTCCAGCCCGAACTGCCAAGCCATGTCTTCCCTGGACCGGAAACAAGCTTCCTAGGACCGGTTTCTGGCATTTCAGCTGTCTTCAGCCAGGCTTGCCTGAATCCAGTGGCAAAGTGAGCAAGGGACTCACGTCTGAGCATACCTTGCCAACTTATGGCGAACAAAGCAAAAACCAAAGGAAATGATGGACGGAGTGTTGAACATTGCATGCACTCACCCCCAGTCAACTGATCTGGGTTTAATCCATCACCGTTCTTTAGCCCACTCTGCCACCCCAGTTCAGACATGGCCATATGCAAATCAGTCTGACCCTGTGCCTCATGGGAACAGTCCAGCCCGAACTGCCAAGCCATGCCTTCCCTGGACCGGAAACAAGCTTCCTAGGACCGGTTTCTGGCATTTCAGCCGTCTTCAGCCAGGCTTGCCTGAATCCAGTGGCAAAGTGAGCAAGGGACTCACGTTTGAGCATACCCTGCAGACTTATGGCAAACAAAGCAAAAACCAAAGGAAATGATGGACGGAGTGTTGAACATTGCAAACACTCACCCCCAGTCAACTTATCTGGGTTTAATCCATCACCGTTCTTTAGCCCACTCTGCCACTCCAGTTCAGACATGGCCATATGCAAATCAGTCTGACCCTGTGCCTCATGGGAACAGTCCAACCCGAACTGCCAAGCCATGTCTTCCCTGGACTGGAAACAATCTTCCTAGGACCGTTTTCTGGCATTTCAGCCGTCTTCAGCCAGGCTTGCCTGAATCCAGTGGCAAAGTGAGCAAGGGAATCACGTCTGAGCATTCCCTGCCAACTTATGGCGAACAAAGCAAAAACCAAAGGAAATGATGGACGGAGTCTTGAACTTTGCAAGCACTCACCCCCAGTCAACTGATCTGGGTTTAATCCATCACCGTTCTTTAGCCCCCTCTGTCACCCCAGTTCAGACATGGCCATATGCAAATCAGTCTGACCCTGTGCCTCATGGGAACAGTCCAGCCCGAACTGCCAAGCCATGTCTTCCCTGGACCGGAAACAAGCTTCCTAGGACCGGTTTCTGGCATTTCAGCCGTCTTCTGCCAGGCTTGCCTGAATCCAGTGGCAAAGTGAGCAAGGGACTCACGTCTGAGCATATCCTGCCAACTTATGGCGAACAAAGCAAAAACCAAAGGAAATGATGGACGGAGTGTTGAACATTGCAAGCACTCACCCCCAGTCAACTGATCTGGGTTTAATCCATCACCGTTCTTTAGCCCACTCTGCCACCCCAGTTCAGACATGGCCATATGCAAATCAGTCTGACCCTGTGCCTCATGGGAACAGTCCAGCCCGAACTGCCAAGCCATGTCTTCCCTGGACCGGAAACAAGCTTCCTAGGACCAGTTTCTGGCATTCCAGCCGTTTTCAGCCAGGCTTGCCTGAATCCAGTGGCAAAGTGAGCAAGGGAATCACGTCTGAGCATACCCTGCCAACTTATGGCGAACAAAGCAAAAACCAAAGGAATTGATGGACGGAGTGTTGAACATTGCAAGCACTCACCCCCAGTCAACTGATCTGGGTTTAATCCATCACCGTTCTTTAGCCCACTCTGCCACCCCAGTTCAGACATGGCCATATGCAAATCAGTCTGACCCTGTGCCTCATGGGAACAGTCCAGCCCGAAATGCCAAGCCATGTCTTCCCTGGACCGGAAACAAGCTTCCTAGGACCGGTTTCTGGCATTTCAGCCGTCTTCAGCCAGGCTTGCCTGAATCCAGTGGCAAAGTGAGCAAGGGACTCACGTCTGAGCATACCCTGCCAACTTATGGCGAACAAAGCAAAAACCAAAGGAAATGATGGACGGAGTGTTGAACATTGCAAGCACTCACCCCCAGTCAACTGATCTGGGTTTAATCCATTACCGTTCTTTAGCCCACTCTGCCACCCCAGTTCAGACATGGCCATTGGCAAATCAGTCTGACCCAGTGTCTCATGGGAACAGTTCAGCCCGAACTGCCAAGCCATGTCTTCCCTGGACCGGAAACAAGCTTCCTAGGACCGGTTTCTGGCATTTCAGCCGTCTTCAGCCGTCTTCAGCCAGGCTTGCCTGAATCCAGTGGCAAAGTGAGCAAGGGACTCACGTCTGAGCATACCCTGCCAATTTATGGCGAACAAAGCAAAAACCAAAGGAAATGATGGACGGAGTGTGGAACATTGCAAGCACTCACCCCCAGTCAACTGATCTGGGTTTAATCCATCACCGTTCTTTAGCCCACTCTGCCACCCCAGTTCAGACATGGCCATATGCAAATCAGTCTGACCCTGTGCCTCATGGGAACAGTCCAGCCCGAACTGCCAAGCCATGTCTTCCCTGGACCAGAAACAAGCTTCCTAGGACCGGTTTCTGGCATTTCAGCCGTCTTCAGCTGTCTTCAGCCAGGCTTGCCTGAATCCAGTGGCAAAGTAAGCAAGGGACTCACGTCTGAGCATACCCTGCCAATTTATGGCGAATAAAGCAAAAACCAAAGGAAATGATGGACGGAGTGTTGAACATTGCAAGCACTCACCCCCAGTCAACTGATCTGGGTTTAATCCATCACCGTTCTTTAGCCCACTCTGCCACCCCAGTTCAGACATGGCCATATGCAAATCAGTCTGACCCTGTGCCTCATGGGAACCGTCCAGCCCGAACTGCCAAGCCATGACTTCCCTGGACCGGAAACAAGCTTCCTAGGACCGGTTTCTGGCATTTCAGCCGTCTTCAGCCAGACTCTCCTGAATCCAGTGGCAAAGTGAGCAAGGGACTCACGGCTGAGCATACCTTGCCAACTTATAGCGAACAAATCAAAAACCAAAGGAAGTGATGGACGGAGTGTGGAACATTGCAAGCACTCACCCCCAGTCAACTGATCTGAGTTTAATCATCACCGTTCTTTAGCCCACTCTGCCACCCCAGTTCAGACATGGCCATATGCAAATCAGTCTGACCCTGTGCCTCATGGGAACAGTCCAGCCCGAACTGCCAAGCCATGTCTTCCCTGGACCGGAAACAAGCTTCCTAGGACCGGTTTCTGGCATTTCAGCCGTCTTCAGCCAGACTTGCCTGAATCCAGTGGCAAAGTGAGCAAGGGACTCACGTCTGAGCATACCCTGCCAACTTATGGCGAACAAAGCAAAAACCAAAGGAATTGATGGAGGGAGTGTTGAACATTGCAAGCACTCACCCCCAGTCAACTGATCTGGGTTTAATCCATCACCGTTCTTTAGCCCACTCTGCCACCCCAGTTCAGACATGGCCATATGCAAATCAGTCTGACCCTGTGCCTCATGGGAACAGTCCAGCCCGAACTGCCAAGCCATGTCTTCCCTGGACCGGGTACAAGCTTCCTAGGACCGGTTTCTGTCATTTCAGCCGTCTTCAGCTGTCTTCAGCCAGGCTTGCCTGAATCCAGTGGCAAAGTAAGCAAGGGAGTCACGTCTGAGCATACCCTGCCAATTTATGGCGAATAAAGCAAAAACCAAAGGAAATGATGGACGGAGTGTGGAACATTGCAAGCACTCACCCCCAGTCAACTGATCTGGGTTTAATCATCACCGTTCTTTAGCCCACTCTGCCACCCCAGTTCAGACATGGCCATATGCAAATCAGTCTGACCCTGTGCCTCATGGAAACAGTCCAGCCCGAACTGCCAAGCCATGTCTTCCCTGGACCGGAAAAGGGCTTCCTAGGACTGGTTTCTGGCATTTCAGCCATCTTCAGCCAGGCTTGCCTGAATCCAGTGGCAAAGTGAGCAAGGGACTCACGTCTGAGCATACCTTGCCAACTTATGACTGAATCCAGTGGCAAAGTGAGCAAGGGACTCACGTTTGAGCATTCCCTGCAGACTTATGGCAAACAAAGCAAAAACCAAAGGAAATGATGGACGGAGTGTTGAACATTGCAAACACTCACCCCCAGTCAACTTATCTGGGTTTAATCCATCACCGTTCTTTAGCCCACTCTGTCACCCCAGTTCAGACATGGCCATATGCAAATCAGTCTGACCCTGTGCCTCATGGGAACAGTCCAGCCCGAACTGCCAAGCCATGTCTTCCCTGGACCGGAAACAAGCTTCCTAGGACCGGTTTCTGGCATTTCAGCCGTCTTCAGCCAGGCTTGCCTGAATCCAGTGGCAAAGTGAGCAAGGGACTCACGTCTGAGCATACCCTGCCAACTTATGGCGAACAAAGCAAAAACCGAAGGAAATGATGGACGGAGTGTTGAACATTGCAAGCACTCACCCCCAGTCAACTGATCTGGGTTTAATCCATCACCGTTCTTTAGCCCACTCTGCCACCCCAGTTCAGACATGGCCATATGCAAATCAGTCTGACCCTGTGCCTCATGGGAACAGTCCAGCCCGAACTGCCAAGCCATGTCTTCCCTGGACCGGAAACAAGCTTCCTAGGACCGGTTTCTGGCATTTCAGCCGTCTTCAGCCAGGCTTGCCTGAATCCAGTGGCAAAGTGAGCAAGGGACTCACGTCTGAGCATACCCTGCCAACTTATGGCAAACAAATCAAAAACCAAAGGAAGTGATGGACGGAGTGTTGAACATTGCAAGCACTCACCCCCAGTCAACTGATCTGGGTTCAATCCATCACCGTTCTTTAGCCCACTCTGCCACCCCAGTTCAGACATGGCCATATGCAAATCAGTCTGACCCTGTGCCTCATGGGAACAGTCCAGCCCGAACTGCCAAGCCATGTCTTCCCTGGACCGGAAACAAGCTTCCTAGGACCGGTTTCTGGCATTTCAGCCGTCTTCAGCCAGGCTTGCCTGAATCCAGTGGCAAAGTGAGCAAGGGACTCACGTCTGAGCATACCCTGCCAACTTATGGCGAACAAAGCAAAAACCAAAGGAAATGATGGACGGAGTGTTGAACATTGCAAGCACTCACCCCCAGTCAACTGATCTGGGTTTAATCCATTACCGTTCTTTAGCCCACTCTGCCACCCCAGTTCAGACATGGCCATTGGCAAATCAGTCTGACCCTGTGCCTCATGGGAACAGTTCAGCCCGAACTGCCAAGCCATGTCTTCCCTGGACCGGAAACAAGCTTCCTAGGACCGGTTTCTGGCATTTCAGCCGTCTTCAGCCGTCTTCAGCCAGGCTTGCCTGAATCCAGTGGCAAAGTGAGCAAGGGACTCACGTCTGAGCATACCCTGCCAATTTATGGCAAACACAGCAAAAACCAAAGGAAATGATGGACGGAGTGTGGAACATTGCAAGCACTCACCCCCAGTCAACTGATCTGGGTTTAATCCATCACCGTTCTTTAGCCCACTCTGCCACCCCAGTTCAGACATGGCCATATGCAAATCAGTCTGACCCTGTGCCTCATGGGAACAGTCCAGCCCGAACTGCCAAGCCATGTCTTCCCTGGACCGGAAACAAGCTTCCTAGGACCGGTTTCTGGCATTTCAGCCGTCTTCAGCCAGACTTGCCTGAATCCAGTGGCAAAGTGAGCAAGGGACTCACGTCTGAGCATACCCTGCCAACTTATGGCGAACAAAGCAAAAACCAAAGGAATTGATGGAGGGAGTGTTGAACATTGCAAGCACTCACCCCCAGTCAACTGATCTGGGTTTAATCCATCACCGTTCTTTAGCCCACTCTGCCACCCGAGTTCAGACATGGCCATATGCAAATCAGTCTGACCCTGAGCCTCATGGGAACAGTCCAGCCCGAACCGCCAAGCCATGTCTTCCCTGGACCGGAAACAAGCTTCCTAGGACCGGTTTCTGGCATTTCAGCCGTCTTCAGCTGTCTTCAGCCAGGCTTGCCTGAATCCAGTGGCAATGTAAGCAAGGGACTCACGTCTGAGCATACCCTGCCAATTTATGGCGAATAAAGCAAAAACCAAAGGAAATGATGGACGGAGTGTGGAACATTGCAAGCACTCACCCCCAGTCAACTGATCTGGGTTTAATCATCACCGTTCTTTAGCCCACTCTGCCACCCCAGTTCAGGCATGGCCATATGCAAATCAGTCTGACCCTGTGCCTCAAGGGAACAGTCCAGCCCGAACTGCCAAGCCATGTCTTCCCTGGACCGGAAAAGGGCTTCCTAGGACCGGTTTCTGGCATTTCAGCCGTCTTCAGCCAGGCTTGCCTGAATCCAGTGGCAAAGTGAGCAAGGGACTCACGTCTGAGCATACCCTGCCAACTTATGGCGAACAAAGCAAAAACCAAAGGAATTGATGGAGGGAGTGTTGAACATTGCAAGCACTCACCCCCAGTCAACTGATCTGGGTTTAATCCATCACCGTTCTTTAGCCCACTCTGCCACCCCAGTTCAGACATGGCCATATGCAAATCAGTCTGACCCTGTGCCTCATGGGAACAGTCCAGCCCGAACTGCCAAGCCCTGTCTTCCCTGGACCGGAAACAAGCTTCCTAGGACCGGTTTCTGGCATTTCAGCCATCTTTAGGCAGGCTTGCCTGAATCCAGTGGCAAAGTGAGCAAGAGACTCACGTCTGAGCAAACCCTGCCAATTTATGGTGAATAAAGCAAAAACCAAAGGAAATGATGGACGGAGTGTTGAATATTGCATGCACTCACCCCCAGTCAACTGATCTGGGTTTAATCCATCACCGTTCTTTAGCCCACTCTGCCACCCCAGTTCAGACATGGCCATATGCAAATCAGTCTGACCCTGTGCCTCATGGAAACAGTCCAGCCCGAACTGCCAAGCCATGCCTTCCCTGGACCGGAAACAAGCTTCCTAGGACCGGTTTCTGGCATTTCAGCCGTCTTCAGCCAGGCTTGCCTGAATCCAGTTGCAAAGTGAGCAAGGGACTCACGTTTGAGCATACCCTGCAGACTTATGGCAAACAAAGCAAAAACCAAAGGAAATGATGGACGGAGTGTTGAACATTGCAAACACTCACCCCCAGTCAACTTATCTGGGTTTAATCCATCACCGTTCTTTAGCCCACTCTGCCACTCCAGTTCAGACATGGCCATATGCAAATCAGTCTGACCCTGTGCCTCATGGGAACAGTCCAGCCCGAACTGCCAAGCCATGTCTTCCCTGGACCGGAAACAAGCTTCCTAGGACCGCTTTCTGGCATTTGAGCCGTCTTCAGCCAGACTTGCCTGAATCCAGTGGCAAAGTGAGCAAGGGACTCACGTCTGAGCATACCCTGCCAACTTATGGCGAACAAAGCAAAAACCAAAGGAATTGATGGAGGGAGTGTTGAACATTGCAAGCACTCACCCCCAGTCAAATGATCTGGGTTTAATCCATCACCGTTTTTTAGCCCACTCTGCCACCCCAGTTCAGACATGGCCATATGCAAATCAGCCTGACCCTGTGCCTCATGGGAACAGTCCAGCCCGAACTGCCAAGCCATGTCTTCCCTGGACCGGGTACAAGCTTCCTAGGACCGGTTTCTGGCATTTCAGCCGTCTTCAGCTGTCTTCAGCCAGGCTTGCCTGAATCCAGTGGCAAAGTAAGCAAGGGACTCACGTCTGAGCATACCCTGCCAATTTATGGCGAATAAAGCAAAAACCAAAGGAAATGATGGACGGAGTGTGGAACATTGCAAGCACTCACCCCCAGTCAACTGATCTGGGTTTAATCATCACCGTTCTTTAGCCCACTCTGCCACCCCAGTTCAGACATGGCCATATGCAAATCAGTCTGACCCTGTGCCTCATGGGAACAGTCCAGCCCGAACTGCCAGGCCATGTCTTCCCTGGACCGGAAAAGGGCTTCCTAGGACTGGTTTCTGGCATTTCAGCCGTCTTCAGCCAGGCTTGCCTGAATCCAGTGGCAAAGTGAGCAAGGGACTCACGTCTGAGCATACCCTGCCAATTTATGGTGAACAAAGCAAAAACCATAGGAAATGATGGACGGAGTGTGGAACATTGCAAGCACTCACCCCCAGTCAACTGATCTGGGTTTAATCCATCACCGTTCTTTAGCCCACTCTGCCACCCCAGTTCAGACATGGCCATATGCAAATCAGTCTGACCCTGTGCCTCATGGGAACGATCCAGCCCGAACTGCCAAGCCATGTCTTCCCTGGACCGGAAACAAGCTTCCTAGGACCGGTTTCTGGCATTTCAGCCGTCTTCAGCCAGACTTGCCTGAATCCAGTGGCAAAGTGAGCAAGGGACTCACGTCTGAGCATACCCTGCCAACTTATGGCGAACAAAGCAAAAACCAAAGGAATTGATGGAGGGAGTGTTGAACATTGCAAGCACTCACCCCCAGTCAACTGATCTGGGTTTAATCCATCACCGTTCTTTAGCCCACTCTGCCACCCGAGTTCAGACATGGCCATATGCAAATCAGTCTGACCCTGAGCCTCATGGGAACAGTCCAGCCCGAACTGCCAAGCCATGTCTTCCCTGGACCGGAAACAAGCTTCCTAGGACCGGTTTCTGGCATTTCAGCCGTCTTCAGCTGTCTTCAGCCAGGCTTGCCTGAATCCAGTGGCAATGTAAGAAAGGGACTCACGTCTGAGCATACCCTGCCAATTTATGGCGAATAAAGCAAAAACCAAAGGAAATGATGGGCGGAGTGTGGAACATTGCAAGCACTCACCCCCAGTCAACTGATCTGGGTTTAATCATCACCGTTCTTTAGCCCACTCTGCCACCCCAGTTCAGACATGGCCATATGCAAATCAGTCTGACCCTGTGCCTCAAGGGAACAGTCCAGCCCGAACTGCCAAGCCATGTCTTCCCTGGACCGGAAAAGGGCTTCCTAGGACCGGTTTCTGGCATTTCAGCCGTCTTCAGCCAGGCTTGCCTGAATCCAGTGGCAAAGTGAGCAAGGGACTCACGTCTGAGCATACCCTGCCAACTTATGGCGAACAAAGCAAAAACCAAAGGAATTGATGGAGGGAGTGTTGAACATTGCAAGCACTCACCCCCAGTCAACTGATCTGGGTTTAATCCATCACCGTTCTTTAGCCCACTCTGCCACCCCAGTTCAGACATGGCCATATGCAAATCAGTCTGACCCTGTGCCTCATGGGAACAGTCCAGCCCGAACTGCCAAGCCATGTCTTCCCTGGACCGGAAACAAGCTTCCTAGGACCGGTTTCTGGCATTTCACCCTTCTTCAGCTGTCTTCAGCCAGGCTTGCCTGAATCCAGTGGCAAAGTAAGCAAGGGACTCACCTCTGAGCATACCCTGCCAATTTATGGCGAATAAAGCAAAAACCAAAGGAAATGATGGACGGAGTGTGGAACATTGCAAGCACTCACCCCCAGTCAACTGATCTGGGTTTAATCCATCACCGTTCTTTAGCCCACTCTGCCATCCCAGTTCAGACATGGCCATATGCAAATCAGTCTGACCCTGTGCCTCATGGGAACAGTCCAGCCTGAACTGCCAAGCCATGACTTCCCTGGACCGGAAACAAGCTTCCTAGGACCGGTTTCTGGCATTTCAGCCGTCTTCAGGCAGGCTTGCCTGAATCCAGTGGCAAAGTGAGCAAGAGACTCACGTCTGAGCAAACCCTGCCAATTTATGGTGAATAAAGCAAAAACCAAAGGAAATGATGGACGGAGTTTTGAATATTGCATGCACTCACCCCCAGTCAACTGATCTGGGTTTAATCCATCACCGTTCTTTAGCCCACTCTGCCACCCCAGTTCAGACATGGCCATATGCAAATCAGTCTGACCCTGTGCCTCATGGAAACAGTCCAGCCCGAACTGCCAAGCCATGCCTTCCCTGGACCGGAAACAAGCTTCCTAGGACCGGTTTCTGGCATTTCAGCCGTCTTCAGCCAGGCTTGCCTGAATCCAGTGGCAAAGTGAGCAAGGGACTCACGTTTGAGCATACCCTGCAGACTTATGGCAAACAAAGCAAAAACCAAAGGAAATGATGGACGGAGTGTTGAACATTGCAAACACTCACCCCCAGTCAACTTATCTGGGTTTAATCCATCACCGTTCTTTAGCCCACTCTGCCACTCCAGTTCAGACATGGCCATATGCAAATCAGTCTGACCCTGTGCCTCATGGGAACAGTCCAGCCCGAACTGCCAAGCCATGTCTTCCCTGGACCGGAAACAAGCTTCCTAGGACCGCTTTCTGGCATTTGAGCCGTCTTCAGCCAGACTTGCCTGAATCCAGTGGCAAAGTGAGCAAGGGACTCACGTCTGAGCATACCCTGCCAACTTATGGCGAACAAAGCAAAAACCAAAGGAATTGATGGAGGGAGTGTTGAACATTGCAAGCACTCACCCCCAGTCAAATGATCTGGGTTTAATCCATCACCGTTTTTTAGCCCACTCTGCCACCCCAGTTCAGACATGGCCATATGCAAATCAGCCTGACCCTGTGCCTCATGGGAACAGTCCAGCCCGAACTGCCAAGCCATGTCTTCCCTGGACCGGGTACAAGCTTCCTAGGACCGGTTTCTGGCATTTCAGCCGTCTTCAGCTGTCTTCAGCCAGGCTTGCCTGAATCCAGTGGCAAAGTAAGCAAGGGACTCACGTCTGAGCATACCCTGCCAATTTATGGCGAATAAAGCAAAAACCAAAGGAAATGATGGAGGGAGTGTGGAACATTGCAAGCACTCACCCCCAGTCAACTGATCTGGGTTTAATCATCACCGTTCTTTAGCCCACTCTGCCACCCCAGTTCAGACATGGCCATATGCAAATCAGTCTGACCCTGTGCCTCATGGGAACAGTCCAGCCCGAACTGCCAAGCCATGTCTTCCCTGGACCGGAAAAGGGCTTCCTAGGACTGGTTTCTGGCATTTCAGCCGTCTTCAGCCAGGCTTGCCTGAATCCAGTGGCAAAGTGAGCAAGGGACTCACGTCTGAGCATACCTTGCCAACTTATGGCTGAATCCAGTGGCAAAGTGAGCAAGGGACTCACGATTGAGCATACCCTGCAGACTTATGGCAAACAAAGCAAAAACCAAAGGAAATGATGGACGGAGTGTTGAACATTGCAAACACTCACCCCCAGTCAACTTATCTGGGTTTAATCCATCCCCGTTCTTTAGCCCACTCTGCCACTCCAGTTCAGACATGGCCATATGCAAATCAGTCTGACCCTGTGCCTCATGGGAACAGTCCAGCCGAACTGCCAAGCCATGTCTTCCCTGGACCGGAAACAAGCTTCCTAGGACCGTTTTCTGGCATTTCAGCCGTCTTCAGCCAGGCTTGCCTGAATCCAGTGGCAAAGTGAGCAAGGGACTCACGTCTGAGCATTCCCTGCCAACTTATGGCGAACAAAGCAAAAACCAAAGGAAATGATGGACGGAGTGTTGAACTTTGCAAGCACTCACCCCTAGTCAACTGATCTGGGTTTAATCCATCACCGTTCTTTAGCCCACTCTGTCACCCCAGTTCAGACATGGCCATATGCAAATCAGTCGGACCCTGTGCCTCATGGGAACAGTCCAGCCCGAACTGCCAAGCCATGTCTTCCCTGGACCGGAAACAAGCTTCCTAGGACCGGTTTCTGGCATTTCAGCCGTCTTCAGCCAGGCTTGCCTGAATCCAGTGGCAAAGTGAGCAAGGGACTCACGTCTGAGCATACCCTGCCAACTTATGGCGAACAAAGCCAAAACCGAAGGAAATGATGGACGGAGTGTTGAACATTGCAAGCACTCACCCCCAGTCAACTGATCTGGGTTTAATCCATCACCGTTCTTTAGCCCACTCTGCCACTCCAGTTCAGACATGGCCATATGCAAATCAGTCTGACCCTGTGCCTCATGGGAACAGTCCAGCCCGAACTGCCAAGCCATGTCTTCCCTGGACCGGAAACAAGCTTCCTAGGACCGGTTTCTGGCATTTCAGCCGTCTTCAGCCAGACTTGCCTGAATCCAGTGGCAAAGTGAGCAAGGGACTCACGTCTGAGCATACCCTGCCAATTTATGGCGAATAAAGCAAAAACCAAAGGAAATGATGGACGGAGTGTGGAACATTGCAAGCACTCACCCCCAGTCAACTGATCTGGGTTTAATCCATCACCGTTCTTTAGCCCACTCTGCCACCCCAGTTCAGACATGGCCATATGCAAATCAGTCTGACCTTGTGCCTCATGGGAACAGTCCAGCCCGAACTGCCAAGACATGACTTCCCTGGACCGGAAACAAGCTTCCTAGGACCGGTTTCTGGCATTTCAGCCGTCTTCAGGCAGGCTTGCCTGAATCCAGTGGCAAAGTGAGCAAGAGACTCACGTCTGAGCAAACCCTGCCAATTTATGGTGAATAAAGCAAAAACCAAAGGAAATGATGGACGGAGTGTGGAACATTGCAAGCACTCACCCCCAGTCAACTGATCTGGGTTTAATCCATCACCGTTCTTTAGCCCACTCTGCCACCCCAGTTCAGACATGGCCATATGCAAATCAGTCTGACCCTCTGCCTCATGGGAACAGTCCAGCCCGAACTGCCAAGCCATGACTTCCCTGGACCAGAAACAAGCTTGCTAGGACCGGTTTCTGGCATTTCAGCCGTCTTCAGCCAGGCTTGCCTGAATCCAGTGGCAAAGTGAGAAAGGGACTCACGTCTGAGCATACCCTGCCAACTTATGGCGAACAAAGCAAAAACCAAAGGAATTGATGGACGGAGTGTTGGACATTGCAAGCACTCACCCCCAGTCAACTGATCTGGGTTTAATCCATCACCGTTCTTTAGCCCACTCTGCCACCCCAGTTCAGACTTGGCCATATGCAAATCAGTCTGACCCTGTGCCTCATGGGAACAGTCCAGCCCGAACTGCCAAGCCATGTCTTCCCTGGACCGGAAACAAGCTTCCTAGGACCGGTTACTGGCATTTCAGCCGTCTTCAGCCAGGCTTGCCTGAATCCAGAGGCAAAGTGAGCAAGGGACTCGCGTCTGAGCATACCCTGCCAACTTATGGCGAACAAAGCAAAAACCAAAGGAAATGATGGACGGAGTGTTGAACATTGCAAGCACTCACCCCCAGTCAACTGATCTGGGTTTAATCCATCACCGTTCTTTAGCCCACTCTGCCACCCCAGTTCAGACATGGCCATATGCAAATCAGTCTGACCCTATGCCTCATGGGAACATTCCAGCCCGAACTGCCAAGCCATGTCTTCCCTGGACCGGAAACAAGCTTCCTAGGACCGGTTTCTGGCATTTCAGCCGTCTTCAGCCAGGCTTGCCTGAATCCAGTGGCAAAGTGAGCAAGGGACTCACGTTTGAGCATACCCTGCAGACTTAATGGCAAACAAAGCAAAAACCAAAGGAAATGATGGACGGAGTGTTGAACATTGCAAACACTCACCCCCAGTCAACTTATCTGGGTTTAATCCATCACCGTTCTTTAGCCCACTCTGCCACTCCAGTTCAGACATCGCCATATGCAAATCAGTCTAACCCTGTGCCTCATGGGAACAGTCCAGCCCGAACTGCCAAGCCATGTCTTACCTGGACCGGAAACAAGCTTCCTAGGACCGTTTTCTGGCATTTGAGCCGTCTTCAGGCAGGATTGCCTGAATCCAGTGGCAAAGTGAGCAAGGGACTCACGTCTGAGCATTCCCTGCCAACTTATGGCGAACAAAGCAAAAACCAAAGGAAATGATGGACGGAGTGTTGAACTTTGCAAGCACTCACCCCCAGTCAACTGATCTGGGTTTAATCCACAACCGTTCTTTAGCCCACTCTGTCACCCCAGTTCAGACATGGCCATATGCAAATCAGTCTGACCCTGTGCCTCATGGGAACAGTCCAGCCCGAACTGCCAAGCCATGCCTTCCCTGGACCGGAAACAAGCTTCCTAGGACCGGTTTCTGGCATTTCAGCCGTCTTCAGCCAGGCTTGCCTGAATCCAATGGCAAAGTGAGCAAGGGACTCACGTTTGAGCATACCCTGCAGACTTATGTCAAACAAAGCAAAAACCAAAGGAAATGATGGACGGAGTGTTGAACATTGCAAACACTCACCCCCAGTCAACTTATCTGGGTTTAATCCATCACCGTTCTTTAGCCCACTCTGTCACCCCAGTTCAGACATGGCCATATGCAAATCAGTCGGACCCTGTGCCTCATGGGAACAGTCCAGCCCGAACTGCCAAGCCATGTCTTCCCTGGACCGGAAACAAGCTTCCTAGGACCGGTTTCTGGCATTTCAGCCGTCTTCAGCCAGGCTTGCCTGAATCCAGTGGCAAAGTGAGCAAGGGACTCACGTCTGAGCATACCCTGCCAACTTATGGCGAACAAAGCCAAAACCGAAGGAAATGATGGACGGAGTGTTGAACATTGCAAGCACTCACCCCCAGTCAACTGATCTGGGTTTAATCCATCACCGTTCTTTAGCCCACTCTGCCACTCCAGTTCAGACATGGCCATATGCAAATCAGTCTGACCCTGTGCCTCATGGGAACAGTCCAGCCCGAACTGCCA
The DNA here is from genome assembly GCF_964204655.1 of Triturus cristatus. Lineage (NCBI taxonomy): Eukaryota > Metazoa > Chordata > Amphibia > Caudata > Salamandridae > Triturus > Triturus cristatus. Next base: position 615,762,282 of record NC_140587.1, read on the forward strand.
AGCCATGTCTTCCCTGGACCGGAAACAAGCTTCCTAGGACCGGTTTCTGGCATTTCAGCTGTCTTCAGCCAGACTTGCCTGAATCCAGTGGCAAAGTGAGCAAGGGACTCACGTCTGAGCATACCCTGCCAACTTATGGCGAACAAAGCAAAAACCAAAGGAATTGATGGAGGGAGTGTTGAACATTGCAAGCACTCACCCCCAGTCAACTGATATGGGTTTAATCCATCACCGTTCTTTAGCCCACTCTGCCACCCCAGTTCAGACATGGCCATATGCAAATCAGTCTGACCCTGAGCCTCATGGGAACAGTCCAGCCCGAACTGCCAAGCCATGTCTTCCCTGGACCGGAAACAAGCTTCCTAGGACCGGTTTCTGGCATTTCAGCCGTCTTCAGCTGTCTTCAGCCAGGCTTGCCTGAATCCAGTGGCAATGTAAGAAAGGGACTCACGTCTGAGCATACCCTGCCAATTTATGGCGAATAAAGCAAAAACCAAAGGAAATGATGGGCGGAGTGTGGAACATTGCAAGCACTCACCCCCAGTCAACTGATCTGGGTTTAATCATCACCGTTCTTTAGCCCACTCTGCCACCCCAGTTCAGACATGGCCATATGCAAATCAGTCTGACCCTGTGCCTCAAGGGAACAGTCCAGCCCGAACTGCCAAGCCATGTCTTCCCTGGACCGGAAAAGGGCTTCCTAGGACCGGGTTATGGCATTTCAGCCGTCTTCAGCCAGGCTTGCCTGAATCCAGTGGCAAAGTGAGCAAGGGACTCACGTCTGAGCATACCCTGCCAACTTATGGCGAACAAAGCAAAAACCAAAGGAATTGATGGAGGGAGTGTTGAACATTGCAAGCACTCACCCCCAGTCAACTGATCTGGGTTTAATCCATCACCGTTCTTTAGCCCACTCTGCCACCCCAGTTCAGACATGGCCATATGCAAATCAGTCTGACCCTGTGCCTCATGGGAACAGTCCAGCCCGAACTGCCAAGCCATGTCTTCCCTGGACCGGAAACAAGCTTCCTAGGACCGGTTTCTGGCATTTCACCCTTCTTCAGCTGTCTTCAGCCAGGCTTGCCTGAATCCAGTGGCAAAGTAAGCAAGGGACTCACCTCTGAGCATACCCTGCCAATTTATGGCGAATAAAGCAAAAACCAAAGGAAATGATGGACGGAGTGTGGAACATTGCAAGCACTCACCCCCAGTCAACTGATCTGGGTTTAATCCATCACCGTTCTTTAGCCCACTCTGCCATCCCAGTTCAGACATGGCCATATGCAAATCAGTCTGACCCTGTGCCTCATGGGAACAGTCCAGCCTGAACTGCCAAGCCATGACTTCCCTGGACCGGAAACAAGCTTCCTAGGACCGGTTTCTGGCATTTCAGCCGTCTTCAGGCAGGCTTGCCTGAATCCAGTGGCAAAGTGAGCAAGAGACTCACGTCTGAGCAAACCCTGCCAATTTATGGTGAATAAAGCAAAAACCAAAGGAAATGATGGACGGAGTTTTGAATATTGCATGCACTCACCCCCAGTCAACTGATCTGGGTTTAATCCATCACCGTTCTTTAGCCCACTCTGCCACCCCAGTTCAGACATGGCCATATGCAAATCAGTCTGACCCTGTGCCTCATGGAAACAGTCCAGCCCGAACTGCCAAGCCATGCCTTCCCTGGACCGGAAACAAGCTTCCTAGGACCGGTTTCTGGCATTTCAGCCGTCTTCAGCCAGGCTTGCCTGAATCCAGTGGCAAAGTGAGCAAGGGACTCACGTTTGAGCATACCCTGCAGACTTATGGCAAACAAAGCAAAAACCAAAGGAAATGATGGACGGAGTGTTGAACATTGCAAACACTCACCCCCAGTCAACTTATCTGGGTTTAATCCATCACCGTTCTTTAGCCCACTCTGCCACTCCAGTTCAGACATGGCCATATGCAAATCAGTCTGACCCTGTGCCTCATGGGAACAGTCCAGCCCGAACTGCCAAGCCATGTCTTCCCTGGACCGGAAACAAGCTTCCTAGGACCGCTTTCTGGCATTTGAGCCGTCTTCAGCCAGACTTGCCTGAATCCAGTGGCAAAGTGAGCAAGGGACTCACGTCTGAGCATACCCTGCCAACTTATGGCGAACAAAGCAAAAACCAAAGGAATTGATGGAGGGAGTGTTGAACATTGCAAGCACTCACCCCCAGTCAAATGATCTGGGTTTAATCCATCACCGTTTTTTAGCCCACTCTGCCACCCCAGTTCAGACATGGCCATATGCAAATCAGCCTGACCCTGTGCCTCATGGGAACAGTCCAGCCCGAACTGCCAAGCCATGTCTTCCCTGGACCGGGTACAAGCTTCCTAGGACCGGTTTCTGGCATTTCAGCCGTCTTCAGCTGTCTTCAGCCAGGCTTGCCTGAATCCAGTGGCAAAGTAAGCAAGGGACTCACGTCTGAGCATACCCTGCCAATTTATGGCGAATAAAGCAAAAACCAAAGGAAATGATGGAGGGAGTGTGGAACATTGCAAGCACTCACCCCCAGTCAACTGATCTGGGTTTAATCATCACCGTTCTTTAGCCCACTCTGCCACCCCAGTTCAGACATGGCCATATGCAAATCAGTCTGACCCTGTGCCTCATGGGAACAGTCCAGCCCGAACTGCCAAGCCATGTCTTCCCTGGACCGGAAAAGGGCTTCCTAGGACTGGTTTCTGGCATTTCAGCCGTCTTCAGCCAGGCTTGCCTGAATCCAGTGGCAAAGTGAGCAAGGGACTCACGTCTGAGCATACCTTGCCAACTTATGGCTGAATCCAGTGGCAAAGTGAGCAAGGGACTCACGATTGAGCATACCCTGCAGACTTATGGCAAACAAAGCAAAAACCAAAGGAAATGATGGACGGAGTGTTGAACATTGCAAACACTCACCCCCAGTCAACTTATCTGGGTTTAATCCATCCCCGTTCTTTAGCCCACTCTGCCACTCCAGTTCAGACATGGCCATATGCAAATCAGTCTGACCCTGTGCCTCATGGGAACAGTCCAGCCGAACTGCCAAGCCATGTCTTCCCTGGACCGGAAACAAGCTTCCTAGGACCGTTTTCTGGCATTTCAGCCGTCTTCAGCCAGGCTTGCCTGAATCCAGTGGCAAAGTGAGCAAGGGACTCACGTCTGAGCATTCCCTGCCAACTTATGGCGAACAAAGCAAAAACCAAAGGAAATGATGGACGGAGTGTTGAACTTTGCAAGCACTCACCCCTAGTCAACTGATCTGGGTTTAATCCATCACCGTTCTTTAGCCCACTCTGTCACCCCAGTTCAGACATGGCCATATGCAAATCAGTCGGACCCTGTGCCTCATGGGAACAGTCCAGCCCGAACTGCCAAGCCATGTCTTCCCTGGACCGGAAACAAGCTTCCTAGGACCGGTTTCTGGCATTTCAGCCGTCTTCAGCCAGGCTTGCCTGAATCCAGTGGCAAAGTGAGCAAGGGACTCACGTCTGAGCATACCCTGCCAACTTATGGCGAACAAAGCCAAAACCGAAGGAAATGATGGACGGAGTGTTGAACATTGCAAGCACTCACCCCCAGTCAACTGATCTGGGTTTAATCCATCACCGTTCTTTAGCCCACTCTGCCACTCCAGTTCAGACATGGCCATATGCAAATCAGTCTGACCCTGTGCCTCATGGGAACAGTCCAGCCCGAACTGCCAAGCCATGTCTTCCCTGGACCGGAAACAAGCTTCCTAGGACCGGTTTCTGGCATTTCAGCCGTCTTCAGCCAGACTTGCCTGAATCCAGTGGCAAAGTGAGCAAGGGACTCACGTCTGAGCATACCCTGCCAATTTATGGCGAATAAAGCAAAAACCAAAGGAAATGATGGACGGAGTGTGGAACATTGCAAGCACTCACCCCCAGTCAACTGATCTGGGTTTAATCCATCACCGTTCTTTAGCCCACTCTGCCACCCCAGTTCAGACATGGCCATATGCAAATCAGTCTGACCTTGTGCCTCATGGGAACAGTCCAGCCCGAACTGCCAAGACATGACTTCCCTGGACCGGAAACAAGCTTCCTAGGACCGGTTTCTGGCATTTCAGCCGTCTTCAGGCAGGCTTGCCTGAATCCAGTGGCAAAGTGAGCAAGAGACTCACGTCTGAGCAAACCCTGCCAATTTATGGTGAATAAAGCAAAAACCAAAGGAAATGATGGACGGAGTGTGGAACATTGCAAGCACTCACCCCCAGTCAACTGATCTGGGTTTAATCCATCACCGTTCTTTAGCCCACTCTGCCACCCCAGTTCAGACATGGCCATATGCAAATCAGTCTGACCCTCTGCCTCATGGGAACAGTCCAGCCCGAACTGCCAAGCCATGACTTCCCTGGACCAGAAACAAGCTTGCTAGGACCGGTTTCTGGCATTTCAGCCGTCTTCAGCCAGGCTTGCCTGAATCCAGTGGCAAAGTGAGAAAGGGACTCACGTCTGAGCATACCCTGCCAACTTATGGCGAACAAAGCAAAAACCAAAGGAATTGATGGACGGAGTGTTGGACATTGCAAGCACTCACCCCCAGTCAACTGATCTGGGTTTAATCCATCACCGTTCTTTAGCCCACTCTGCCACCCCAGTTCAGACTTGGCCATATGCAAATCAGTCTGACCCTGTGCCTCATGGGAACAGTCCAGCCCGAACTGCCAAGCCATGTCTTCCCTGGACCGGAAACAAGCTTCCTAGGACCGGTTACTGGCATTTCAGCCGTCTTCAGCCAGGCTTGCCTGAATCCAGAGGCAAAGTGAGCAAGGGACTCGCGTCTGAGCATACCCTGCCAACTTATGGCGAACAAAGCAAAAACCAAAGGAAATGATGGACGGAGTGTTGAACATTGCAAGCACTCACCCCCAGTCAACTGATCTGGGTTTAATCCATCACCGTTCTTTAGCCCACTCTGCCACCCCAGTTCAGACATGGCCATATGCAAATCAGTCTGACCCTATGCCTCATGGGAACATTCCAGCCCGAACTGCCAAGCCATGTCTTCCCTGGACCGGAAACAAGCTTCCTAGGACCGGTTTCTGGCATTTCAGCCGTCTTCAGCCAGGCTTGCCTGAATCCAGTGGCAAAGTGAGCAAGGGACTCACGTTTGAGCATACCCTGCAGACTTAATGGCAAACAAAGCAAAAACCAAAGGAAATGATGGACGGAGTGTTGAACATTGCAAACACTCACCCCCAGTCAACTTATCTGGGTTTAATCCATCACCGTTCTTTAGCCCACTCTGCCACTCCAGTTCAGACATCGCCATATGCAAATCAGTCTAACCCTGTGCCTCATGGGAACAGTCCAGCCCGAACTGCCAAGCCATGTCTTACCTGGACCGGAAACAAGCTTCCTAGGACCGTTTTCTGGCATTTGAGCCGTCTTCAGGCAGGATTGCCTGAATCCAGTGGCAAAGTGAGCAAGGGACTCACGTCTGAGCATTCCCTGCCAACTTATGGCGAACAAAGCAAAAACCAAAGGAAATGATGGACGGAGTGTTGAACTTTGCAAGCACTCACCCCCAGTCAACTGATCTGGGTTTAATCCACAACCGTTCTTTAGCCCACTCTGTCACCCCAGTTCAGACATGGCCATATGCAAATCAGTCTGACCCTGTGCCTCATGGGAACAGTCCAGCCCGAACTGCCAAGCCATGCCTTCCCTGGACCGGAAACAAGCTTCCTAGGACCGGTTTCTGGCATTTCAGCCGTCTTCAGCCAGGCTTGCCTGAATCCAATGGCAAAGTGAGCAAGGGACTCACGTTTGAGCATACCCTGCAGACTTATGTCAAACAAAGCAAAAACCAAAGGAAATGATGGACGGAGTGTTGAACATTGCAAACACTCACCCCCAGTCAACTTATCTGGGTTTAATCCATCACCGTTCTTTAGCCCACTCTGTCACCCCAGTTCAGACATGGCCATATGCAAATCAGTCGGACCCTGTGCCTCATGGGAACAGTCCAGCCCGAACTGCCAAGCCATGTCTTCCCTGGACCGGAAACAAGCTTCCTAGGACCGGTTTCTGGCATTTCAGCCGTCTTCAGCCAGGCTTGCCTGAATCCAGTGGCAAAGTGAGCAAGGGACTCACGTCTGAGCATACCCTGCCAACTTATGGCGAACAAAGCCAAAACCGAAGGAAATGATGGACGGAGTGTTGAACATTGCAAGCACTCACCCCCAGTCAACTGATCTGGGTTTAATCCATCACCGTTCTTTAGCCCACTCTGCCACTCCAGTTCAGACATGGCCATATGCAAATCAGTCTGACCCTGTGCCTCATGGGAACAGTCCAGCCCGAACTGCCAAGCCATGTCTTCCCTGGACCGGAAACAAGCTTCCTAGGACCGGTTTCTGGCATTTCAGCTGTCTTCAGCCAGACTTGCCTGAATCCAGTGGCAAAGTGAGCAAGGGACTCACGTCTGAGCATACCCTGCCAACTTATGGCGAACAAAGCAAAAACCAAAGGAATTGATGGAGGGAGTGTTGAACATTGCAAGCACTCACCCCCAGTCAACTGATATGGGTTTAATCCATCACCGTTCTTTAGCCCACTCTGCCACCCCAGTTCAGACATGGCCATATGCAAATCAGTCTGACCCTGAGCCTCATGGGAACAGTCCAGCCCGAACTGCCAAGCCATGTCTTCCCTGGACCGGAAACAAGCTTCCTAGGACCGGTTTCTGGCATTTCAGCCGTCTTCAGCTGTCTTCAGCCAGGCTTGCCTGAATCCAGTGGCAATGTAAGCAAGGGACTCACGTCTGAGCATACCCTGCCAATTTATGGCGAATAAAGCAAAAACCAAAGGAAATGATGGACGGAGTGTGGAACATTGCAAGCACTCACCCCCAGTCAACTGATCTGGGTTTAATCATCACCGTTCTTTAGCCCACTCTGCCACCCCAGTTCAGACATGGCCATATGCAAATCAGTCTGACCCTGTGCCTCAGGGGAACAGTCCAGCCCGAACTGCCAAGCCATGTCTTCCCTGGACCGGAAAAGGGCTTCCTAGGACCGGTTTATGGCATTTCAGCCGTCTTCAGCCAGGCTTGCCTGAATCCAGTGGCAAAGTGAGCAAGGGACTCACGTCTGAGCATACCCTGCCAACTTATGGCGAACAAAGCAAAAACCAAAGGAATTGATGGAGGGAGTGTTGAACATTGCAAGCACTCACCCCCAGTCAACTGATCTGGGTTTAATCCATCACCGTTCTTTAGCCCACTCTGCCACCCCAGTTCAGACATGGCCATATGCAAATCAGTCTGACTCTGTGCCTCATGGGAACAGTCCAGCCCGAACTGCCAAGCCATGTCTTCCCTGGACCGGAAACAAGCTTCCTAGGACCGGTTTCTGGCATTTCACCCTTCTTCAGCTGTCTTCAGCCAGGCTTGCCTGAATCCAGTGGCAAAGTAAGCAAGGGACTCACGTCTGAGTATACCCTGCCAATTTATGGCGAATAAAGCAAAAACCAAAGGAAATGATAGACGGAGTGTGGAACATTGCAAGCACTCACCCCCAGTCAACTGATCTGGGTTTAATCCATCACCGTTCTTTAGCCCACTCTGCCACCCCAGTTCAGACATGGCCATATGCAAATCAGTCTGACCTTGTGCCTCATGGGAACAGTCCAGCCCGCACTGCCAAGCCATGACTTCCCTGGACCGGAAACAAGCTTCCTAGGACCGGTTTCTGGCATTTCAGCCGTCTTCAGGCAGGCTTGCCTGAATCCAGTGGCAAAGTGAGCAAGAGACTCACGTCTGAGCAAACCCTGCCAATTTATGGTGAATAAAGCAAAAACCAAAGGAAATGATGGACGGAGTGTGGAACATTGCAAGCACTCACCCCCAGTCAACTGATCTGGGTTTAATCCATCACCGTTCTTTAGCCCACTCTGCCACCCCAGTTCAGACATGGCCATATGCAAATCAGTCTGACCCTCTGCCTCATGGGAACAGTCCAGCCCGAACTGCCAAGCCATGACTTCCCTGGACCAGAAACAAGCTTCCTAGGACCGGTTTCTGGCATTTCAGCCGTCTTCAGCCAGGCTTGCCTGAATCCAGTGGCAAAGTGAGAAAGGGACTCACGTCTGAGCATACCCTGCCAACTTATGGCGAACAAAGCAAAAACCAAAGGAATTGATGGACGGAGTGTTGGACATTGCAAGCACTCACCCCCAGTCAACTGATCTGGGTTTAATCCATCACCGTTCTTTAGCCCACTCTGCCACCCAAGTTCAGACTTGGCCATATGCAAATCAGTCTGACCCTGTGCCTCATGGGAACAGTCCAGCCCGAACTGCCAAGCCATGTCTTCCCTGGACCGGAAACAAGCTTCCTAGGACCGGTTACTGGCATTTCAGCCGTCTTCAGCCAGGCTTGCCTGAATCCAGAGGCAAAGTGAGCAAGGGACTCACGTCTGAGCATACCCTGCCAACTTATGGCGAACAAAGCAAAAACCAAAGGAAATGATGGACGGAGTGTTGAACATTGCAAGCACTCACCCCCAGTCAACTGATCTGGGTTTAATCCATCACCGTTCTTTAGCCCACTCTGCCACCCCAGTTCAGACATGGCCATATGCAAATCAGTCTGACCCTATGCCTCATGGGAACATTCCAGCCCGAACTGCCAAGCCATGTCTTCCCTGGACCGGAAACAAGCTTCCTAGGACCGGTTTCTGGCATTTCAGCCGTCTTCAGCCAGGCTTGCCTGAATCCAGTGGCAAAGTGAGCAAGGGACTCACGTTTGAGCATACCCTGCAGACTTAATGGCAAACAAAGCAAAAACCAAAGGAAATGATGGACGGAGTGTTGAACATTGCAAACACTCACCCCCAGTCAACTTATCTGGGTTTAATCCATCACCGTTCTTTAGCCCACTCTGCCACTCCAGTTCAGACATCGCCATATGCAAATCAGTCTAACCCTGTGCCTCATGGGAACAGTCCAGCCCGAACTGCCAAGCCATGTCTTACCTGGACCGGAAACAAGCTTCCTAGGACCGTTTTCTGGCATTTGAGCCGTCTTCAGCCAGGATTGCCTGAATCCAGTGGCAAAGTGAGCAAGGGACTCACGTCTGAGCATTCCCTGCCAACTTATGGCGAACAAAGCAAAAACCAAAGGAAATGATGGACGGAGTGTTGAACTTTGCAAGCACTCACCCCCAGTCAACTGATCTGGGTTTAATCCACAACCGTTCTTTAGCCCACTCTGTCACCCCAGTTCAGACATGGCCATATGCAAATCAGTCTGACCCTGTGCCTCATGGGAACAGTCCAGCCCGAACTGCCAAGCCATGCCTTCCCTGGACCGGAAACAAGCTTCCTAGGACCGGTTTCTGGCATTTCAGCCATCTTCAGCCAGGCTTGCCTGAATCCAATGGCAAAGTGAGCAAGGGACTCACGTTTGAGCATACCCTGCAGACTTATGTCAAACAAAGCAAAAACCAAAGGAAATGATGGACGGAGTGTTGAACATTGCAAACACTCACCCCCAGTCAACTTATCTGGGTTTAATCCATCACCGTTCTTTAGCCCACTCTGTCACCCCAGTTCAGACATGGCCATATGCAAATCAGTCGGACCCTGTGCCTCATGGGATTAGTCCAGCCCGAACTGCCAAGCCATGTCTTCCCTGGACCGGAAACAAGCTTCCTAGGACCGGTTTCTGGCATTTCAGCCGTCTTCAGCCAGGCTTGCCTGAATCCAGTGGCAAAGTGAGCAAGGGACTCACGTCTGAGCATACCCTGCCAACTTATGGCGAACAAAGCCAAAACCGAAGGAAATGATGGACGGAGTGTTGAACATTGCAAGCACTCACCCCCAGTCAACTGATCTGGGTTTAATCCATCACCGTTCTTTAGCCCACTCTGCCACTCCAGTTCAGACATGGCCATATGCAAATCAGTCTGACCCTGTGCCTCATGGGAACAGTCCAGCCCGAACTGCCAAGCCATGTCTTCCCTGGACCGGAAACAAGCTTCCTAGGACCGGTTTCTGGCATTTCAGCCGTCTTCAGCCAGACTTGCCTGAATCCAGTGGCAAAGTGAGCAAGGGACTCACGTCTGAGCATACCCTGCCAACTTATGGCGAACAAAGCAAAAACCAAAGGAATTGATGGAGGGAGTGTTGAACATTGCAAGCACTCAACCCCAGTCAACTGATATGGGTTTAATCCATCACCGTTCTTTAGCCCACTCTGCCACCCCAGTTCAGACATGGCCATATGCAAATCAGTCTGACCCTGAGCCTCATGGGAACAGTCCAGCCCGAACTGCCAAGCCATGTCTTCCCTGGACCGGAAACAAGCTTCCTAGGACCGGTTTCTGGCATTTCAGCCGTCTTCAGCTGTCTTCAGCCAGGCTTGCCTGAATCCAGTGGCAATGTAAGCAAGGGACTCACGTCTGAGCATACCCTGCCAATTTATGGCGAATAAAGCAAAAACCAAAGGAAATGATGGACGGAGTGTGGAACATTGCAAGCACTCACCCCCAGTCAACTGATCTGGGTTTAATCATCACCGTTCTTTAGCCCACTCTGCCACCCCAGTTCAGACATGGCCATATGCAAATCAGTCTGACCCTGTGCCTCAAGGGAACAGTCCAGCCCGAACTGCCAAGCCATGTCTTCCCTGGACCGGAAAAGGGCTTCCTAGGACCGGGTTATGGCATTTCAGCCGTCTTCAGCCAGGCTTGCCTGAATCCAGTGGCAAAGTGAGCAAGGGACTCACGTCTGAGCATACCCTGCCAACTTATGGCGAACAAAGCAAAAACCAAAGGAACTGATGGAGGGAGTGTTGAACATTGCAAGCACTCACCCCCAGTCAACTGATCTGGGTTTAATCCATCACCGTTCTTTAGCCCACTCTGCCACCCCAGTTCAGACATGGCCATATGCAAATCAGTCTGACTCTGTGCCTCATGGGAACAGTCCAGCCCGAACTGCCAAGCCATGTCTTCCCTGGACCGGAAACAAGCTTCCTAGGACCGGTTTCTGGCATTTCACCCTTCTTCAGCTGTCTTCAGCCAGGCTTGCCTGAATCCAGTGGCAAAGTAAGCAAGGGACTCACGTCTGAGTATACCCTGCCAATTTATGGCGAATAAAGCAAAAACCAAAGGAAATGATGGACGGAGTGTGGAACATTGCAAGCACTCACCCCCAGTCAACTGATCTGGGTTTAATCCATCACCGTTCTTTAGCCCACTCTGCCACCCCAGTTCAGACATGGCCATATGCAAATCAGTCTGACCTTGTGCCTCATGGGAACAGTCCAGCCCGCACTGCCAAGCCATGACTTCCCTGGACCGGAAACAAGCTTCCTAGGACCGGTTTCTGGCATTTCAGCCGTCTTCAGGCAGGCTTGCCTGAATCCAGTGGCAAAGTGAGCAAGAGACTCACGTCTGAGCAAACCCTGCCAATTTATGGTGAATAAAGCAAAAACCAAAGGAAATGATGGACGGAGTGTGGAACATTGCAAGCACTCACCCCCAGTCAACTGATCTGGGTTTAATCCATCACCGTTCTTTAGCCCACTCTGCCACCCCAGTTCAGACATGGCCATATGCAAATCAGTCTGACCCTCTGCCTCATGGGAACAGTCCAGCCCGAACTGCCAAGCCAAGACTTCCCTGGACCAGAAACAAGCTTCCTAGGACCGGTTTCTGGCATTTCAGCCGTCTTCAGCCAGGCTTGCCTGAATCCAGTGGCAAAGTGAGAAAGGGACTCACGTCTGAGCATACCCTGCCAACTTATGGCGAACAAAGCAAAAACCAAAGGAATTGATGGACGGAGTGTTGGACATTGCAAGCACTCACCCCCAGTCAACTGATCTGGGTTTAATCCATCACCGTTCTTTAGCCCACTCTGCCACCCCAGTTCAGACTTGGCCATATGCAAATCAGTCTGACCCTGTGCCTCATGGGAACAGTCCAGCCCGAACTGCCAAGCCATGTCTTCCCTGGACCGGAAACAAGCTTCCTAGGACCGGTTACTGGCATTTCAGCCGTCTTCAGCCAGGCTTGCCTGAATCCAGAGGCAAAGTGAGCAAGGGACTCACGTCTGAGCATACCCTGCCAACTTATGGCGAACAAAGCAAAAACCAAAGGAAATGATGGACGGAGTGTTGAACATTGCAAGCACTCACCCCCAGTCAACTGATCTGGGTTTAATCCATCACCGTTCTTTAGCCCACTCTGCCACCCCAGTTCAGACATGGCCATATGCAAATCAGTCTGACCCTATGCCTCATGGGAACAGTCCAGCCCGAACTGCCAAGCCATGTCTTCCCTGGACCGGAAACAAGCTTCCTAGGACCGGTTTCTGGCATTTCAGCCGTCTTCAGCCAGGCTTGCCTGAATCCAGTGGCAAAGTGAGCAAGGGACTCACGTTTGAGCATACCCTGCAGACTTAATGGCAAACAAAGCAAAAACCAAAGGAAATGATGGACGGAGTGTTGAACATTGCAAACACTCACCCCCAGTCAACTTATCTGGGTTTAATCCATCACCGTTCTTTAGCCCACTCTGCCACTCCAGTTCAGACATCGCCATATGCAAATCAGTCTAACCCTGTGCCTCATGGGAACAGTCCAGCCCGAACTGCCAAGCCATGTCTTACCTGGACCGGAAACAAGCTTCCTAGGACCGTTTTCTGGCATTTGAGCCGTCTTCAGCCAGGATTGCCTGAATCCAGTGGCAAAGTGAGCAAGGGACTCACGTCTGAGCATTCCCTGCCAACTTATGGCGAACAAAGCAAAAACCAAAGGAAATGATGGACGGAGTGTTGAACTTTGCAAGCACTCACCCCCAGTCAACTGATCTGGGTTTAATCCACAACCGTTCTTTAGCCCACTCTGTCACCCCAGTTCAGACATGGCCATATGCAAATCAGTCTGACCCTGTGCCTCATGGGAACAGTCCAGCCCGAACTGCCAAGCCATGCCTTCCCTGGACCGGAAACAAGCTTCCTAGGACCGGTTTCTGGCATTTCAGCCATCTTCAGCCAGGCTTGCCTGAATCCAATGGCAAAGTGAGCAAGGGACTCACGTTTGAGCATACCCTGCAGACTTATGTCAAACAAAGCAAAAACCAAAGGAAATGATGGACGGAGTGTTGAACATTGCAAACACTCACCCCCAGTCAACTTATCTGGGTTTAATCCATCACCGTTCTTTAGCCCACTCTGTCACCCCAGTTCAGACATGGCCATATGCAAATCAGTCGGACCCTGTGCCTCATGGGAACAGTCCAGCCCGAACTGCCAAGCCATGTCTTCCCTGGACCGGAAACAAGCTTCCTAGGACCGGTTTCTGGCATTTCAGCCGTCTTCAGCCAGGCTTGCCTGAATCCAGTGGCAAAGTGAGCAAGGGACTCACGTCTGAGCATACCCTGCCAACTTATGGCGAACAAAGCCAAAACCGAAGGAAATGATGGACGGAGTGTTGAACATTGCAAGCACTCACCCCCAGTCAACTGATCTGGGTTTAATCCATCACCGTTCTTTAGCCCACTCTGCCACTCCAGTTCAGACATGGCCATATGCAAATCAGTCTGACCCTGTGCCTCATGGGAACAGTCCAGCCCGAACTGCCAAGCCATGTCTTCCCTGGACCGGAAACAAGCTTCCTAGGACCGGTTTCTGGCATTTCAGCCGTCTTCAGCCAGACTTGCCTGAATCCAGTGGCAAAGTGAGCAAGGGACTCACGTCTGAGCATACCCTGCCAACTTATGGCGAACAAAGCAAAAACCAAAGGAATTGATGGAGGGAGTGTTGAACATTGCAAGCACTCAACCCCAGTCAACTGATATGGGTTTAATCCATCACCGTTCTTTAGCCCACTCTGCCACCCCAGTTCAGACATGGCCATATGCAAATCAGTCTGACCCTGAGCCTCATGGGAACAGTCCAGCCCGAACTGCCAAGCCATGTCTTCCCTGGACCGGAAACAAGCTTCCTAGGACCGGTTTCTGGCATTTCAGCCGTCTTCAGCTGTCTTCAGCCAGGCTTGCCTGAATCCAGTGGCAATGTAAGCAAGGGACTCACGTCTGAGCATACCCTGCCAATTTATGGCGAATAAAGCAAAAACCAAAGGAAATGATGGACGGAGTGTGGAACATTGCAAGCACTCACCCCCAGTCAACTGATCTGGGTTTAATCATCACCGTTCTTTAGCCCACTCTGCCACCCCAGTTCAGACATGGCCATATGCAAATCAGTCTGACCCTGTGCCTCAAGGGAACAGTCCAGCCCGAACTGCCAAGCCATGTCTTCCCTGGACCGGAAAAGGGCTTCCTAGGACCGGGTTATGGCATTTCAGCCGTCTTCAGCCAGGCTTGCCTGAATCCAGTGGCAAAGTGAGCAAGGGACTCACGTCTGAGCATACCCTGCCAACTTATGGCGAACAAAGCAAAAACCAAAGGAACTGATGGAGGGAGTGTTGAACATTGCAAGCACTCACCCCCAGTCAACTGATCTGGGTTTAATCCATCACCGTTCTTTAGCCCACTCTGCCACCCCAGTTCAGACATGGCCATATGCAAATCAGTCTGACTCTGTGCCTCATGGGAACAGTCCAGCCCGAACTGCCAAGCCATGTCTTCCCTGGACCGGAAACAAGCTTCCTAGGACCGGTTTCTGGCATTTCACCCTTCTTCAGCTGTCTTCAGCCAGGCTTGCCTGAATCCAGTGGCAAAGTAAGCAAGGGACTCACGTCTGAGTATACCCTGCCAATTTATGGCGAATAAAGCAAAAACCAAAGGAAATGATGGACGGAGTGTGGAACATTGCAAGCACTCACCCCCAGTCAACTGATCTGGGTTTAATCCATCACCGTTCTTTAGCCCACTCTGCCACCCCAGTTCAGACATGGCCATATGCAAATCAGTCTGACCTTGTGCCTCATGGGAACAGTCCAGCCCGCACTGCCAAGCCATGACTTCCCTGGACCGGAAACAAGCTTCCTAGGACCGGTTTCTGGCATTTCAGCCGTCTTCAGGCAGGCTTGCCTGAATCCAGTGGCAAAGTGAGCAAGAGACTCACGTCTGAGCAAACCCTGCCAATTTATGGTGAATAAAGCAAAAACCAAAGGAAATGATGGACGGAGTGTGGAACATTGCAAGCACTCACCCCCAGTCAACTGATCTGGGTTTAATCCATCACCGTTCTTTAGCCCACTCTGCCACCCCAGTTCAGACATGGCCATATGCAAATCAGTCTGACCCTCTGCCTCATGGGAACAGTCCAGCCCGAACTGCCAAGCCAAGACTTCCCTGGACCAGAAACAAGCTTCCTAGGACCGGTTTCTGGCATTTCAGCCGTCTTCAGCCAGGCTTGCCTGAATCCAGTGGCAAAGTGAGAAAGGGACTCACGTCTGAGCATACCCTGCCAACTTATGGCGAACAAAGCAAAAACCAAAGGAATTGATGGACGGAGTGTTGGACATTGCAAGCACTCACCCCCAGTCAACTGATCTGGGTTTAATCCATCACCGTTCTTTAGCCCACTCTGCCACCCCAGTTCAGACTTGGCCATATGCAAATCAGTCTGACCCTGTGCCTCATGGGAACAGTCCAGCCCGAACTGCCAAGCCATGTCTTCCCTGGACCGGAAACAAGCTTCCTAGGACCGGTTTCTGGCATTTCAGCCGTCTTCAGCCAGACTTGCCTGAATCCAGTGGCAAAGTGAGCAAGGGACTCACGTCTGAGCATACCCTGCCAACTTATGGCGAACAAAGCAAAAACCAAAGGAATTGATGGAGGGAGTGTTGAACATTGCAAGCACTCAACCCCAGTCAACTGATATGGGTTTAATCCATCACCGTTCTTTAGCCCACTCTGCCACCCCAGTTCAGACATGGCCATATGCAAATCAGTCTGACCCTGAGCCTCATGGGAACAGTCCAGCCCGAACTGCCAAGCCATGTCTTCCCTGGACCGGAAACAAGCTTCCTAGGACCGGTTTCTGGCATTTCAGCCGTCTTCAGCTGTCTTCAGCCAGGCTTGCCTGAATCCAGTGGCAATGTAAGCAAGGGACTCACGTCTGAGCATACCCTGCCAATTTATGGCGAATAAAGCAAAAACCAAAGGAAATGATGGACGGAGTGTGGAACATTGCAAGCACTCACCCCCAGTCAACTGATCTGGGTTTAATCATCACCGTTCTTTAGCCCACTCTGCCACCCCAGTTCAGACATGGCCATATGCAAATCAGTCTGACCCTGTGCCTCAAGGGAACAGTCCAGCCCGAACTGCCAAGCCATGTCTTCCCTGGACCGGAAAAGGGCTTCCTAGGACCGGGTTATGGCATTTCAGCCGTCTTCAGCCAGGCTTGCCTGAATCCAGTGGCAAAGTGAGCAAGGGACTCACGTCTGAGCATACCCTGCCAACTTATGGCGAACAAAGCAAAAACCAAAGGAACTGATGGAGGGAGTGTTGAACATTGCAAGCACTCACCCCCAGTCAACTGATCTGGGTTTAATCCATCACCGTTCTTTAGCCCACTCTGCCACCCCAGTTCAGACATGGCCATATGCAAATCAGTCTGACTCTGTGCCTCATGGGAACAGTCCAGCCCGAACTGCCAAGCCATGTCTTCCCTGGACCGGAAACAAGCTTCCTAGGACCGGTTTCTGGCATTTCACCCTTCTTCAGCTGTCTTCAGCCAGGCTTGCCTGAATCCAGTGGCAAAGTAAGCAAGGGACTCACGTCTGAGTATACCCTGCCAATTTATGGCGAATAAAGCAAAAACCAAAGGAAATGATGGACGGAGTGTGGAACATTGCAAGCACTCACCCCCAGTCAACTGATCTGGGTTTAATCCATCACCGTTCTTTAGCCCACTCTGCCACCCCAGTTCAGACATGGCCATATGCAAATCAGTCTGACCTTGTGCCTCATGGGAACAGTCCAGCCCGCACTGCCAAGCCATGACTTCCCTGGACCGGAAACAAGCTTCCTAGGACCGGTTTCTGGCATTTCAGCCGTCTTCAGGCAGGCTTGCCTGAATCCAGTGGCAAAGTGAGCAAGAGACTCACGTCTGAGCAAACCCTGCCAATTTATGGTGAATAAAGCAAAAACCAAAGGAAATGATGGACGGAGTGTGGAACATTGCAAGCACTCACCCCCAGTCAACTGATCTGGGTTTAATCCATCACCGTTCTTTAGCCCACTCTGCCACCCCAGTTCAGACATGGCCATATGCAAATCAGTCTGACCCTCTGCCTCATGGGAACAGTCCAGCCCGAACTGCCAAGCCAAGACTTCCCTGGACCAGAAACAAGCTTCCTAGGACCGGTTTCTGGCATTTCAGCCGTCTTCAGCCAGGCTTGCCTGAATCCAGTGGCAAAGTGAGAAAGGGACTCACGTCTGAGCATACCCTGCCAACTTATGGCGAACAAAGCAAAAACCAAAGGAATTGATGGACGGAGTGTTGGACATTGCAAGCACTCACCCCCAGTCAACTGATCTGGGTTTAATCCATCACCGTTCTTTAGCCCACTCTGCCACCCCAGTTCAGACTTGGCCATATGCAAATCAGTCTGACCCTGTGCCTCATGGGAACAGTCCAGCCCGAACTGCCAAGCCATGTCTTCCCTGGACCGGAAACAAGCTTCCTAGGACCGGTTACTGGCATTTCAGCCGTCTTCAGCCAGGCTTGCCTGAATCCAGAGGCAAAGTGAGCAAGGGACTCACGTCTGAGCATACCCTGCCAACTTATGGCGAACAAAGCAAAAACCAAAGGAAATGATGGACGGAGTGTTGAACATTGCAAGCACTCACCCCCAGTCAACTGATCTGGGTTTAATCCATCACCGTTCTTTAGCCCACTCTGCCACCCCAGTTCAGACATGGCCATATGCAAATCAGTCTGACCCTATGCCTCATGGGAACAGTCCAGCCCGAACTGCCAAGCCATGTCTTCCCTGGACCGGAAACAAGCTTCCTAGGACCGGTTTCTGGCATTTCAGCCGTCTTCAGCCAGGCTTGCCTGAATCCTGTGGCAAAGTGAGCAAGGGACTCACGTTTGAGCATACCCTGCAGACTTAATGGCAAACAAAGCACAAACCAAAGGAAATGATGGACGGAGTGTTGAACATTGCAAACACTCACCCCCAGTCAACTTATCTGGGTTTAATCCATCACCGTTCTTTAGCCCACTCTGCCACTCCAGTTCAGACATCGCCATATGCAAATCAGTCTAACCCTGTGCCTCATGGGAACAGTCCAGCCCGAACTGCCAAGCCATGTCTTACCTAGACCGGAAACAAGCTTCCTAGGACCGTTTTCTGGCATTTGAGCCGTCTTCAGCCAGGATTGCCTGAATCCAGTGGCAAAGTGAGCAAGGGACTCACGTCTGAGCATTCCCTGCCAACTTATGGCGAACAAAGCAAAAACCAAAGGAAATGATGGACGGAGTGTTGAACTTTGCAAGCACTCACCCCCAGTCAACTGATCTGGGTTTAATCCACAACCGTTCTTTAGCCCACTCTGTCACCCCAGTTCAGACATGGCCATATGCAAATCAGTCTGACCCTGTGCCTCATGGGAACAGTCCAGCCCGAACTGCCAAGCCATGCCTTCCCTGGACCGGAAACAAGCTTCCTAGGACCGGTTTCTGGCATTTCAGCCGTCTTCAGCCAGGCTTGCCTGAATCCAATGGCAAAGTGAGCAAGGGACTCACGTTTGAGCATACCCTGCAGACTTATGTCAAACAAAGCAAAAACCAAAGGAAATGATGGACGGAGTGTTGAACATTGCAAACACTCACCCCCAGTCAACTTATCTGGGTTTAATCCATCACCGTTCTTTAGCCCACTCTGTCACCCCAGTTCAGACATGGCCATATGCAAATCAGTCGGACCCTGTGCCTCATGGGAACAGTCCAGCCCGAACTGCCAAGCCATGTCTTCCCTGGACCGGAAACAAGCTTCCTAGGACCGGTTTCTGGCATTTCAGCCGTCTTCAGCCAGGCTTGCCTGAATCCAGTGGCAAAGTGAGCAAGGGACTCACGTCTGAGCATACCCTGCCAACTTATGGCGAACAAAGCCAAAACCGAAGGAAATGATGGACGGAGTGTTGAACATTGCAAGCACTCACCCCCAGTCAACTGATCTGGGTTTAATCCATCACCGTTCTTTAGCCCACTCTGCCACTCCAGTTCAGACATGGCCATATGCAAATCAGTCTGACCCTGTGCCTCATGGGAACAGTCCAGCCCGAACTGCCAAGCCATGTCTTCCCTGGACCGGAAACAAGCTTCCTAGGACCGGTTTCTGGCATTTCAGCCGTCTTCAGCCAGACTTGCCTGAATCCAGTGGCAAAGTGAGCAAGGGACTCACGTCTGAGCATACCCTGCCAACTTATGGCGAACAAAGCAAAAACCAAAGGAATTGATGGAGAGAGTGTTGAACATTGCAAGCACTCACCCCCAGTCAACTGATATGGGTTTAATCCATCACCGTTCTTTAGCCCACTCTGCCACCCCAGTTCAGACATGGCCATATGCAAATCAGTCTGACCCTGAGCCTCATGGGAACAGACCAGCCCGAACTGCCAAGCCATGTCTTCCCTGGACCGGAAACAAGCTTCCTAGGACCGGTTTCTGGCATTTCAGCCGTCTTCAGCTGTCTTCAGCCAGGCTTGCCTGAATCCAGTGGCAATGTAAGCAAGGGACTCACGTCTGAGCATACCCTGCCAATTTATGGCGAATAAAGCAAAAACCAAAGGAAATGATGGACGGAGTGTGGAACATTGCAAGCACTCACCCCCAGTCAACTGATCTGGGTTTAATCATCACCGTTCTTTAGCCCACTCTGCCACCCCAGTTCAGACATGGCCATATGCAAATCAGTCTGACCCTGTGCCTCAAGGGAACAGTCCAGCCCGAACTGCCAAGCCATGTCTTCCCTGGACCGGAAAAGGGCTTCCTAGGACCGGTTTATGGCATTTCAGCCGTCTTCAGCCAGGCTTGCCTGAATCCAGTGGCAAAGTGAGCAAGGGACTCACGTCTGAGCATACCCTGCCAACTTTTGGCGAACAAAGCAAAAACCAAAGGAATTGATGGAGGGAGTGTTGAACATTGCAAGCACTCACCCCCAGTCAACTGATCTGGGTTTAATCCATCACCGTTCTTTAGCCCACTCTGCCACCCCAGTTCAGACATGGCCATATGCAAATCAGTCTGACCTTGTGCCTCATGGGAACAGTCCAGCCCGAACTGCCAAGCCATGACTTCCCTGGACCGGAAACAAGCTTCCTAGGACCGGTTTCTGGCATTTCAGCCGTCTTCAGGCAGGCTTGCCTGAATCCAGTGGCAAAGTGAGCAAGAGACTCACGTCGGAGCAAACCCTGCCAATTTATGGTGAATAAAGCAAAAACCAAAGGAAATGATGGACGGAGTGTGGAACATTGCAAGCACTCACCCCCAGTCAACTGATCTGGGTTTAATCCATCACCGTTCTTTAGCCCACTCTGCCACCCCAGTTCAGACATGGCCATATGCAAATCAGTCTGACCCTCTGCCTCATGGGAACAGTCCAGCCCAAACTGCCAAGCCATGACTTCCCTGGACCAGAAACAAGCTTCCTAGGACCGGTTTCTGGCATTTCAGCCGTCTTCAGCCAGGCTTGCCTGAATCCAGTGGCAAAGTGAGAAAGGGACTCACGTCTGAGCATACCCTGCCAACTTATGGCGAACAAAGCAAAAACCAAAGGAATTGATGGACGGAGTGTTAATAATAATAATAAAGGGGTTTGTAGAGCGCATGGTGACGCCTACCGGCGTATCCCCGCGCTGAGGAATAGAGTCAGAGATCAGAGGAGAGGAAGAGCCTAAAGGGCAAATAGGTGTGTTTTTAGAAGTTTCCTGAAGGTGGCTTCATTTTTTGCTAACCTAATATTGATGGGAAGGGTGTTCCATTTGGTTGCTGCCAGGGAACGAAAAGATCGACCTCCCATTCTGGATTTTTTTATACGGGGGATCATGAGGAGGCCCTTTCCCATCGAGCGAAGTGCTCTGTTAGGCTCGTAAGGGACAGCTAGGTCAGACAAGTAGGACGGTGCACTGTGAGAGATAATTCTAAAGCATAAAAGAAGGGCTTTAAAAAGAATTCTCTTCCTGATGGGCAGCCAATGAAGGGTTGCCAAGGTGGATTTAGAAGCAACTCTTCTGGGTAATCTCGATACTAGCCGTGCTGCCGAGTTTTGTAGTACCTGCAGTCTCCTGATGTTCTTTTCCGAAGTACCAAGAAGAAGTACATTGCCATAGTCCATGCGAGAGGTTACTAGGGCCTGAGTCAAGGTACGCCTGGCCTCCAAAGGGAGAAGGTCCAGGGTACGGTTGAGAGTTTTCATGACCCCAAAGCACTTCCCTACAATTTTATTTACATGGCTGTCAAAGGAGAGTTTGGTATCCACCCAGACACCTAAATTCTTTGCTTCTCTGCCGGGAGTAGGCAGAGGCCCCAGACAGGATGGCCACCACTCCTTGGTCCAGCTAGTGTCCTTGCCTCCAATTATCAACACCTCAGTCTTCGAGCCGTTAAGTTTGAGGCAATGTTGGGTCATCCAATCTGCAAGATTGCTCATGCAGGTTTTAAAATTTTCAGCAGCCAAGGAGGGAACTTGGGACAGGGAGATCAGCAGTTGAGTATCGTCGGCGTAAGAGACTAGCTCTACGCCGTACGATTGGACCACCCCTGCCAGTGGGGCCATATACAGGTTGAACAGGGTGGGACTCAGGGCAGAGCCCTGAGGTACCCCCTGTTCTAACGCTATGCTGTCCGAGAGAAAATTGCCTCTCTGAACCTGAAAGCTCCGGTTGGTTAGGAAAGCTTTCAGCCAGCCCAGTGCCTTCCCGGTGACCCCAGCTTTGTTTAGACACTGTAGCAAGATGAAGTGTGCTACAGTGTCAAACGCAGCACTGAGGTCCAGCATAATGAGTGCCATGGTCTTACCCTCATCTGCGCCTTCCCGTAAAGTTTCAGTCGCTCTCAGGAGCGCTGTCTCTGTTGAATAGCCTGATCTAAAACCAGACTGAGAGCTGTGTAAAGCATTTTGGGATTCGAGATAGGCCATGAGTTGAATATTTGCTATTTTCTCTGCGACTTTGGCTAGGTAAGGTAGCAGAGATATAGGTCTTAAATTGTCTAGGGTATCCTGACTCACATTGGGCTTTTTCTTTATTGGAAGTACGATTGCTTTTTTCCAGTCTTCAGGCAGACAGGCTGTAGAAAAGGAAATTTGTAGCACGTGCCTAAGGTGGGGCTCCAAAACAGCCAGACTAGCAGCTATTATTTTGGGAGGAGTCGGATCCCGAGGGGAACCAGATTTAATACTTTGGCAGATTTTTACAAAGATTTCCAGGGAAGGGACCGTGAAATTACGCAGGCATAAATCTGTGGGAGCGGCATCATCACTCTCAGCAAAGTCATGTCCTGGTTTTATGTTGCCCGAAAAGTTGGCATAGATGTCAGTGATCTTGCCGGAAAAATACTTAGCGATCTTATTGCAAGTATCAACTGAATCATTAAGGGAAATATTATTAGAGGCAGTTACAGAGATTTCTTTAAAGATCTGAAAAAGCTCCTTCGAGGAATTCTCTGCTTCTATAATGCGAATGTTATAGTGGGATGCTTTGGAGGCTCGGATCATTCTATAATAGTTTTTTTGCGCTTCTTTGTAAAGGGTTTTAGTTTTTGGGCAAAAATTGATACGCCATGTCCGCTCAAGTTTTTTACAAGCGGATTTGGCTAGACGTAGTTCGTGAGTGAACCACGGATTAGCTTTATTGGCTCTCTTGATGTTAGTCAGCATACGAATCGGGGCAGTGCTATCTAAAGCAGTTGTGATGCATTTTTGTAGCTGACTATAAGCTGTTTCACAATCAGACCCTCCAGGAGGTCCAGCGTTATCAAATTTCTTAATAAAAGAGTCAAGGGAGAAATTTTTCCATTTTCTACATTGATAGCGATAAGCAGTATCAGAGCTGAGTTCGGTAGCAGGGATCTGTATTTGCATCGGAATCACGAAATGGTCAGACCAGGGTATCGGTAGAGGGGCCAGAGGGAGTACTCCAGTCCAGTTCCCAAAAATGGGGTCCAGCAAATGTCCTAATTGGTGAGTTGGGTCCTGGTTTTTAAGCTCTAGCTGTAAAGAGAGCAGATCAGACTTTATGTCAGCTGCCTCATTGTCAAGGGGGTTGTCAAAGTGGACATTCATGTCTCCCAACACTAGCAATCTGGATTTTCTCAGTGCTAGGTGAGTTGTAGCCTCCATAAGGCTAGATGTAAAGTCATAGAGTCTTCCTGGGGGTCGGTATATAAGGATACCCGAGAGGGAATATTTCGGCCCTATTAAGATGGTAAAGGAGCCTGCTTCACTATGATCTATCGAAAGAGGAGATAGGGAGCATTCTAAAGGTGCCCTAGTTGCTATAGCGATACCCCCACCTCTACCATCCTTCCTATCAAGTCTGGAGAGGGAGTATCCCGGTGGCAAGGCCTCAATTATGACAGGGTCAGAATGCTCATCTAACCAGGTCTCAGTGAGAAACAAGATATTGAGTTCTTCATCCTCAAGGAGATGATAGATTTGATTACAATGCTTCCTAAGGGATCTGCAATTCAATAATGCCGCTTTTAGCAGCCCTTTCGTGTTAGAAGTGGTGAGGCAATTATTATCAGGAGTGAAGGGACATATGTTGCAACCATGTAGCGATATAGCCTCCATAGAGTGTTTGCAGGGGAGTGCAGTATTAGGGCATAGATCCAGCAATACCTGTCTATCATACCGCCTCTCTTGGGACTTGAAGGTGACAGGGTCCGAAGCCCCGCGCCCCGTCCGGCCGCGGACGGGCGCAGACGGGCTTGCCTCAGGCGCGCCTTCGGCGCGCAAACGGCGCTCCCGCTGCGCTCTTCCGCTGCGCTTACGTGGGACGCACATTTATGGAAAGAGGATATGGGCGTGGCCTCGCGTTACCAGCGATGGCGTCCGATGTTTACCCTTTCTACAGCGCTAGAATCCGCTGTTAGTAGGTGCCTGCTGGCGGGAAATGTCTACAACTAGCTCAGGTAGGTGCAGAGAATTAAAATACAAATAATCACAGTTTCACACAAAGTTTTATAAAACGAGCAAATTACACCTCCGGCTTCCGCCTCAGAGGTCTATCTATTGGACATTGCAAGCACTCACCCCCAGTCAACTGATCTGGGTTTAATCCATCACCGTTCTTTAGCCCACTCTGCCACCCCAGTTCAGACTTGGCCATATGCAAATCAGTCTGACCCTGTGCCTCATGGGAACAGTCCAGCCCGAACTGCCAAGCCATGTCTTCCCTGGACCGGAAACAAGCTTCCTAGGACCGGTTACTGGCATTTCAGCCGTCTTCAGCCAGGCTTGCCTGAATCCAGAGGCAAAGTGAGCAAGGGACTCACGTCTGAGCATACCCTGCCAACTTATGTCGAACAAAGCAAAAACCAAAGGAAATGATGGACGGAGTGTTGAACATTGCAAGCACTCACCCCCAGTCAACTGATCTGGGTTTAATCCATCACCGTTCTTTAGCCCACTCTGCCACCCCAGTTCAGACATGGCCATATGCAAATCAGTCAGACCCTATGCCTCATGGGAACAGTCCAGCCCGAACTGCCAAGCCATGTCTTCCCTGGACCGGAAACAAGCTTCCTAGGACCGGTTTCTGGCATTTCAGCCGTCTTCAGCCAGGCTTGCCTGAATCCAGTGGCAAAGTGAGCAAGGGACTCACGTTTGAGCATACCCTGCAGACTTAATGGCAAACAAAGCAAAAACCAAAGGAAATGATGGACGGAGTGTTGAACATTGCAAA
The DNA here is from genome assembly GCF_964204655.1 of Triturus cristatus. Lineage (NCBI taxonomy): Eukaryota > Metazoa > Chordata > Amphibia > Caudata > Salamandridae > Triturus > Triturus cristatus. The sequence goes on from NC_140587.1 coordinate 615,787,147, forward strand.
CACTCACCCCCAGTCAACTTATCTGGGTTTAATCCATCACCGTTCTTTAGCCCACTCTGCCACTCCAGTTCAGACATGGCCATATGCAAATCAGTCTGACCCTGTGCCTCATGGGAACAGTCCAGCCCGAACTGCCAAGCCATGTCTTCCCTGGACCGGAAAAGGGCTTCCTAGGACTGGTTTCTGGCATTTCAGCCGTCTTCAGCCAGGCTTGCCTGAATCCAGTGGCAAAGTGAGCAAGGGACTCACGTCTGAGCATACCCTGCCAATTTATGGCGAACAAAGCAAAAACCAAAGGAAATGATGGACGGAGTGTGGAACATTGCAAGCACTCACCCCCAGTCAACTGATCTGGGTTTAATCCATCACCGTTCTTTAGCCCACTCTGCCACCCCAGTTCAGACATGGCCATATGCAAATCAGTCTGACCCTGTGCCTCATGGGAACAGTCCAGCCCGAACTGCCAAGCCATGTCTTCCCTGGACCGGAAACAAGCTTCCTAGGACCGGTTTCTGGCATTTCAGCCGTATTCAGCCAGACTTGCCTGAATCCAGTGGCAAAGTGAGCAAGGGACTCACGTCTGAGCATACCCTGCCAACTTATGGCGAACAAAGCAAAAACCAAAGGAATTGATGGAGGGAGTGTTGAACATTGCAAGCACTCACCCCCAGTCAACTGATCTGGGTTTAATCCATCACCGTTCTTTAGCCCACTCTGCCACCCCAGTTCAGACATGGCCATATGCAAATCAGTCTGACCCTGTGCCTCATGGGAACAGTCCAGCCCGAACTGCCAAGCCATGTCTTCCCTGGATCGAAAACAAGCTTCCTAGGACCGGATTCTGGCATTTCAGCCGTCTTCAGCTGTCTTCAGCCAGGCTTGCCTGAATCCAGTGGCAAAGTAAGCAAGGGACTCACGTCTGAGCATACCCTGCCAATTTATGGCGAATAAAGCAAAAACCAAAGGAAATGATGGACGGAGTGTGGAACATTGCAAGCACTCACCCCCAGTCAACTGATCTGGGTTTAATCATCACCGTTCTTTAGCCCACTCTGCCACCCCAGTTCAGACATGGCCATATGCAAATCAGTCTGACCCTGTGCCTCATGGGAACAGTCCAGCCCGAACTGCCAAGCCATGTCTTCCCTGGACCTGAAAAGGGCTTCCTAGGACTGGTTTCTGGCATTTCAGCCGTCTTCAGCCAGGCTTGCCTGAATCCAGTGGCAAAGTGAGCAAGGGACTCACGTCTGAGCATACCTTGCCAACTTATGGCGAACAAAGCAAAAACCAAAGGAAATGATGGACGGAGTGTTGAACATTGCATGCACTCACCCCCAGTCAACTGATCTGGGTTTAATCCATCACCGTTCTTTAGCCCACTCTGCCACCCCAGTTCAGACATGGCCATATGCAAATCAGTCTGACCCTGTGCCTCATGGAAACAGTCCAGCCCGAACTGCCAAGCCATGCCTTCCCTGGACCGGAAACAAGCTTCCTAGGACCGGTTTTTGGCATTTCAGCCGTCTTCAGCCAGGCTTGCCTGAATCCAATGGCAAAGTGAGCAAGGGACTCACGTTTGAGCATAACCTGCAGACTTATGTCAAACAAAGCAAAAACCAAAGGAAATGATGGACGGAGTGTTGAACATTGCAAACACTCACCCCCATTCAACTTATCTGGGTTTAATCCATCACCGTTCTTTAGCCCACTCTGCCACTCCAGTTCAGACATGGCCATATGCAAATCAGTCTGACCCTGTGCTTCATGGGAACAGTCCAGCCCGAACTGCCAAGCCATGTCTTCCCTGGACCGGAAACAAGCTTCCTAGGACCGTTTTCTGGCATTTGAGCCGTCTTCAGCCAGGATTGCCTGAATCCAGTGGCAAAGTGAGCAAGGGACTCACGTCTGAGCATTCCCTGCCAACTTATGGCGAACAAAGCAAAAACCAAAGGAAATGATGGACGGAGTGTTGAACTTTGCAAGCACTCACCCCCAGTCAACTGATCTGGGTTTAATCCATCTTCGTTCTTTAGCCCACTCTGTCACCCCAGTTCAGACATGGCCATATGCAAATCAGTCTGACCCTGTGCCTCATGGGAACAGTCCAGCCCGAACTGCCAAGCCATGTCTTCCCTGGACCGGAAACAAGCTTCCTAGGACCGGTTTCTGGCATTCCAGCCGTCTTCAGCCAGACTTGCCTGAATCCAGTGGCAAAGTGAGCAAGGGACTCACGTCTGAGCATACCCTGCCAACTTATGGCGAACAAAGCAAAAACCAAAGGAATTGATGGAGGGAGTGTTGAACATTGCAAGCACTCACCCCCAGTCAACTGATCTGGGTTTAATCATCACCGTTCTTTAGCCCACTCTGCCACCCCAGTTCAGACATGGCCATATGCAAATCAGTCTGACCCTGTGCCTCATGGGAACAGTCCAGCCCGAACTGCCAAGCCATGTCTTCCCTGGACCGGAAAAGGGCTTCCTAGGACTGGTTTCTGGCATTTCAGCCGTCTTCAGCCAGGCTTGCCTGAATCCAGTGGCAAAGTGAGCAAGGGACTCACGTCTGAGCATACCCTGCCAACTTATGGCGAACAAAGCAAAAACCAAAGGAATTGATGGAGGGAGTGTTGAACATTGCAAGCACTCACACCCAGTCAACTGATCTGGGTTTAATCCATCACCGTTTTTTAGCCCACTCTGCCACCCCAGTTCAGACATGGCCATATGCAAATCAGTCTGACCCTGTGCCTCATGGGAACAGTCCAGCCCGAACTGCCAAGCCATGTCTTCCCTGGACCGGGTACAAGCTTCCTAGGACCGGTTTCTGGCATTTCAGCCGTCTTCAGCTGTCTTCAGCCAGGCTTGCCTGAATCCAGTGGCAAAGTAAGCAAGGGACTCACGTCTGAGCATACCCTGCCAATTTATGGCGAATAAAGCAAAAACCAAAGGAAATGATGGACGGAGTGTGGAACATTGCAAGCACTCACCCCCAGTCAACTGATCTGGGTTTAATCATCACCGTTCTTTAGCCCACTCTGCCATCCCAGTTCAGACATGGCCATATGCAAATCAGTCTGACCCTGTGCCTCATGGGAACAGTCCAGCCCGAACTGCCAAGCCATGTCTTCCCTGGACCGGAAAAGGGCTTCCTAGGACTGGTTTCTGGCATTTCAGCCGTCTTCAGCCAGGCTTGCCTGAATCCAGTGGCAAAGTGAGCAAGGGACTCACGTCTGAGCATACCTTGCCAACTTATGGCTGAATCCAGTGGCAAAGTGAGCAAGAGACTCACGTTTGAGCATACCCTGCAGACTTATGTCAAACAAAGCAAAAACCAAAGGAAATGATGGACGGAGTGTTGAACATTGCAAACACTCACCCCCAGTCAACTAATCTGGGTTTAATCCATCACCGTTCTTTAGCCCACTCTGCCACTCCAGTTCAGACATGGCCATATGCAAATCAGTCTGACCCTGTGCCTCATGGGAACAGTCCAGCCCGAACTGCCAAGCCATGTCTTCCCTGGACCGGAAACAAGCTTCCTAGGACCGTTTTCTGGCATTTCAGCCGTCTTCAGCCAGGCTTGCCTGAATCCAGTGGCAAAGTGAGCAAGGGACTCACGTCTGAGCATTCCCTGCCAACTTATGGCGAACAAAGCAAAAACCAAAGGAAATGATGGACGGAGTGTTGAACTTTGCAAGCACTCACCCACAGTCAACTGATCTGGGTTTAATCCATCACCGTTCTTTAGCCCACTCTGTCACCCCAGTTCAGACATGGCCATATGCAAATCAGTCTGACCCTGTGCCTCATGGGAACAGTCCAGCCCGAACTGCCAAGCCATGTCTTCCCTGGACCGGAAACAAGCTTCCTAGGACCGTTTTCTGGCATTTGAGCCGTCTTCAGCCAGGATTGCCTGAATCCAGTGGCAAAGTGAGCAGTGGACTCACGTCTGAGCATTCCCTGCCAACTTATGGCGAACAAAGCAAAAACCAAAGGAAATGATGGACGGAGTGTTGAACTTTGCAAGCACTCACCCCCAGTCAACTGATCTGGGTTTAATCCATCACCGTTCTTTAGCCCACTCTGTCACCCCAGTTCAGACATGGCCATATGCAAATCAGTCTGACCCTGTGCCTCATGGGAACAGTCCAGCCCGAACTGCCAAGCCATGTCTTCCCTGGACCGGAAACAAGCTTCCTAGGACCGGTTTCTGGCATTTCAGCCGTCTTCAGCCAGACTTGCCTGAATCCAAAGGCAAAGTGAGCAAGGGACTCACGTCTGAGCATTCCCTGCCAACTTATGGCGAACAATGCAAAAACCAAAGGAATTGATGGAGGGAGTGTTGAACATTGCAAGCACTCACCCCCAGTCAACTGATCTGGGTTTAATCCATCACCGTTCTTTAGCCCACTCTGCCACCCCAGTTCAGACATAGCCATATGCAAATCAGTCTGACCCTGTGCCTCATGGGAACAGCCCAGCCCGAACTGCCAAGCCATGTCTTCCCTGGATCGAAAACAAGCTTCCTAGGACCGGATTCTGGCATTTCAGCCGTCTTCAGCTGTCTTCAGCCAGGCTTGCCTGAATCCAGTGGCAAAGTAAGCAAGGGACTCACGTCTGAGCATACCCTGCCAATTTATGGCGAATAAAGCAAAAACCAAAGGAAATGATGGACGGAGTGTGGAACATTGCAAGCACTCACCCCCAGTCAACTGATCTGGGTTTAATCATCACCGTTCTTTAGCCCACTCTGCCACCCCAGTTCAGACATGGCCATATGCAAATCAGTCTGACCCTGTGCCTCATGGGAACAGTCCAGCCCGAACTGCCAAGCCATGTCTTCCCTGGACCGGAAAAGGGCTTCCTAGGACTGGTTTCTGGCATTTCAGCCGTCTTCAGCCAGGCTTGCCTGAATCCAGTGGCAAAGTGAGCAAGGGACTCACGTCTGAGCATACCTTGCCAACTTATGGCGAACAAAGCAAAAACCAAAGGAAATGATGGACGGAGTGTTGAACATTGCATGCACTCACCCCCAGTCAACTGATCTGGGTTTAATCCATCACCGTTCTTTAGCCCACTCTGCCACCCCAGTTCAGACATGGCCATATGCAAATCAGTCTGACCCTGTGCCTCATGGAAACAGTCCAGCCCGAACTGCCAAGCCATGCCTTCCCTGGACCGGAAACAAGCTTCCTAGGACCGGTTTCTGGCATTTCAGCCGTCTTCAGCCAGGCTTGCCTATATCCAATGGCAAAGTGAGCAAGGGACTCACGTTTGAGCATACCCTGCAGACTTATGTCAAACAAAGCAAAAACCAAAGGAAATGATGGACGGAGTGTTGAACATTGCAAACACTCACCCCCAGTCAACTTATCTGGGTTTAATCCATCACCGTTCTTTAGCCCACTCTGCCACTCCAGTTCAGGCATGGCCATATGCAAATCAGTCTGACCCTGTGCCTCATGGGAACAGTCCAGCCCGAACTGCCAAGCCATGTCTTCCCTGGACCGGAAACAAGCTTCCTAGGACCGTTTTCTGGCATTTGAGCCGTCTTCAGCCAGGATTGCCTGAATCCAGTGGCAAAGTGAGCAAGGGACTCACGTCTGAGCATTCCCTGCCAACTTATGGCGAACAAAGCAAAAACCAAAGGAAATGATGGACGGAGTGTTGAACTTTGCAAGCACTCACCCCCAGTCAACTGATCTGGGTTTAATCCATCACCGTTCTTTAGCCCACTCTGTCACCCCAGTTCAGACATGGCCATATGCAAATCAGTCTGACCCTGTGCCTCATGGGAACAGTCCAGCCCGAACTGCCAAGCCATGTCTTCCCTGGACCGGAAACAAGCTTCCTAGGACCGGTTTCTGGCATTTCAGCCGTCTTCAGCCAGACTTGCCTGAATCCAGTGGCAAAGTGAGCAAGGGACTCACGTCTGAGCATACCCTGCCAACTTATGGCGAACAAAGCAAAAACCAAAGGAATTGATGGAGGGAGTGTTGAACATTGCAAGCACTCACCCCCAGTCAACTGATCTGGGTTTAATCATCACTGTTCTTTAGCCCACTCTGCCACCCCAGTTCAGACATGGCCATATGCAAATCAGTCTGACCCTGTGCCTCATGGGAACAGTCCAGCCCGAACTGCCAAGCCATGTCTTCCCTGGACCGGAAAAGGGCTTCCTAGGTCTGGTTTCTGGCATTTCAGCCGTCTTCAGCCAGGCTTGCCTGAATCCAGTGGCAAAGTGAGCAAGGGACTCACGTCTGAGCATACCCTGCCAACTTATGGCGAACAAAGCAAAAACCAAAGGAATTGATGGAGGGAGTGTTGAACATTGCAAGCACTCACACCCAGTCAACTGATCTGGGTTTAATCCATCACCGTTTTTTAGCCCACTCTGCCACCCCAGTTCAGACATGGCCATATGCAAATCAGTCTGACCCTGTGCCTCATGGGAACAGTCCAGCCCGAACTGCCAAGCCATGTCTTCCCTGGACCGGGTACAAGCTTCCTAGGACCGGTTTCTGGCATTTCAGCCGTCTTCAGCTGTCTTCAGCCAGGCTTGCCTGAATCCAGTGGCAAAGTAAGCAAGGGACTCACGTCTGAGCATACCCTGCCAATTTATGGCGAATAAAGCAAAAACCAAAGGAAATGATGGACGGAGTGTGGAACATTGCAAGCACTCACCCCCAGTCAACTGATCTGGGTTTAATCATCACCGTTCTTTAGCCCACTCTGCCACCCCAGTTCAGACATGGCCATATGCAAATCAGTCTGACCCTGTGCCTCATGGGAACAGTCCAGCCCGAACTGCCAAGCCATGTCTTCCCTGGACCGGAAAAGGGCTTCCTAGGACTGGTTTCTGGCATTTCAGCCGTCTTCAGCCAGGCTTGCCTGAATCCAGTGGCAAAGTGAGCAAGGGACTCACGTCTGAGCATACCTTGCCAACTTATGGCTGAATCCAGTGGCAAAGTGAGCAAGGGACTCACGTTTGAGCATACCCTGCAGACTTATGTCAAACAAAGCAAAAACCAAAGGAAATGATGGACGGAGTGTTGAACATTGCAAACACTCACCCCCAGTCAACTAATCTGGGTTTAATCCATCACCGTTCTTTAGCCCACTCTGCCACTCCAGTTCAGACATGGCCATATGCAAATCAGTCTGACCCTCTGCCTCATGGGAACAGTCCAGCCCGAACTGCCAAGCCATGTCTTCCCTGGACCGGAAACAAGCTTCCTAGGACCGTTTTCTGGCATTTCAGCCGTCTTCAGCCAGGCTTGCCTGAATCCAGTGGCAAAGTGAGCAAGGGACTCACGTCTGAGCATTCCCTGCCAACTTATGGCGAACAAAGCAAAAACCAAAGGAAATGATGGACGGAGTGTTGAACTTTGCAAGCACTCACCCCCAGTCAACTGATCTGGGTTTAATCCATTACCGTTCTTTAGCCCACTCTGTCACCCCAGTTCAGACATGGCCATATGCAAATCAGTCTGACCCTGTGCCTCATGGGAACAGTCCAGCCCGAACTGCCAAGTCATGTCTTACCTGGACCGGAAACAAGCTTCCTAGGACAGTTTTCTGGCATTTGAGCCGTCTTAAGCCAGGATTGCCTGAATCCAGTGGCAAAGTGAGCAAGGGACTCACGTCTGAGCATTCCCTGCCAACTTATGGCGAACAAAGCAAAAACCAAAGGAAATGATGGACGGAGTGTTGAACTTTGCAAGCACTCACCCCCAGTCAACTGATCTGGGTTTAATCCATCACCGTTCTTTAGCCCACTCTGCCACCCCAGTTCAGACATGGCCATATGCAAATCAGTCTGACCCTGTGCCTCATGGAAACAGTCCAGCCCGAACTGCCTTGCCATGCCTTCCCTGGACCGGAAACAAGCTTCCTAGGACCGGTTTCTGGCATTTCAGCCGTCTTCAGCCAGGCTTGCCTGAATCCAATGGCAAAGTGAGCAAGGGACTCACGTTTGAGCATACCCTGCAGACTTATGTCAAACAAAGCAAAAACCAAAGGAAATGATGGACGGAGTGTTGAACTTTGCAAGCACTCACCCCCAGTCAACTGATCTGGGTTTAATCCATCACCGTTCTTTAGCCCACTCTGTCACCCCAGTTCAGACATGGCCATATGCAAATCAGTCTGACCCTGTGCCTCATGGGAACAGTCCAGCCCGAACTGCCAAGCCATGTCTTCCCTGGACCGGAAACAAGCTTCCTAGGACCGGTTTCTGGCATTTCAGCCGTCTTCAGCCAGACTTGCCTGAATCCAGTGGCAAAGTGAGCAAGGGACTCACGTCTGAGCATACCCTGCCAACTTATGGCGAACAAATCAAAAACCAAAGGAATTGATGGAGGGAGTGTTGAACATTGCAAGCATTCACCCCCAGTCAACTGATCTGGGTTTAATCATCACCGTTCTTTAGCCCACTCTGCCACCCCAGTTCAGACATGGCCATATGCAAATCAGTCTGACCCTGTGCCTCATGGGAACAGTCCAGCCCGAACTGCCAAGCCATGTCTTCCCTGGACCGGAAAAGGGCTTCCTAGGACTGGTTTCTGGCATTTCAGCCGTCTTCAGCCAGGCTTGCCTGAATCCAGTGGCAAAGTGAGCAAGGGACTCACGTCTGAGCATACCCTGCCAACTTATGGCGAACAAAGCAAAAACCAAAGGAATTGATGGAGGGAGTGTTGAACATTGCAAGCACTCACACCCAGTCAACTGATCTGGGTTTAATCCATCACCGTTTTTTAGCCCACTCTGCCACCCCAGTTCAGACATGGCCATATGCAAATCAGTCTGACCCTGTGCCTCATGGGAACAGTCCAGCCCGAACTGCCAAGCCATGTCTTCCCTGGACCGGGTACAAGCTTCCTAGGACCGGTTTCTGGCATTTCAGCCGTCTTCAGCTGTCTTCAGCCAGGCTTGCCTGAATCCAGTGGCAAAGTAAGCAAGGGACTCACGTGTGAGCATACCCTGCCAATTTATGGCGAATAAAGCAAAAACCAAAGGAAATGATGGACGGAGTGTGGAACATTGCAAGCACTCACCCCCAGTCAACTGATCTGGGTTTAATCATCACCGTTCTTTAGCCCACTCTGCCACCCCAGTTCAGACATGGCCATATGCAAATCAGTCTGACCCTGTGCCTCATGGGAACAGTCCAGCCCGAACTGCCAAGCCATGTCTTCCCTGGACCGGAAAAGGGCTTCCTAGGACTGGTTTCTGGCATTTCAGCCGTCTTCAGCCAGGCTTGCCTGAATCCAGTGGCAAAGTGAGCAAGGGACTCACGTCTGAGCATTCCCTGCCAACTTATGGCGAACAAAGCAAAAACCAAAGGAAATGATGGAGGGAGTGTTGAACATTGCAAGCACTCACCCCCAGTCAACTGATCTGGGTTTAATCCATCACCGTTCTTTAGCCCACTCTGTCACCCCAGTTCAGACATGGCCATATGCAAATCAGTCTGACCCTGTGCCTCATGGGAACAGTCCAGCTCGAACTGCCAAGCCATGTCTTCCCTGGACCGGAAACAAGCTTCCTAGGACCGGTTTCTGGCATTTCAGCCGTCTTCAGCCAGACTTGCCTGAATCCAGTGGCAAAGTGAGCAAGGGACTCACGTCTGAGCATTCCCTGCCAATTTATGGCGAATAAAGCAAAAACAAAAGGAAATGATGGACGGAGTGTGGAACATTGCAAGCACTCACCCCCAGTCAACTGATCTGGGTTTAATAATCACCGTTCTTTAGCCCACTCTGCCACCCCAGTTCAGACATGGCCATATGCAAATCAGTCTGACCCTGTGCCTCATGGGAACAGTCCAGCCCGAACTGCCAAGCCATGTCTTCCCTGGACCGGAAAAGGGCTTCCTAGGACTGGTTTCTGGCATTTCAGCCGTCTTCAGCCAGGCTTGCCTGAATCCAGTGGCAAAGTAAGCAAGGGACTCACGTCTGAGCATACCTTGCCAACTTATGGCGAACAAAGCAAAAACCAAAGGAAATGATGGACGGAGTGTTGAACATTGCATGCACTCACCCCCAGTCAACTGATCTGGGTTTAATCCATCACCGTTCTTTAGCCCACTCTGCCACCCCAGTTCAGACATGGCCATATGCAAATCAGTCTGACCCTGTGCCTCATGGAAACAGTCCAGCCCGAACTGCCAAGCCATGCCTTCCCTGGACCGGAAACAAGCTTCCTAGGACCGGTTTCTGGCATTTCAGCCGTCTTCAGCCAGGCTTGCCTGAATCCAATGGCAAAGTGAGCAAGGGACTCACGTTTGAGCATACCCTGCAGACTTATGTCAAACAAAGCAAAAACCAAAGGAAATGATGGACGGAATGTTGAACATTGCAAACACTCACCCCCAGTCAACTAATCTGGGTTTAATCCATCACCGTTCTTTAGCCCACTCTGCCACTCCAGTTCAGACATGGCCATATGCAAATCAGTCTGACCCTGTGCCTCATGGGAACAGTCCAGCCCGAACTGCCAAGCCATGTCTTCCCTGGACCGGAAACAAGCTTCCTAGGACCGTTTTCTGGCATTTCAGCCGTCTTCAGCCAGGCTTGCCTGAATCCAGTGGCAAAGTGAGCAAGGGACTCACGTCTGAGCATTCCCTGCCAACTTATGGCGAACAAAGCAAAAACCAAAGGAAATGATGGACGGAGTGTTGAACTTTGCAAGCACTCACCCCCAGTCAACTGATCTGGGTTTAATCCATCACCGTTCTTTAGCCCACTCTGTCACCCCAGTTCAGACATGGCCATATGCAAATCAGTCTGACCCTGTGCCTCATGGGAATAGTCCAGCCCGAACTGCCAAGCCATGTCTTACCTGGACCGGAAACAAGCTTCCTAGGACCGTTTTCTGGCATTTGAGCCGTCTTAAGCCAGGATTGCCTGAATCCAGTGGCAAAGTGAGCAAGGGACTCACGTCTGAGCATTCCCTGCCAACTTATGGCGAACAAAGCAAAAACCAAAGGAAATGATGGACGGAGTGTTGAACTTTGCAAGCACTCACCCCCAGTCAACTCATCTGGGTTTAATCCATCACCGTTCTTTAGCCCACTCTGTCACCCCAGTTCAGACATGGCCATATGCAAATCAGTCTGACCCTGTGCCTCATGGGAACAGTCCAGCCCGAACTGCCAAGCCATGTCTTCCCTGGACTGGAAACAAGCTTCCTAGGACCGGTTTCTGGCATTTCAGCTGTCTTCAGCCAGATTTGCCTGAATCCAGTGGCAAAGTGAGCAAGTGACTCACGTCTGAGCATTCCCTGCCAACTTATGGCGAACAAAGCAAAAACCAAAGGAATTGATGGAGAGAGTGTTGAACATTGCAAGCACTCACCCCCAGTCAACTGATCTGGGTTTAATCCATCACCGTTCTTTAGCCCACTCTGCCACCCCAGTTCAGACATGGCCATATGCAAATCAGTCTGACCCTGTGCCTCATGGGAACAGTCCAGCCCGAACTGCCAAGCCATGTCTTCCCTGGACCGGGTACAAGCTTCCTAGGACCGGTTTCTGGCATTTCAGCCGTCTTCAGCTGTCTTCAGCCAGGCTTACCTGAATCCAGTGGCAAAGTAAGCAAGGGACTCACGTCTGAGCATACCCTGCCAATTTATGGCGAATAAAGCAAAAACAAAAGGAAATGATGGACGGAGTGTGGAACATTGCAAGCACTCACCCCCAGTCAACTGATCTGGGTTTAATCATCACCGTTCTTTAGCCCACTCTGCCACCCCAGTTCAGACATGGCCATATGCAAATCAGTCTGACCCTGTGCCTCATGGGAACAGTCCAGCCCGAACTGCCAAGCCATGTCTTCCCTGGACCGGAAAAGGGATTCCTAGGACTGGTTTCTGGCATTTCAGCCGTCTTCAGCCAGGCTTGCCGGAATCCAGTGGCAAAGTGAGCAAGGGACTCACGTCTGAGCATACCTTGCCAACTTATGGCGAACAAAGCAAAAACCAAAGGAAATGATGGACGGAGTGTTGAACATTGCATGCACTCACCCCCAGTCAACTGATCTGGGTTTAATCCATCACCGTTCTTTAGCCCAATCTGCCACCCCAGTTCAGACATGGCCATATGCAAATCAGTCTGACCCTGTGCCCCATGGAAACAGTCCAGCCCGAACTGCCAAGCCATGCCTTCCCTGGACCGGAAACAAGCTTCCTAGGACCGGTTTCTGGCATTTCAGCCGTCTTCAGCCAGGCTTGCCTGAATCCAATGGCAAAGTGAGCAAGGGACTCACGTTTGAGCATACCCTGCAGACTTATGTCAAACAAAGCAAAAACCAAAGGAAATGATGGACGGAGTGTTGAACATTGCAAACACTCACCCCCAGTCAACTTATCTGGGTTTAATCCATCACCGTTCTTTAGCCCACTCTGCCACTCCAGTTCAGACATGGCCATATGCAAATCAGTCTGACCCTGTGCCTCATGGGAACAGTCCAGCCCGAACTGCCAAGCCATGTCTTCCCTGGACCGGAAAAGGGCTTCCTAGGACTGGTTTCTGGCATTTCAGCCGTCTTCAGCCAGGATTGCCTGAATCCAGTGGCAAAGTGAGCAAGGGACTCACGTCTGAGCATTCCCTGCCAACTTATGGCGAACAAAGCAAAAACCAAAGGAAATGATGGACGGAGTGTTGAACTTTGCAAGCACTCACCCCCAGTCAACTGATCTGGGTTTAATCCATCACCGTTCTTTAGCCCACTCTGTCACCCCAGTTCAGACATGGCCATATGCAAATCAGTCTGACCCTGTGCCTCATGGGAACAGTCCAGCCCGAACTGCCAAGCCATGTCTTCCCTGGACCGGAAACAAGCTTCCTAGGACCGGTTTCTGGCATTTCAGCCGTCTTCAGCCAGACTTGCCTGAATCCAGTGGCAAAGTGAGCAAGGGACTCACGTCTGAGCATACCCTGCCAACTTATGGCGAACAAAGCAAAAACCAAAGGAATTGATGGAGGGAGTGTTGAACATTGCAAGCACTCACACCCAGTCAACTGATCTGGGTTTAATCCATCACCGTTTTTTAGCCCACTCTGCCACCCCAGTTCAGACATGGCCATATGCAAATCAGTCTGACCCTGTGCCTCATGGGAACAGTCCAGCCCGAACTGCCAAGCCATGTCTTCCCTGGACCGGGTACAAGCTTCCTAGGACCGGTTTCTGGCATTTCAGCCGTCTTCAGCTGTCTTCAGCCAGGCTTGCCTGAATTCAGTGGCAAAGTAAGCAAGGGACTCACGTCTGAGCATACCCTGCCAATTTATGGCGAATAAAGCAAAAACCAAAGGAAATGATGGACGGAGTGTGGAACATTGCAAGCACTCACCCCCAGTCAACTGATCTGGGTTTAATCATCACCGTTCTTTAGCCCACTCTGCCACCCCAGTTCAGACATGGCCATATGCAAATCAGTCTGACCCTGTGCCTCTGGGGAACAGTCCAGCCCGAACTGCCAAGCCATGTCTTCCCTGGACCGGAAAAGGGCTTCCTAGGACTGGTTTCTGGCATTTCAGCCGTCTTCAGCCAGGCTTGCCTGAATCCAGTGGCAAAGTGAGCAAGGGACTCACGTCTGAGCATACCTTGCCAACTTATGGCTGAATCCAGTGGCAAAGTGAGCAAGGGACTCACGTTTGAGCATACCCTGCAGACTTATGTCAAACAAAGCAAAAACCAAAGGAAATGATGGAGGGAGTGTTGAACATTGCAAACACTCACCCCCAGTCAACTAATCTGGGTTTAATCCATCACCGTTCTTTAGCCCACTCTGCCACTCCAGTTCAGACATGGCCATATGCAAATCAGTCTGACCCTGTGCCTCATGGGAACAGTCCAGCCCGAACTGCCAAGCCATGTCTTCCCTGGACCGGAAACAAGCTTCCTAGGACCGTTTTCTGGCATTTCAGCCGTCTTCAGCCAGGCTTGCCTGAATCCAGTGGCAAAGTGAGCAAGGGACTCACGTCTGAGCATACCTTGCCAACTTATGACGAACAAAGCAAAAACCAAAGGAAATGATGGACGGAGTGTTGAACATTGCAAGCACTCACCCCCAGTCAACTGATCTGGGTTTAATCCATCACCGTTCTTTAGCCCACTCTGCCACCCCAGTTCAGACATGGCCATATGCAAATCAGTCTGACCCTGTGCCTCATGGGAACAGTCCAGCCCGAACTGCCAAGCCATGTCTTCCCTGGACCGGAAACAAGCTTCCTAGGACCGGTTTCTGGCATTTCAGCCGTCTTCAGCCAGGCTTGCCTGAATCCAGTGGCAAAGTGAGCAAGGGACTCACGTCTGAGCATACCCTGCCAACTTATTGCGAACAAATCAAAAACCAAAGGAAGTGATGGACGGAGTGTTGAACATTGCAAGCACTCACCCCCAGTCAACTGATCTGGGTTTAATCCATCACCGTTCTTTAGCCCACTCTGCCACCCCAGTTCAGACATGGCCATATGCAAATCAGTCTGACCCTGTGCCTCATGGGAACAGTCCAGCCCGAACTGTCAAGCCATGTCTTCCCTGGACCGGAAACAAGCTTCCTAGGACCGGTTTCTGGCATTTCAGCCGTCTTCAGCCAGGCTTGCCTGAATCCAGTGGCAAAGTGAGCAAGGGACTCACGTCTGAGCATGCCCTGCCAACTTATGGCGAACAAAGCAAAAACCAAAGGAAATGATGGACGGAGTGTTGAACATTGCAAGCACTCACCCCCAGTCAACTGATCTGGGTTTAATCCATTACCGTTCTTTAGCCCACTCTGCCACCCCAGTTCAGACATGGCCATTGGCAAATCAGTCTGACCCTGTGCCTCATGGGAACAGTTCAACCCGAACTGCCAAGCCATGTCTTCCCTGGACCGGAAACAAGCTTCCTAGGACCGGTTTCTGGCATTTCAGCCGTCTCAGCCGTCTTCAGCCAGGCTTGCCTGAATCCAGTGGCAAAGTGAGCAAGGGACTCACGTCTGAGCATACCCTGCCAATTTATGGCAAACAAAGCAAAAACCAAAGGAAATGATGGACGGAGTGTGGAACATTGCAAGCACTCACCCCCAGTCAACTGATCTGGGTTTAATCCATCACCGTTCTTTAGCCCACTCTGCCACCCCAGTTCAGACATGGCCATATGCAAATCAGTCTGACCCTGTGCCTCATGGAAACAGTCCAGCCCGAACTGCCAAGCCATGCCTTCCCTGGACCGGAAACAAGCTTCCTAGGACCGGTTTCTGGCATTTCAGCCGTCTTCAGCCAGGCTTGCCTGAATCCAATGGCAAAGTGAGCAAGGGACTCACGTTTGAGCATACCCTGCAGACTTATGTCAAACAAAGCAAAAACCAAAGGAAATGATGGACGGAGTGTTGAACATTGCAAACACTCACCCCCAGTCAACTTATCTGGGTTTAATCCATCACCGTTCTTTAGCCCACTCTGCCACTCCAGTTCAGACATGGCCATATGCAAATCAGTCTGACCCTGTGCCTCATGGGAACAGTCCAGCCCGAACTGCCAAGCCATGTCTTCCCTGGACCGGAAAAGGGCTTCCTAGGACTGGTTTCTGGCATTTCAGCCGTCTTCAGCCAGGCTTGCCTGAATCCAGTGGCAAAGTGAGCAAGGGACTCACGTCTGAGCATACCCTGCCAATTTATGGCGAACAAAGCAAAAACCAAAGGAAATGATGGAGGGAGTGTTGAACATTGCAAGCACTCACCCCCAGTCAACTGATCTGGGTTTAATCCATCACCGTTCTTTAGCCCACTCTGCCACCCCAGTTCAGACATGGCCATATGCAAATCAGTCTGACCCTGTGCCTCATGGGAACAGTCCAGCCCGAACTGCCAAGCCATGTCTTCCCTGGATCGAAAACAAGCTTCCTAGGACCGGATTCTGGCATTTCAGCCGTCTTCAGCTGTCTTCAGCCAGGCTTGCCTGAATCCAGTGGCAAAGTAAGAAAGGGACTCACGTCTGAGCATACCCTGCCAATTTATGGCGAATAAAGCAAAAACCAAAGGAAATGATGGACGGAGTGTGGAACATTGCAAGCACTCACCCCCAGTCAACTGATCTGGGTTTAATCATCACCGTTCTTTAGCCCACTCTGCCACCCCAGTTCAGTCATGGCCATATGCAAATCAGTCTGACCCTGTGCCTCATGGGAACAGTCCAGCCCGAACTGCCAAGCCATGTCTTCCCTGGACCGGAAAAGGGCTTCCTAGGACTGGTTTCTGGCATTTCAGCCGTCTTCAGCCAGGCTTGCCTGAATCCAGTGGCAAAGTGAGCAAGGGACTCACGTCTGAGCATACCTTGCCAACTTATGGCGAACAAAGCAAAAACCAAAGGAAATGATGGACGGAGTGTTGAACATTGCATGCACTCACCCCCAGTCAACTGATCTGGGTTTAATCCATCACCGTTCTTTAGCCCACTCTGCCACCCCAGTTCAGACATGTCCATATGCAAATCAGTCTGACCCTGTGCCTCATGGAAACAGTCCAGCCCGAACTGCCAAGCCATGCCTTCCCTGGACCGGAAACAAGCTTCCTAGGACCGGTTTCTGGCATTTCAGCCGTCTTCAGCCAGGCTTGCCTGAATCCAATGGCAAAGTGAGCAAGGGACTCACGTTTGAGCATACCCTGCAGACTTATGTCAAACAAAGCAAAAACCAAAGGAAATGATGGACGGAGTGTTGAACATTGCAAACACTCACCCCCAGTCAACTTATCTGGGTTTAATCCATCACCGTTCTTTAGCCCACTCTGCCACTCCAGTTCAGACATGGCCATATGCAAATCAATCTGACCCTGTGCCTCATGGGAACAGTCCAGCCCGAACTGCCAAGCCATGTCTTCCCTGGACCGGAAACAAGCTTCCTAGGACCGTTTTCTGGCATTTGAGCCGTCTTCAGCCAGGATTGCCTGAATCCAGTGGCAAAGTGAGCAAGGGACTCACGTCTGAGCATTCCCTGCCAACTTATGGCGAACAAAGCAAAAACCAAAGGAAATGATGGACGGAGTGTTGAACTTTGCAAGCACTCACCCCCAGTCAACTGATCTGGGTTTAATCCATCACCGTTCTTTAGCCCACTCTGTCACCCCAGTTCAGACATGGCCATATGCAAATCAATCTGACCCTGTGCCTCATGGGAACAGTCCAGCCCGAACTGCCAAGCCATGTCTTCCCTGGACCGGAAACAAGCTTCCTAGGACCGGTTTCTGGCATTTCAGCCGTCTTCAGCCAGACTTGCCTGAATCCAGTGGCAAAGTGAGCAAGGGACTCACGTCTGAGCATACCCTGCCAACTTATGGCGAACAAAGCAAAAACCAAAGGAATTGATGGAGGGAGTGTTGAACATTGCAAGCACTCACACCCAGTCAACTGATCTGGGTTTAATCCATCACCGTTTTTTAGCCCACTCTGCCACCCCAGTTCAGACATGGCCATATGCAAATCAGTCTGACCCTGTGCCTCATGGGAACAGTCCAGCCCGAACTGCCAAGCCATGTCTTCCCTGGACCGGGTACAAGCTTCCTAGGACCGGTTTCTGGCATTTCAGCCGTCTTCAGCTGTCTTCAGCCAGGCTTGCCTGAATTCAGTGGCAAAGTAAGCAAGGGACTCACGTCTGAGCATACCCTGCCAATTTATGGCGAATAAAGCAAAAACCAAAGGAAATGATGGACGGAGTGTGGAACATTGCAAGCACTCACCCCCAGTCAACTGATCTGGGTTTAATCATCACCGTTCTTTAGCCCACTCTGCCACCCCAGTTCAGACATGGCCATATGCAAATCAGTCTGACCCTGTGCCTCTGGGGAACAGTCCAGCCCGAACTGCCAAGCCATGTCTTCCCTGGACCGGAAAAGGGCTTCCTAGGACTGGTTTCTGGCATTTCAGCCGTCTTCAGCCAGGCTTGCCTGAATCCAGTGGCAAAGTGAGCAAGGGACTCACGTCTGAGCATACCTTGCCAAATTATGGCTGAATCCAGTGGCAAAGTGAGCAAGGGACTCACGTTTGAGCATACCCTGCAGACTTATGTCAAACAAAGCAAAAACCAAAGGAAATGATGGAGGGAGTGTTGAACATTGCAAACACTCACCCCCAGTCAACTAATCTGGGTTTAATCCATCACCGTTCTTTAGCCCACTCTGCCACTCCAGTTCAGACATGGCCATATGCAAATCAGTCTGACCCTGTGCCTCATGGGAACAGTCCAGCCCGAACTGCCAAGCCATGTCTTCCCTGGACCGGAAACAAGCTTCCTAGGACCGTTTTCTGGCATTTCAGCCGTCTTCAGCCAGGCTTGCCTGAATCCAGTGGCAAAGTGAGCAAGGGACTCACGTCTGAGCATACCTTGCCAACTTATGGCGAACAAAGCAAAAACCAAAGGAAATGATGGACGGAGTGTTGAACATTGCAAGCACTCACCCCCAGTCAACTGATCTGGGTTTAATCCATCACCGTTCTTTAGCCCACTCTGCCACCCCAGTTCAGACATGGCCATATGCAAATCAGTCTGACCCTGTGCCTCATGGGAACAGTCCAGCCCGAACTGCCAAGCCATGTCTTCCCTGGACCGGAAACAAGCTTCCTAGGACCGGTTTCTGGCATTTCAGCCGTCTTCAGCCAGGCTTGCCTGAATCCAGTGGCAAAGTGAGCAAGGGACTCACGTCTGAGCATACCCTGCCAACTTATTGCGAACAAATCAAAAACCAAAGGAAGTGATGGACGGAGTGTTGAACATTGCAAGCACTCACCCCCAGTCAACTGATCTGGGTTTAATCCATCACCGTTCTTTAGCCCACTCTGCCACCCCAGTTCAGACATGGCCATATGCAAATCAGTCTGACCCTGTGCCTCATGGGAACAGTCCAGCCCGAACTGTCAAGCCATGTCTTCCCTGGACCGGAAACAAGCTTCCTAGGACCGGTTTCTGGCATTTCAGCCGTCTTCAGCCAGGCTTGCCTGAATCCAGTGGCAAAGTGAGCAAGGGACTCACGTCTGAGCATGCCCTGCCAACTTATGGCGAACAAAGCAAAAACCAAAGGAAATGATGGACGGAGTGTTGAACATTGCAAGCACTCACCCCCAGTCAACTGATCTGGGTTTAATCCATTACCGTTCTTTAGCCCACTCTGCCACCCCAGTTCAGACATGGCCATTGGCAAATCAGTCTGACCCTGTGCCTCATGGGAACAGTTCAACCCGAACTGCCAAGCCATGTCTTCCCTGGACCGGAAACAAGCTTCCTAGGACCGGTTTCTGGCATTTCAGCCGTCTTCAGCCGTCTTCAGCCAGGCTTGCCTGAATCCAGTGGCAAAGTGAGCAAGGGACTCACGTCTGAGCATACCCTGCCAATTTATGGCAAACAAAGCAAAAACCAAAGGAAATGATGGACGGAGTGTGGAACATTGCAAGCACTCACCCCCAGTCAACTGATCTGGGTTTAATCCATCACCGTTCTTTAGCCCACTCTGCCACCCCAGTTCAGACATGGCCATATGCAAATCAGTCTGACCCTGTGCCTCATGGAAACAGTCCAGCCCGAACTGCCAAGCCATGCCTTCCCTGGACCGGAAACAAGCTTCCTAGGACCGGTTTCTGGCATTTCAGCCGTCTTCAGCCAGGCTTGCCTGAATCCAATGGCAAAGTGAGCAAGGGACTCACGTTTGAGCATACCCTGCAGACTTATGTCAAACAAAGCAAAAACCAAAGGAAATGATGGACGGAGTGTTGAACATTGCAAACACTCACCCCCAGTCAACTTATCTGGGTTTAATCCATCACCGTTCTTTAGCCCACTCTGCCACTCCAGTTCAGACATGGCCATATGCAAATCAGTCTGACCCTGTGCCTCATGGGAACAGTCCAGCCCGAACTGCCAAGCCATGTCTTCCCTGGACCGGAAAAGGGCTTCCTAGGACTGGTTTCTGGCATTTCAGCCGTCTTCAGCCAGGCTTGCCTGAATCCAGTGGCAAAGTGAGCAAGGGACTCACGTCTGAGCATACCCTGCCAATTTATGGCGAACAAAGCAAAAACCAAAGGAAATGATGGAGGGAGTGTTGAACATTGCAAGCACTCACCCCCAGTCAACTGATCTGGGTTTAATCCATCACCGTTCTTTAGCCCACTCTGCCACCCCAGTTCAGACATGGCCATATGCAAATCAGTCTGACCCTGTGCCTCATGGGAACAGTCCAGCCCGAACTGCCAAGCCATGTCTTCCCTGGATCGAAAACAAGCTTCCTAGGACCGGATTCTGGCATTTCAGCCGTCTTCAGCTGTCTTCAGCCAGGCTTGCCTGAATCCAGTGGCAAAGTAAGAAAGGGACTCACGTCTGAGCATACCCTGCCAATTTATGGCGAATAAAGCAAAAACCAAAGGAAATGATGGACGGAGTGTGGAACATTGCAAGCACTCACCCCCAGTCAACTGATCTGGGTTTAATCATCACCGTTCTTTAGCCCACTCTGCCACCCCAGTTCAGACATGGCCATATGCAAATCAGTCTGACCCTGTGCCTCATGGGAACAGTCCAGCCCGAACTGCCAAGCCATGTCTTCCCTGGACCGGAAAAGGGCTTCCTAGGACTGGTTTCTGGCATTTCAGCCGTCTTCAGCCAGGCTTGCCTGAATCCAGTGGCAAAGTGAGCAAGGGACTCACGTCTGAGCATACCTTGCCAACTTATGGCGAACAAAGCAAAAACCAAAGGAAATGATGGACGGAGTGTTGAACATTGCATGCACTCACCCCCAGTCAACTGATCTGGGTTTAATCCATCACCGTTCTTTAGCCCACTCTGCCACCCCAGTTCAGACATGTCCATATGCAAATCAGTCTGACCCTGTGCCTCATGGAAACAGTCCAGCCCGAACTGCCAAGCCATGCCTTCCCTGGACCGGAAACAAGCTTCCTAGGACCGGTTTCTGGCATTTCAGCCGTCTTCAGCCAGGCTTGCCTGAATCCAATGGCAAAGTGAGCAAGGGACTCACGTTTGAGCATACCCTGCAGACTTATGTCAAACAAAGCAAAAACCAAAGGAAATGATGGACGGAGTGTTGAACATTGCAAACACTCACCCCCAGTCAACTTATCTGGGTTTAATCCATCACCGTTCTTTAGCCCACTCTGCCACTCCAGTTCAGACATGGCCATATGCAAATCAATCTGACCCTGTGCCTCATGGGAACAGTCCAGCCCGAACTGCCAAGCCATGTCTTCCCTGGACCGGAAACAAGCTTCCTAGGACCGTTTTCTGGCATTTGAGCCGTCTTCAGCCAGGATTGCCTGAATCCAGTGGCAAAGTGAGCAAGGGACTCACGTCTGAGCATTCCCTGCCAACTTATGGCGAACAAAGCAAAAACCAAAGGAAATGATGGACGGAGTGTTGAACTTTGCAAGCACTCACCCCCAGTCAACTGATCTGGGTTTAATCCATCACCGTTCTTTAGCCCACTCTGTCACCCCAGTTCAGACATGGCCATATGCAAATCAATCTGACCCTGTGCCTCATGGGAACAGTCCAGCCCGAACTGCCAAGCCATGTCTTCCCTGGACCGGAAACAAGCTTCCTAGGACCGGTTTCTGGCATTTCAGCCGTCTTCAGCCAGACTTGCCTGAATCCAGTGGCAAAGTGAGCAAGGGACTCACGTCTGAGCATACCCTGCCAACTTATGGCGAACAAAGCAAAAACCAAAGGAATTGATGGAGGGAGTGTTGAACATTGCAAGCACTCACCCCCAGTCAACTGATCTGGGTTTAATCATCACCGTTCTTTAGCCCACTCTGCCACCCCAGTTCAGACATGGCCATATGCAAATCAGTCTGACCCTGTGCCTCATGGGAACAGTCCAGCCCGAACTGCCAAGCCATGTCTTCCCTGGACCGGAAAAGGGCTTCCTAGGACTGGTTTCTGGCATTTCAGCCGTCTTCAGCCAGGCTTGCCTGAATCCAGTGGCAAAGTGAGCAAGGGACTCACGTCTGAGCATACCCTGCCAACTTATGGCGAACAAAGCAAAAACCAAAGGAATTGATGGAGGGAGTGTTGAACATTGCAAGCACTCACACCCAGTCAACTGATCTGGGTTTAATCCATCACCGTTTTTTAGCCCACTCTGCCACCCCAGTTCAGACATGGCCATATGCAAATCAGTCTGACCCTGTGCCTCATGGGAACAGTCCAGCCCGAACTGCCAAGCCATGTCTTCCCTGGACCGGGTACAAGCTTCCTAGGACCGGTTTCTGGCATTTCAGCCGTCTTCAGCTGTCTTCAGCCAGGCTTGCCTGAATCCAGTGGCAAAGTAAGCAAGGGACTCACGTCTGAGCATACCCTGCCAATTTATGGCGAATAAAGCAAAAACCAAAGGAAATGATGGACGAGTGTGGAACATTGCAAGCACTCACCCCCAGTCAACTGATCTGGGTTTAATCATCACCGTTCTTTAGCCCACTCTGCCACCCCAGTTCAGACATGGCCATATGCAAATCAGTCTGACCCTGTGCCTCATGGGAACAGTCCAGCCCGAACTGCCAAGCCATGTCTTCCCTGGACCGGAAAAGGGCTTCCTAGGACTGGTTTCTGGCATTTCAGCCGTCTTCAGCCAGGCTTGCCTGAATCCAGTGGCAAAGTGAGCAAGGGACTCACGTCTGAGCATACCTTGCCAACTTATGGCTGAATCCAGTGGCAAAGTGAGCAAGGGACTCACGTTTGAGCATACCCTGCAGACTTATGTCAAACAAAGCAAAAACCAATGGAAATGATGGACGGAGTGTTGAACATTGCAAACACTCACCCCCAGTCAACTAATCTGGGTTTAATCCATCACCGTTCTTTAGCCCACTCTGCCACTCCAGTTCAGACATGGCCATATGCAAATCAGTCTGACCCTGTGCCTCATGGGAACAGTCCAGCCCGAACTGCCAAGCCATGTCTTCCCTGGACCGGAAACAAGCTTCCTAGGACCGTTTTCTGGCATTTCAGCCGTCTTCAGCCAGGCTTGCCTGAATCCAGTGGCAAAGTGAGCAAGGGACTCACGTCTGAGCATTCCCTGCCAACTTATGGCGAACAAAGCAAAAACCAAAGGAAATGATGGACGGAGTGTTGAACTTTGCAAGCACTCACCCCCAGTCAACTGATCTGGGTTTAATCCATCACCGTTCTTTAGCCCACTCTGTCACCCCAGTTCAGACATGGCCATATGCAAATCAGTCTGACCCTGTGCCTCATGGGAACAGTCCAGCCCGAACTGCCAAGCCATGTCTTACCTGGACCGGAAACAAGCTTCCTAGGACCGTTTTCTGGCATTTGAGCCGTCTTAAGCAAGGATTGCCTGAATCCAGTGGCAAAGTGAGCAAGGGACTCACGTCTGAGCATTCCCTGCCAACTTATGGCGAACAAAGCAAAAACCAAAGGAAATGATGGACGGAGTGTTGAACTTTGCAAGCACTCACCCCCAGTCAACTGATCTGGGTTTAATCCATCACCGTTCTTTAGCCCACTCTGTCACCCCAGTTCAGACATGGCCATATGCAAATCAGTCTGACCCTGTGCCTCATGGGAACAGTCCAGCCCGAACTGCCAAGCCATGTCTTCCCTGGACCGGAAAAGGGCTTCCTAGGACTGGTTTCTGGCATTTCAGCCGTCTTCAGCCAGGCTTGCCTGAATCCAGTGGCAAAGTGAGCAAGGGACTCACGTCTGAGCATTCCCTGCCAACTTATGGCGAACAAAGCAAAAACCAAAGGAAATGATGGACGGAGTGTTGAACTTTGCAAGCACTCACCCCCAGTCAACTGATCTGGGTTTAATCCATCACCGTTCTTTAGCCCACTCTGTCACCCCAGTTCAGACATGGCCATATGCAAATCAGTCTGACCCTGTGCCTCATGGGAACAGTCCAGCCCGAACTGCCAAGCCATGTCTTCCCTGGACCGGAAACAAGCTTCCTAGGACCGGTTTCTGGCATTTCAGCCGTCTTCAGCTGTCTTCAGCCAGGCTTGCCTGAATCCAGTGGCAAAGTAAGCAAGGGACTCACGTGTGAGCATACCCTGCCAATTTATGGCGAATAAAGCAAAAACAAAAGGAAATGATGGACGGAGTGTGGAACATTGCAAGCACTCACCCCCAGTCAACTGATCTGGGTTTAATCATCACCGTTCTTTAGCCCACTCTGCCACCCCAGTTCAGACATGGCCATATGCAAATCAGTCTGACCCTGTGCCTCATGGGAACAGTCCAGCCCGAACTGCCAAGCCATGTCTTCCCTGGACCGGAAAAGGGCTTCCTAGGACTGGTTTCTGGCATTTCAGCCGTCTTCAGCCAGGCTTGCCTGAATCCAGTGGCAAAGTGAGCAAGGGACTCACGTCTGAGCATTCCCTGCCAACTTATGGCGAACAAAGCAAAAACCAAAGGAAATGATGGACGGAGTGTTGAACTTTGCAAGCACTCACCCCCAGTCAACTGATCTGGGTTTAATCCATCACCGTTCTTTAGCCCACTCTGTCACCCCAGTTCAGACATGGCCATATGCAAATCAGTCTGACCCTGTGCCTCATGGGAACAGTCCAGCTCGAACTGCCAAGCCATGTCTTCCCTGGACCGGAAACCATCTTCCTAGGACCGGTTTCTGGCATTTCAGCCGTCTTCAGCCAGACTTGCCTGAATCCAGTGGCAAAGTGAGCAAGGGACTCACGTCTGAGCATTCCCTGCCAACTTATGGCGAACAAAGCAAAAACCAAAGGAATTGATGGAGGGAGTGTTGAACATTGCAAGCACTCACCCCCAGTCAACTGATCTGGGTTTAATCCATCACCGTTCTTTAGCCCACTCTGCCACCCCAGTTCAGACATGGCCATATGCAAATCAATCTGACCCTGTGCCTCATGGGAACAGTCCAGCCCGAACTGCCAAGCCATGTCTTCCCTGGACCGGGTACAAGCTTCCTAGGACCGGTTTCTGGCATTTCAGCCGTCTTCAGCTGTCTTCAGCCAGGCTTGCCTGAATCCAGTGGCAAAGTAAGCAAGGGACTCACGTCTGAGCATACCCTGCCAATTTATGGCGAATAAAGCAAAAACAAAAGGAAATGATGGACGGAGTGTGGAACATTGCAAGCACTCACCCCCAGTCAACTGATCTGGGTTTAATCATCACCGTTCTTTAGCCCACTCTGCCACCCCAGTTCAGACATGGCCATATGCAAATCAGTCTGACCCTGTGCCTCATGGGAACAGTCCAGCCCGAACTGCCAAGCCATGTCTTCCCTGGACCGGAAAAGGGCTTCCTAGGACTGGTTTCTGGCATTTCAGCCGTCTTCAGCCAGGCTTGCCTGAATCCAGTGGCAAAGTGAGCAAGGGACTCACGTCTGAGCATACCTTGCCAACTTATGGCGAACAAAGCAAAAACCAAAGGAAATGATGGACGGAGTGTTGAACATTGCATGCACTCACCCCCAGTCAACTGATCTGGGTTTAATCCATCACCGTTCTTTAGCCCACTCTGCCACCCCAGTTCAGACATGGCCATATGCAAATCAGTCTGACTCTGTGCCTCATGGAAACAGTCCAGCCCGAACTGCCAAGCCATGCCTTCCCTGGACCGGAAACAAGCTTCCTAGGACCGGTTTCTGGCATATCAGCCGTCTTCAGCCAGGCTTGCCTGAATCCAATGGCAAAGTGAGCAAGGGACTCACGTTTGAGCATACCCTGCAGACTTATGTCAAACAAAGCAAAAACCAAAGGAAATGATGGACGGAATGTTGAACATTGCAAACACTCACCCCCAGTCAACTAATCTGGGTTTAATCCATCACCGTTCTTTAGCCCACTCTGCCACTCCAGTTCAGACATGGC
This sequence comes from Triturus cristatus, assembly GCF_964204655.1. Taxonomy (NCBI): domain Eukaryota; kingdom Metazoa; phylum Chordata; class Amphibia; order Caudata; family Salamandridae; genus Triturus; species Triturus cristatus. The sequence continues at coordinate 615,812,995 of NC_140587.1, forward strand.
CATATGCAAATCAGTCTGACCCTGTGCCTCATGGGAACAGTCCAGCCCGAACTGCCAAGCCATGTCTTCCCTGGACCGTAAACAAGCTTCCTAGGACCGTTTTCTGGCATTTCAGCCGTCTTCAGCCAGGCTTGCCTGAATCCAGTGGCAAAGTGAGCAAGGGACTCACGTCTGAGCATTCCCTGCCAACTTATGGCGAACAAAGCAAAAACCAAAGGAAATGATGGACGGAGTGTTGAACTTTGCAAGCACTCACCCCCAGTCAACTGATCTGGGTTTAATCCATCACCGTTCTTTAGCCCACTCTGTCACCCCAGTTCAGACATGGCCATATGCAAATCAGTCTGACCCTGTGCCTCATGGGAATAGTCCAGCCCGAACTGCCAAGCCATGTCTTACCTGGACCGGAAACAAGCTTCCTAGGACCGTTTTCTGGCATTTGAGCCGTCTTAAGCCAGGATTGCCTGAATCCAGTGGCAAAGTGAGCAAGGGACTCACGTCTGAGCATTCCCTGCCAACTTATGGCGAACAAAGCAAAAACCAAAGGAAATGATGGACGGAGTGTTGAACTTTGCAAGCACTCACCCCCAGTCAACTCATCTGGGTTTAATCCATCACCGTTCTTTAGCCCACTCTGTCACCCCAGTTCAGACATGGCCATATGCAAATCAGTCTGACCCTGTGCCTCATGGGAACAGTCCAGCCCGAACTGCCAAGCCATGTCTTCCCTGGACCGGAAACAAGCTTCCTAGGACCGGTTTCTGGCATTTCAGCTGTCTTCAGCCAGACTTGCCTGAATCCAGTGGCAAAGTGAGCAAGGGACTCACGTCTGAGCATTCCCTGCAAACTTATGGCGAACAAAGCAAAAACCAAAGGAATTGATGGAGAGAGTGTTGAACATTGCAAGCACTCACCCCCAGTCAACTGATCTGGGTTTAATCCATCACCGTTCTTTAGCCCACTCTGCCACCCCAGTTCAGACATGGCCATATGCAAATCAGTCTGACCCTGTGCCTCATGGGAACAGTCCAGCCCGAACTGCCAAGCCATGTCTTCCCTGGACCGGGTACAAGCTTCCTAGGACCGGTTTCTGGCATTTCAGCCGTCTTCAGCTGTCTTCAGCCAGGCTTACCTGAATCCAGTGGCAAAGTAAGCAAGGGACTCACGTCTGAGCATACCCTGCCAATTTATGGCGAATAAAGCAAAAACAAAAGGAAATGATGGACGGAGTGTGGAACATTGCAAGCACTCACCCCCAGTCAACTGATCTGGGTTTAATCATCACCGTTCTTTAGCCCACTCTGCCACCCCAGTTCAGACATGGCCATATGCAAATCAGTCTGACCCTGTGCCTCATGGGAACAGTCCAGCCCGAACTGCCAAGCCATGTCTTCCCTGGACCGGAAAAGGGCTTCCTAGGACTGGTTTCTGGCATTTCAGCCGTCTTCAGCCAGGCTTGCCGGAATCCAGTGGCAAAGTGAGCAAGGGACTCACGTCTGAGCATACCTTGCCAACTTATGGCGAACAAAGCAAAAACCAAAGGAAATGATGGACGGAGTGTTGAACATTGCATGCACTCACCCCCAGTCAACTGATCTGGGTTTAATCCATCACCGTTCTTTAGCCCAATCTGCCACCCCAGTTCAGACATGGCCATATGCAAATCAGTCTGACCCTGTGCCCCATGGAAACAGTCCAGCCCGAACTGCCAAGCCATGCCTTCCCTGGACCGGAAACAAGCTTCCTAGGACCGGTTTCCGGCATTTCAGCCGTCTTCAGCCAGGCTTGCCTGAATCCAATGGCAAAGTGAGCAAGGGACTCACGTTTGAGCATACCCTGCAGACTTATGTCAAACAAAGCAAAAACCAAAGGAAATGATGGACGGAGTGTTGAACATTGCAAACACTCACCCCCAGTCAACTTATCTGGGTTTAATCCATCACCGTTCTTTAGCCCACTCTGCCACTCCAGTTCAGACATGGCCATATGCAAATCAGTCTGACCCTGTGCCTCATGGGAACAGTCCAGCCCGAACTGCCAAGCCATGTCTTCCCTGGACCGGAAAAGGGCTTCCTAGGACTGGTTTCTGGCATTTCAGCCGTCTTCAGCCAGGATTGCCTGAATCCAGTGGCAAAGTGAGCAAGGGACTCACGTCTGAGCATTCCCTGCCAACTTATGGCGAACAAAGCAAAAACCAAAGGAAATGATGGACGGAGTGTTGAACTTTGCAAGCACTCACCCCCAGTCAACTGATCTGGGTTTAATCCATCACCGTTCTTTAGCCGACTCTGTCACCCCAGTTCAGACATGGCCATATGCAAATCAGTCTGACCCTGTGCCTCATGGGAACAGTCCAGCCCGAACTGCCAAGCCATGTCTTCCCTGGACCGGAAACAAGCTTCCTAGGACCGGTTTCTGGCATTTCAGCCGTCTTCAGCCAGACTTGCCTGAATCCAGTGGCAAAGTGAGCAAGGGACTCACGTCTGAGCATACCCTGCCAACTTATGGCGAACAAAGCAAAAACCAAAGGAATTGATGGAGGGAGTGTTGAACATTGCAAGCACTCACACCCAGTCAACTGATCTGGGTTTAATCCATCACCGTTTTTTAGCCCACTCTGCCACCCCAGTTCAGACATGGCCATATGCAAATCAGTCTGACCCTGTGCCTCATGGGAACAGTCCAGCCCGAACTGCCAAGCCATGTCTTCCCTGGACCGGGTACAAGCTTCCTAGGACCGGTTTCTGGCATTTCAGCCGTCTTCAGCTGTCTTCAGCCAGGCTTGCCTGAATTCAGTGGCAAAGTAAGCAAGGGACTCACGTCTGAGCATACCCTGCCAATTTATGGCGAATAAAGCAAAAACCAAAGGAAATGATGGACGGAGTGTGGAACATTGCAAGCACTCACCCCCAGTCAACTGATCTGGGTTTAATCATCACCGTTCTTTAGCCCACTCTGCCACCCCAGTTCAGACATGGCCATATGCAAATCAGTCTGACCCTGTGCCTCATGGGAACAGTCCAGCCCGAACTGCCAAGCCATGTCTTCCCTGGACCGGAAAAGGGCTTCCTAGGACTGGTTTCTGGCATTTCAGCCGTCTTCAGCCAGGCTTGCCTGAATCCAGTGGCAAAGTGAGCAAGGGACTCACGTCTGAGCATACCTTGCCAACTTATGGCTGAATCCAGTGGCAAAGTGAGCAAGGGACTCACGTTTGAGCATACCCTGCAGACTTATGTCAAACAAAGCAAAAACCAAAGGAAATGATGGAGGGAGTGTTGAACATTGCAAACACTCACCCCCAGTCAACTAATCTGGGTTTAATCCATCACCGTTCTTTAGCCCACTCTGCCACCCCAGTTCAGACATGGCCATATGCAAATCAGTCTGACCCTGTGCCCCATGGAAACAGTCCAGCCCGAACTGCCAAGCCATGCCTTCCCTGGACCGGAAACAAGCTTCCTAGGACCGGTTTCTGGCATTTCAGCCGTCTTCAGCCAGGCTTGCCTGAATCCAATGGCAAAGTGAGCAAGGGACTCACGTTTGAGCATACCCTGCAGACTTATGTCAAACAAAGCAAAAACCAAAGGAAATGATGGACGGAGTGTTGAACATTGCAAACACTCACCCCCAGTCAACTTATCTGGGTTTAATCCATCACCGTTCTGTAGCCCACTCTGCCACTCCAGTTCAGACATGGCCATATGCAAATCAGTCTGACCCTGTGCCTCATGGGAACAGTCCAGCCCGAACTGCCAAGCCATGTCTTCCCTGGACCGGAAAAGGGCTTCCTAGGACTGGTTTCTGGCATTTCAGCCGTCTTCAGCCAGGATTGCCTGAATCCAGTGGCAAAGTGAGCAAGGGACTCACGTCTGAGCATTCCCTGCCAACTTATGGCGAACAAAGCAAAAACCAAAGGAAATGATGGACGGAGTGTTGAACTTTGCAAGCACTCACCCCCAGTCAACTGATCTGGGTTTAATCCATCACCGTTCTTTAGCCGACTCTGTCACCCCAGTTCAGACATGGCCATATGCAAATCAGTCTGACCCTGTGCCTCATGGGAACAGTCCAGCCCGAACTGCCAAGCCATGTCTTCCCTGGACCGGAAACAAGCTTCCTAGGACCGGTTTCTGGCATTTCAGCCGTCTTCAGCCAGACTTGCCTGAATCCAGTGGCAAAGTGAGCAAGGGACTCACGTCTGAGCATACCCTGCCAACTTATGGCGAACAAAGCAAAAACCAAAGGAATTGATGGAGGGAGTGTTGAACATTGCAAGCACTCACACCCAGTCAACTGATCTGGGTTTAATCCATCACCGTTTTTTAGCCCACTCTGCCACCCCAGTTCAGACATGGCCATATGCAAATCAGTCTGACCCTGTGCCTCATGGGAACAGTCCAGCCCAAACTGCCAAGCCATGTCTTCCCTGGACCGGGTACAAGCTTCCTAGGACCGGTTTCTGGCATTTCAGCCGTCTTCAGCTGTCTTCAGCCAGGCTTGCCTGAATTCAGTGGCAAAGTAAGCAAGGGACTCACGTCTGAGCATACCCTGCCAATTTATGGCGAATAAAGCAAAAACCAAAGGAAATGATGGACGGAGTGTGGAACATTGCAAGCACTCACCCCCAGTCAACTGATCTGGGTTTAATCATCACCGTTCTTTAGCCCACTCTGCCACCCCAGTTCAGACATGGCCATATGCAAATCAGTCTGACCCTGTGCCTCATGGGAACAGTCCAGCCCGAACTGCCAAGCCATGTCTTCCCTGGACCGGAAAAGGTCTTCCTAGGACTGGTTTCTGGCATTTCAGCCGTCTTCAGCCAGGCTTGCCTGAATCCAGTGGCAAAGTGAGCAAGGGACTCACGTCTGAGCATACCTTGCCAACTTATGGCTGAATCCAGTGGCAAAGTGAGCAAGGGACTCACGTTTGAGCATACCCTGCAGACTTATGTCAAACAAAGCAAAAACCAAAGGAAATGATGGAGGGAGTGTTGAACATTGCAAACACTCACCCCCAGTCAACTAATCTGGGTTTAATCCATCACCGTTCTTTAGCCCACTCTGCCACTCCAGTTCAGACATGGCCATATGCAAATCAGTCTGACCCTGTGCCTCATGGGAACAGTCCAGCCCGAACTGCCAAGCCATGTCTTCCCTGGACCGGAAACAAGCTTCCTAGGACCGTTTTCTGGCATTTCAGCCGTCTTCAGCCAGGCTTGCCTGAATCCAGTGGCAAAGTGAGCAAGGGACTCACGTCTGAGCATACCTTGCCAACTTATGGCGAACAAAGCAAAAACCAAAGGAAATGATGGACGGAGTGTTGAACTTTGCAAGCACTCACCCCCAGTCAACTGATCTGGGTTTAATCCATCACCGTTCTTTAGCCCACTCTGCCACCCCAGTTCAGACATGGCCATATGCAAATCAGTCTGACCCTGTGCCTCATGGGAACAGTCCAGCCCGAACTGCCAAGCCATGTCTTCCCTGGACCGGAAACAAGCTTCCTAGGACCGGTTTCTGGCATTTCAGCCGTCTTCAGCCAGGCTTGCCTGAATCCAGTGGCAAAGTGAGCAAGGGACTCACGTCTGAGCATACCCTGCCAATTTATGGCAAACAAAGCAAAAACCAAAGGAAATGATGGACGGAGTGTGGAACATTGCAAGCACTCACCCCCAGTCAACTGATCTGGGTTTAATCCATCACCGTTCTTTAGCCCACTCTGCCACCCCAGTTCAGACATGGCCATATGCAAATCAGTCTGACCCTGTGCCTCATGGAAACAGTCCAGCCCGAACTGCCAAGCCATGCCTTCCCTGGACCGGAAACAAGCTTCCTAGGACCGGTTTCTGGCATTTCAGCCGTCTTCAGCCAGGCTTGCCTGAATCCAATGGCAAAGTGAGCAAGGGACTCACGTTTGAGCATACCCTGCAGACTTATGTCAAACAAAGCAAAAACCAAAGGAAATGATGGACGGAGTGTTGAACATTGCAAACACTCACCCCCAGTCAACTTATCTGGGTTTAATTCATCACCGTTCTTTAGCCCACTCTGCCACTCCAGTTCAGACATGGCCATATGCAAATCAGTCTGACCCTGTGCCTCATGGGAACAGTCCAGCCCGAACTGCCAAGCCATGTCTTCCCTGGACCGGAAAAGGGCTTCCTAGGACTGGTTTCTGGCATTTCAGCCGTCTTCAGCCAGGCTTGCCTGAATCCAGTGGCAAAGTGAGCAAGGGACTCACGTCTGAGCATACCTTGCCAACTTATGGCTGAATCCAGTGGCAAAGTGAGCAAGGGACTCACGTTTGAGCATACCCTGCAGACTTATGTCAAACAAAGCAAAAACCAATGGAAATGATGGACGGAGTGTTGAACATTGCAAACACTCACCCCCAGTCAACTAATCTGGGTTTAATCCATCACCGTTCTTTAGCCCACTCTGCCACTCCAGTTCAGACATGGCCATATGCAAATCAGTCTGACCCTGTGCCTCATGGGAACAGTCCAGCCCGAACTGCCAAGCCATGTCTTCCCTGGACCGGAAACAAGCTTCCTAGGACCGTTTTCTGGCATTTCAGCCGTCTTCAGCCAGGCTTGCCTGAATCCAGTGGCAAAGTGAGCAAGGGACTCACGTCTGAGCATTCCCTGCCAACTTATGGCGAACAAAGCAAAAACCAAAGGAAATGATGGACGGAGTGTTGAACTTTGCAAGCACTCACCCCCAGTCAACTGATCTGGGTTTAATCCATCACCGTTCTTTAGCCCACTCTGTCACCCCAGTTCAGACATGGCCATATGCAAATCAGTCTGACCCTGTGCCTCATGGGAACAGTCCAGCCCGAACTGCCAAGCCATGTCTTACCTGGACCGGAAACAAGCTTCCTAGGACCGTTTTCTGGCATTTGAGCCGTCTTAAGCAAGGATTGCCTGAATCCAGTGGCAAAGTGAGCAAGGGACTCACGTCTGAGCATTCCCTGCCAACTTATGGCGAACAAAGCAAAAACCAAAGGAAATGATGGACGGAGTGTTGAACTTTGCAAGCACTCACCCCCAGTCAACTGATCTGGGTTTAATCCATCACCGTTCTTTAGCCCACTCTGTCACCCCAGTTCAGACATGGCCATATGCAAATCAGTCTGACCCTGTGCCTCATGGGAACAGTCCAGCCCGAACTGCCAAGCCATGTCTTCCCTGGACCGGAAAAGGGCTTCCTAGGACTGGTTTCTGGCATTTCAGCCGTCTTCAGCCAGGCTTGCCTGAATCCAGTGGCAAAGTGAGCAAGGGACTCACGTCTGAGCATTCCCTGCCAACTTATGGCGAACAAAGCAAAAACCAAAGGAAATGATGGACGGAGTGTTGAACTTTGCAAGCACTCACCCCCAGTCAACTGATCTGGGTTTAATCCATCACCGTTCTTTAGCCCACTCTGTCACCCCAGTTCAGACATGGCCATATGCAAATCAGTCTGACCCTGTGCCTCATGGGAACAGTCCAGCCCGAACTGCCAAGCCATGTCTTCCCTGGACCGGAAACAAGCTTCCTAGGACCGGTTTCTGGCATTTCAGCCGTCTTCAGCTGTCTTCAGCCAGGCTTGCCTGAATCCAGTGGCAAAGTAAGCAAGGGACTCACGTGTGAGCATACCCTGCCAATTTATGGCGAATAAAGCAAAAACAAAAGGAAATGATGGACGGAGTGTGGAACATTGCAAGCACTCACCCCCAGTCAACTGATCTGGGTTTAATCATCACCGTTCTTTAGCCCACTCTGCCACCCCAGTTCAGACATGGCCATATGCAAATCAGTCTGACCCTGTGCCTCATGGGAACAGTCCAGCCCGAACTGCCAAGCCATGTCTTCCCTGGACCGGAAAAGGGCTTCCTAGGACTGGTTTCTGGCATTTCAGCCGTCTTCAGCCAGGCTTGCCTGAATCCAGTGGCAAAGTGAGCAAGGGACTCACGTCTGAGCATTCCCTGCCAACTTATGGCGAACAAAGCAAAAACCAAAGGAAATGATGGACGGAGTGTTGAACTTTGCAAGCACTCACCCCCAGTCAACTGATCTGGGTTTAATCCATCACCGTTCTTTAGCCCACTCTGTCACCCCAGTTCAGACATGGCCATATGCAAATCAGTCTGACCCTGTGCCTCATGGGAACAGTCCAGCTCGAACTGCCAAGCCATGTCTTCCCTGGACCGGAAACCATCTTCCTAGGACCGGTTTCTGGCATTTCAGCCGTCTTCAGCCAGACTTGCCTGAATCCAGTGGCAAAGTGAGCAAGGGACTCACGTCTGAGCATTCCCTGCCAACTTATGGCGAACAAAGCAAAAACCAAAGGAATTGATGGAGGGAGTGTTGAACATTGCAAGCACTCACCCCCAGTCAACTGATCTGGGTTTAATCCATCACCGTTCTTTAGCCCACTCTGCCACCCCAGTTCAGACATGGCCATATGCAAATCAATCTGACCCTGTGCCTCATGGGAACAGTCCAGCCCGAACTGCCAAGCCATGTCTTCCCTGGACCGGGTACAAGCTTCCTAGGACCGGTTTCTGGCATTTCAGCCGTCTTCAGCTGTCTTCAGCCAGGCTTGCCTGAATCCAGTGGCAAAGTAAGCAAGGGACTCACGTCTGAGCATACCCTGCCAATTTATGGCGAATAAAGCAAAAACAAAAGGAAATGATGGACGGAGTGTGGAACATTGCAAGCACTCACCCCCAGTCAACTGATCTGGGTTTAATCATCACCGTTCTTTAGCCCACTCTGCCACCCCAGTTCAGACATGGCCATATGCAAATCAGTCTGACCCTGTGCCTCATGGGAACAGTCCAGCCCGAACTGCCAAGCCATGTCTTCCCTGGACCGGAAAAGGGCTTCCTAGGACTGGTTTCTGGCATTTCAGCCGTCTTCAGCCAGGCTTGCCTGAATCCAGTGGCAAAGTGAGCAAGGGACTCACGTCTGAGCATACCTTGCCAACTTATGGCGAACAAAGCAAAAACCAAAGGAAATGATGGACGGAGTGTTGAACATTGCATGCACTCACCCCCAGTCAACTGATCTGGGTTTAATCCATCACCGTTCTTTAGCCCACTCTGCCACCCCAGTTCAGACATGGCCATATGCAAATCAGTCTGACTCTGTGCCTCATGGAAACAGTCCAGCCCGAACTGCCAAGCCATGCCTTCCCTGGACCGGAAACAAGCTTCCTAGGACCGGTTTCTGGCATATCAGCCGTCTTCAGCCAGGCTTGCCTGAATCCAATGGCAAAGTGAGCAAGGGACTCACGTTTGAGCATACCCTGCAGACTTATGTCAAACAAAGCAAAAACCAAAGGAAATGATGGACGGAATGTTGAACATTGCAAACACTCACCCCCAGTCAACTAATCTGGGTTTAATCCATCACCGTTCTTTAGCCCACTCTGCCACTCCAGTTCAGACATGGCCATATGCAAATCAGTCTGACCCTGTGCCTCATGGGAACAGTCCAGCCCGAACTGCCAAGCCATGTCTTCCCTGGACCGTAAACAAGCTTCCTAGGACCGTTTTCTGGCATTTCAGCCGTCTTCAGCCAGGCTTGCCTGAATCCAGTGGCAAAGTGAGCAAGGGACTCACGTCTGAGCATTCCCTGCCAACTTATGGCGAACAAAGCAAAAACCAAAGGAAATGATGGACGGAGTGTTGAACTTTGCAAGCACTCACCCCCAGTCAACTGATCTGGGTTTAATCCATCACCGTTCTTTAGCCCACTCTGTCACCCCAGTTCAGACATGGCCATATGCAAATCAGTCTGACCCTGTGCCTCATGGGAATAGTCCAGCCCGAACTGCCAAGCCATGTCTTACCTGGACCGGAAACAAGCTTCCTAGGACCGTTTTCTGGCATTTGAGCCGTCTTAAGCCAGGATTGCCTGAATCCAGTGGCAAAGTGAGCAAGGGACTCACGTCTGAGCATTCCCTGCCAACTTATGGCGAACAAAGCAAAAACCAAAGGAAATGATGGACGGAGTGTTGAACTTTGCAAGCACTCACCCCCAGTCAACTCATCTGGGTTTAATCCATCACCGTTCTTTAGCCCACTCTGTCACCCCAGTTCAGACATGGCCATATGCAAATCAGTCTGACCCTGTGCCTCATGGGAACAGTCCAGCCCGAACTGCCAAGCCATGTCTTCCCTGGACCGGAAACAAGCTTCCTAGGACCGGTTTCTGGCATTTCAGCTGTCTTCAGCCAGACTTGCCTGAATCCAGTGGCAAAGTGAGCAAGGGACTCACGTCTGAGCATTCCCTGCAAACTTATGGCGAACAAAGCAAAAACCAAAGGAATTGATGGAGAGAGTGTTGAACATTGCAAGCACTCACCCCCAGTCAACTGATCTGGGTTTAATCCATCACCGTTCTTTAGCCCACTCTGCCACCCCAGTTCAGACATGGCCATATGCAAATCAGTCTGACCCTGTGCCTCATGGGAACAGTCCAGCCCGAACTGCCAAGCCATGTCTTCCCTGGACCGGGTACAAGCTTCCTAGGACCGGTTTCTGGCATTTCAGCCGTCTTCAGCTGTCTTCAGCCAGGCTTACCTGAATCCAGTGGCAAAGTAAGCAAGGGACTCACGTCTGAGCATACCCTGCCAATTTATGGCGAATAAAGCAAAAACAAAAGGAAATGATGGACGGAGTGTGGAACATTGCAAGCACTCACCCCCAGTCAACTGATCTGGGTTTAATCATCACCGTTCTTTAGCCCACTCTGCCACCCCAGTTCAGACATGGCCATATGCAAATCAGTCTGACCCTGTGCCTCATGGGAACAGTCCAGCCCGAACTGCCAAGCCATGTCTTCCCTGGACCGGAAAAGGGCTTCCTAGGACTGGTTTCTGGCATTTCAGCCGTCTTCAGCCAGGCTTGCCGGAATCCAGTGGCAAAGTGAGCAAGGGACTCACGTCTGAGCATACCTTGCCAACTTATGGCGAACAAAGCAAAAACCAAAGGAAATGATGGACGGAGTGTTGAACATTGCATGCACTCACCCCCAGTCAACTGATCTGGGTTTAATCCATCACCGTTCTTTAGCCCAATCTGCCACCCCAGTTCAGACATGGCCATATGCAAATCAGTCTGACCCTGTGCCCCATGGAAACAGTCCAGCCCGAACTGCCAAGCCATGCCTTCCCTGGACCGGAAACAAGCTTCCTAGGACCGGTTTCTGGCATTTCAGCCGTCTTCAGCCAGGCTTGCCTGAATCCAATGGCAAAGTGAGCAAGGGACTCACGTTTGAGCATACCCTGCAGACTTATGTCAAACAAAGCAAAAACCAAAGGAAATGATGGACGGAGTGTTGAACATTGCAAACACTCACCCCCAGTCAACTTATCTGGGTTTAATCCATCACCGTTCTTTAGCCCACTCTGCCACTCCAGTTCAGACATGGCCATATGCAAATCAGTCTGACCCTGTGCCTCATGGGAACAGTCCAGCCCGAACTGCCAAGCCATGTCTTCCCTGGACCGGAAAAGGGCTTCCTAGGACTGGTTTCTGGCATTTCAGCCGTCTTCAGCCAGGATTGCCTGAATCCAGTGGCAAAGTGAGCAAGGGACTCACGTCTGAGCATTCCCTGCCAACTTATGGCGAACAAAGCAAAAACCAAAGGAAATGATGGACGGAGTGTTGAACTTTGCAAGCACTCACCCCCAGTCAACTGATCTGGGTTTAATCCATCACCGTTCTTTAGCCGACTCTGTCACCCCAGTTCAGACATGGCCATATGCAAATCAGTCTGACCCTGTGCCTCATGGGAACAGTCCAGCCCGAACTGCCAAGCCATGTCTTCCCTGGACCGGAAACAAGCTTCCTAGGACCGGTTTCTGGCATTTCAGCCGTCTTCAGCCAGACTTGCCTGAATCCAGTGGCAAAGTGAGCAAGGGACTCACGTCTGAGCATACCCTGCCAACTTATGGCGAACAAAGCAAAAACCAAAGGAATTGATGGAGGGAGTGTTGAACATTGCAAGCACTCACACCCAGTCAACTGATCTGGGTTTAATCCATCACCGTTTTTTAGCCCACTCTGCCACCCCAGTTCAGACATGGCCATATGCAAATCAGTCTGACCCTGTGCCTCATGGGAACAGTCCAGCCCGAACTGCCAAGCCATGTCTTCCCTGGACCGGGTACAAGCTTCCTAGGACCGGTTTCTGGCATTTCAGCCGTCTTCAGCTGTCTTCAGCCAGGCTTGCCTGAATTCAGTGGCAAAGTAAGCAAGGGACTCACGTCTGAGCATACCCTGCCAATTTATGGCGAATAAAGCAAAAACCAAAGGAAATGATGGACGGAGTGTGGAACATTGCAAGCACTCACCCCCAGTCAACTGATCTGGGTTTAATCATCACCGTTCTTTAGCCCACTCTGCCACCCCAGTTCAGACATGGCCATATGCAAATCAGTCTGACCCTGTGCCTCATGGGAACAGTCCAGCCCGAACTGCCAAGCCATGTCTTCCCTGGACCGGAAAAGGGCTTCCTAGGACTGGTTTCTGGCATTTCAGCCGTCTTCAGCCAGGCTTGCCTGAATCCAGTGGCAAAGTGAGCAAGGGACTCACGTCTGAGCATACCTTGCCAACTTATGGCTGAATCCAGTGGCAAAGTGAGCAAGGGACTCACGTTTGAGCATACCCTGCAGACTTATGTCAAACAAAGCAAAAACCAAAGGAAATGATGGAGGGAGTGTTGAACATTGCAAACACTCACCCCCAGTCAACTAATCTGGGTTTAATCCATCACCGTTCTTTAGCCCACTCTGCCACCCCAGTTCAGACATGGCCATATGCAAATCAGTCTGACCCTGTGCCCCATGGAAACAGTCCAGCCCGAACTGCCAAGCCATGCCTTCCCTGGACCGGAAACAAGCTTCCTAGGACCGGTTTCTGGCATTTCAGCCGTCTTCAGCCAGGCTTGCCTGAATCCAATGGCAAAGTGAGCAAGGGACTCACGTTTGAGCATACCCTGCAGACTTATGTCAAACAAAGCAAAAACCAAAGGAAATGATGGACGGAGTGTTGAACATTGCAAACACTCACCCCCAGTCAACTTATCTGGGTTTAATCCATCACCGTTCTGTAGCCCACTCTGCCACTCCAGTTCAGACATGGCCATATGCAAATCAGTCTGACCCTGTGCCTCATGGGAACAGTCCAGCCCGAACTGCCAAGCCATGTCTTCCCTGGACCGGAAAAGGGCTTCCTAGGACTGGTTTCTGGCATTTCAGCCGTCTTCAGCCAGGATTGCCTGAATCCAGTGGCAAAGTGAGCAAGGGACTCACGTCTGAGCATTCCCTGCCAACTTATGGCGAACAAAGCAAAAACCAAAGGAAATGATGGACGGAGTGTTGAACTTTGCAAGCACTCACCCCCAGTCAACTGATCTGGGTTTAATCCATCACCGTTCTTTAGCCGACTCTGTCACCCCAGTTCAGACATGGCCATATGCAAATCAGTCTGACCCTGTGCCTCATGGGAACAGTCCAGCCCGAACTGCCAAGCCATGTCTTCCCTGGACCGGAAACAAGCTTCCTAGGACCGGTTTCTGGCATTTCAGCCGTCTTCAGCCAGACTTGCCTGAATCCAGTGGCAAAGTGAGCAAGGGACTCACGTCTGAGCATACCCTGCCAACTTATGGCGAACAAAGCAAAAACCAAAGGAATTGATGGAGGGAGTGTTGAACATTGCAAGCACTCACACCCAGTCAACTGATCTGGGTTTAATCCATCACCGTTTTTTAGCCCACTCTGCCACCCCAGTTCAGACATGGCCATATGCAAATCAGTCTGACCCTGTGCCTCATGGGAACAGTCCAGCCCAAACTGCCAAGCCATGTCTTCCCTGGACCGGGTACAAGCTTCCTAGGACCGGTTTCTGGCATTTCAGCCGTCTTCAGCTGTCTTCAGCCAGGCTTGCCTGAATTCAGTGGCAAAGTAAGCAAGGGACTCACGTCTGAGCATACCCTGCCAATTTATGGCGAATAAAGCAAAAACCAAAGGAAATGATGGACGGAGTGTGGAACATTGCAAGCACTCACCCCCAGTCAACTGATCTGGGTTTAATCATCACCGTTCTTTAGCCCACTCTGCCACCCCAGTTCAGACATGGCCATATGCAAATCAGTCTGACCCTGTGCCTCATGGGAACAGTCCAGCCCGAACTGCCAAGCCATGTCTTCCCTGGACCGGAAAAGGTCTTCCTAGGACTGGTTTCTGGCATTTCAGCCGTCTTCAGCCAGGCTTGCCTGAATCCAGTGGCAAAGTGAGCAAGGGACTCACGTCTGAGCATACCTTGCCAACTTATGGCTGAATCCAGTGGCAAAGTGAGCAAGGGACTCACGTTTGAGCATACCCTGCAGACTTATGTCAAACAAAGCAAAAACCAAAGGAAATGATGGAGGGAGTGTTGAACATTGCAAACACTCACCCCCAGTCAACTAATCTGGGTTTAATCCATCACCGTTCTTTAGCCCACTCTGCCACTCCAGTTCAGACATGGCCATATGCAAATCAGTCTGACCCTGTGCCTCATGGGAACAGTCCAGCCCGAACTGCCAAGCCATGTCTTCCCTGGACCGGAAACAAGCTTCCTAGGACCGTTTTCTGGCATTTCAGCCGTCTTCAGCCAGGCTTGCCTGAATCCAGTGGCAAAGTGAGCAAGGGACTCACGTCTGAGCATACCTTGCCAACTTATGGCGAACAAAGCAAAAACCAAAGGAAATGATGGACGGAGTGTTGAACTTTGCAAGCACTCACCCCCAGTCAACTGATCTGGGTTTAATCCATCACCGTTCTTTAGCCCACTCTGCCACCCCAGTTCAGACATGGCCATATGCAAATCAGTCTGACCCTGTGCCTCATGGGAACAGTCCAGCCCGAACTGCCAAGCCATGTCTTCCCTGGACCGGAAACAAGCTTCCTAGGACCGGTTTCTGGCATTTCAGCCGTCTTCAGCCAGGCTTGCCTGAATCCAGTGGCAAAGTGAGCAAGGGACTCACGTCTGAGCATACCCTGCCAATTTATGGCAAACAAAGCAAAAACCAAAGGAAATGATGGACGGAGTGTGGAACATTGCAAGCACTCACCCCCAGTCAACTGATCTGGGTTTAATCCATCACCGTTCTTTAGCCCACTCTGCCACCCCAGTTCAGACATGGCCATATGCAAATCAGTCTGACCCTGTGCCTCATGGAAACAGTCCAGCCCGAACTGCCAAGCCATGCCTTCCCTGGACCGGAAACAAGCTTCCTAGGACCGGTTTCTGGCATTTCAGCCGTCTTCAGCCAGGCTTGCCTGAATCCAATGGCAAAGTGAGCAAGGGACTCACGTTTGAGCATACCCTGCAGACTTATGTCAAACAAAGCAAAAACCAAAGGAAATGATGGACGGAGTGTTGAACATTGCAAACACTCACCCCCAGTCAACTTATCTGGGTTTAATTCATCACCGTTCTTTAGCCCACTCTGCCACTCCAGTTCAGACATGGCCATATGCAAATCAGTCTGACCCTGTGCCTCATGGGAACAGTCCAGCCCGAACTGCCAAGCCATGTCTTCCCTGGACCGGAAAAGGGCTTCCTAGGACTGGTTTCTGGCATTTCAGCCGTCTTCAGCCAGGCTTGCCTGAATCCAGTGGCAAAGTGAGCAAGGGACTCACGTCTGAGCATACCCTGCCAATTTATGGCGAACAAAGCAAAAACCAAAGGAAATGATGGACGGAGTGTGGAACATTGCAAGCACTCACCCCCAGTCAACTGATCTGGGTTTAATCCATCACCGTTCTTTAGCCCACTCTGCCACCCCAGTTCAGACATGGCCATATGCAAATCAGTCTGACCCTGTGCCTCATGGGAACAGTCCAGCCCGAACTGCCAAGCCATGTCTTCCCTGGACCGGAAACAAGCTTCCTAGGACCGGTTTCTGGCATTTCAGCCGTCTTCAGCCAGACTTGCCTGAATCCAGTGGCAAAGTGAGCAAGGGACTCACGTCTGAGCATACCCTGCCAACTTATGGCGAACAAAGCAAAAACCAAAGGAATTGATGGAGGGAGTGTTGAACATTGCAAGCACTCACCCCCAGTCAACTGATCTGGGTTTAATCCATCACCGTTCTTTAGCCCACTCTGCCACCCCAGTTCAGACATGACCATATGCAAATCAGTCTGACCCTGTGCCTCATGGGAACAGTCCAGCCCGAACTGCCAAGCCATGTCTTCCCTGGATCGAAAACAAGCTTCCTAGGACCGGATTCTGGCATTTCAGCCGTCTTCAGCTGTCTTCAGCCAGGCTTGCCTGAATCCAGTGGCAAAGTAAGAAAGGGACTCACGTCTGAGCATACCCTGCCAATTTATGGCGAATAAAGCAAAAACCAAAAGAAATGATGGACGGAGTGTGGAACATTGCAAGCACTCACCCCCAGTCAACTGATCTGGGTTTAATCATCACCGTTCTTTAGCCCACTCTGCCACCCCAGTTCAGACATGGCCATATGCAAATCAGTCTGACCCTGTGCCTCATGGGAACAGTCCAGCCCGAACTGCCAAGCCATGTCTTCCCTGGACCGGAAAAGGGCTTCCTAGGACTGGTTTCTGGCATTTCAGCCGTCTTCAGCCAGGCTTGCCTGAATCCAGTGGCAAAGTGAGCAAGGGACTCACGTCTGAGCATACCTTGCCAACTTATGGCGAACAAAGCAAAAACCAAAGGAAATGATGGACGGAGTGTTGAACATTGCATGCACTCACCCCCAGTCAACTGATCTGGGTTTAATCCATCACCGTTCTTTAGCCCACTCTGCCACCCCAGTTCAGACATGTCCATATGCAAATCAGTCTGACCCTGTGCCTCATGGAAACAGTCCAGCCCGAACTGCCAAGCCATGCCTTCCCTGGACCGGAAACAAGCTTCCTAGGACCGGTTTCTGGCATTTCAGCCGTCTTCAGCCAGGCTTGCCTGAATCCAATGGCAAAGTGAGCAAGGGACTCACGTTTGAGCATACCCTGCAGACTTATGTCAAACAAAGCAAAAACCAAAGGAAATGATGGACGGAGTGTTGAACATTGCAAACACTCACCCCCAGTCAACTTATCTGGGTTTAATCCATCACCGTTCTTTAGCCCACTCTGCCACTCCAGTTCAGACATGGCCATATGCAAATCAATCTGACCCTGTGCCTCATGGGAACAGTCCAGCCCGAACTGCCAAGCCATGTCTTCCCTGGACCGGAAACAAGCTTCCTAGGACCGTTTTCTGGCATTTGAGCCGTCTTCAGCCAGGATTGCCTGAATCCAGTGGCAAAGTGAGCAAGGGACTCACGTCTGAGCATTCCCTGCCAACTTATGGCGAACAAAGCAAAAACCAAAGGAAATGATGGACGGAGTGTTGAACTTTGCAAGCACTCACCCCCAGTCAACTGATCTGGGTTTAATCCATCACCGTTCTTTAGCCCACTCTGTCACCCCAGTTCAGACATGGCCATATGCAAATCAGTCTGACCCTGTGCCTCATGGGAACAGTCCAGCCCGAACTGCCAAGCCATGTCTTCCCTGGACCGGAAACAAGCTTCCTAGGACCGGTTTCTGGCATTTCAGCCGTCTTCAGCCAGACTTGCCTGAATCCAGTGGCAAAGTGAGCAAGGGACTCACGTCTGAGCATACCCTGCCAACTTATGGCGAACAAAGCAAAAACCAAAGGAATTGATGGAGGGAGTGTTGAACATTGCAAGCACTCACCCCCAGTCAACTGATCTGGGTTTAATCATCACCGTTCTTTAGCCCACTCTGCCACCCCAGTTCAGACATGGCCATATGCAAATCAGTCTGACCCTGTGCCTCATGGGAACAGTCCAGCCCGAACTGCCAAGCCATGTCTTCCCTGGACCGGAAAAGGGCTTCCTAGGACTGGTTTCTGGCATTTCAGCCGTCTTCAGCCAGGCTTGCCTGAATCCAGTGGCAAAGTGAGCAAGGGACTCACGTCTGAGCATACCCTGCCAACTTATGGCGAACAAAGCAAAAACCAAAGGAATTGATGGAGGGAGTGTTGAACATTGCAAGCACTCACACCCAGTCAACTGATCTGGGTTTAATCCATCACCGTTTTTTAGCCCACTCTGCCACCCCAGTTCAGACATGGCCATATGCAAATCAGTCTGACCCTGTGCCTCATGGGAACAGTCCAGCCCGAACTGCCAAGCCATGTATTCCCTGGACCGGGTACAAGCTTCCTAGGACCGGTTTCTGGCATTTCAGCCGTCTTCAGCTGTCTTCAGCCAGGCTTGCCTGAATCCAGTGGCAAAGTAAGCAAGGGACTCACGTCTGAGCATACCCTGCCAATTTATGGCGAATAAAGCAAAAACCAAAGGAAATGATGGACGAGTGTGGAACATTGCAAGCACTCACCCCCAGTCAACTGATCTGGGTTTAATCATCACCGTTCTTTAGCCCACTCTGCCACCCCAGTTCAGACATGGCCATATGCAAATCAGTCTGACCCTGTGCCTCATGGGAACAGTCCAGCCCGAACTGCCAAGCCATGTCTTCCCTGGACCGGAAAAGGGCTTCCTAGGACTGGTTTCTGGCATTTCAGCCGTCTTCAGCCAGGCTTGCCTGAATCCAGTGGCAAAGTGAGCAAGGGACTCACGTCTGAGCATACCTTGCCAACTTATGGCTGAATCCAGTGGCAAAGTGAGCAAGGGACTCACGTTTGAGCATACCCTGCAGACTTATGTCAAACAAAGCAAAAACCAATGGAAATGATGGACGGAGTGTTGAACATTGCAAACACTCACCCCCAGTCAACTAATCTGGGTTTAATCCATCACCGTTCTTTAGCCCACTCTGCCACTCCAGTTCAGACATGGCCATATGCAAATCAGTCTGACCCTGTGCCTCATGGGAACAGTCCAGCCCGAACTGCCAAGCCATGTCTTCCCTGGACCGGAAACAAGCTTCCTAGGACCGTTTTCTGGCATTTCAGCCGTCTTCAGCCAGGCTTGCCTGAATCCAGTGGCAAAGTGAGCAAGGGACTCACGTCTGAGCATTCCCTGCCAACTTATGGCGAACAAAGCAAAAACCAAAGGAAATGATGGACGGAGTGTTGAACTTTGCAAGCACTCACCCCCAGTCAACTGATCTGGGTTTAATCCATCACCGTTCTTTAGCCCACTCTGTCACCCCAGTTCAGACATGGCCATATGCAAATCAGTCTGACCCTGTGCCTCATGGGAACAGTCCAGCCCGAACTGCCAAGCCATGTCTTACCTGGACCGGAAACAAGCTTCCTAGGACCGTTTTCTGGCATTTGAGCCGTCTTAAGCCAGGATTGCCTGAATCCAGTGGCAAAGTGAGCAAGGGACTCACGTCTGAGCATTCCCTGCCAACTTATGGCGAACAAAGCAAAAACCAAAGGAAATGATGGACGGAGTGTTGAACTTTGCAAGCACTCACCCCCAGTCAACTGATCTGGGTTTAATCCATCACCGTTCTTTAGCCCACTCTGTCACCCCAGTTCAGACATGGCCATATGCAAATCAGTCTGACCCTGTGCCTCATGGGAACAGTCCAGCCCGAACTGCCAAGCCATGTCTTCCCTGGACCGGAAACAAGCTTCCTAGGACCGGTTTCTGGCATTTCAGCCGTCTTCAGCCAGACTTGCCTGAATCCAGTGGCAAAGTGAGCAAGGGACTCACGTCTGAGCATTCCCTGCCAACTTATGGCGAACAAAGCAAAAACCAAAGGAATTGATGGAGGGAGTGTTGAACATTGCAAGCACTCACCCCCAGTCAACTGATCTGGGTTTAATCCATCACCGTTCTTTAGCCCACTCTGCCACCCCAGTTCAGACATGGCCATATGCAAATCAATCTGACCCTGTGCCTCATGGGAACAGTCCAGCCCGAACTGCCAAGCCATGTCTTCCCTGGACCGGGTACAAGCTTCCTAGGACCGGTTTCTGGCATTTCAGCCGTCTTCAGCTGTCTTCAGCCAGGCTTGCCTGAATCCAGTGGCAAAGTAAGCAAGGGACTCACATCTGAGCATACCCTGCCAATTTATGGCGAATAAAGCAAAAACAAAAGGAAATGATGGACGGAGTATGGAACATTGCAAGCACTCACCCCCAGTCAACTGATCTGGGTTTAATCATCACCGTTCTTTAGCCCACTCTGCCACCCCAGTTCAGACATGGCCATATGCAAATCAGTCTGACCCTGTGCCTCATGGGAACAGTCCAGCCCGAACTGCCAAGCCATGTCTTCCCTGGACCGGAAAAGGGCTTCCTAGGACTGGTTTCTGGCATTTCAGCCGTCTTCAGCCAGGCTTGCCTGAATCCAGTGGCAAAGTGAGCAAGGGACTCACGTCTGAGCATACCTTGCCAACTTATGGCGAACAAAGCAAAAACCAAAGGAAATGATGGACGGAGTGTTGAACATTGCACGCACTCACCCCCAGTCAACTGATCTGGCTTTAATCCATCACCGTTCTTTAGCCCACTCTGCCACCCCAGTTCAGACATGGCCATATGCAAATCAGTCTGACCCTGTGCCTCATGGAAACAGTCCAGCCCGAACTGCCAAGCCATGCCTTCCCTGGACCGGAAACAAGCTTCCTAGGACCGGTTTCTGGCATTTCAGCCGTCTTCAGCCAGGCTTGCCTGAATCCAATGGCAAAGTGAGCAAGGGACTCACGTTTGAGCATACCCTGCAGATTTATGTCAAACAAAGCAAAAACCAAAGGAAATGATGGACGGAGTGTTGAACATTGCAAACACTCACCCCCAGTCAACTTATCTGGGTTTAATCCATCACCGTTCTTTAGCCCACTCTGCCACTCCAGTTCAGACATGGCCATATGCAAATCAATCTGACCCTGTGCCTCATGGGAACAGTCCAGCCCGAACTGCCAAGCCATGTCTTCCCTGGACCGGAAACAAGCTTCCTAGGACCGTTTTCTGGCATTTGAGCCGTCTTCAGCCAGAATTGCCTGAATCCAGTGGCAAAGTGAGCAAGGGACTCACGTCTGAGCATTCCCTGCCAACTTATGGCGAACAAAGCAAAAACCAAAGGAAATGATGGACGGAGTGTTGAACTTTGCAAGCACTCACCCCCAGTCAACTGATCTGGGTTTAATCCATCACCGTTCTTTAGCCCACTCTGTCACCCCAGTTCAGACATGGCCATATGCAAATCAGTCTGACCCTGTGCCTCATGGGAACAGTCCAGCCCGAACTGCCAAGCCATGTCTTCCCTGGACCGGAAACAAGCTTCCTAGGACCGGTTTCTGGCATTTCAGCCGTCTTCAGCCAGACTTGCCTGAATCCAGTGGCAAAGTGAGCAAGGGACTCACGTCTGAGCATACCCTGCCAACTTATGGCGAACAAAGCAAAAACCAAAGGAATTGATGTAGGGAGTGTTGAACATTGCAAGCACTCACCCCCAGTCAACTGATCTGGGTTTAATCATCACCGTTCTTTAGCCCACTCTGCCACCCCAGTTCAGACATGGCCATATGCAAATCAGTCTGACCCTGTGCCTCATGGGAACAGTCCAGCCCGAACTGCCAAGCCATGTCTTCCCTGGACCGGAAAAGGGCTTCCTAGGACTGGTTTCTGGCATTTCAGCCGTCTTCAGCCAGGCTTGCCTGAATCCAGTGGCAAAGTGAGCAAGGGACTCACGTCTGAGCATACCCTGCCAACTTATGGCGAACAAAGCAAAAACCAAAGGAATTGATGGAGGGAGTGTTGAACATTGCAAGCACTCACACCCAGTCAACTGATCTGGGTTTAATCCATCACCGTTTTTTAGCCCACTCTGCCACCCCAGTTCAGACATGGCCATATGCAAATCAGTCTGACCCTGTGCCTCATGGGAACAGTCCAGCCCGAACTGCCAAGCCATGTATTCCCTGGACCGGGTACAAGCTTCCTAGGACCGGTTTCTGGCATTTCAGCCGTCTTCAGCTGTCTTCAGCCAGGCTTGCCTGAATCCAGTGGCAAAGTAAGCAAGGGACTCACGTCTGAGCATACCCTGCCAATTTATGGCGAATAAAGCAAAAACCAAAGGAAATGATGGAGGGAGTGTGGAACATTGCAAGCACTCACCCCCAGTCAACTGATCTGGGTTTAATCATCACCGTTCTTTAGCCCACTCTGCCACCCCAGTTCAGACATGGCCATATGCAAATCAGTCTGACCCTGTGCCTCATGGGAACAGTCCAGCCCGAACTGCCAAGCCATGTCTTCCCTGGACCGGAAAAGGGCTTCCTAGGACTGGTTTCTGGCATTTCAGCCGTCTTCAGCCAGGCTTGCCTGAATCCAGTGGCAAAGTGAGCAAGGGACTCACGTCTGAGCATACCTTGCCAACTTATGGCTGAATCCAGTGGCAAAGTGAGCAAGGGACTCACGTTTGAGCATACCCTGCAGACTTATGTCAAACAAAGCAAAAACCAATGGAAATGATGGACGGAGTGTTGAACATTGCAAACACTCACCCCCAGTCAACTAATCTGGGTTTAATCCATCACCGTTCTTTAGCCCACTCTGCCACTCCAGTTCAGACATGGCCATATGCAAATCAGTCTGACCCTGTGCCTCATGGGAACAGTCCAGCCCGAACTGCCAAGCCATGTCTTCCCTGGACCGGAAACAAGCTTCCTAGGACCGTTTTCTGGCATTTCAGCCGTCTTCAGCCAGGCTTGC
Source organism: Triturus cristatus (assembly GCF_964204655.1). NCBI lineage: Eukaryota > Metazoa > Chordata > Amphibia > Caudata > Salamandridae > Triturus > Triturus cristatus. The sequence continues at coordinate 615,835,705 of NC_140587.1, forward strand.
CTGAATCCAGTGGCAAAGTGAGCAAGGGACTCACGTCTGAGCATTCCCTGCCAACTTATGGCGAACAAAGCAAAAACCAAAGGAAATGATGGACGGAGTGTTGAACTTTGCAAGCACTCACCCCCAGTCAACTGATCTGGGTTTAATCCATCACCGTTCTTTAGCCCACTCTGTCACCCCAGTTCAGACATGGCCATATGCAAATCAGTCTGACCCTGTGCCTCATGGGAACATTCCAGCCCGAACTGCCAAGCCATGTCTTACCTGGACCGGAAACAAGCTTCCTAGGACCGTTTTCTGGCATTTGAGCCGTCTTAAGCCAGGATTGCCTGAATCCAGTGGCAAAGTGAGCAAGGGACTCACGTCTGAGCATTCCCTGCCAACTTATGGCGAACAAAGCAAAAACCAAAGGAAATGATGGACGGAGTGTTGAACTTTGCAAGCACTCACCCCCAGTCAACTGATCTGGGTTTAATCCATCACCGTTCTTTAGCCCACTCTGTCACCCCAGTTCAGACATGGCCATATGCAAATCAGTCTGACCCTGTGCCTCATGGGAACAGTCCAGCCCGAACTGCCAAGCCATGTCTTCCCTGGACCGGAAACAAGCTTCCTAGGACCGGTTTCTGGCATTTCAGCCGTCTTCAGCCAGACTTGCCTGAATCCAGTGGCAAAGTGAGCAAGGGACTCACGTCTGAGCATTCCCTGCCAACTTATGGCGAACAAAGCAAAAACCAAAGGAATTGATGGAGGGAGTGTTGAACATTGCAAGCACTCACCCCCAGTCAACTGATCTGGGTTTAATCCATCACCGTTCTTTAGCCCACTCTGCCACCCCAGTTCAGACATGGCCATATGCAAATCAATCTGACCCTGTGCCTCATGGGAACAGTCCAGCCCGAACTGCCAAGCCATGTCTTCCCTGGACCGGGTACAAGCTTCCTAGGACCGGTTTCTGGCATTTCAGCCGTCTTCAGCTGTCTTCAGCCAGGCTTGCCTGAATCCAGTGGCAAAGTAAGCAAGGGACTCACGTCTGAGCATACCCTGCCAATTTATGGCGAATAAAGCAAAAACAAAAGGAAATGATGGACGGAGTATGGAACATTGCAAGCACTCACCCCCAGTCAACTGATCTGGGTTTAATCATCACCGTTCTTTAGCCCACTCTGCCACCCCAGTTCAGACATGGCCATATGCAAATCAGTCTGACCCTGTGCCTCATGGGAACAGTCCAGCCCGAACTGCCAAGCCATGTCTTCCCTGGACCGGAAAAGGGCTTCCTAGGACTGGTTTCTGGCATTTCAGCCGTCTTCAGCCAGGCTTGCCTGAATCCAGTGGCAAAGTGAGCAAGGGACTCACGTCTGAGCATACCTTGCCAACTTATGGCGAACAAAGCAAAAACCAAAGGAAATGATGGACGGAGTGTTGAACATTGCACGCACTCACCCCCAGTCAACTGATCTGGCTTTAATCCATCACCGTTCTTTAGCCCACTCTGCCACCCCAGTTCAGACATGGCCATATGCAAATCAGTCTGACCCTGTGCCTCATGGAAACAGTCCAGCCCGAACTGCCAAGCCATGCCTTCCCTGGACCGGAAACAAGCTTCCTAGGACCGGTTTCTGGCATTTCAGCCGTCTTCAGCCAGGCTTGCCTGAATCCAATGGCAAAGTGAGCAAGGGACTTACGTTTGAGCATACCCTGCAGACTTATGTCAAACAAAGCAAAAACCAAAGGAAATGATGGACGGAGTGTTGAACATTGCAAACACTCACCCCCAGTCAACTTATCTGGGTTTAATCGATCACCGTTCTTTAGCCCACTCTGCCACTCCAGTTCAGACATGGCCATATGCAAATCAGTCTAACCCTGTGCCTCATGGGAACAGTCCAGCCCGAACTGCCAAGCCATGTCTTCCCTGGACCGGAAAAGGGCTTCCTAGGACTGGTTTCTGGCATTTCAGCCGTCTTCAGCCAGGCTTGCCTGAATCCAGTGGCAAAGTGAGCAAGGGACTCACGTCTGAGCATACCCTGCCAATTTATGGCGAACAAAGCAAAAACCAAAGGAAATGATGGACGGAGTGTGGAACATTGCAAGCACTCACCCCCAGTCAACTGATCTAGGTTTAATCCATCACCTTTCTTTAGCCCACTCTGCCACCCCAGTTCAGACATGGCCATATGCAAATCAGTCTGACCCTGTGCCTCATGGGAACAGTCCAGCCCGAACTGCCAAGCCATGTCTTCCCTGGACCGGAAACAAGCTTCCTAGGACCGGTTTCTGGCATTTCAGCCGTCTTCAGCCAGACTTGCCTGAATCCAGTGGCAAAGTGAGCAAGGGACTCACGTCTCAGCATACCCTGCCAACTTATGGCGAACAAAGCAAAAACCAAAGGAATTGATGGAGGGAGTGTTGAACATTGCAAGCACTCACCCCCAGTCAACTGATCTGGGTTTAATCCATCACCGTTCTTTAGCCCACTCTGCCACCCCAGTTCAGACATGGCCATATGCAAATCAGTCTGACCCTGTGCCTCATGGGAACAGTCCAGCCCGAACTGCCAAGCCATGTCTTCCCTGGACCGGGTACAAGCTTCCTAGGACCGGTTTCTGGCATTTCAGCCGTCTTCAGCTGTCTTCAGCCAGGCTTGCCTGAATCCAGTGGCAAAGTAAGCAAGGGACTCACGTCTGAGCATACCCTGCCAATTTATGGCGAATAAAGCAAAAACCAAAGGAAATGATGGACGGAGTGTGGAACATTGCAAACACTCACCCCCAGTCAACTAATCTGGGTTTAATCCATCACCGTTCTTTAGCCCACTCTGCCACTCCAGTTCAGACATGGCCATATGCAAATCAGTCTGACCCTGTGCCTCATGGAAACAGTCCAGCCCGAACTGCCAAGCCATTCCTTCCCTGGACCGGAAACAAGCTTCCTAGGACCGTTTTCTGGCATTTCAGCCGTCTTCAGCCAGGCTTGCCTGAATCCAGTGGCAAAGTGAGCAAGGGACTCACGTCTGAGCATTCCCTGCCAACTTATGGCGAACAAAGCAAAAACCAAAGGAAATGTTGGACGGAGTGTTGAACTTTGCAAGCACTCACCCCCAGTCAACTGATCTGGGTTTAATCCATCACCGTTCTTTAGCCCACTCTGTCACCCCAGTTCAGACATGGCCATATGCAAATCAGTCTGACCCTGTGCCTCATGGGAACAGTCCAGCCCGAACTGCCAAGCCATGTCTTACCTGGACCGGAAACAAGCTTCCTAGGACCGTTTTCTGGCATTTGAGCCGTCTTAAGCCAGGATTGCCTGAATCCAGTGGCAAAGTGAGCAAGGGACTCACGTCTGAGCATTCCCTGCCAACTTATGGCGAACAAAGCAAAAACCAAAGGAAATGATGGACGGAGTGTTGAACTTTGCAAGCACTCACCCCCAGTCAACTGATCTGGGTTTAATCCATCACCGTTCTTTAGCCCACTCTGTCACCCCAGTTCAGACATGGCCATATGCAAATCAGTCTGACCCTGTGCCTCATGGGAACAGTCCAGCCCGAACTGCCAAGCCATGTCTTCCCTGGACCGGAAACAAGCTTCCTAGGACCGGTTTCTGGCATTTCAGCCGTCTTCAGCCAGACTTGCCTGAATCCAGTGGCAAAGTGAGCAAGGGACTCACGTCTGAGCATTCCCTGCCAACTTATGGCGAACAAAGCAAAAACCAAAGGAATTGATGGAGGGAGTGTTGAACATTGCAAGCACTCACCCCCAGTCAACTGATCTGGGTTTAATCCATCACCGTTCTTTAGCCCACTCTGCCACCCCAGTTCAGACATGGCCATATGCAAATCAGTCTGACCCTGTGCCTCATGGGAACAGTCCAGCCCGAACTGCCAAGCCATGTCTTCCCTGGACCGGGTACAAGCTTCCTAGGACCGGTTTCTGGCATTTCAGCCGTCTTCAGCTGTCTTCAGCCAGGCTTACCTGAATCCAGTGGCAAAGTAAGCAAGGGACTCACGTCTGAGCATACCCTGCCAATTTATGGCGAATAAAGCAAAAACAAAAAGAAATGATGGACGGAGTGTGGAACATTGCAAGCACTCACCCCCAGTCAACTGATCTGGGTTTAATCATCACCGTTCTTTAGCCCACTCTGCCACCCCAGTTCAGACATGGCCATATGCAAATCAGTCTGACCCTGTGCCTCATGGGAACAGTCCAGCCCGAACTGCCAAGCCATGTCTTCCCTGGACCGGAAAAGGGCTTCCTAGGACTGGTTTCTGGCATTTCAGCCGTCTTCAGCCAGGCTTGCCTGAATCCAGTGGCAAAGTGAGCAAGGGACTCACGTCTGAGCATACCTTGCCAACTTATGGCGAACAAAGCAAAAACCAAAGGAAATGATGGACGGAGTGTTGAACATTGCATGCACTCACCCCCAGTCAACTGATCTGGGTTTAATCCATCACCGTTCTTTAGCCCACTCTGCCACCCCAGTTCAGACATGGCCATATGCAAATCAGTCTGACCCTGTGCCTCATGGAAACAGTCCAGCCCGAACTGCCAAGCCATGCCTTCCCTGGACCGGAAACAAGCTTCCTAGGACCGGTTTCTGGCATTTCAGCCGTCTTCAGCCAGGCTTGCCTGAATCCAATGGCAAAGTGAGCAAGGGACTCACGTTTGAGCATACCCTGCAGACTTATGTCAAACAAAGCAAAAACCAAAGGAAATGATGGACGGATTGTTGAACATTGCAAACGCTCACCCCCAGTCAACTTATCTGGGTTTAATCCATCACCGTTCTTTAGCCCACTCTGCCACTCCAGTTCAGACATGGCCATATGCAAATCAGTCTGACCCTGTGCCTCATGGGAACAGTCCAGCCCGAACTGCCAAGCCATGTCTTCCCTGGACCGGAAAAGGGCTTCCTAGGACTGGTTTCTGGCATTTCAGCCGTCTTCAGCCAGGCTTGCCTGAATCCAGTGGCAAAGTGAGCAAGGGACTCACGTCTGAGCATACCATGCCAATTTATGGCGAACAAAGCAAAAACCAAAGGAAATGATGGACGGAGTGTTGAACATTGCAAGCACTCACCCCCAGTCAACTGATCTGGGTTTAATCCATCACCGTTCTTTAGCTTACTCTGCCACCCCAGTTCAGACATGGCCATATGCAAATCAGTCTGACCCTGTGCCTCATGGGAACAGTCCAGCCCGAACTGCCAAGCCATGTCTTCCCTGGACCGGAAACAAGCTTCCTAGGACCGGTTTCTGGCATTTCAACCGTCTTCAGCCAGACTTGCCTGAATCCAGTGGCAAAGTGAGCAAGGGACTCACGTCTGAGCATACCCTGCCAACTTATGGCGAACAAAGCAAAAACCAAAGGAATTGATGGAGGGAGTGTTGAACATTGCAAGCACTCACCCCCAGTCAACTGATCTGGGTTTAATCCATCACCGTTCTTTAGCCCACTCTGCCACCCCAGTTCAGACATGGCCATATGCAAATCAGTCTGGACCTGTGCCTCATGGGAACAGTCCAGCCCGAACTGCCAAGCCATGTCTTCCCTGGATCGAAAACAAGCTTCCTAGGACCGGATTCTGGCATTTCAGCCGTCTTCAGCAGTCTTCAGCCAGGCTTGCCTGAATCCAGTGGCAAAGTAAGCAAGGGACTCACGTCTGAGCATACCCTGCCAATTTATGGAGAATAAAGCAAAAACCAAAGGAAATGATGGACGGAGTGTGGAACATTGCAAGCACTCACCCCCAGTCAACTGATCTGGGTTTAATCATCACCGTTCTTTAGCCCACTCTGCCACCCCAGTTCAGACATGGCCATATGCAAATCAGTCTGACCCTGTGCCTCATGGAAACAGTCCAGCCCGAACTGCCAAGCCATGCCTTCCCTGGACCAGAAACAAGCTTCCTAGGACCGGTTTCTGGCATTTCAGCCGTCTTCAGCCAGGCTTGCCTGTATCCAATGGCAAAGTGAGCAAGGGACTCACGTTTGAGCATACCCTGCAGACTTATGTCAAACAAAGCAAAAACCAAAGGAAATGATGGACGGAGTGTTGAACATTGCAAACACTCACCCCCAGTCAACTTATCTGGGTTTAATCCATCACCGTTCTTTAGCCCACTCTGCCACTCCAGACATGGCCATATGCAAATCAGTCGGACCCTGTGCCTCATGGGAACAGTCCAGCCCGAACTGCCAAGCCATGTCTTCCCTGGACTGGAAACAAGCTTCCTAGGACCGTTTTCTGGCATTTGAGCCGTCTTTAGCCAGGATTGCCTGAATCCAGTGGCAAAGTGAGCAAGGGACTCACGTCTGAGCATTCCCTGCCAACTTATGGCGAACAAAGCAAAAACCAAAGGAAATGATGGACGGAGTGTTGAACTTTGCAAGCACTCACCCCCAGTCAACTGATCTGGGTTTAATCCATCACCGTTCTTTAGCCCACTCTGTCACCCCAGTTCAGACATGGCCATATGCAAATCAGTCTGACCCTGTGCCTCATGGGAACAGTCCAGCCCGAACTGCCAAGCCATGTCTTCCCTGTACCGGAAACAAGCTTCCTAGGACCGGTTTCTGGCATTTCAGCCGTCTTCAGCCAGACTTGCCTGAATCCAGTGGCAAAGTGAGCAAGGGACTCACGTCTGAGCATACCCTGCCAACTTATGGCGAACAAAGCAAAAACCAAAGGAATTGATGGAGGGAGTGTTGAACATTGCAAGCACTCACACCCAGTCAACTGATCTGGGTTTAATCCATCACCGTTTTTTAGCCCACTCTGCCACCCCAGTTCAGACATGGCCATATGCAAATCAGTCTGACCCTGTGCCTCATGGGAACAGTCCAGCCCGAACTGCCAAGCCATGTCTTCCCTGGAGCGGGTACAAGCTTCCTAGGACCGGTTTCTGGCATTTCAGCCGTCTTCAGCTGTCTTCAGCCAGGCTTGCCTGAATCCAGTGGCAAAGTAAGCAAGGGACTCACGTCTGAGCATACCCTGCCAATTTATGGCGAATAAAGCAAAAACCAAAGGAAATGATGGACGGAGTGTGGAACATTGCAAGCACTCACCCCCAGGCAACTGATCTGGGTTTAATTATCACCGTTCTTTAGCCCACTCTGCCACCCCAGTTCAGACATGGCCATATGCAAATCAGTCTGACCCTGTGCCTCATGGGAACAGTCCAGCCCGAACTGCCAAGCCATGTCTTCCCTGGACCGGAAAAGGGCTTCCTAGGACTGGTTTCTGGCATTTCAGCCGTCTTCAGCCAGGCTTGCCTGAATCCAGTGGCAAAGTGAGCAAGGGACTCACGTCTGAGCATACCTTGCCAACTTATGGCTGAATCCAGTAACAAAGTGAGCAAGGGACTCACGTTTGAGCATACCCTGCAGACTTATGTCAAACAAAGCAAAAACCAAAGGAAATGATGGACGGAGTGTTGAACATTGCAAACACTCACCCCCAGTCAACTAATCTGGGTTTAATCCATCACCGTTCTTTAGCCCACTCTGCCACTCCAGTTCAGACATGGCCATATGCAAATCAGTCTGACCCTGTGCCCCATGGGAACAGTCAAGCCCGAACTGCCAAGCCATTTCTTCCCTGGACCGGAAACAAGCTTCCTAGGACCGTTTTCTGGTATTTCAGCCGTCTTCAGCCAGGCTTGCCTGAATCCAGTGGCAAAGTGAGCAAGGGACTCACGTCTGAGCATTCCCTGCCAACTTATGGCGAACAAAGCAAAAACCAAAGGAAATGATGGACGGAGTGTGGAACATTGCAAGCACTCACCCCCAGTCAACTGATCTGGGTTGAATCCATCACCGTTCTTTAGCCCACTCTGCCACCCCAGTTCAGACATGGCCATATGCAAATCAGTCTGACCCTATGCCTCATGGGAACAGTCCAGCCCGAACTGCCAAGCCATGTCTTCCCTGGACCGGAAACAAGCTTCCTAGGACCGGTTTCTGGCATTTCAACCGTCTTCAGCCAGACTTGCCTGAATCCAGTGGCAAAGTGAGCAAGGGACTCACGTCTGAGCATACCCTGCCAACTTATGGCGAACAAAGCAAAAACCAAAGGAATTGATGGAGGGAGTGTTGAACATTGCAAGCACTCACCCCCAGTCAACTCATCTGGGTTTAATCCATCACCGTTCTTTAGCCCACTCTGCCACCCCAGTTCAGACATGGCCATATGCAAATCAGTCTGACCCTGTGCCTCATGGGAACAGTCCAGCCCGAACTGCCAAGCCATGTCTTCCCTGGATCGAAAACAAGCTTCCTAGGACTGGATTCTGGCATTTCAGCCGTCTTCAGCTGTCTTCAGCCAGGCTTGCCTGAATCCAGTGGCAAAGTAAGCAAGGGACTCACGTCTGAGCATACCCTGCCAATTTATGGCGAATAAAGCAAAAACCAAAGGAAATGATGGACGGAGTGTGGAACATTGCAAGCACTCACCCCCAGTCAACTGATCTGGGTTTAATCATCACCGTTCTTTAGCCCACTTTGCCACCCCAGTTCAGACATGGCCATATGCAAATCAGTCTGACCCTGTGCCTCATGGGAACAGTCCAGCCCGAACTGCCAAGCCATGTCTTCCCTGGACCGGAAAAGGGCTTCCTAGGACTGGTTTCTGGCATTTCAGCCGTCTTCAGCCAGGCTTGCCTGAATCCAGTGGCAAAGTGAGCAAGGGACTCACGTCTGAGCATACCTTGCCAACTTATGGCGAACAAAGCAAAAACCAAAGGAAATGATGGACGGAGTGTTGAACATTGCATGCACTCACCCCCAGTCAACTGATCTGGGTTTAATCCATCACCGTTCTTTAGCCCACTCTGCCACCCCAGTTCAGACATGGCCATATGCAAATCAGTCTGACCCTGTGCCTCATGGAAACAGTCCAGCCCGAACTGCCAAGCCATGCCTTCCCTGGACCGGAAACAAGCTTCCTAGGACCGGTTTCTGGCATTTCAGCCGTCTTCAGCCAGGCTTGCCTGAATCCAATGGCAAAGTGAGCAAGGGACTCACGTTTGAGCATACCCTGCAGACTTATGTCAAACAAAGCAAAAACCAAAGGAAATGATGGACGGAGTGTTGAACATTGCAAACACTCACCCCCAGTCAACTTATCTGGGTTTAATCCATCACCGTTCTTTAGCCCACTCTGCCACTCCAGTTCAGACATGGCCATATGCAAATCAGTCGGACCCTGTGCCTCATGGGAACAGTCCAGCCCGAACTGCCAAGCCATGTCTTCCCTGGACCGGAAACAAGCTTCCTAGGACCGTTTTCTGGCATTTGAGCCGTCTTCAGCCAGGATTGCCTGAATCCAGTGGCAAAGTGAGCAAGGGACTCACGTCTGAGCATTCCCTGCCAACTTATGGCGAACAAAGCAAAAACCAAAGGAAATGATGGACGGAGTGTTGAACATTGCAAACACTCACCCCCAGTCAACTTATCTGGGTTTAATCCATCACCGTTCTTTAGCCCACTCTGCCACTCCAGTTCAGACATGGCCATATGCAAATCAGTCGGACCCTGTGCCTCATGGGAACAGTCCAGCCCGAACTGCCAAGCCATGTCTTCCCTGGACCGGGTACAAGCTTCCTAGGACCGGTTTCTGGCATTTCAGCCGTCTTCAGCTGTCTTCAGCCAGGCTTGCCTGAATCCAGTGGCAAAGTAAGCAAGGGACTCACGTCTGAGCATACCCTGCCAATTTATGGCGAATAAAGCAAAAACCAAAGGAAATGATGGACGGAGTGTGGAACATTGCAAGCACTCACCCCCAGGCAACTGATCTGGGTTTAATTATCACCGTTCTTTAGCCCACTCTGCCACCCCAGTTCAGACATGGCCATATGCAAATCAGTCTGACCCTGTGCCTCATGGGAACAGTCCAGCCCGAACTGCCAAGCCATGTCTTCCCTGGACCGGAAAAGGGCTTCCTAGGACTGGTTTCTGGCATTTCAGCCGTCTTCAGCCAGGCTTGCCTGAATCCAGTGGCAAAGTGAGCAAGGGACTCACGTCTGAGCATACCTTGCCAACTTATGGCTGAATCCAGTAACAAAGTGAGCAAGGGACTCACGTTTGAGCATACCCTGCAGACTTATGTCAAACAAAGCAAAAACCAAAGGAAATGATGGACGGAGTGTTGAACATTGCAAACACTCACCCCCAGTCAACTAATCTGGGTTTAATCCATCACCGTTCTTTAGCCCACTCTGCCACTCCAGTTCAGACATGGCCATATGCAAATCAGTCTGACCCTGTGCCCCATGGGAACAGTCAAGCCCGAACTGCCAAGCCATTTCTTCCCTGGACCGGAAACAAGCTTCCTAGGACCGTTTTCTGGTATTTCAGCCGTCTTCAGCCAGGCTTGCCTGAATCCAGTGGCAAAGTGAGCAAGGGACTCACGTCTGAGCATTCCCTGCCAACTTATGGCGAACAAAGCAAAAACCAAAGGAAATGATGGACGGAGTGTGGAACATTGCAAGCACTCACCCCCAGTCAACTGATCTGGGTTGAATCCATCACCGTTCTTTAGCCCACTCTGCCACCCCAGTTCAGACATGGCCATATGCAAATCAGTCTGACCCTATGCCTCATGGGAACAGTCCAGCCCGAACTGCCAAGCCATGTCTTCCCTGGACCGGAAACAAGCTTCCTAGGACCGGTTTCTGGCATTTCAACCGTCTTCAGCCAGACTTGCCTGAATCCAGTGGCAAAGTGAGCAAGGGACTCACGTCTGAGCATACCCTGCCAACTTATGGCGAACAAAGCAAAAACCAAAGGAATTGATGGAGGGAGTGTTGAACATTGCAAGCACTCACCCCCAGTCAACTCATCTGGGTTTAATCCATCACCGTTCTTTAGCCCACTCTGCCACCCCAGTTCAGACATGGCCATATGCAAATCAGTCTGACCCTGTGCCTCATGGGAACAGTCCAGCCCGAACTGCCAAGCCATGTCTTCCCTGGATCGAAAACAAGCTTCCTAGGACTGGATTCTGGCATTTCAGCCGTCTTCAGCTGTCTTCAGCCAGGCTTGCCTGAATCCAGTGGCAAAGTAAGCAAGGGACTCACGTCTGAGCATACCCTGCCAATTTATGGCGAATAAAGCAAAAACCAAAGGAAATGATGGACGGAGTGTGGAACATTGCAAGCACTCACCCCCAGTCAACTGATCTGGGTTTAATCATCACCGTTCTTTAGCCCACTTTGCCACCCCAGTTCAGACATGGCCATATGCAAATCAGTCTGACCCTGTGCCTCATGGGAACAGTCCAGCCCGAACTGCCAAGCCATGTCTTCCCTGGACCGGAAAAGGGCTTCCTAGGACTGGTTTCTGGCATTTCAGCCGTCTTCAGCCAGGCTTGCCTGAATCCAGTGGCAAAGTGAGCAAGGGACTCACGTCTGAGCATACCTTGCCAACTTATGGCGAACAAAGCAAAAACCAAAGGAAATGATGGACGGAGTGTTGAACATTGCATGCACTCACCCCCAGTCAACTGATCTGGGTTTAATCCATCACCGTTCTTTAGCCCACTCTGCCACCCCAGTTCAGACATGGCCATATGCAAATCAGTCTGACCCTGTGCCTCATGGAAACAGTCCAGCCCGAACTGCCAAGCCATGCCTTCCCTGGACCGGAAACAAGCTTCCTAGGACCGGTTTCTGGCATTTCAGCCGTCTTCAGCCAGGCTTGCCTGAATCCAATGGCAAAGTGAGCAAGGGACTCACGTTTGAGCATACCCTGCAGACTTATGTCAAACAAAGCAAAAACCAAAGGAAATGATGGACGGAGTGTTGAACATTGCAAACACTCACCCCCAGTCAACTTATCTGGGTTTAATCCATCACCGTTCTTTAGCCCACTCTGCCACTCCAGTTCAGACATGGCCATATGCAAATCAGTCGGACCCTGTGCCTCATGGGAACAGTCCAGCCCGAACTGCCAAGCCATGTCTTCCCTGGACCGGAAACAAGCTTCCTAGGACCGTTTTCTGGCATTTGAGCCGTCTTCAGCCAGGATTGCCTGAATCCAGTGGCAAAGTGAGCAAGGGACTCACGTCTGAGCATTCCCTGCCAACTTATGGCGAACAAAGCAAAAACCAAAGGAAATGATGGACGGAGTGTTGAACATTGCAAACACTCACCCCCAGTCAACTTATCTGGGTTTAATCCATCACCGTTCTTTAGCCCACTCTGCCACTCCAGTTCAGACATGGCCATATGCAAATCAGTCGGACCCTGTGCCTCATGGGAACAGTCCAGCCCGAACTGCCAAGCCATGTCTTCCCTGGACCGGGTACAAGCTTCCTAGGACCGGTTTCTGGCATTTCAGCCGTCTTCAGCTGTCTTCAGCCAGGCTTGCCTGAATCCAGTGGCAAAGTAAGCAAGGGACTCACGTCTGAGCATACCCTGCCAATTTATGGCGAATAAAGCAAAAACCAAAGGAAATGATGGACGGAGTGTGGAACATTGCAAGCACTCACCCCCAGTCAACTGATCTAGGTTTAATTATCACCGTTCTTTAGCCCACTCTGCCACCCCAGTTCAGACATGGCCATATGCAAATCAGTCTGACCCTGTGCCTCATGGGAACAGTCCAGCCCGAACTGCCAAGCCATGTCTTCCCTGGACCGGAAAAGGGCTTCCTAGGACTGGTTTCTGGCATTTCAGCCGTCTTCAGCCAGGCTTGCCTGAATCCAGTGGCAAAGTGAGCAAGGGACTCACGTCTGAGCATACCTTGCCAACTTATGGCTGAATCCAGTGGCAAAGTGAGCAAGGGACTCACGTTTGAGCATACCCTGCAGACTTATGTCAAACAAAGCAAAAACCAAAGGAAATGATGGACGGAGTGTTGAACATTGCAAACACTCACCCCCAGTCAACTAATCTGGGTTTAATCCATCACCGTTCTTTAGCCCACTCTGCCACTCCAGTTCAGACATGGCCATATGCAAATCAGTCTGACCCTGTGCCTCATGGGAACAGTCCAGCCCGAACTGCCAAGCCATGTCTTCCCTGGACCGGAAACAAGCTTCCTAGGACCGTTTTCTGGCATTTCAGCCGTCTTCAGCCAGGCTTGCCTGAATCCAGTGGCAAAGTGAGCAAGGGACTCACGTCTGAGCATTCCCTGCCAACTTATGGCGAACAAAGCAAAAACCAAAGGAAATGATGGACGGAGTGTTGAACTTTGCATGCGCTCACCCCCAGTCAACTGATCTGGGTATAATCCATCACCGTTCTTTAGCCCACTCTGTCACCCCAGTTCAGACATGGCCATATGCAAATCAGTCTGACCCTGTGCCTCATGGGAACAGTCCAGCCCGAACTGCCAAGCCATGTCTTCCCTGGACCGGAAACAAGCTTCCTAGGACCGGTTTCTGGCATTTCAGCCGTCTTCAGCCAGGCTTGCCTGAATCCAGTGGCAAAGTGAGCAAGGGACTCACGTCTGAGCATACCCTGCCAACTTATGGCGAACAAAGCAAAAACCAAAGGAAATGATGGAAGGAGTGTTGAACATTGCAAGCACTCACCCCCAGTCAACTGATCTGGGTTTAATCCATCACCGTTCTTTAGCCCACTCTGCCACCCCAGTTCAGACATGGCCATATGCAAATCAGTCTGACCCTGTGCCTCATGGGAACAGTCCAGCCCGAACTGCCAAGCCATGTCTTCCCTGGACCGGAAACAAGCTTCCTAGGACCGGTTTCTGGCATTTCAGCCGTCTTCAGCCAGGCTTGCCTGAATCCAGTGGCAAAGTGAGCAAGGGACTCACGTCTGAGCATACCCTGCCAACTTATGGCGAACAAATCAAAAACCAAAGGAAGTGATGGACGGAGTGATGAACATTGCAAGCACTCACCCCCAGTCAACTGATCTGGGTTTAATCCATCACCGTTCTTTAGCCCACTCTGCCACCCCAGTTCAGACATGGCCATATGCAAATCAGTCTGACCCTGTGCCTCATGGGAACAGTCCAGCCCGAACTGCCAAGCCATGTCTTCCCTGGACCGGAAACAAGCTTCCTAGGACCGGTTTCTGGCATTTCAGCCGTCTTCAGCCAGGCTTGCCTGAATCCAGTGGCAAAGTGAGCAAGGGACTCACGTCTGAGCATACCCTGCCAATTTATGGCGAACAAAGCAAAAACCAAAGGAAATGATGGACGGAGTGTGGAACATTGCAAGCACTCACCCCCAGTCAACTGATCTGGGTTTAATCCATCACCGTTCTTTAGCCCACACTGCCACACCAGTTCAGACATGGCCATATGCAAATCAGTCTGACCCTGTGCCTCATGGGAACAGTCCAGCCCGAACTGCCAAGCCATGTCTTCCCTGGACCGGAAACAAGCTTCCTAGGACCGGTTTCTGGCATTTCAGCCGTCTTCAGCCAGACTTGCCTGAATCCAGTGGCAAAGTGAGCAAGGGACTCACGTCTGAGCATACCCTGCCAACTTATGGCGAACAAAGCAAAAACCAAAGGAATTGATGGAGGGAGTGTTTAACATTGCAAGCACTCACCCCCAGTCAACTGATCTGGGTTTAATCCATCACCGTTCTTTAGCCCACTCTGCCACCCCAGTTCAGACATGGCCATGTGCAAATCAGTCTGACCCTGAGCCTCATGGGAACAGTCCAGCCCGAACTGCCAAGCCATGTCTTCCCTGGACCGGAAACAAGCTTCCTAGGACAGGTTTCTGGCATTTCAGCCGTCTTCAGCTGTCTTCAGCCAGGCTTGCCTGAATCCAGTGGCAATGTAAGCAAGGGACTCACGTCTGAGCATACCCTGCCAATTTATGGCGAATAAAGCAAAAACCAAAGGAAATGATGGAGGGAGTGTGGAACATTGCAAGCACTCACCCCCAGTCAACTGATCTGGGTTTAATCATCACCGTTCTTTAGCCCACTCTGCCACCCCAGTTCAGACATGGCCATATGCAAATCAGTCTGACCCTGTGCCTCAAGGGAACAGTCCAGCCCGAACTGCCAAGCCATGTCTTCCCTGGATCGGAAAAGGGCTTCCTAGTACCGGTTTCTGGCATTTCAGCCGTCTTCAGCCAGGCTTGCCTGAATCCAGTGGCAAAGTGAGCAAGGGACTCACGTCTGAGCATACCCTGCCAACTTATGGCGAACAAAGCAAAAACCAAAGGAATTGATGGAGGGAGTGTTGAACATTGCAAGCACTCACCCCCAGTCAACTGATCTGGGTTTAATCCATCACCGTTCTTTAGCCCACTCTGCCACCCCAGTTCAGACATGGCCATATGCAAATCAGTCTGACCCTGTGCCTCATGGGAACAGTCCAGCCCGAACTGCCAAGCCATGTCTTCCCTGGACCGGAAACAAGCTTCCTAGGACCGGTTTCTGGCATTTCACCCTTCTTCAGCTGTATTCAGCCAGGCTTGCCTGAATCCAGTGGCAAAGTAAGCAAAGTACTCACGTATGAGCATACCCTGCCAATTTATGGCGAATAAAGCAAAAACCAAAGGAAATGATGGACGGAGTGTTGAACATTGCAAGCACTCACCCCCAGTCAACTGATCTGGGTTTAATCCATCACCATTCTTTAGCCCACTCTGTCACCCCAGTTCAGACATCGCCATATGCAAATCAGTCTGACCCTGTGCCTCATGGGAACAGTCCAGCCCGAACTGCCAAGCCATGTCTTACCTGGACCGGAAACAAGCTTCCTAGGACCGTTTTCTGGCATTTGAGCCGTCTTCAGCCAGGATTGCCTGAATCCAGTGGCAAAGTGAGCAAGGGACTCACGTCTGAGCATTCCCTGCCAACTTATGGCGAACAAAGCAAAAACCAAAGGAAATGATGGACGGAGTGTTGAACTTTGCAAGCGCTCACCCCCAGTCAACTGATCTGGGTTTAATCCATCACCGTTCCTTAGCCCACTCTGTCACCCCAGTTCAGACATGGCCATATGCAAATCAGTCTGACCCTGTGCCTCATGGGAACAGTCCAGCCCGAACTGCCAAGCCATGTCTTCCCTGGACCGGAAACAAGCTTCCTAGGACCGGTTTCTGGCATTTCAGCCGTCTTCAGCCAGACTTGCCTGAATCCAGTGGCAAAGTGAGCAAGGGACTCACGTCTGAGCATACCCTGCCAACTTATGGCAAACAAAGCAAAAACCAAAGGAATTGATGGAGGGAGTGTTGAACATTGCAAGCACTCACCCCCAGTCAACTGATCTGGGTTTAATCCATCACCGTTCTTTAGCCCACTCTGCCACCCCAGTTCAGACATGGCCATATGCAAATCAGTCTGACCCTGTGCCTCATGGGAACAGTCCAGCCCGAACAGCCAAGCCATGTCCTCCCTGGACCGGGTACAAGCTTCCTAGGACCGGTTTCTGGCATTTCAGCCGTCTTCAGCTGTCTTCAGCCAGGCTTGCCTGAATCCAGTGGCAAAGTAAGCAAGGGACTCAAGTCTGAGCATACCCTGCCAATTTATGGCGAATAAAGCAAAAACCAAAGGAAATGATGGACGGAGTGTGGAACATTGCAAGCACTCACCCCCAGTCAACTGATCTGGGTTGAATCCATCACCGTTCTTTAGCCCACTTTGCCACCCCAGTTCAGACATGGCCATATGCAAATCAGTCTGACCCTGAGCCTCATGGGAACAGTCCAGCCCGAACTGCCAAGCCATGTCTTCCCTGGACCGGAAACAAGCTTCCTAGGACCGGTTTCTGGCATTTCAGCCGTCTTCAGCTGTCTTCAGCCAGGCTTGCCTGAATCCAGTGGCAATGTAAGCAAGGGACTCACGTCTGAGCATACCCTGCCAATTTATGGCGAATAAAACAAAAACCAAAGGAAATGATGGACGGAGTGTGGAACATTGCAAGCACTCACCCCCAGTCAACTGATCTGGGTTTAATCATCACCGTTCTTTAGCCCATTCTGCCACCCCAGTTCAGACATGGCCATATGCAAATCAGTCTGACCCTGTGCCTCATGGGAACAGTCCAGCCCGAACTGCCAAGCCATGTCTTCCCTGGACCGGAAAAGGGCTTTCTAGGACTGGTTTCTGGCATTTCAGCCATCTTCAGCCAGGCTTGCCTGAATCCAGTGGCAAAGTGAGCAAGGGACTCACGTCTGAGCATACCTTGCCAACTTATGGCTGAATCCAGTGGCAAAGTGAGCAAGGGACTC
Source organism: Triturus cristatus (assembly GCF_964204655.1). Lineage (NCBI taxonomy): Eukaryota > Metazoa > Chordata > Amphibia > Caudata > Salamandridae > Triturus > Triturus cristatus. The sequence goes on from NC_140587.1 coordinate 615,852,875, forward strand.
ACGTTTGAGCATACCCTGCAGACTTATGGCAAACAAAGCAAAAACCAAAGGAAATGATGGAAGGAGTGTTGAACATTGCAAACACTCACCCCCAGTCAACTTATCTGGGTTTAATCCATCACCGTTCTTTAGCCCACTTTGCCACTCCAGTTCAGACATGGCCATATGCAAATCAGTCTGACCCTGTGCCTCATGGGAACAGTCCGGCCCGAACTGCCAAGCCATGTCTTCCCTGGACCGGAAACAAGCTTTCTAGGACCGTTTTCTGGCATTTCAGCCGTCTTCAGCCAGGCTTGCCTGAATCCAGTGGCAAAGTGAGCAAGGGACTCACGTCTGAGCATTCCCTGCCAACTTATGGCGAACAAAGCAAAAACCAAAGGAAATGATGGACGGAGTGTTGAACTTTGCAAGCACTCACCCCCAGTCAACTGATCTGGGTTTAATCCATCACCGTTCTTTAGCCCACTCTGTCACCCCAGTTCAGACATGGCCATATGCAAATCAGTCTGACCCTGTGCCTCATGGGAACAGTCCAGCCCGAACTGCCAAGCCATGTCTTCCCTGGACCGGAAACAAGCTTCCTAGGACCGGTTTCTGGCATTTCAGCCGTCTTCAGCCAGGCTTGCCTGAATCCAGTGGCAAAGTGAGCAAGGGACTCACGTCTGAGCATACCCTGCCAATTTATGGCGAACAAAGCAAAAACCAAAGGAAATGATGGACGGAGTGTGGAACATTGCAAGCACTCACCCCCAGTCAACTGATCTGGGTTTAATCCATCACCGTTCTTTAGCCCACACTGCCACACCAGTTCAGACATGGCCATATGCAAATCAGTCTGACCCTGTGCCTCATGGGAACAGTCCAGCCCGAACTGCCAAGCCATGTCTTCCCTGGACCGGAAACAAGCTTCCTAGGACCGGTTTCTGGCATTTCAGCCGTCTTCAGCCAGACTTGCCTGAATCCAGTGGCAAAGTGAGCAAGGGACTCACGTCTGAGCATACCCTGCCAACTTATGGCGAACAAAGCAAAAACCAAAGGAATTGATGGAGGGAGTGTTTAACATTGCAAGCACTCACCCCCAGTCAACTGATCTGGGTTTAATCCATCACCGTTCTTTAGCCCACTCTGCCACCCCAGTTCAGACATGGCCATGTGCAAATCAGTCTGACCCTGAGCCTCATGGGAACAGTCCAGCCCGAACTGCCAAGCCATGTCTTCCCTGGACCGGAAACAAGCTTCCTAGGACCGGTTTCTGGCATTTCAGCCGTCTTCAGCTGTCTTCAGCCAGGCTTGCCTGAATCCAGTGGCAATGTAAGCAAGGGACTCACGTCTGAGCATACCCTGCCAATTTATGGCGAATAAAGCAAAAACCAAAGGAAATGATGGACGGAGTGTGGAACATTGCAAGCACTCACCCCCAGTCAACTGATCTGGGTTTAATCATCACCGTTCTTTAGCCCACTCTGCCACCCCAGTTCAGACATGGCCATATGCAAATCAGTCTGACCCTGTGCCTCAAGGGAACAGTCCAGCCCGAACTGCCAAGCCATGTCTTCCCTGGATCGGAAAAGGGCTTCCTAGTACCGGTTTCTGGCATTTCAGCCGTCTTCAGCCAGGCTTGCCTGAATCCAGTGGCAAAGTGAGCAAGGGACTCACGTCTGAGCATACCCTGCCAACTTATGGCGAACAAAGCAAAAACCAAAGGAATTGATGGAGGGAGTGTTGAACATTGCAAGCACTCACCCCCAGTCAACTGATCTGGGTTTAATCCATCACCGTTCTTTAGCCCACTCTGCCACCCCAGTTCAGACATGGCCATATGCAAATCAGTCTGACCCTGTGCCTCATGGGAACAGTCCAGCCCGAACTGCCAAGCCATGTCTTCCCTGGACCGGAAACAAGCTTCCTAGGACCGGTTTCTGGCATTTCACCCTTCTTCAGCTGTATTCAGCCAGGCTTGCCTGAATCCAGTGGCAAAGTAAGCAAGGTACTCACGTATGAGCATACCCTGCCAATTTATGGCGAATAAAGCAAAAACCAAAGGAAATGATGGACGGAGTGTTGAACATTGCAAGCACTCACCCCCAGTCAACTGATCTGGGTTTAATCCATCACCGTTCTTTAGCCCACTCTGTCACCCCAGTTCAGACATCGCCATATGCAAATCAGTCTGACCCTGTGCCTCATGGGAACAGTCCAGCCCGAACTGCCAAGCCATGTCTTACCTGGACCGGAAACAAGCTTCCTAGGACCGTTTTCTGGCATTTGAGCCGTCTTCAGCCAGGATTGCCTGAATCCAGTGGCAAAGTGAGCAAGGGACTCACGTCTGAGCATTCCCTGCCAACTTATGGCGAACAAAGCAAAAACCAAAGGAAATGATGGACGGAGTGTTGAACTTTGCAAGCGCTCACCCCCAGTCAACTGATCTGGGTTTAATCCATCACCGTTCCTTAGCCCACTCTGTCACCCCAGTTCAGACATGGCCATATGCAAATCAGTCTGACCCTGTGCCTCATGGGAACAGTCCAGCCCGAACTGCCAAGCCATGTCTTCCCTGGACCGGAAACAAGCTTCCTAGGACCGGTTTCTGGCATTTCAGCCGTCTTCAGCCAGACTTGCCTGAATCCAGTGGCAAAGTGAGCAAGGGACTCACGTCTGAGCATACCCTGCCAACTTATGGCAAACAAAGCAAAAACCAAAGGAATTGATGGAGGGAGTGTTGAACATTGCAAGCACTCACCCCCAGTCAACTGATCTGGGTTTAATCCATCACCGTTCTTTAGCCCACTCTGCCACCCCAGTTCAGACATGGCCATATGCAAATCAGTCTGACCCTGTGCCTCATGGGAACAGTCCAGCCCGAACAGCCAAGCCATGTCTTCCCTGGACCGGGTACAAGCTTCCTAGGACCGGTTTCTGGCATTTCAGCCGTCTTCAGCTGTCTTCAGCCAGGCTTGCCTGAATCCAGTGGCAAAGTAAGCAAGGGACTCAAGTCTGAGCATACCCTGCCAATTTATGGCGAATAAAGCAAAAACCAAAGGAAATGATGGACGGAGTGTGGAACATTGCAAGCACTCACCCCCAGTCAACTGATCTGGGTTGAATCCATCACCGTTCTTTAGCCCACTTTGCCACCCCAGTTCAGACATGGCCATATGCAAATCAGTCTGACCCTGAGCCTCATGGGAACAGTCCAGCCCGAACTGCCAAGCCATGTCTTCCCTGGACCGGAAACAAGCTTCCTAGGACCGGTTTCTGGCATTTCAGCCGTCTTCAGCTGTCTTCAGCCAGGCTTGCCTGAATCCAGTGGCAATGTAAGCAAGGGACTCACGTCTGAGCATACCCTGCCAATTTATGGCGAATAAAACAAAAACCAAAGGAAATGATGGACGGAGTGTGGAACATTGCAAGCACTCACCCCCAGTCAACTGATCTGGGTTTAATCATCACCGTTCTTTAGCCCACTCTGCCACCCCAGTTCAGACATGGCCATATGCAAATCAGTCTGACCCTGTGCCTCATGGGAACAGTCCAGCCCGAACTGCCAAGCCATGTCTTCCCTGGACCGGAAAAGGGCTTTCTAGGACTGGTTTCTGGCATTTCAGCCATCTTCAGCCAGGCTTGCCTGAATCCAGTGGCAAAGTGAGCAAGGGACTCACGTCTGAGCATACCTTGCCAACTTATGGCTGAATCCAGTGGCAAAGTGAGCAAGGGACTCACGTTTGAGCATACCCTGCAGACTTATGGCAAACAAAGCAAAAACCAAAGGAAATGATGGAAGGAGTGTTGAACATTGCAAACACTCACCCCCAGTCAACTTATCTGGGTTTAATCCATCACCGTTCTTTAGCCCACTTTGCCACTCCAGTTCAGACATGGCCATATGCAAATCAGTCTGACCCTGTGCCTCATGGGAACAGTCCGGCCCGAACTGCCAAGCCATGTCTTCCCTGGACCGGAAACAAGCTTTCTAGGACCGTTTTCTGGCATTTCAGCCGTCTTCAGCCAGGCTTGCCTGAATCCAGTGGCAAAGTGAGCAAGGGACTCACGTCTGAGCATTCCCTGCCAACTTATGGCGAACAAAGCAAAAACCAAAGGAAATGATGGACGGAGTGTTGAACTTTGCAAGCACTCACCCCCAGTCAACTGATCTGGGTTTAATCCATCACCGTTCTTTAGCCCACTCTGTCACCCCAGTTCAGACATGGCCATATGCAAATCAGTCTGACCCTGTGCCTCATGGGAACAGTCCAGCCCGAACTGCCAAGCCATGTCTTCCCTGGACCGGAAACAAGCTTCCTAGGACCGGTTTCTGGCATTTCAGCCGTCATCAGCCAGGCTTGCCTGAATCCAGTGGCAAAGTGAGCAAGGGACTCACGTCTGAGCATACCCTGCCAACTTATGGCGAACAAAGCAAAAACCGAAGGAAATGATGGACGGAGTGTTGAACATTGCAAGCACTCACCCCCAGTCAACTGATCTGGGTTTAATCCATCACCGTTCTTTAGCCCACTCTGCCACCCCAGTTCAGACATGGCCATATGCAAATCAGTCTGACCCTGTGCCTCATGGGAACAGTCCAGCCCGAACTGCCAAGCCATGTCTTCCCTGGACCGGAAACAAGCTTCCTAGGACCGGTTTCTGGCATTTCAGCCGTCTTCAGCCAGGCTAGCCTGAATCCAGTGGCAAAGTGAGCAAGGGACTCACGTCTGAGCATACCCTGCCAACTTATGGCGAACAAAGCAAAAACCAAAGGAAATGATGGACGGAGTGTTGAACATTGCAAGCACTCACACCCAGTCAACTGATCTGGGTTTAATCCATCACCGTTCTTTAGCCCACTTTGCCACCCCAGTTCAGACATGGCCATATGCAAATCAGTCTGACCCTGAGCCTCATGGGAACAGTCCAGCCCGAACTGCCAAGCCATGTCTTCCCTGGACCGGAAACAAGCTTCCTAGGACCGGTTTCTGGCATTTCAGCCGTCTTCAGCTGTCTTCAGCCAGGCTTGCCTGAATCCAGTGGCAATGTAAGCAAGGGACTCACGTCTGAGCATACCCTGCCAATTTATGGCGAACAAAGCAAAAACCAAAGGAAATGATGGACGGAGTGTGGAACATTGCAAGCACTCACCCCCAGTCAACTGATCTGGGTTTAATCCATCACCGTTCTTTAGCCCACACTGCCACACCAGTTCAGACATGGCCATATGCAAATCAGTCTGACCCTGTGCCTCATGGGAACAGTCCAGCCCGAACTGCCAAGCCATGTCTTCCCTGGACCGGAAACAAGCTTCCTAGGACCGGTTTCTGGCATTTCAGCCGTCTTCAGCCAGACTTGCCTGAATCCAGTGGCAAAGTGAGCAAGGGACTCACGTCTCAGCATACCCTGCCAACTTATGGCGAACAAAGCAAAAACCAAAGGAAATGATGGACGGAGTGTTGAACTTTGCAAGCGCTCACCCCCAGTCAACTGATCTGGGTTTAATCCATCACCGTTCCTTAGCCCACTCTGTCACCCCAGTTCAGACATGGCCATATGCAAATCAGTCTGACCCTGTGCCTCATGGGAACAGTCCAGCCCGAACTGCCAAGCCATGTCTTCCCTGGACCGGAAACAAGCTTCCTAGGACCGGTTTCTGGCATTTCAGCCGTCTTCAGCCAGACTTGCCTGAATCCAGTGGCAAAGTGAGCAAGGGACTCACGTCTGAGCATACCCTGCCAACTTATGGCAAACAAAGCAAAAACCAAAGGAATTGATGGAGGGAGTGTTGAACATTGCAAGCACTCACCCCCAGTCAACTGATCTGGGTTTAATCCATCACCGTTCTTTAGCCCACTCTGCCACCCCAGTTCAGACATGGCCATATGCAAATCAGTCTGACCCTGTGCCTCATGGGAACAGTCCAGCCCGAACAGCCAAGCCATGTCTTCCCTGGACCGGGTACAAGCTTCCTAGGACCGGTTTCTGGCATTTCAGCCGTCTTCAGCTGTCTTCAGCCAGGCTTGCCTGAATCCAGTGGCAAAGTAAGCAAGGGACTCAAGTCTGAGCATACCCTGCCAATTTATGGCGAATAAAGCAAAAACCAAAGGAAATGATGGACGGAGTGTGGAACATTGCAAGCACTCACCCCCAGTCAACTGATCTGGGTTGAATCCATCACCGTTCTTTAGCCCACTTTGCCACCCCAGTTCAGACATGGCCATATGCAAATCAGTCTGACCCTGAGCCTCATGGGAACAGTCCAGCCCGAACTGCCAAGCCATGTCTTCCCTGGACCGGAAACAAGCTTCCTAGGACCGGTTTCTGGCATTTCAGCCGTCTTCAGCTGTCTTCAGCCAGGCTTGCCTGAATCCAGTGGCAATGTAAGCAAGGGACTCACGTCTGAGCATACCCTGCCAATTTATGGCGAATAAAACAAAAACCAAAGGAAATGATGGACGGAGTGTGGAACATTGCAAGCACTCACCCCCAGTCAACTGATCTGGGTTTAATCATCACCGTTCTTTAGCCCACTCTGCCACCCCAGTTCAGACATGGCCATATGCAAATCAGTCTGACCCTGTGCCTCATGGGAACAGTCCAGCCCGAACTGCCAAGCCATGTCTTCCCTGGACCGGAAAAGGGCTTTCTAGGACTGGTTTCTGGCATTTCAGCCATCTTCAGCCAGGCTTGCCTGAATCCAGTGGCAAAGTGAGCAAGGGACTCACGTCTGAGCATACCTTGCCAACTTATGGCTGAATCCAGTGGCAAAGTGAGCAAGGGACTCACGTTTGAGCATACCCTGCAGACTTATGGCAAACAAAGCAAAAACCAAAGGAAATGATGGAAGGAGTGTTGAACATTGCAAACACTCACCCCCAGTCAACTTATCTGGGTTTAATCCATCACCGTTCTTTAGCCCACTTTGCCACTCCAGTTCAGACATGGCCATATGCAAATCAGTCTGACCCTGTGCCTCATGGGAACAGTCCGGCCCGAACTGCCAAGCCATGTCTTCCCTGGACCGGAAACAAGCTTTCTAGGACCGTTTTCTGGCATTTCAGCCGTCTTCAGCCAGGCTTGCCTGAATCCAGTGGCAAAGTGAGCAAGGGACTCACGTCTGAGCATTCCCTGCCAACTTATGGCGAACAAAGCAAAAACCAAAGGAAATGATGGACGGAGTGTTGAACTTTGCAAGCACTCACCCCCAGTCAACTGATCTGGGTTTAATCCATCACCGTTCTTTAGCCCACTCTGTCACCCCAGTTCAGACATGGCCATATGCAAATCAGTCTGACCCTGTGCCTCATGGGAACAGTCCAGCCCGAACTGCCAAGCCATGTCTTCCCTGGACCGGAAACAAGCTTCCTAGGACCGGTTTCTGGCATTTCAGCCGTCATCAGCCAGGCTTGCCTGAATCCAGTGGCAAAGTGAGCAAGGGACTCACGTCTGAGCATACCCTGCCAACTTATGGCGAACAAAGCAAAAACCGAAGGAAATGATGGACGGAGTGTTGAACATTGCAAGCACTCACCCCCAGTCAACTGATCTGGGTTTAATCCATCACCGTTCTTTAGCCCACTCTGCCACCCCAGTTCAGACATGGCCATATGCAAATCAGTCTGACCCTGTGCCTCATGGGAACAGTCCAGCCCGAACTGCCAAGCCATGTCTTCCCTGGACCGGAAACAAGCTTCCTAGGACCGGTTTCTGGCATTTCAGCCGTCTTCAGCCAGGCTAGCCTGAATCCAGTGGCAAAGTGAGCAAGGGACTCACGTCTGAGCATACCCTGCCAACTTATGGCGAACAAAGCAAAAACCAAAGGAAATGATGGACGGAGTGTTGAACATTGCAAGCACTCACACCCAGTCAACTGATCTGGGTGTAATCCATCACCGTTCTTTAGCCCACTTTGCCACCCCAGTTCAGACATGGCCATATGCAAATCAGTCTGACCCTGAGCCTCATGGGAACAGTCCAGCCCGAACTGCCAAGCCATGTCTTCCCTGGACCGGAAACAAGCTTCCTAGGACCGGTTTCTGGCATTTCAGCCGTCTTCAGCTGTCTTCAGCCAGGCTTGCCTGAATCCAGTGGCAATGTAAGCAAGGGACTCACGTCTGAGCATACCCTGCCAATTTATGGCGAACAAAGCAAAAACCAAAGGAAATGATGGACGGAGTGTGGAACATTGCAAGCACTCACCCCCAGTCAACTGATCTGGGTTTAATCCATCACCGTTCTTTAGCCCACACTGCCACACCAGTTCAGACATGGCCATATGCAAATCAGTCTGACCCTGTGCCTCATGGGAACAGTCCAGCCCGAACTGCCAAGCCATGTCTTCCCTGGACCGGAAACAAGCTTCCTAGGACCGGTTTCTGGCATTTCAGCCGTCTTCAGCCAGACTTGCCTGAATCCAGTGGCAAAGTGAGCAAGGGACTCACGTCTCAGCATACCCTGCCAACTTATGGCGAACAAAGCAAAAACCAAAGGAATTGATGGAGGGAGTGTTGAACATTGCAAGCACTCACCCCCAGTCAACTGATCTGGGTTTAATCCATCACCGTTCTTTAGCCCACTCTGCCACCCCAGTTCAGACATGGCCATATGCAAATCAGTCTGACCCTGAGCCTCATGGGAACAGTCCAGCCCGAACTGCCAAGCCATGTCTTCCCTGGACCGGAAACAAGCTTCCTAGGACCGGTTTCTGGCATTTCAGCCGTCTTCAGCTGTCTTCAGCCAGGCTTGCCTGAATCCAGTGGCAATGTAAGCAAGGGACTCACGTCTGAGCATACCCTGCCAATTTATGGCGAATAAAGCAAAAACCAAAGGAAATGATGGACGGAGTGTGGAACATTGCAAGCACTCACCCCCAGTCAACTGATCTGGGTTTAATCATCACCGTTCTTTAGCCCACTCTGCCACCCCAGTTCAGACATGGCCATATGCAAATCAGTCTGACCCTGTGCCTCAAGGGAACAGTCCAGCCCGAACTGCCAAGCCATGTCTTCCCTGGATCGGAAAAGGGCTTCCTAGTACCGGTTTCTGGCATTTCAGCCGTCTTCAGCCAGGCTTGCCTGAATCCAGAGGCAAAGTGAGCAAGGGACTCACGTCTGAGCATACCCTGCCAACTTATGGCGAACAAAGCAAAAACCAAAGGAATTGATGGAGGGAGTGTTGAACATTGCAAGCACTCACCCCCAGTCAACTGATCTGGGTTTAATCCATCACCGTTCTTTAGCCCACTCTGCCACCCCAGTTCAGACATGGCCATATGCAAATCAGTCTGACCCTGTGCCTCATGGGAACAGTCCAGCCCGAACTGCCAAGCCATGTCTTCCCTGGACCGGAAACAAGCTTCCTAGGACCGGTTTCTGGCATTTCACCCTTCTTCAGCTGTCTTCAGCCAGGCTTGCCTGAATCCAGTGGCAAAGTAAGCAAGGTACTCACGTATGAGCATACCCTGCCAATTTATGGCGAATAAAGCAAAAACCAAAGGAAATGATGGACGGAGTGTTGAACATTGCAAGCACTCACCCCCAGTCAACTGATCTGGGTTTAATCCATCACCGTTCTTTAGCCCACTCTGTCACCCCAGTTCAGACATCGCCATATGCAAATCAGTCTGACCCTGTGCCTCATGGGAACAGTCCAGCCCGAACTGCCAAGCCATGTCTTACCTGGACCGGAAACAACTTCCTAGGACCGTTTTCTGGCATTTGAGCCGTCTTCAGCCAGGATTGCCTGAATCCAGTGGCAAAGTGAGCAAGGGACTCACGTCTGAGCATTCCCTGCCAACTTATGGCGAACAAAGCAAAAACCAAAGGAAATGATGGACGGAGTGTTGAACTTTGCAAGCGCTCACCCCCAGTCAACTGATCTGGGTTTAATCCATCACCGTTCCTTAGCCCACTCTGTCACCCCAGTTCAGACATGGCCATATGCAAATCAGTCTGACCCTGTGCCTCATGGGAACAGTCCAGCCCGAACTGCCAAGCCATGTCTTCCCTGGACCGGAAACAAGCTTCCTAGGACCGGTTTCTGGCATTTCAGCCGTCTTCAGCCAGACTTGCCTGAATCCAGTGGCAAATTGAGCAAGGGACTCACGTCTGAGCATACCCTGCCAACTTATGGCAAACAAAGCAAAAACCAAAGGAATTGATGGAGGGAGTGTTGAACATTGCAAGCACTCACCCCCAGTCAACTGATCTGGGTTTAATCCATCACCGTTCTTTAGCCCACTCTGCCACCCCAGTTCAGACATGGCCATATGCAAATCAGTCTGACCCTGTGCCTCATGGGAACAGTCCAGCCCGAACAGCCAAGCCATGTCTTCCCTGGACCGGGTACAAGCTTCCTAGGACCGGTTTCTGGCATTTCAGCCGTCTTCAGCCGTCTTCAGCCAGGCTTGCCTGAATCCAGTGGCAAAGTAAGCAAGGGACTCAAGTCTGAGCAAACCCTGCCAATTTATGGCGAATAAAGCAAAAACCAAAGGAAATGATGGACGGAGTGTGGAACATTGCAAGCACTCACCCCCAGTCAACTGATCTGGGTTGAATCCATCACCGTTCTTTAGCCCACTTTGCCACCCCAGTTCAGACATGGCCATATGCAAATCAGTCTGACCCTGTGCCTCATGGGAACAGTCCAGCCCGAACTGCCAAGCCATGACTTCCCTGGACCGGAAACAAGCTTCCTAGGACCGGTTTCTGGCATTTCAGCCGTCTTCAGCCAGGCTTGCCTGAATCCAGTGGCAAAGTGAGCAAGGGACTCACGTCTGAGCATACCCTGCCAACTTATGGCGAACAAAGCAAAAACCAAAGGAATTGATGGACGGAGTGTTGGACATTGCAAGCACTCACCCCCAGTCAACTGATCTGGGTTTAATCCATCACCGTTCTTTAGCCCACTCTGCCACCCCAGTTCAGACTTGGCCATATGCAAATCAGTCTGACCCTGTGCCTCATGGGAACAGTCCAGCCCGAACTGCCAAGTCATGTCTTCCCTGGACCGGAAACAAGCTTCCTAGGACCGGTTTCTGGCATTTCAGCCGTCTTCAGCCAGGCTTGCCTGAATCCAGAGGCAAAGTGAGCAAGGGACTGACGTCTGAGCATAACCTGCCAACTTATGGCGAACAAAGCAAAAACCAAAGGAAATGATGGACGGAGTGTTGAACATTGCAAGCACTCACCCCCAGTCAACTGATCTGGGTTTAATCCATCACTGTTCTTTAGCCCACTCTGCCACCCCAGTTCAGACATGGCCATATGCAAATCAGTCTGACCCTGTGCCTCATGGGAACAGTCCAGCCCGAACTGCCAAGCCATGTCTTCCCTGGACCGGAAACAAGCTTCCTAGGACCGGTTTCTGGCATTTCAGCCGTCTTCAGCAAGGCTAGCCTGAATCCAGTGGCAAAGTGAGCAAGGGACTCACGTCTGAGCATACCCTGCCAACTTATGGCGAACAAAGCAAAAACCAAAGGAAATGATGGACGGAGTGTGGAACATTGCAAGCACTCACCCCCAGTCAACTGATCTGGGTTGAATCCATCACCGTTCTTTAGCCCACTTTGCCACCCCAGTTCAGACATGGCCATATGCAAATCAGTCTGACCCTGTGCCTCATGGGAACAGTCCAGCCCGAACTGCCAAGCCATGACTTCCCTGGACCGGAAACAAGCTTCCTAGGACCGGTTTCTGGCATTTCAGCCGTCTTCAGCCAGGCTTGCCTGAATCCAGTGGCAAAGTGAGCAAGGGACTCACGTCTGAGCATACCCTGCCAACTTATGGCGAACAAAGCAAAAACCAAAGGAATTGATGGACGGAGTGTTGGACATTGCAAGCACTCACCCCCAGTCAACTGATCTGGGTTTAATCCATCACCGTTCTTTAGCCCACTCTGCCACCCCAGTTCAGACTTGGCCATATGCAAATCAGTCTGACCCTGTGCCTCATGGGAACAGTCCAGCCCGAACTGCCAAGTCATGTCTTCCCTGGACCGGAAACAAGCTTCCTAGGACCGGTTTCTGGCATTTCAGCCGTCTTCAGCCAGGCTTGCCTGAATCCAGAGGCAAAGTGAGCAAGGGACTGACGTCTGAGCATAACCTGCCAACTTATGGCGAACAAAGCAAAAACCAAAGGAAATGATGGACGGAGTGTTGAACATTGCAAGCACTCACCCCCAGTCAACTGATCTGGGTTTAATCCATCACTGTTCTTTAGCCCACTCTGCCACCCCAGTTCAGACATGGCCATATGCAAATCAGTCTGACCCTGTGCCTCATGGGAACAGTCCAGCCCGAACTGCCAAGCCATGTCTTCCCTGGACCGGAAACAAGCTTCCTAGGACCGGTTTCTGGCATTTCAGCCGTCTTCAGCCAGGCTAGCCTGAATCCAGTGGCAAAGTGAGCAAGGGACTCACGTCTGAGCATACCCTGCCAACTTATGGCGAACAAAGCAAAAACCAAAGGAAATGATGGACGGAGTGTTGAACATTGCAAGCACTCACCCCCCGTCAACTGATCTGGGTTTAATCCATTACCGTTCTTTAGCCCACTCTGCCACCCCAGTTCAGACATGGCCATTGGCAAATCAGTCTGACCCTTTGCCTCATGGGAACAGTTCAGCCCGAACTGCCAAGCCATGTCTTCCCTGGACCGGAAACAAGCTTCCTAGGACCGGTTTCTGGCATTTCAGCCGTCTTCAGCCGTCTTCAGCCAGGCTTGCCTGAATCCAGTGGCAAAGTGAGCAAGGGACTCACGTCTGAGCATACCCTGCCAATTTATGGCAAACAAAGCAATAACCAAAGGAATTGATGGAGGGAGTGTTGAACATTGCAAGCACTCACCCCCAGTCAACTGATCTGGGTTTAATCCATCACCGTTCTTTAGCCCACTTTGCCACCCCAGTTCAGACATGGCCATATGCAAATCAGTCTGACCCTGAGCCTCATGGGAACAGTCCAGCCCGAACTGCCAAGCCATGTCTTCCCTGGACCGGAAACAAGCTTCCTAGGACCGGTTTCTGGCATTTCAGCCGTCTTCAGCTGTCTTCAGCCAGGCTTGCCTGAATCCAGTGGCAATGTAAGCAAGGGACTCACGTCTGAGCATACCCTGCCAATTTATGGCGAATAAAACAAAAACCAAAGGAAATGATGGACGGAGTGTGGAACATTGCAAGCACTCACCCCCAGTCAACTGATCTGGGTTTAATCATCACCGTTCTTTAGCCCACTCTGCCACCCCAGTTCAGACATGGCCATATGCAAATCAGTCTGACCCTGTGCCTCATGGGAACAGTCCAGCCCGAACTGCCAAGCCATGTCTTCCCTGGACCGGAAAAGGGCTTCCTAGGACTGGTTTCTGGCATTTCAGCCGTCTTCAGCCAGGCTTGCCTGAATCCAGTGGCAAAGTGAGCAAGGGACTCACGTCTGAGCATACCTTGCCAACTTATGGCGAACAAAGCAAAAACCAAAGGAAATGATGGACGGAGTGTTGAACATTGCATGCACTCACCCCCAGTCAACTGATCTGGGTTTAATCCATCACCGTTCTTTAGCCCACTCTGCCACCCCAGTTCAGACATGGCCATATGCAAATCAGTCTGACCCTGTGCCTCATGGAAACAGTCCAGCCCGAACTGCCAAGTCATGCCTTCCCTGGACTGGAAACAAGCTTCCTAGGACCGGTTTCTGGCATTTCAGCCGTCTTCAGCCAGGCTTGCCTGAATCCAATGGCAAAGTGAGCAAGGGACTTACGTTTGAGCATACCCTGCAGACTTATGTCAAACAAAGCAAAAACCAAAGGAAATGATGGACGGAGTGTTGAACATTGCAAACACTCACCCCCAGTCAACTTATCTGGGTTTAATCCATCACCGTTCTTTAGCCCACTCTGCCACTCCAGTTCAGACATGGCCATATGCAAATCAGTCTAACCCTGTGCCTCATGGGAACAGTCCAGCCCGAACTGCCAAGCCATGTCTTCCCTGGACCGGAAAAGGGCTTCCTAGGACTGGTTTCTGGCATTTCAGCCGTCTTCAGCCAGGCTTGCCTGAATCCAGTGGCAAAGTGAGCAAGGGACTCACGTCTGAGCATACCCTGCCAATTTATGGCGAACAAAGCAAAAACCAAAGGAAATGATGGACGGAGTGTGGAACATTGCAAGCACTCACCCCCAGTCAACTGATCTGGGTTTAATCCATCACCTTTCTTTAGCCCACTCTGCCACCCCAGTTCAGACATGGCCATATGCAAATCAGTCTGACCCTGTGCCTCATGGGAACAGTCCAGCCCGAACTGCCAAGCCATGTCTTCCCTGGACCGGAAACAAGCTTCCTAGGACCGGTTTCTGGCATTTCAGCCGTCTTCAGCCAGACTTGCCTGAATCCAGTGGCAAAGTGAGCAAGGGACTCACGTCTCAGCATACCCTGCCAACTTATGGCGAACAAAGCAAAAACCAAAGGAATTGATAGAGGGAGTGTTGAACATTGCAAGCACTCACCCCCAGTCAACTGATCTGGGTTTAATCCATCACCGTTCTTTAGCCCACTCTGCCACCCCAGTTCAGACATGGCCATATGCAAATCAGTCTGACCCTGTGCCTCATGGGAACAGTCCAGCCCGAACTGCCAAGCCATGTCTTCCCTGGACCGGGTACAAGCTTCCTAGGACCGGTTTCTGGCATTTCAGCCGTCTTCAGCTGTCGTCAGCCAGGCTTGCCTGAATCCAGTGGCAAAGTAAGCAAGGGACTCACGTCTGAGCATACCCTGCCAATTTATGGCGAATAAAGCAAAAACCAAAGGAAATGATGGACGGAGTGTGGAACATTGCAAACACTCACCCCCAGTCAACTAATCTGGGTTTAATCCATCACCGTTCTTTAGCCCACTCTGCCACTCCAGTTCAGACATGGCCATATGCAAATCAGGCTGACCCTGTGCCTCATGGAAACAGTCCAGCCCGAACTGCCAAGCCATTCCTTCCCTGTACCGGAAACAAGCTTCCTAGGACCGTTTTCTGGCATTTCAGCCGTCTTCAGCCAGGCTTGCCTGAATCCAGTGGCAAAGTGAGCAAGGGACTCACGTCTGAGCATTCCCTGCCAACTTATGGCGAACAAAGCAAAAACCAAAGGAAATGATGGACGGAGTGTTGAACTTTGCAAGCACTCACCCCCAGTCAACTGATCTGGGTTTAATTCATCACCGTTCTTTAGCCCACTCTGTCACCCCAGTTCAGACATGGCCATATGCAAATCAGTCTGACCCTGTGCCTCATGGGAACAGTCCAGCCCGAACTGCCAAGCCATGTCTTACCTGGACCGGAAACAAGCTTCCTAGGACCGTTTTCTGGCATTTGAGCCGTCTTAAGCCAGGATTGCCTGAATCCAGTGGCAAAGTGAGCAAGGGACTCACGTCTGAGCATTCCCTGCCAACTTATGGCGAACAAAGCAAAAACCAAAGGAAATGATGGACGGAGTGTTGAACTTTGCAAGCACTCACCCCCAGTCAACTGATCTGGGTTTAATCCATCACCGTTCTTTAGCCCACTCTGTCACCCCAGTTCAGACATGGCCATATGCAAATCAGTCTGACCCTGTGCCTCATGGGAACAGTCCAGCCCGAACTGCCAAGCCATGTCTTCCCTGGACCGGAAACAAGCTTCCTAGGACCGGTTTCTGGCATTTCAGCCGTCTTCAGCCAGACTTGCCTGAATCCAGTGGCAAAGTGAGCAAGGGACTCACGTCTGAGCATTCCCTGCCAACTTATGGCGAACATAGCAAAAACCAAAGGAATTGATGGAGGGAGTGTTGAACATTGCAAGCACTCACCCCCAGTCAACTGATCTGGGTTTAATCCATCACCGTTCTTTAGCCCACTCTGCCACCCCAGTTCAGACATGGCCATATGCAAATCAGTCTGACCCTGTGCCTCATGGGAACAGTCCAGCCCGAACTGCCAAGCCATGTCTTCCCTGGACCGGGTACAAGCTTCCTAGGACCGGTTTCTGGCATTTCAGCCGTCTTCAGCTGTCTTCAGCCAGGCTTACCTGAATCCAGTGGCAAAGTAAGCAAGGGACTCACGTCTGAGCATACCCTGCCAATTTATGGCGAATAAAGCAAAAACAAAAAGAAATGATGGACGGAGTGTGGAACATTGCAAGCACTCACCCCCAGTCAACTGATCTGGGTTTAATCATCACCGTTCTTTAGCCCACTCTGCCACCCCAGTTCAGACATGGCCATATGCAAATCAGTCTGACCCTGTGCCTCATGGGAACAGTCCAGCCCGAACTACCAAGCCATGTCTTCCCTGGACCGGAAAAGGGCTTCCTAGGACTGGTTTCTGGCATTTCAGCCGTCTTCAGCCAGGCTTGCCTGAATCCAGTGGCAAAGTGAGCAAGGGACTCACGTCTGAGCATACCTTGCCAACTTATGGCGAACAAAGCCAAAACCAAAGGAAATGATGGACGGAGTGTTGAACATTGCATGCACTCACCCCCAGTCAACTGATCTGGGTTTAATCCATCACCGTTCTTTAGCCCACTCTGCCACCCCAGTTCAGACATGGCCATATGCAAATCAGTCTGACCCTGTGCCTCATGGAAACAGTCCAGCCCGAACTGCCAAGCCATGCCTTCCCTGGACCGGAAACAAGCTTCCTAGGACCGGTTTCTGGCATTTCAGCCGTCTTCAGCCAGGCTTGCCTGAATCCAATGGCAAAGTGAGCAAGGGACTCACGTTTGAGCATACCCTGCAGACTTATGTCAAACAAAGCAAAAACCAAAGGAAATGATGGACGGATTGTTGAACATTGCAAACGCTCACCCCCAGTCAACTTATCTGGGTTTAATCCATCACCGTTCTTTAGCCCACTCTGCCACTCCAGTTCAGACATGGCCATATGCAAATCAGCCTGACCCTGTGCCTCATGGGAACAGTCCAGCCCGAACTGCCAAGCCATGTCTTCCCTGGACCGGAAAAGGGCTTCCTAGGACTGGTTTCTGGCATTTCAGCCGTCTTCAGCCAGGCTTGCCTGAATCCAGTGGCAAAGTGAGCAAGGGACTCACGTCTGAGCATACCATGCCAATTTATGGCGAACAAAGCAAAAACCAAAGGAAATGATGGACGGAGTGTGGAACATTGCAAGCACTCACCCCAGTCAACTGATCTGGGTTTAATCCATCACCGTTCTTTAGCTTACTCTGCCACCCCAGTTCAGACATGGCCATATGCAAATCAGTCTGACCCTGTGCCTCATGGGAACAGTCCAGCCCGAACTGCCAAGCCATGTCTTCCCTGGACCGGAAACAAGCTTCCTAGGACCGGTTTCTGGCATTTCAACCGTCTTCAGCCAGACTTGCCTGAATCCAGTGGCAAAGTGAGCAAGGGACTCACGTCTGAGCATACCCTGCCAACTTATGGCGAACAAAGCAAAAACCAAAGGAATTGATGGAGGGAGTGTTGAACATTGCAAGCACTCACCCCCAGTCAACTGATCTGGGTTTAATCCATCACCGTTCTTTAGCCCACTCTGCCACCCCAGTTCAGACATGGCCATATGCAAATCAGTCTGGACCTGTGCCTCATGGGAACAGTCCAGCCCGAACTGCCAAGCCATGTCTTCCCTGGATCGAAAACAAGCTTCCTAGGACCGGATTCTGGCATTTCAGCCGTCTTCAGCTGTCTTCAGCCAGGCTTGCCTGAATCCAGTGGCAAAGTAAGCAAGGGACTCACGTCTGAGCATACCCTGCCAATTTATGGCGAATAAAGCAAAAACCAAAGGAAATGATGGACGGAGTGTGGAACATTGCAAGCACTCACCCCCAGTCAACTGATCTGGGTTTAATCATCACCGTTCTTTAGCCCACTCTGCCACCCCAGTTCAGACATGGCCATATGCAAATCAGTCTGACCCTGTGCCTCATGGGAACAGTCCAGCCCGAACTGCCAAGCCATGTCTTCCCTGGACCGGAAAAGGGCTTCCTAGGACTGGTTTCTGGCATTTCAGCCGTCTTCAGCCAGGCTTGCCTGAATCCAGTGGCAAAGTGAGCAAGGGACTCACGTCTGAGCATACCTTGCCAACTTATGGCGAACGAAGCAAAAACCAAAGGAAATGATGGACGGAGTGTTGAACATTGCATGCACTCACCCCCAGTCAACTGATCTGGGTTTAATCCATCACCGTTCTTTAGCCCACTCTGCCACCCCAGTTCAGACATGGCCATATGCAAATCAGTCTGACCCTGTGCCTCATGGAAACAGTCCAGCCCGAACTGCCAAGCCATGCCTTCCCTGGACCGGAAACAAGCTTCCTAGGACCGGTTTCTGGCATTTCAGCCGTCTTCAGCCAGGCTTGCCTGAATCCAATGGCAAAGTGAGCAAGGGACTCACGTTTGAGCATACCCTGCAGACTTATGTCAAACAAAGCAAAAACCAAAGGAAATGATGGACGGAGTGTTGAACATTGCAAACACTCACCCCCAGTCAACTTATCTGGGTTTAATCCATCACTGTTCTTTAGCCCACTCTGCCACTCCAGACATGGCCATATGCAAATCAGTCGGACCCTGTGCCTCATGGGAACAGTCCAGCCCGAACTGCCAAGCCATGTCTTCCCTGGACCGGAAACAAGCTTCCTAGGACCGTTTTCTGGCATTTGAGCCGTCTTTAGCCAGGATTGCCTGAATCCAGTGGCAAAGTGAGCAAGGGACTCACGTCTGAGCATTCCCTGCCAACTTATGGCGAACAAAGCAAAAACCAAAGGAAATGATGGACGGAGTGTTGAACTTTGCAAGCACTCACCCCCAGTCAACTGATCTGGGTTTAATCCATCACCGTTCTTTAGCCCACTCTGTCACCCCAGTTCAGACATGGCCATATGCAAATCAGTCTGACCCTGTGCCTCATGGGAACAGTCCAGCCCGAACTGCCAAGCCATGTCTTCCCTGGACCGGAAACAAGCTTCCTAGGACCGGTTTCTGGCATTTCAGCCGTCTTCAGCCAGACTTGCCTGAATCCAGTGGCAAAGTGAGCAAGGGACTCACTTCTGAGCATACCCTGCCAACTTATGGCGAACAAAGCAAAAACCAAAGGAATTGATGGAGGGAGTGTTGAACATTGCAAGCACTCACACCCAGTCAACTGATCTGGGTTTAATCCATCACCGTTTTTTAGCCCACTCTGCCACCCCAGTTCAGACATGGCCATATGCAAATCAGTCTGACCCTGTGCCTCATGGGAACAGTCCAGCCCGAACTGCCAAGCCATGTCTTCCCTGGAGCGGGTACAAGCTTCCTAGGACCGGTTTCTGGCATTTCAGCCGTCTTCAGCTGTCTTCAGCCAGGCTTGCCTGAATCCAGTGGCAAAGTAAGCAAGGGACTCACGTCTGAGCATACCCTGCCAATTTATGGCGAATAAAGCAAAAACCAAAGGAAATGATGGACGGAGTGTGGAACATTGCAAGCACTCACCCCCAGGCAACTGATCTGGGTTTAATTATCACCGTTCTTTAGCCCACTCTGCCACCCCAGTTCAGACATGGCCATATGCAAATCAGTCTGACCCTGTGCCTCATGGGAACAGTCCAGCCCGAACTGCCAAGCCATGTCTTCCCTGGACCGGAAAAGGGCTTCCTAGGACTGGTTTCTGGCATTTCAGCCGTCTTCAGCCAGGCTTGCCTGAATCCAGTGGCAAAGTGAGCAAGGGACTCACGTCTGAGCATACCTTGCCAACTTATGGCTGAATCCAGTAACAAAGTGAGCAAGGGACTCACGTTTGAGCATACCCTGCAGACTTATGTCAAACAAAGCAAAAACCAAAGGAAATGATGGACGGAGTGTTGAACATTGCAAACACTCACCCCCAGTCAACTAATCTGGGTTTAATCCATCACCGTTCTTTAGCCCACTCTGCCACTCCAGTTCAGACATGGCCATATGCAAATCAGTCTGACCCTATGCCTCATGGGAACAGTCCAGCCCGAACTGCCAAGCCATTTCTTCCCTGGACCGGAAACAAGCTTCCTAGGACCGTTTTCTGGCATTTCAGCCGTCTTCAGCCAGGCTTGCCTGAATCCAGTGGCAAAGTGAGCAAGGGACTCACGTCTGAGCATTCCCTGCCAACTTATGGCAAACAAAGCAAAAACCAAAGGAAATGATGGACGGAGTGTGGAACATTGCAAGCACTCACCCCCAGTCAACTGATCTGGGTTGAATCCATCACCGTTCTTTAGCCCACTCTGCCACCCCAGTTCAGACATGGCCATATGCAAATCAGTCTGACCCTATGCCTCATGGGAACAGTCCAGCCCGAACTGCCAAGCCATGTCTTCCCTGGACCGGAAACAAGCTTCCTAGGACCGGTTTCTGGCATTTCAACCGTCTTCAGCCAGACTTGCCTGAATCCAGTGGCAAAGTGAGCAAGGGACTCACGTCTGAGCATACCCTGCCAACTTATGGCGAACAAAGCAAAAACCAAAGGAATTGATGGAGGGAGTGTTGAACATTGCAAGCACTCACCCCCAGTCAACTCATCTGGGTTTAATCCATCACCGTTCTTTAGCCCACTCTGCCACCCCAGTTCAGACATGGCCATATGCAAATCAGTCTGACCCTGTGCCTCATGGGAACAGTCCAGCCCGAACTGCCAAGCCATGTCTTCCCTGGATCGAAAACAAGCTTCCTAGGACTGGATTCTGGCATTTCAGCCGTCTTCAGCTGTCTTCAGCCAGGCTTGCCTGAATCCAGTGGCAAAGTAAGCAAGGGACTCACGTCTGAGCATACCCTGCCAATTTATGGCGAATAAAGCAAAAACCAAAGGAAATGATGGACGGAGTGTGGAACATTGCAAGCACTCACCCCCAGTCAACTGATCTGGGTTTAATCATCACCGTTCTTTAGCCCACTTTGCCACCCCAATTCAGACATGGCCATATGCAAATCAGTCTGACCCTGTGCCTCATGGGAACAGTCCAGCCCGAACTGCCAAGCCATGTCTTCCCTGGACCGGAAAAGGGCTTCCTAGGACTGGTTTCTGGCATTTCAGCCGTCTTCAGCCAGGCTTGCCTGAATCCAGTGGCAAAGTGAGCAAGGGACTCACGTCTGAGCATACCTTGCCAACTTATGGCTGAATCCAGTAACAAAGTGAGCAAGGGACTCACGTTTGAGCATACCCTGCAGACTTATGTCAAACAAAGCAAAAACCAAAGGAAATGATGGACGGAGTGTTGAACATTGCAAACACTCACCCCCAGTCAACTAATCTGGGTTTAATCCATCACCGTTCTTTAGCCCACTCTGCCACTCCAGTTCAGACATGGCCATATGCAAATCAGTCTGACCCTGTGCCTCATGGGAACAGTCCAGCCCGAACTGCCAAGCCATTTCTTCCCTGGACCGGAAACAAGCTTCCTAGGACCGTTTTCTGGCATTTCAGCCGTCTTCAGCCAGGCTTGCCTGAATCCAGTGGCAAAGTGAGCAAGGGACTCACGTCTGAGCATTCCCTGCCAACTTATGGCGAACAAAGCAAAAACCAAAGGAAATGATGGACGGAGTGTGGAACATTGCAAGCACTCACCCCCAGTCAACTGATCTGGGTTGAATCCATCACCGTTCTTTAGCCCACTCTGCCACCCCAGTTCAGACATGGCCATATGCAAATCAATCTGACCCTATGCCTCATGGGAACAGTCCAGCCCGAACTGCCAAGCCATGTCTTCCCTGGACCGGAAACAAGCTTCCTAGGACCGGTTTCTGGCATTTCAACCGTCTTCAGCCAGACTTGCCTGAATCCAGTGGTAAAGTGAGCAAGGGACTCACGTCTGAGCATACCCTGCCAACTTATGGCGAACAAAGCAAAAACCAAAGGAATTGATGGAGGGAGTGTTGAACATTGCAAGCACTCACCCCCAGTCAACTCATCTGGGTTTAATCCATCACCGTTCTTTAGCCCACTCTGCCACCCCAGTTCAGACATGGCCATATGCAAATCAGTCTGACCCTGTGCCTCATGGGAACAGTCCAGCCCGAACTGCCAAGCCATGTCTTCCCTGGATCGAAAACAAGCTTCCTAGGACTGGATTCTGGCATTTCAGCCGTCTTCAGCTGTCTTCAGCCAGGCTTGCCTGAATCCAGTGGCAAAGTAAGCAAGGGACTCACGTCTGAGCATACCCTGCCAATTTATGGCGAATAAAGCAAAAACCAAAGGAAATGATGGACGGAGTGTGGAACATTGCAAGCACTCACCCCCAGTCAACTGATCTGGGTTTAATCATCACCGTTCTTTAGCCCACTTTGCCACCCCAGTTCAGACATGGCCATATGCAAATCAGTCTGACCCTGTGCCTCATGGGAACAGTCCAGCCCGAACTGCCAAGCCATGTCTTCCCTGGACCGGAAAAGGGCTTCCTAGGACTGGTTTCTGGCATTTCAGCCATCTTCAGCCAGGCTTGCCTGAATCCAGTGGCAAAGTGAGCAAGGGACTCACGTCTGAGCATACCTTGCCAACTTATGGCGAACAAAGCAAAAACCAAAGGAAATGATGGACGGAGTGTTGAACATTGCATGCACTCACCCCCAGTCAACTGATCTGGGTTTAATCCATCACCGTTCTTTAGCCCACTCTGCCACCCCAGTTCAGACATGGCCATATGCAAATCAGTCTGACCCTGTGCCTCATGGAAACAGTCCAGCCCGAACTGCCAAGCCATGCCTTCCCTGGACCGGAAACAAGCTTCCTAGGACCGGTTTCTGGCATTTCAGCCGTCTTCAGCCAGGCTTGCCTGAATCCAATGGCAAAGTGAGCAAGGGACTCACGTTTGAGCATACCCTGCAGACTTATGTCAAACAAAGCAAAAACCAAAGGAAATGATGGACGGAGTGTTGAACATTGCAAACACTCACCCCCAGTCAACTTATCTGGGTTTAATCCATCACCGTTCTTTAGCCCACTCTGCCACTCCAGTTCAGACATGGCCATATGCAAATCAGTCGGACCCTGTGCCTCATGGGAACAGTCCAGCCCGAACTGCCAAGCCATGTCTTCCCTGGACCGGAAACAAGCTTCCTAGGACCGTTTTCTGGCATTTGAGCCGTCTTCAGCCAGGATTGCCTGAATCCAGTGGCAAAGTGAGCAAGGGACTCACGTCTGAGCATTCCCTGCCAACTTATGGCGAACAAAGCAAAAACCAAAGGAATTGATGGAGGGAGTGTTGAACATTGCAAGCACTCACACCCAGTCAACTGATCTGGGTTTAATCCATCACCGTTTTTTAGCCCACTCTGCCACCCCAGTTCAGACATGGCCATATGCAAATCAGTCTGACCCTGTGCCTCATGGGAACAGTCCAGCCCGAACTGCCAAGCCATGTCTTCCCTGGACCGGGTACAAGCTTCCTAGGACCGGTTTCTGGCATTTCAGCCGTCTTCAGCTGTCTTCAGCCAGGCTTGCCTGAATCCAGTGGCAAAGTAAGCAAGGGACTCACGTCTGAGCATACCCTGCCAATTTATGGCGAATAAAGCAAAAACCAAAGGAAATGATGGACGGAGTGTGGAACATTGCAAGCACTCACCCCCAGTCAACTGATCTAGGTTTAATTATCACCGTTCTTTAGCCCACTCTGCCAACCCAGTTCAGACATGGCCATATGCAAATCAGTCTGACCCTGTGCCTCATGGGAACAGTCCAGCCCGAACTGCCAAGCCATGTCTTCCCTGGACCGGAAAAGGGCTTCCTAGGACTGGTTTCTGGCATTTCAGCCGTCTTCAGCCAGGCTTGCCTGAATCCAGTGGCAAAGTGAGCAAGGGACTCACGTCTGAGCATACCTTGCCAACTTATGGCTGAATCCAGTGGCAAAGTGAGCAAGGGACTCACGTTTGAGCATATCCTGCAGACTTATGTCAAACAAAGCAAAAACCAAAGGAAATGATGGACGGAGTGTTGAACATTGCAAACACTCACCCCCAGTCAACTAATCTGGGTTTAATCCATCACCGTTCTTTAGCCCACTCTGCCACTCCAGTTCAGACATGGCCATATGCAAATCAGTCTGACCCTGTGCCTCATGGGAACAGTCCAGCCCGAATTGCCAAGCCATGTCTTCCCTGGACCGGAAACAAGCTTTCTAGGACCGTTTTCTGGCATCAGCCGTCTTCAGCCAGGCTTGCCTGAATCCAGTGGCAAAGTGAGCAAGGGACTCACGTCTGAGCATTCCCTGCCAACTTATGGCGAACAAAGCAAAAACCAAAGGAAATGATGGACGGACTGTTGAACTTTGCATGCACTCACCCCCAGTCAACTGATCTGGGTATAATCCATCACCGTTCTTTAGCCCACTCTGTCACCCCAGTTCAGACATGGCCATATGCAAATCAGTCTGACCCTGTGCCTCATGGGAACAGTCCAGCCCGAACTGCCAAGCCATGTCTTCCCTGGACCGGAAACAAGCTTCCTAGGACCGGTTTCTGGCATTTCAGCCGTCTTCAGCCAGGCTTGCCTGAATCCAGTGGCAAAGTGAGCAAGGGACTCACGTCTGAGCATACCCTGCCAACTTATGGCGAACAAAGCAAAAACCGAAGGAAATGATGGACGGAGTGTTGAACATTGCAAGCACTCACCCCCAGTCAACTGATCTGGGTTTAATCCATCACCGTTCTTTATCCCACTCTGCCACTCCAGTTCAGACATGGCCATATGCAAATCAGTCTGACCCTGTGCCACATGGGAACAGTCCAGCCCGAACTGCCAAGCCATGTCTTCCCTGGATCGGAAAAGGGCTTCCTAGGACCGGTTTCTGGCATTTCAGCCGTCTTCAGCCAGGCTTGCCTGAATCCAGTGGCAAAGTGAGCAAGGGACTCACGTCTGAGCATACCCTGCCAACTTATGGCGAACAAAGCAAAAACCAAAGGAATTGATGGAGGGAGTGTTGAACATTGCAAGCACTCACCCCCAGTCAACTGATCTGGGTTTAATCCATCACCGTTCTTTAGCCCACTCTGCCACCCCAGTTCAGACATGGCCATATGCAAATCAGTCTGACCCTGTGCCTCATGGGAACAGTCCAGCCCGAACTGCCAAGCCATGTCTTCCCTGGACCGGAAACAAGCTTCCTAGGACCGGTTTCTGGCATTTCACCCTTCTTCAGCTGTATTCAGCCAGGCTTGCCTGAATCCAGTGGCAAAGTAAGCAAGGTACTCACGTATGAGCATACCCTGCCAATTTATGGCGAATAAAGCAAAAACCAAAGGAAATGATGGACGGAGTGTTGAACATTGCAAGCACTCGCCCCCAGTCAACTGATCTGGGTTTAATCCATCACCGTTCTTTAGCCCACTCTGTCACCCCAGTTCAGACATCGCCATATGCAAATCAGTCTGACCCTGTGCCTCATGGGAACAGTCCAGCCCGAACTGCCAAGCCATGTCTTACCTGGACCGGAAACAAGCTTCCTAGGACCGTTTTCTGGCATTTGAGCCGTCTTCAGCCAGGATTGCCTGAATCCAGTGGCAAAGTGAGCAAGGGACTCACGTCTGAGCATTCCCTGCCAACTTATGGCGAACAAAGCAAAAACCAAAGGAAATGATGGACGGAGTGTTGAACTTTGCAAGCGCTCACACCCAGTCAACTGATCTGGGTTTAATCCATCACCGTTCCTTAGCCCACTCTGTCACCCCAGTTCAGACATGGCCATATGCAAATCAGTCTGACCCTGTGCCTCATGGGAACAGTCCAGCCCGAACTGCCAAGCCATGTCTTCCCTGGACCGGAAACAAGCTTCCTAGGACCGGTTTCTGGCATTTCAGCCGTCTTCAGCCAGACTTGCCTGAATCCAGTGGCAAAGTGAGCAAGGGACTCACGTCTGAGCATACCCTGCCAACTTATGGCAAACAAAGCAAAAACCAAAGGAATTGATGGAGGGAGTGTTGAACATTGCAAGCACTCACCCCCAGTCAACTGATCTGGGTTTAATCTATCACCGTTCTTTAGCCCACTCTGCCACCCCAGTTCAGACATGGCCATATGCAAATCAGTCTGACCCTGTGCCTCATGGGAACAGTCCAGCCCGAACAGCCAAGCCATGTCTTCCCTGGACCGGGTACAAGCTTCCTAGGACCGGTTTCTGGCATTTCAGCCGTCTTCAGCTGTCTTCAGCCAGGCTTGCCTGAATCCAGTGGCAAAGTAAGCAAGGGACTCAAGTCTGAGCATACCCTGCCAATTTATGGCGAATAAAGCAAAAACCAAAGGAAATGATGGACGGAGTGTGGAACATTGCAAGCACTCACCCCCAGTCAACTGATCTGGGTTTAATCATCACCGTTCTTTAGCCCACTCTGCCACCCCAGTTCAGACATGGCCATATGCAAATCAGTCTGACCCTGTGCCTCATGGGAACAGTCCAGCCCGAACTGCCAAGCCATGTCTTCCCTGGACCGGAAAAGGGCTTTCTAGGACTGGTTTCTGGCATTTCAGCCGTCTTCAGCCAGGCTTGCCTGAATCCAGTGGCAAAGTGAGCAAGGGACTCACGTCTGAGCATACCTTGCCAACTTATGGCTGAATCCAGTGGCAAAGTGAGCAAGGGACTCACGTCTGAGCATTCCCTGCCAACTTATGGCGAACAAAGCAAAAACCAAAGGAAATGATGGACGGAGTGTTGAACTTTGCAAGCACTCACCCCCAGTCAACTGATCTGGGTTTAATCCATCACCGTTCTTTAGCCCACTCTGTCACCCCAGTTCAGACATGGCCATATGCAAATCAGTCTGACCCTGTGCCTCATGGGAACAGTCCAGCCCGAACTGCCAAGCCATGTCTTCCCTGGACCGGAAACAAGCTTCCTAGGACCGGTTTCTGGCATTTCAGCCGTCTTCAGCCAGGCTTGCCTGAATCCAGTGGCAAAGTGAGCAAGGGACTCACGTCTGAGCATACCCTGCCAACTTATGGCGAACAAAGCAAAAACCGAAGGAAATGATGGACGGAGTGTTGAACATTGCAAGCACTCACCCCCAGTCAACTGATCTGGGTTTAATCCATCACCGTTCTTTAGCCCACTCTGCCACCCCAGTTCAGACATGGCCATATGCAAATCAGTCTGACCCTGTGCCTCATGGGAACAGTCCAGCCCGAACTGCCAAGCCATGTCTTCCCTGGATCGGAAAAGGGCTTCCTAGGACCGGTTTCTGGCATTTCAGCCGTCTTCAGCCAGGCTTGCCTGAATCCAGTGGCAAAGTGAGCAAGGGACTCACGTCTGAGCATACCCTGCCAACTTATGGCGCACAAAGCAAAAACCAAAGGAATTGATGGAGGGAGTGTTGAACATTGCAAGCACTCACCCCCAGTCAACTGATCTGGGTTTAATCCATCACCGTTCTTTAGCCCACTCTGCCACCCCAGTTCAGACATGGCCATATGCAAATCAGTCTGACCCTGTGCCTCATGGGAACAGTCCAGCCCGAACTGCCAAGCCATGTCTTCCCTGGACCGGAAACAAGCTTCCTAGGACCGGTTTCTGGCATTTCACCCTTCTTCAGCTGTATTCAGCCAGGCTTGCCTGAATCCAGTGGCAAAGTAAGCAAGGTACTCACGTATGAGCATACCCTGCCAATTTATGGCGAATAAAGCAAAAACCAAAGGAAATGATGGACGGAGTGTTGAACATTGCAAGCACTCACCCCCAGTCAACTGATCTGGGTTTAATCCATCACCGTTCTTTAGCCCACTCTGTCACCCCAGTTCAGACATCGCCATATGCAAATCAGTCTGACCCTGTGCCTCATGGGAACAGTCCAGCCCGAACTGCCAAGCCATGTCTTACCTGGACCGGAAACAAGCTTCCTAGGACCGTTTTCTGGCATTTGAGCCGTCTTCAGCCAGGATTGCCTGAATCCAGTGGCAAAGTGAGCAAGGGACTCACGTCTGAGCATTCCCTGCCAACTTATGGCGAACAAAGCAAAAACCAAAGGAAATGATGGACGGAGTGTTGAACTTTGCAAGCGCTCACCCCCAGTCAACTGATCTGGGTTTAATCCATCACCGTTCCTTAGCCCACTCTGTCACCCCAGTTCAGACATGGCCATATGCAAATCAGTCTGACCCTGTGCCTCATGGGAACAGTCCAGCCCGAACTGCCAAGCCATGTCTTCCCTGGACCGGAAACAAGCTTCCTAGGACCGGTTTCTGGCATTTCAGCCGTCTTCAGCCAGACTTGCCTGAATCCAGTGGCAAAGTGAGCAAGGGACTCACGTCTGAGCATACCCTGCCAACTTATGGCAAACAAAGCAAAAACCAAAGGAATTGATGGAGGGAGTGTTGAACATTGCAAGCACTCACCCCCAGTCAACTGATCTGGGTTTAATCCATCACCGTTCTTTAGCCCACTCTGCCACCCCAGTTCAGACATGGCCATATGCAAATCAGTCTGACCCTGTGCCTCATGGGAACAGTCCAGCCCGAACAGCCAAGCCATGTCTTCCCTGGACCGGGTACAAGCTTCCTAGGACCGGTTTCTGGCATTTCAGCCGTCTTCAGCTGTCTTCAGCCAGGCTTGCCTGAATCCAGTGGCAAAGTAAGCAAGGGACTCAAGTCTGAGCATACCCTGCCAATTTATGGCGAATAAAGCAAAAACCAAAGGAATTGATGGAGGGAGTGTTGAACATTGCAAGCACTCACCCCCAGTCAACTGATCTGGGTTTAATCCATCACCGTTCTTTAGCCCACTCTGCCACCCCAGGTCAGACATGGCCATATGCAAATCAGTCTGACCCTGAGCCTCATGGGAACAGTCCAGCCCGAACTGCCAAGCCATGTCTTCCCTGGACCGGAAAAGGGCTTTCTACGACTGGTTTCTGGCATTTCAGCCGTCTTCAGCCAGGCTTGCCTGAATCCAGTGTCAAAGTGAGCAAGGGACTCACGTCTGAGCATACCTTGCCAACTTATGGCTGAATCCAGTGGCAAAGTGAGCAAGGGACTCACGTTTGAGCATACCCTGCAGACTTATGGCAAACAAAGCAAAAACCAAAGGAAATGATGGAAGGAGTGTTGAACATTGCAAACACTCACCCCCAGTCAACTTATCTGGGTTTAATCCATCACCGGTCTTTAGCCCACTTTGCCACTCCAGTTCAGACATGGCCATATGCAAATCAGTCTGACCCTGTGCCTCATGGGAACAGTCCGGCCCGAACTGCCAAGCCATGTCTTCCCTGGACCGGAAACAAGCTTTCTAGGACCGTTTTCTGGCATTTCAGCCGTCTTCAGCCAGGCTTGCCTGAATCCAGTGGCAAAGTGAGCAAGGGACTCACGTCTGAGCATTCCCTGCCAACTTATGGCGAACAAAGCAAAAACCAAAGGAAATGATGGACGGAGTGTTGAACTTTGCAAGCACTCACCCCCAGTCAACTGATCTGGGTTTAATCCATCACCGTTCTTTAGCCCACTCTGTCACCCCAGTTCAGACATGGCCATATGCAAATCAGTCTGACCCTGTGCCTCATGGGAACAGTCCAGCCCGAACTGCCAAGCCATGTCTTCCCTGGACCGGAAACAAGCTTCCTAGGACCGGTTTCTGGCATTTCAGCCGTCTTCAGCCAGGCTTGCCTGAATCCAGTGGCAAAGTGAGCAAGGGACTCACGTCTGAGCATACCCTGCCAACTTATGGCGAACAAAGCAAAAACCGAAGGAAATGATGGACGGAGTGTTGAACATTGCAAGCACTCACCCCCAGTCAACTGATCTGGGTTTAATCCATCCCCGTTCTTTAGCCCACTCTGCCACTCCAGTTCAGACATGGCCATATGCAAATCAGTCTGACCCTGTGCCTCATGGGAACAGTCCAGCCCGAACTGCCAAGCCATGTCTTCCCTGGATCGGAAAAGGGCTTCCTAGGACCGGTTTCTGGCATTTCAGCCGTCTTCAGCCAGGCTTGCCTGAATCCAGTGGCAAAGTGAGCAAGGGACTCACGTCTGAGCATACCCTGCCAACTTATGGCGAACAAAGCAAAAACCAAAGGAATTGATGGAGGGAGTGTTGAACATTGCAAGCACTCACCCCCAGTCAACTGATCTGGGTTTAATCCATCACCGTTCTTTAGCCCACTCTGCCACCCCAGTTCAGACATGGCCATATGCAAATCAGTCTGACCCTGTGCCTCATGGGAACAGTCCAGCCCGAACTGCCAAGCCATGTCTTCCCTGGACCGGAAACAAGCTTCCTAGGACCGGTTTCTGGCATTTCACCCTTCTTCAGCTGTATTCAGCCAGGCTTGCCTGAATCCAGTGGCAAAGTAAGCAAGGTACTCACGTATGAGCATACCCTGCCAATTTATGGCGAATAAAGCAAAAACCAAAGGAAATGATGGACGGAGTGTTGAACATTGCAAGCACTCGCCCCCAGTCAACTGATCTGGGTTTAATCCATCACCGTTCTTTAGCCCACTCTGTCACCCCAGTTCAGACATCGCCATATGCAAATCAGTCTGACCCTGTGCCTCATGGGAACAGTCCAGCCCGAACTGCCAAGCCATGTCTTACCTGGACCGGAAACAAGCTTCCTAGGACCGTTTTCTGGCATTTGAGCCGTCTTCAGCCAGGATTGCCTGAATCCAGTGGCAAAGTGAGCAAGGGACTCACGTCTGAGCATTCCCTGCCAACTTATGGCGAACAAAGCAAAAACCAAAGGAAATGATGGACGGAGTGTTGAACTTTGCAAGCGCTCACACCCAGTCAACTGATCTGGGTTTAATCCATCACCGTTCCTTAGCCCACTCTGTCACCCCAGTTCAGACATGGCCATATGCAAATCAGTCTGACCCTGTGCCTCATGGGAACAGTCCAGCCCGAACTGCCAAGCCATGTCTTCCCTGGACCGGAAACAAGCTTCCTAGGACCGGTTTCTGGCATTTCAGCCATCTTCAGCCAGACTTGCCTGAATCCAGTGGCAAAGTGAGCAAGGGACTCACGTCTGAGCATACCCTGCCAACTTAGGTCAAACAAAGCAAAAACCAAAGGAATTGATGGAGGGAGTGTTGAACATTGCAAGCACTCACCCCCAGTCAACTGATCTGGGTTTAATCCATCACCGTTCTTTAGCCCACTCTGCCACCCCAGTTCAGACATGGCCATATGCAAATCAGTCTGACCCTGTGCCTCATGGGAACAGTCCAGCCCGAACAGCCAAGCCATGTCTTCCCTGGACCGGGTACAAGCTTCCTAGGACCGGTTTCTGGCATTTCAGCCGTCTTCAGCTGTCTTCAGCCAGGCTTGCCTGAATCCAGTGGCAAAGTAAGCAAGGGACTCAAGTCTGAGCATACCCTGCCAATTTATGGCGAATAAAGCAAAAACCAAAGGAAATGATGGACGGAGTGTGGAACATTGCAAGCACTCACCCCCAGTCAACTGATCTGGGTTTAATCATCACCGTTCTTTAGCCCACTCTGCCACCCCAGTTCAGACATGGCCATATGCAAATCAGTCTGACCCTGTGCCTCATGGGAACAGTCCAGCCCGAACTGCCAAGCCATGTCTTCCCTGGACCGGAAAAGGGCTTTCTAGGACTGGTTTCTGGCATTTCAGCCGTCTTCAGCCAGGCTTGCCTGAATCCAGTGGCAAAGTGAGCAAGGGACTCACGTCTGAGCATACCTTGCCAACTTATGGCTGAATCCAGTGGCAAAGTGAGCAAGGGACTCACGTCTGAGCATTCCCTGCCAACTTATGGCGAACAAAGCAAAAACCAAAGGAAATGATGGACGGAGTGTTGAACTTTGCAAGCACTCACCCCCAGTCAACTGATCTGGGTTTAATCCATCACCGTTCTTTAGCCCACTCTGTCACCCCAGTTCAGACATGGCCATATGCAAATCAGTCTGACCCTGTGCCTCATGGGAACAGTCCAGCCCGAACTGCCAAGCCATGTCTTACCTGGACCGGAAACAAGCTTCCTAGGACCGTTTTCTGGCATTTGAGCCGTCTTCAGCCAGGATTGCCTGAATCCAGTGGCAAAGTGAGCAAGGGACTCACGTCTGAGCATTCCCTGCCAACTTATGGCGAACAAAGCAAAAACCAAAGGAAATGATGGACGGAGTGTTGAACTTTGCAAGCGCTCACACCCAGTCAACTGATCTGGGTTTAATCCATCACCGTTCCTTAGCCCACTCTGTCACCCCAGTTCAGACATGGCCATATGCAAATCAGTCTGACCCTGTGCCTCATGGGAACAGTCCAGCCCGAACTGCCAAGCCATGTCTTCCCTGGACCGGAAACAAGCTTCCTAGGACCGGTTTCTGGCATTTCAGCCATCTTCAGCCAGACTTGCCTGAATCCAGTGGCAAAGTGAGCAAGGGACTCACGTCTGAGCATACCCTGCCAACTTAGGTCAAACAAAGCAAAAACCAAAGGAATTGATGGAGGGAGTGTTGAACATTGCAAGCACTCACCCCCAGTCAACTGATCTGGGTTTAATCCATCACCGTTCTTTAGCCCACTCTGCCACCCCAGTTCAGACATGGCCATATGCAAATCAGTCTGACCCTGTGCCTCATGGGAACAGTCCAGCCCGAACAGCCAAGCCATGTCTTCCCTGGACCGGGTACAAGCTTCCTAGGACCGGTTTCTGGCATTTCAGCCGTCTTCAGCTGTCTTCAGCCAGGCTTGCCTGAATCCAGTGGCAAAGTAAGCAAGGGACTCAAGTCTGAGCATACCCTGCCAATTTATGGCGAATAAAGCAAAAACCAAAGGAAATGATGGACGGAGTGTGGAACATTGCAAGCACTCACCCCCAGTCAACTGATCTGGGTTTAATCATCACCGTTCTTTAGCCCACTCTGCCACCCCAGTTCAGACATGGCCATATGCAAATCAGTCTGACCCTGTGCCTCATGGGAACAGTCCAGCCCGAACTGCCAAGCCATGTCTTCCCTGGACCGGAAAAGGGCTTTCTAGGACTGGTTTCTGGCATTTCAGCCGTCTTCAGCCAGGCTTGCCTGAATCCAGTGGCAAAGTGAGCAAGGGACTCACGTCTGAGCATACCTTGCCAACTTATGGCTGAATCCAGTGGCAAAGTGAGCAAGGGACTCACGTCTGAGCATTCCCTGCCAACTTATGGCGAACAAAGCAAAAACCAAAGGAAATGATGGATGGAGTGTTGAACTTTGCAAGCACTCACCCCCAGTCAACTGATCTGGGTTTAATCCATCACCGTTCTTTAGCCCACTCTGTCACCCCAGTTCAGACATGGCCATATGCAAATCAGTCTGACCCTGTGCCTCATGGGAACAGTCCAGCCCGAACTGCCAAGCCATGTCTTCCCTGGACCGGAAACAAGCTTCCTAGGACCGGTTTCTGGCATTTCAGCCGTCTTCAGCCAGGCTTGCCTGAATCCAGTGGCAAAGTGAGCAAGGGACTCACGTCTGAGCATACCCTGCCAACTTATGGCGAACAAAGCAAAAACCGAAGGAAATGATGGACGGAGTGTTGAACATTGCAAGCACTCACCCCCAGTCAACTGATCTGGGTTTAATCCATCACCGTTCTTTAGCCCACTCTGCCACCCCAGTTCAGACATGGCCATATGCAAATCAGTCTGACCCTGTGCCTCATGGGAACAGTCCAGCCCGAACTGCCAAGCCATGTCTTCCCTGGATCGGAAAAGGGCTTCCTAGGACCGGTTTCTGGCATTTCAGCCGTCTTCAGCCAGGCTTGCCTGAATCCAGTGGCAAAGTGAGCAAGGGACTCACGTCTGAGCATACCCTGCCAACTTATGGCGAACAAAGCAAAAACCAAAGGAATTGATGGAGGGAGTGTTGAACATTGCAAGCACTCACCCCCAGTCAACTGATCTGGGTTTAATCCATCACCGTTCTTTAGCCCACTCTGCCACCCCAGTTCAGACATGGCCATATGCAAATCAGTCTGACCCTGTGCCTCATGGGAACAGTCCAGCCCGAACTGCCAAGCCATGTCTTCCCTGGACCGGAAACAAGCTTCCTAGGACCGGTTTCTGGCATTTCACCCTTCTTCAGCTGTATTCAGCCAGGCTTGCCTGAATCCAGTGGCAAAGTAAGCAAGGTACTCACGTATGAGCATTCCCTGCCAATTTATGGCGAATAAAGCAAAAACCAAAGGAAATGATGGACGGAGTGTTGAACATTGCAAGCACTCACCCCCAGTCAACTGATCTGGGTTTAATCCATCACCGTTCTTTAGCCCACTCTGTCACCCCAGTTCAGACATCGCCATATGCAAATCAGTCTGACCCTGTGCCTCATGGGAACAGTCCAGCCCGAACTGCCAAGCCATGTCTTACCTGGACCGGAAACAAGCTTCCTAGGACCGTTTTCTGGCATTTGAGCCGTCTTCAGCCAGGATTGCCTGAATCCAGTGGCAAAGTGAGCAAGGGACTCACGTCTGAGCATTCCCTGCCAACTTATGGCGAACAAAGCAAAAACCAAAGGAAATGATGGACGGAGTGTTGAACTTTGCAAGCGCTCACCCCCAGTCAACTGATCTGGGTTTAATCCATCACCGTTCCTTAGCCCACTCTGTCACCCCAGTTCAGACATGGCCATATGCAAATCAGTCTGACCCTGTGCCTCATGGGAACAGTCCAGCCCGAACTGCCAAGCCATGTCTTCCCTGGACCGGAAACAAGCTTCCTAGGACCGGTTTCTGGCATTTCAGCCGTCTTCAGCCAGACTTGCCTGAATCCAGTGGCAAAGTGAGCAAGGGACTCACGTCTGAGCATACCCTGCCAACTTATGGCAAACAAAGCAAAAACCAAAGGAATTGATGGAGGGAGTGTTGAACATTGCAAGCACTCACCCCCAGTCAACTGATCTGGGTTTAATCCATCACCGTTCTTTAGCCCACTCTGCCACCCCAGTTCAGACATGGCCATATGCAAATCAGTCTGACCCTGTGCCTCATGGGAACAGTCCAGCCCGAACAGCCAAGCCATGTCTTCCCTGGACCGGGTACAAGCTTCCTAGGACCGGTTTCTGGCATTTCAGCCGTCTTCAGCTGTCTTCAGCCAGGCTTGCCTGAATCCAGTGGCAAAGTAAGCAAGGGACTCAAGTCTGAGCATACCCTGCCAATTTATGGCGAATAAAGCAAAAACCAAAGGAAATGATGGACGGAGTGTGGAACATTGCAAGCACTCACCCCCAGTCAACTGATCTGGGTTTAATCATCACCGTTCTTTAGCCCACTCTGCCACCCCAGTTCAGACATGGCCATATGCAAATCAGTCTGACCCTGTGCCTCATGGGAACAGTCCAGCCCGAACTGCCAAGCCATGTCTTCCCTGGACCGGAAAAGGGCTTTCTAGGACTGGTTTCTGGCATTTCAGCCGTCTTCAGCCAGGCTTGCCTGAATCCAGTGGCAAAGTGAGCAAGGGACTCACGTCTGAGCATACCTTGCCAACTTATGGCTGAATCCAGTGGCAAAGTGAGCAAGGGACTCACGTTTGAGCATACCCTGCAGACTTATGGCAAACAAAGCAAAAACCAAAGGAAATGATGGAAGGAGTGTTGAACATTGCAAACACTCACCCCCAGTCAACTTATCTGGGTTTAATCCATCACCGTTCTTTAGCCCACTTTGCCACTCCAGTTCAGACATGGCCATATGCAAATCAGTCTGACCCTGTGCCTCATGGGAACAGTCCGGCCCGAACTGCCAAGCCATGTCTTCCCTGGACCGGAAACAAGCTTTCTAGGACCGTTTTCTGGCATTTCAGCCGTCTTCAGCCAGGCTTGCCTGAATCCAGTGGCAAAGTGAGCAAGGGACTCACGTCTGAGCATTCCCTGCCAACTTATGGCGAACAAAGCAAAAACCAAAGGAAATGATGGACGGAGTGTTGAACTTTGCAAGCACTCACCCCCAGTCAACTGATCTGGGTTTAATCCATCACCGTTCTTTAGCCCACTCTGTCACCCCAGTTCAGACATGGCCATATGCAAATCAGTCTGACCCTGTGCCTCATGGGAACAGTCCAGCCCGAACTGCCAAGCCATGTCTTCCCTGGACCGGAAACAAGCTTCCTAGGACCGGTTTCTGGCATTTCAGCCGTCTTCAGCCAGGCTTGCCTGAATCCAGTGGCAAAGTGAGCAAGGGACTCACGTCTGAGCATACCCTGCCAACTTATGGCGAACAAAGCAAAAACCGAAGGAAATGATGGACGGAGTGTTGAACATTGCAAGCACTCACCCCCAGTCAACTGATCTGGGTTTAATCCATCACCGTTCTTTAGCCCACTCTGCCACCCCAGTTCAGACATGGCCATATGCAAATCAGTCTGACGCTGTGCCTCATGGGAACAGTCCAGCCCGAACTGCCAAGCCATGTCTTCCCTGGACCGGAAACAAGCTTCCTAGGACCGGTTTCTGGCATTTCAGCCGTCTTCAGCCAGGCTAGCCTGAATCCAGTGGCAAAGTGAGCAAGGGACTCACGTCTGAGCATACCCTGCCAACTTATGGCGAACAAAGCAAAAACCAAAGGAAATGATGGACGGAGTGTTGAACATTGCAAGCACTCACCCCCAGTCAACTGATCTGGGTTTAATCCATTACCGTTCTTTAGCCCACTCTGCCACCCCAGTTCAGACATGGCCATTGGCAAATCAGTCTGACCCTGTGCCTCATGGGAACAGTTCAGCCCGAACTGCCAAGCCATGTCTTCCCTGGACCGGAAACAAGCTTCCTAGGACCGGTTTCTGGCATTTCAGCCGTCTTCAGCCGTCTTCAGCCAGGCTTGCCTGAATCCAGTGGCAAAGTGAGCAAGGGACTCACGTCTGAGCATACCCTGCCAATTTATGGCGAACAAAGCAATAACCAAAGGAATTGATGGAGGGAGTGTTGAACATTGCAAGCACTCACCCCCAGTCAACTGATCTGGGTTTAATCCATCACCGTTCTTTAGCCCACTTTGCCACCCCAGTTCAGACATGGCCATATGCAAATCAGTCTGACCCTGAGCCTCATGGGAACAGTCCAGCCCGAACTGCCAAGCCATGTCTTCCCTGGACCGGAAACAAGCTTCCTAGGACCGGTTTCTGGCATTTCAGCCGTCTTCAGCTGTCTTCAGCCAGGCTTGCCTGAATCCAGTGGCAATGTAAGCAAGGGACTCACGTCTGAGCATACCCTGCCAATTTATGGCGAATAAAACAAAAACCAAAGGAAATGATGGACGGAGTGTGGAACATTGCAAGCACTCACCCCCAGTCAACTGATCTGGGTTTAATCCATCACCGTTCTTTAGCCCACTCTGCCACCCCAGTTCAGACATGGCCATATGCAAATCAGTCTGACCCTGTGCCTCAAGGGAACAGTCCAGCCCGAACTGCCAAGCCATGTCTTCCCTGGACCTGAAAAGGGCTTCGTAGGACCGGTTTCTGGCATTTCAGCCGTCTTCAGGCAGGCTTGCCTGAATCCAGTGGTAAAGTGAGCAAGAGAGTCACGTCTGAGCAAACCCTGCCAATTTATGGTGAATAAAGCAAAAACCAAAGGAAATGATGGACGGAGTGTGGAACATTGCAAGCACTCACCCCCAGTCAACTGATCTGGGTTTAATCCATCACCGTTCTTTAGCCCACTCTGCCACCCCAGTTCAGACATGGCCATATGCAAATCAGTCTGACCCTGTGCCTCATGGGAACAGTCCAGCCCGAACTGCCAAGCCATGACTTCCCTGGACCGGAAACAAGCTTCCTAGGACCGGTTTCTGGCATTTCAGCCGTCTTCAGCCAGGCTTGCCTGAATCCAGTGGCAAAGTGAGCAAGGGACTCACGTCTGAGCATACCCTGGCAACTTATGGCGAACAAAGCAAAAACCAAAGGAATTGATGGACGGAGTGTTGGACATTGCAAGCACTCACCCCCAGTCAACTGATCTGGGTTTAATCCATCACCGTTCTTTAGCCCACTCTGCCACCCCAGTTCAGACTTGGCCATATGCAAATCAGTCTGACCCTGTGCCTCATGGGAACAGTCCAGCCCGAACTGCCAAGCCATGTCTTCCCTGGACCAGAAACAAGCTTCCTAGGACCGGTTTCTGGCATTTCAGCCGTCTTCAGCCAGGCTTGCCTGAATCCAGAGGCAAAGTGAGCAAGGGACTCACGTCTGAGCATACCCTGCCAACTTATGGCGAACAAAGCAAAAACCAAAGGAAATGATGGACGGAGTGTTGAACAATGCAAGCACTCACCCCCAGTCAACTGATCTGGGTTTAATCAATCACCGTTCTTTAGCCCACTCTGCCACCCCAGTTCAGACATGGCCATATGCAAATCAGTCTGACCCTGTGCCTCATGGGAACAGTCCAGCCCGAACTGCCAAGCCATGTCTTCCCTGGACCGGAAACAAGCTTCCTAGGACCGGTTTCTGGCATTTCACCCTTCTTCAGCTGTCTTCAGCCAGGCTTGCCTGAATCCAGTGGCAAAGTAAGCAAGGGACTCACGTCTGAGCATACCCTGCCAATTTATGGCGAATAAAGCAAAAACCAAAGGAAATGATGGACGGAGTGTGGAACATTGCAAGCACTCACCCCCAGTCAACTGATCTGGGTTTAATCCATCACCGTTCTTTAGCCCACTCTGCCACCCCAGTTCAGACATGGCCATATGCAAATCAGTCTGACCCTGTGCCTCATGGGAACAGTCCAGCCCGAACTGCCAAGCCATGACTTCCCTGGACCGGAAACAAGCTTCTTAGGACCGGTTTCTGGCATTTCAGCCGTCTTCAAGCAGGCTTGCCTGAATCCAGTGGTAAAGTGAGCAAGAGACTCACTTCTGAGCAAACCCTGCCAATTTATGGTGAATAAAGCAAAAACCAAAGGAAATGATGGACGGAGTGTGGAACATTGCAAGCACTCACCCCCAGTCAACTGATCTGGGTTTAATCCATCACCGTTCTTTAGCCCACTCTGCCACCCCAGTTCAGACATGGCCATATGCAAATCAGTCTAACCCTGTGCCTCATGGGAACAGTCCAGCCCGAACTGCCAAGCCATGACTTCCCTGGACCGGAAACAAGCTTCCTAGGACCGGTTTCTGGCATTTCAGCCGTCTTCAGCCAGGCTTGCCTGAATCCAGTGGCAAAGTGAGCAAGGGACTCACGTCTGAGCATACCCTGCCAACTTATGGTGAACAAAGCAAAAACCAAAGGAATTGATGGACGGAGTGTTGGACATTGCAAGCACTCACCCCCAGTCAACTGATCTGGGTTTAATCCATCACCGTTCTTTAGCCCACTCTGCCACCCCAGTTCAGACTTGGCCATATGCAAATCAGTCTGACCCTGTGCCTCATGGGAACAGTCCAGCCCGAACTGCCAAGCCATGTCTTCCCTGGACCGGAAACAAGCTTCCTAGGACCGGTTTCTGGCATTTCAGCCGTCTTCAGCCAGGCTTGCCTGAATCCAGAGGCAAAGTGAGCAAGGGACTGACGTCTGAGCATAACCTGCCAACTTATGGCGAACAAAGCAAAAACCAAAGGAAATGATGGACGGAGTGTTGAACATTGCAAGCACTCACCCCCAGTCAACTGATCTGGGTTTAATCCATCACTGTTCTTTAGCCCACTCTGCCACCCCAGTTCAGACATGGCCATATGCAAATCAGTCTGACCCTGTGCCTCATGGGAACAGTCCAGCCCGAACTGCCAAGCCATGTCTTCCCTGGACCGGAAACAAGCTTCCTAGTACCGGTTTCTGGCATTTCAGCCGTCTTCAGCCAGGCTAGCCTGAATCCAGTGGCAAAGTGAGCAAGGGACTCACGTCTGAGCATACCCTGCCAACTTATGGCGAACAAAGCAAAAACCAAAGGAAATGATGGACGGAGTGTTGAACATTGCAAGCACTCACCCCCAGTCAACTGATCTGGGTTTAATCCATTACCGTTCTTTAGCCCACTCTGCCACCCCAGTTCAGACATGGCCATTGGCAAATCAGTCTGACCCTGTGCCTCATGGGAACAGTTCAGCCCGAACTGCCAAGCCATGTCTTCCCTGGACCGGAAACAAGCTTCCTAGGACCGGTTTCTGGCATTTCAGCCGTCTTCAGCCGTCTTCAGCCAGGCTTGCCTGAATCCAGTGGCAAAGTGAGCAAGGGACTCACGTCTGAGCATACCCTGCCAATTTATGGCGAACAAAGCAATAACCAAAGGAATTGATGGAGGGAGTGTTGAACATTGCAAGCACTCACCCCCAGTCAACTGATCTGGGTTTAATCCATCACCGTTCTTTAGCCCACTTTGCCACCCCAGTTCAGACATGGCCATATGCAAATCAGTCTGACCCTGAGCCTCATGGGAACAGTCCAGCCCGAACTGCCAAGCCATGTCTTCCCTGGACCGGAAACAAGCTTCCTAGGACCGGTTTCTGGCATTTCAGCCGTCTTCAGCTGTCTTCAGCCAGGCTTGCCTGAATCCAGTGGCAATGTAAGCAAGGGACTCACGTCTGAGCATACCCTGCCAATTTATGGCGAATAAAACAAAAACCAAAGGAAATGATGGACGGAGTGTGGAACATTGCAAGCACTCACCCCCAGTCAACTGATCTGGGTTTAATCATCACCGTTCTTTAGCCCACTCTGCCACCCCAGTTCAGACATGGCCATATGCAAATCAGTCTGACCCTGTGCCTCAAGGGAACAGTCCAGCCCGAACTGCCAAGCCATGTCTTCCCTGGACCTGAAAAGGGCTTCCTAGGACCGGTTTCTGGCATTTCAGCCGTCTTCAGGCAGGCTTGCCTGAATCCAGTGGTAAAGTGAGCAAGAGAGTCACGTCTGAGCAAACCCTGCCAATTTATGGTGAATAAAGCAAAAACCAAAGGAAATGATGGACGGAGTGTGGAACATTGCAAGCACTCACCCCCAGTCAACTGATCTGGGTTTAATCCATCACCGTTCTTTAGCCCACTCTGCCACCCCAGTTCAGACATGGCCATATGCAAATCAGTCTGACCCTGTGCCTCATGGGAACAGTCCAGCCCGAACTGCCAAGCCATGACTTCCCTGGACCGGAAACAAGCTTCCTAGGACCGGTTTCTGGCATTTCAGCCGTCTTCAGCCAGGCTTGCCTGAATCCAGTGGCAAAGTGAGCAAGGGACTCACGTCTGAGCATACCCTGCCAACTTATGGCGAACAAAGCAAAAACCAAAGGAATTGATGGACGGAGTGTTGGACATTGCAAGCACTCACCCCCAGTCAACTGATCTGGGTTTAATCCATCACCGTTCTTTAGCCCACTCTGCCACCCCAGTTCAGACTTGGCCATATGCAAATCAGTCTGACCCTGTGCCTCATGGGAACAGTCCAGCCCGAACTGCCAAGCCATGTCTTCCCTGGACCGGAAAGAAGCTTCCTAGGACCGGTTTCTGGCAT
The DNA here is from genome assembly GCF_964204655.1 of Triturus cristatus. Lineage (NCBI taxonomy): Eukaryota > Metazoa > Chordata > Amphibia > Caudata > Salamandridae > Triturus > Triturus cristatus. The sequence continues at coordinate 615,894,210 of NC_140587.1, forward strand.
TTCACCCTTCTTCAGCTGTCTTCAGCCAGGCTTGCCTGAATCCAGTGGCAAAGTAAGCAAGGGACTCACGTCTGAGCATACCCTGCCAATTTATGGCGAATAAAGCAAAAACCAAAGGAAATGATGGACGGAGTGTGGAACATTGCAAGCACTCACCCCCAGTCAACTGATCTGGGTTTAATCCATCACCGTTCTTTAGCCCACTCTGCCACCCCAGTTCAGACATGGCCATATGCAAATCAGTCTGACCCTGTGCCTCATGGGAACAGTCCAGCCCGAACTGCCAAGCCATGTCTTCCCTGGACTGGAAACATGCTTCCTAGGACCGGTTTCTGGCATTTCAGCCATCTTCAGCCAGGCTTGCCTGACTCCAGTGGCAAAGTGAGCAAGGGACTCACATCTGAGCATACCCTGCCAACTTATGGCGAACAAACCAAAAACCAAAGGAAATGATGGACGGAGTGTTGAACATTACAAGCACACACCCCCAGTTAACTGATCTGGGTTTAATCCATTACCGTTCTTTAGCCCACTCTGCCACCCCAGTTCAGACATGGCCATTGGCAAATCAGTCTGACCCTGTGCCTCATGGGAACAGTTCAGCCCGAACTGCCAAGCCATGTCTTCCCTGGACTGGAATCAAGCTTCCTAGGACCGGTTTCTGGTATTTCAGCCGTCTTCAGTCGTCTTCAGCCAGGCTTGCCTGAATCCAGTGGCAAAGTGAGCAAGGGACTCACGTCTGAGCATATCCTGCCAACTTATGGCGAACAAAGCAAAAACCAAAGGAAATGATGGACGAAGTGTGGAACATTGCAAGCACTCACCCTCAGTCAACTGATCTGGGTTTAATCCATCACCGTTCTTTAGCCCACTCTGCCACTCCAGTTCAGACATGGCCATATGCAAATCAGTCTGACCCTGTGCCTCATGGGAACAGTCCAGCCTGAACTGCCAAGCCATGTCTTCCCTGGACCGGAAACAAGCTTCCTAGGACCGTTTTCTGGCATTTCAGCCGTCTTCAGCCAGGCTTGCCTGAATCCAGTGGCAAAGTGAGCAAGGGACTTACGTCTGAGCATTCCCTGCCAACTTATGGCGAACAAAGCAAAAACAAAAGGAAATGATGGACGGAGTGTTGAACATTGCAAGCACTCACCCCCAGTCAACTGATCGCCGTCTTCAGCCGTCTTCAGCAAGGCTTGCCTGAATCCAGTGGCAAAGTGATGCAAGGGACTCACGTCTGAGCATACCCTGCCAATTTATGGCGAACAAAGCAAAAACCAAAGGAAATGATGGACGGAGTGTGGAACATTGCAAGCACTCACCCCCAGTCAACTGATCTGGGTTTAATCCATTACTGTTCTTTAGCCCACTCTGCCACCCCAGTTCAGACATGGCCATTGGCAAATCAGTCTGACCCTGTGCCTCATGGGAATAGTTCAGCCCGAACTGCCAAGCCATGTCTTCCCTGGACCGGAAACAAGCTTCCTAGGACCGGTTTCTGGCATTACAGCCGTCTTCAGCCGGGCTTGCCTGAATCCAGTGGCAATGTGAGCAAGGGACTCACGTCTGAGCATACCCTGCCAATTTATGGCGAACAAAGCAAAAACCAAAGGAAATGATGGACGGAGTGTGGAACATTGCAAGCACTCACCCCCAGTCAACTGACCTGGGTTTAATCCATCACCATTCTTTAGCCCACTCTGCCACCCCAGTTCAGACATGGCCATATGCAAATCAGTCTGACCCTGTGCCTCATGGGAACAGTCCAGCCCGAACTACCAAGCCATGTCTTCCCTGGACCGGAAACAAGCTTCCTAGGACCGGTTTCTGGCACTTCAGCCGTCTTCAGCTGTCTTCAGCCAGACTTGCCTGAATCCAGTGGCAAAGTAAGCAAGGGACTCACGTCTGAGCATACCCTGCCAATTTATGGCGAATAAAGCAAAAACCAAAGGAAATGATAGACGGAGTGTGGAACATTGCAAGCACTCACCCCCAGTCAACTGATCTGGGTTTAATCATCACAGTTCTTTAGCCCACTCTGCTACCCCAGTTCAGACATGGCCATATGCAAATCAGTCTGACCCTGTGCCTCATTGGAACAGTCCAGCCCGAACTGCCAAGCCATGTCTTCCCTGGACCGGAAACAAGCTTCCTAGGACTGGTTTCTGGCATTTCAGCCAGGCTTGCCTGAATCCGGTGGCAAATTGAGCAATGGACTCACGTCTGAGCATACCCTGCCAACTTATGGCGAACAAAGCAAAAACCAAAGCAAATGATAGACGGAGTGTTGAACATTGCAAGCACTCAACCCCAGTCATCTGATCTGGGTTTAATCCATCACCGTTCTTTAGCCCACTCTGCCACCCCAGTTCGCACATGGCCATATGCAAATCAGTCTGACCCTGTGCCTCATGAGAACAGTCCAGCCCGAACTGCCAAGCCATGTCTTCCCTGGACCGGAAACAAGCTTCCTAGGACCAGTTTCTGGCATTTCAGCCGTCTTCAGCTGTCTTCAGCCAGGCTTGCCTGAATCCAGTGGCAAAGTAAGCAAGGGACTCACTCTGAGCATACCCTGCCAATTTATGGCAAATAAAGCAAAAACCAAAGGAAATGATGGACGGAGTGTGGAACATTGCAAGCACTCACCCCCAGTCAACTGATCTGGGTTTAATCCATCAGCGTTCTTTAGCCCACTCTGCCACCCCAGTTCAGACATGGCCATATGCAAATCAGTCTGACCCTGTGCCTCATGGGAACAGTCCAGCCCGAACTGCCAAGCCATGACTTCCCTGGACCGGAAACAAGCTTCCTAGGACCGGTTTCTGGCATTTCAGCTGTCTTCAGGCAGGCTTGCCTGAATCCAGTGGCAAAGTGAGCAAGGGACTCACGTCTGAGCATACCCTGCCAACTTATGGCGAACAAAGCAAAAACCAAAGGAATTGATGGACGGAGTGTTGAACATTGCAAGCACTCACCCCCAGTCAACTGATCTGGGTTTAATCCATCACCGTTCTTTAGCCCACTCTGCCACCCCAGTTCAGACATGGCATATTGCAAATCAGTCTGACCCTGTGCCTCATGGGAACAGTCCAGCCCAAACTGCCAAGCCATGTCTTCCCTGGACCGGAAACAAGCTTCCTAGGACCGGTTTCTGGCATTTCAGCCGTCTTCAGCCAGGCTTGCCTGAATCCAGAGGCAAAGTGAGCAAGGGACTCACGTCTGAGCATACCCTGCCAACTTATGGCGAACAAAGCAAAAACCAAAGGAAATGATGGACGGAGTGTTGAACATTGCAAGCACTCACCCCCAGTCAACTGATCTGGGTTTAATCCTTCACCGTTCTTTAGCCCACTCTGCCACCCCAGTTCAGACATGGCCATATGCAAATCAGTCTGACCCTGTGCCTCATGGGAACAGTCCAGCCCGAACTGCCAAGCCATGTCTTCCCTGGAACGGAAACAAGCTTCCTAGGACCGGTTTCTGGCATTTCAGCCGTCTTCAGCCAGGCTTGCCTGAATCCAGTGGCAAAGTGAGCAAGAGACTCACGTCTGAGCATACCCTGCCAACTTATGGCGAACAAAGCAAAAACCAAAGGAAATGATGGACGGAGTGTTGAACATTGCAAGCACTCACCCCCAGTCAACTGATCTGGGTTCAATCCATTACCGTTCTTTAGCCCACTCTGCCACCCCAGTTCAGACATGGCCATTGGCAAATCAGTCTGACCCTGTGCCTCATGGGAACAGTTCAGCCCGAACTGCCAAGCCATGTCTTCCCTGGACCGGAAACAAGCTTCCTAGGACCGGTTTCTGGCATTTCAGCCGTCTTCAGCCGTCTTCAGCAAGGCTTGCCTGAATCCAGTGGCAAAGTGAGCAAGGGACTCACGTCTGAGCATACCCTGCCAATTTATGGCGAACAAAGCAAAAACCAAAGGAAATGATGGACGGAGTGTGGAACATTGCAAGCACTCACCCCCAGTCAACTGATCTGGGTTTAATCCATCACCGTTCTTTAGCCCACTCTGCCACCCCAGTTCAGACATGGCCATATGCAAATCAGTTTGACCCTGTGCCTCATGGGAACAGTCCAGCCCGAACTGCCAAGCCATGTCTTCCCTGGACCGGAAACAAGCTTCCTAGGACCGGTTTCTGGCATTTCAGCCGTCTTCAGCCAGACTTGCCTGAATCCAGTGGCAAAGTGAGCAAGGGACTCACGTCTGAGCATACCCTGCCAACTTATGGCGAACAAAGCAAAAACCAAAGGAATTGATGGAGGGAGTGTTGAACATTGCAAGCACTCACCCCCAGTCAACTGATCTGGGTTTAATCCATCACCATTCTTTAGCCCACTCTGCCACCCCAGTTCAGACATGGCCATATGCAAATCAGTCTGACCCTGTGCCTCATGGGAACAGTCCAGCCCGAACTGCCAACCCATGTCTTCCCTGGAACGGAAACAAGCTTCCTAGGACTGGTTTCTGGCATTTCAGCCGTCTTCAGCCAGGCTTGCCTGAATCCAGTGGCAAAGTGAGCAAGGGACTCACGTCTGAGCATACCCTGCCAACTTATGGCGAACAAAGCAAAAACCAAAGGAAATGATGGACGGAGTGTTGAACATTGCAAGCACTCACCCCCAGTCAACTGATCTGGGTTCAATCCATTACCGTTCTTTAGCCCACTCTGCCACCCCAGTTCAGACATGGCCATTGGCAAATCAGTCTGACCCTGTGCCTCATGGGAACAGTTCAGCCCGAACTGCCAAGCCATGTCTTCCCTGGACCGGAAACAAGCTTCCTAGGACCGGTTTATGGCATTTCAGCCGTCTTCAGCCGTCTTCAGCAAGGCTTGCCTGAATCCAGTGGCAAAGTGAGCAAGGGACTCACGTCTGAGCATACCCTGCCAATTTATGGCGAACAAAGCAAAAACCAAAGGAAATGATGGACGGAGTGTGGAACATTGCAAGCACTCACCCCCAGTCAACTGATCTGGGTTTAATCCATCACCGTTCTTTAGCCCACTCTGCCACCCCAGTTCAGACATGGCCATATGCAAATCAGTTTGACCCTGTGCCTCATGGGAACAGTCCAGCCCGAACTGCCAAGCCATGTCTTCCCTGGACCGGAAACAAGCTTCCTAGGACCGGTTTCTGGCATTTCAGCCGTCTTCAGCCAGACTTGCCTGAATCCAGTGGCAAAGTGAGCAAGGGACTCACGTCTGAGCATACCCTGCCAACTTATGGCGAACAAAGCAAAAACCAAAGGAATTGATGGAGGGAGTGTTGAACATTGCAAGCACTCACCCCCAGTCAACTGATCTGGGTTTAATCCATCACCGTTCTTTAGCCCACTCTGCCACCCCAGTTCAGACATGGCCATATGCAAATCAGTCTGACCCTGTGCCTCATGGGAACAGTCCAGCCCGAACTGCCAAGCCATGTCTTCCCTGGACCGGAAACAAGCTTCCTAGGACCGGTTTCTGGCATTTCAGCCGTCTTCAGCTGTCTTCAGCCAGGCTTGCCTGAATCCAGTGGCAAAGTAAGCAAGGGACTCACGTCTGAGCATACCCTGCCAATTTATGGCGAATAAAGCAAAAACCAAAGGAAATGATGGACGGAGTGTGGAACATTGCAAGCACTCACCCCCAGTCAAGTGATCTGGGTTTTATCATCACTGCTCTTTAGCCCACTCTGCCACCCCAGTTCAGACATGGCCATATGCAAATCAGTCTGACCCTGTGCCTCATGGGAACAGTCCAGCCCGAACTGCCAAGCCATGTCTTCCCTGGATCGGAAAAGGGCTTCCTAGGACCGGTTTCTGGCATTTCAGCCGTCTTCAGCCAGGCTTGCCTGAATCCAGTGGCAAAGTGAGCAAGGGACTCACGTCTGAGCATACCCTGCCAACTTATGGCGAACAAAGCAAAAACCAAAGGAATTGATGGAGGGAGTGTTGAACATTGCAAGCACTCACCCCCAGTCAACTGATCTGGGTTTAATCCATCACCGTTCTTTAGCCCACTCTGCCACCCCAGTTCAGACATGGCCATATGCAAATCAGTCTGACCCTGTGCCTCATGGGAACAGTCCAGCCCGAACTGCCAAGCTATGTCTTCCCTTGACCGGAAACAAGCTTCCTAGGACCGGTTTCTGGCATTTCACCCTTCTTCAGCTGTCTTCAGCCAGGCTTGCCTGAATCCAGTGGCAAAGTAAGCAAGAGACTCACGTCTGAGCAAACCCTGCCAATTTATGGTGAATAAAGCAAAAACCAAAGGAAATGATGGACGGAGTGGGGAACATTACAAGCACTCACCCCCAGTCAACTGATCTGGGTTTAATCCATCACCGTTCTTTAGCCCACTCTGCCACCCCAGTTCAGACATGGCCATATGCAAATCAGTCTGACCCTGTGCCTCATGGGAACAGTCCAGCCCGAACTGCCAAGCCATGACTTCCCTGGACCGGAAACAAGCTTCCTAGGACCGGTTTCTGGCATTTCAGCCGTCTTCAGCCAGGCTTGCCTGAATCCAGTGGCAAAGTGAGCAAGGGACTCACGTCTGAGCATACCCTGCCAACTTATGGCGAACAAAGCAAAGACCAAAGGAATTGATGGAGGGAGTGTTGAACATTGCAAGCACTCACCCCCAGTCAACTGATCTGGGTTTAATCCATCACCGTTCTTTAGCCCACTCTGGCACCCCAGTTCAGACATGGCCATATGCAAATCAGTCTGACCCTGTGCCTCATGGGAACAGTCCAGCCCGAACTGCCAAGCCATGTCTTCCCTGGACCGGAAACAAGCTTCCTAGGACCGGTTTCTGGCATTTCACCCTTCTTCAGCTGTCTTCAGCCAGTCTTGCCTGAATCCAGTGGCAAAGTAAGCAAGAGACTCACGTCTGAGCAAACCCTGCCAATTTATGGTGAATAAAGCAAAAACCAAAGGAAATGATGGACGGAGTGTGGAACATTGCAAGCACTCACCCCCAGTCAACTGATCTGGGTTTAATCCATCACCGTTCTTTAGCCCACTCTGCCACCCCAGTTCAGACATGGCCATATGCAAATCAGTCTGATCCTGTGCCTCATGGGAACAGTCCAGCCCGAACTGCCAAGCCATGTCTTCCCTGGACCGGAAACAAGCTTCCTAGGACCGGTTTCTGGCATTTCAGCCGTCTTCAGCCAGGCTTGCCTGAATCCAGTGGCAAAGTGAGCAAGGGACTCACGTCTGAGCATACCCTGCCAACTTATTGCGAACAAAGCAAAAACCAAAGGAAATGATGGACGGAGAGTTGAACATTGCAAGCACTCACCCCCAGTTAACTGATCTGGGTTTAATCCATTACCGTTCTTTAGCCCACTCTGCCACCCCCGTTCAGACATGGCCATTGGCAAATCAGTCTGACCATGTGCCTCATGGGAACAGTTCAGCCCGAACTGCCAAGCCATGACTTCCCTGGACCGGAAACAAGCTTCCTAGGACCGGTTTCTGGCATTTCAGCCGTCTTCAGTCGTCTTCAGCCAGGCTTGCCTGAATCCAGTGGCAAAGTGAGCAAGGGACTCACGTCTGAGCATACCCTGCTAATTTATGGCGAACAAAGCAAAAACCAAAGGAAGTGATGGACGGAGTGTTGAACATTGCAAGCACTCACCCCCAGTCAACTGATCTGGGTTTAATCCATCACCGTTCTTTAGCCCACTCTGCCACCCCAGTTCAGACATGGCCATATGCAAATCAGTCTGTCCCTGTGCCTCATGGGAACAGTCCAGCCCGAACTGCCAAGCCATGACTTCCCTGGACCGGAAACAAGCTTCCTAGGACAGGTTTCTGGCATTTCAGCCGTCTTCAGCCAGGCTTGCCTGAATCCAGTGGCAAAGTCAACTGATCTGGGTTTAATCCATCACCTTTCTTTAGCCCACTCTGCCACCCCAGTTCAGACATGGCCATATGCAAATCAGTCTGACCCTGTGCCTCATGGGAACAGTCCAGCCCGAACTGCCAAGCCATGTCTTCCCTGGATCGGAAACAAGCTTCCTAGGACCGGTTTCTGGCATTTCAGCCGTCTTCAGCCAGGCTTGCCTGAATCCAGAGGCAAAGTGAGCAAGGGACTCACGTCTGAGCATACCCTGCCAACTTATGGCGAACAAAGCAAAAACCAAAGGAAATGATGGACGGAGTGTTGAACATTGCAAGCACTCACCCCCAGTCAACTGATCTGGGTTTAATCCTTCACCGTTCTTTAGCCCACTCTGCCACCCCAGTTCAGACATGGCCATATGCAAATCAGTCTGACCCTGTGCCTCATGGGAACAGTCCAGCCCGAACTGCCAAGCCATGTCTTCCCTGGACCGGAAACAAGCTTCCTAGGACCGGTTTCTGGCATTTCAGCCGTCTTCAGCCAGGCTTGCCTGAATCCAGTGGCAAAGTGAGCAAGGGACTCACGTCTGAGCATACCCTGCCAACTTATTGCGAACAAAGCAAAAACCAAAGGAAATGATGGACGGAGAGTTGAACATTGCAAGCACTCACCCCCAGTTAACTGATCTGGGTTTAATCCATTACCGTTCTTTAGCCCACTCTGCCACCCCAGTTCAGACATGGCCATTGGCAAATCAGTCTGACCATGTGCCTCATGGGAACAGTTCAGCCCGAACTGCCAAGCCATGTCTTCCCTGGACCGGAAACAAGCTTCCTAGGACCGGTTTCTGGCATTTCAGCCGTCTTCAGTCGTCTTCAGCCAGGCTTGCCTGAATCCGGTGGCAAATTGAGCAATGGACTCACGTCTGAGCATACCCTGCCAACTTATGGCGAACAAAGCAAAAACCAAAGCAAATGATAGACGGAGTGTTGAACATTGCAAGCACTCAACCCCAGTCATCTGATCTGGGTTTAATCCATCACCGTTCTTTAGCCCACTCTGCCACCCCAGTTCGCACATGGCCATATGCAAATCAGTCTGACCCTGTGCCTCATGAGAACAGTCCAGCCCGAACTGCCAAGCCATGTCTTCCCTGGACCGGAAACAAGCTTCCTAGGACCGGTTTCTGGCATTTCAGCCGTCTTCAGCTGTCTTCAGCCAGGCTTGCCTGAATCCAGTGGCAAAGTAAGCAAGGGACTCACTCTGAGCATACCCTGCCAATTTATGGCAAATAAAGCAAAAACCAAAGGAAATGATGGACGGAGTGTGGAACATTGCAAGCACTCACCCCCAGTCAACTGATCTGGGTTTAATCCATCAGCGTTCTTTAGCCCACTCTGCCACCCCAGTTCAGACATGGCCATATGCAAATCAGTCTGACCCTGTGCCTCATGGGAACAGTCCAGCCCGAACTGCCAAGCCATGACTTCCCTGGACCGGAAACAAGCTTCCTAGGACCGGTTTCTGGCATTTCAGCCGTCTTCAGGCAGGCTTGCCTGAATCCAGTGGCAAAGTGAGCAAGGGACTCACGTCTGAGCATACCCTGCCAACTTATGGCGAACAAAGCAAAAACCAAAGGAATTGATGGACGGAGTGTTGAACATTGCAAGCACTCACCCCCAGTCAACTGATCTGGGTTTAATCCATCACCGTTCTTTAGCCCACTCTGCCACCCCAGTTCAGACATGGCCATATGCAAATCAGTCTGACCCTGTGCCTCATGGGAACAGTCCAGCCCAAACTGCCAAGCCATGTCTTCCCTGGACCGGAAACAAGCTTCCTAGGACCGGTTTCTGGCATTTCAGCCGTCTTCAGCCAGGCTTGCCTGAATCCAGAGGCAAAGTGAGCAAGGGACTCACGTCTGAGCATACCCTGCCAACTTATGGCGAACAAAGCAAAAACCAAAGGAAATGATGGACGGAGTGTTGAACATTGCAAGCACTCACCCCCAGTCAACTGATCTGGGTTTAATCCTTCACCGTTCTTTAGCCCACGCTGCCACCCCAGTTCAGACATGGCCATATGCAAATCAGTCTGACCCTGTGCCTCATGGGAACAGTCCAGCCCGAACTGCCAAGCCATGTCTTCCCTGGAACGGAAACAAGCTTCCTAGGACCGGTTTCTGGCATTTCAGCCGTCTTCAGCCAGGCTTGCCTGAATCCAGTGGCAAAGTGAGCAAGAGACTCACGTCTGAGCATACCCTGCCAACTTATGGCGAACAAAGCAAAAACCAAAGGAAATGATGGACGGAGTGTTGAACATTGCAAGCACTCACCCCCAGTCAACTGATCTGGGTTCAATCCATTACCGTTCTTTAGCCCACTCTGCCACCCCAGTTCAGACATGGCCATTGGCAAATCAGTCTGACCCTGTGCCTCATGGGAACAGTTCAGCCCGAACTGCCAAGCCATGTCTTCCCTGGACCGGAAACAAGCTTCCTAGGACCGGTTTCTGGCATTTCAGCCGTCTTCAGCCGTCTTCAGCAAAGCTTGCCTGAATCCAGTGGCAAAGTGAGCAAGGGACTCACGTCTGAGCATACCCTGCCAATTTATGGCGAACAAAGCAAAAACCAAAGGAAATGATGGACGGAGTGTGGAACATTGCAAGCACTCACCCCCAGTCAACTGATCTGGGTTTAATCCATCACCGTTCTTTAGCCCACTCTGCCACCCCAGTTCAGACATGGCCATATGCAAATCAGTTTGACCCTGTGCCTCATGGGAACAGTCCAGCCCGAACTGCCAAGCCATGTCTTCCCTGGACCGGAAACAAGCTTCCTAGGACCGGTTTCTGGCATTTCAGCCGTCTTCAGCCAGACTTGCCTGAATCCAGTGGCAAAGTGAGCAAGGGACTCACGTCTGAGCATACCCTGCCAACTTATGGCGAACAAAGCAAAAACCAAAGGAATTGATGGAGGGAGTGTTGAACATTGCAAGCACTCACCCCCAGTCAACTGATCTGGGTTTAATCCATCACCATTCTTTAGCCCACTCTGCCACCCCAGTTCAGACATGGCCATATGCAAATCAGTCTGACCCTGTGCCTCATGGGAACAGTCCAGCCCGAACTGCCAACCCATGTCTTCCCTGGAACGGAAACAAGCTTCCTAGGACTGGTTTCTGGCATTTCAGCCGTCTTCAGCCAGGCTTGCCTGAATCCAGTGGCAAAGTGAGCAAGGGACTCACGTCTGAGCATACCCTGCCAACTTATGGCGAACAAAGCAAAAACCAAAGGAAATGATGGACGGAGTGTTGAACATTGCAAGCACTCACCCCCAGTCAACTGATCTGGGTTCAATCCATTACCGTTCTTTAGCCCACTCTGCCACCCCAGTTCAGACATGGCCATTGGCAAATCAGTCTGACCCTGTGCCTCATGGGAACAGTTCAGCCCGAACTGCCAAGCCATGTCTTCCCTGGACCGGAAACAAGCTTCCTAGGACCGGTTTCTGGCATTTCAGCCGTCTTCAGCCGTCTTCAGCAAGGCTTGCCTGAATCCAGTGGCAAAGTGAGCAAGGGACTCACGTCTGAGCATACCCTGCCAATTTATGGCGAACAAAGCAAAAACCAAAGGAAATGATGGACGGAGTGTGGAACATTGCAAGCACTCACCCCCAGTCAACTGATCTGGGTTTAATCCATCACCGTTCTTTAGCCCACTCTGCCACCCCAGTTCAGACATGGCCATATGCAAATCAGTTTGACCCTGTGCCTCATGGGAACAGTCCAGCCCGAACTGCCAAGCCATGTCTTCCCTGGACCGGAAACAAGCTTCCTAGGACCGGTTTCTGGCATTTCAGCCGTCTTCAGCCAGACTTGCCTGAATCCAGTGGCAAAGTGAGCAAGGGACTCACGTCTGAGCATACCCTGCCAACTTATGGCGAACAAAGCAAAAACCAAAGGAATTGATGGAGGGAGTGTTGAACATTGCAAGCACTCACCCCCAGTCAACTGATCTGGGTTTAATCCATCACCGTTCTTTAGCCCACTCTGCCACCCCAGTTCAGACATGGCCATATGCAAATCAGTCTGACCCTGTGCCTCATGGGAACAGTCCAGCCCGAACTGCCAAGCCATGTCTTCCCTGGACCGGAAACAAGCTTCCTAGGACCGGTTTCTGGCATTTCAGCCGTCTTCAGCTGTCTTCAGCCAGGCTTGCCTGAATCCAGTGGCAAAGTAAGCAAGGGACTCACGTCTGAGCATACCCTGCCAATTTATGGCGAATAAAGCAAAAACCAAAGGAAATGATGGACGGAGTGTGGAACATTGCAAGCACTCACCCCCAGTCAAGTGATCTGGGTTTTATCATCACTGCTCTTTAGCCCACTCTGCCACCCCAGTTCAGACATGGCCATATGCAAATCAGTCTGACCCTGTGCCTCATGGGAACAGTCCAGCCCGAACTGCCAAGCCATGTCTTCCCTGGATCGGAAAAGGGCTTCCTAGGACCGGTTTCTGGCATTTCAGCCGTCTTCAGCCAGGCTTGCCTGAATCCAGTGGCAAAGTGAGCAAGGGACTCACGTCTGAGCATACCCTGCCAACTTATGGCGAACAAAGCAAAAACCAAAGGAATTGATGGAGGGAGTGTTGAACATTGCAAGCACTCACCCCCAGTCAACTGATCTGGGTTTAATCCATCACCGTTCTTTAGCCCACTCTGCCACCCCAGTTCAGACATGACCATATGCAAATCAGTCTGACCCTGTGCCTCATGGGAACAGTCCAGCCCGAACTGCCAAGCTATGTCTTCCCTTGACCGGAAACAAGCTTCCTAGGACCGGTTTCTGGCATTTCACCCTTCTTCAGCTGTCTTCAGCCAGGCTTGCCTGAATCCAGTGGCAAAGTAAGCAAGAGACTCACGTCTGAGCAAACCCTGCCAATTTATGGTGAATAAAGCAAAAACCAAAGGAAATGATGGACGGAGTGGGGAACATTACAAGCACTCACCCCCAGTCAACTGATCTGGGTTTAATCCATCACCGTTCTTTAGCCCACTCTGCCACCCCAGTTCAGACATGGCCATATGCAAATCAGTCTGACCCTGTGCCTCATGGGAACAGTCCAGCCCGAACTGCCAAGCCATGACTTCCCTGGACCGGAAACAAGCTTCCTAGGACCGGTTTCTGGCATTTCAGCCGTCTTCAGCCAGGCTTGCCTGAATCCAGTGGCAAAGTGAGCAAGGGACTCACGTCTGAGCATACCCTGCCAACTTATGGCGAACAAAGCAAAGACCAAAGGAATTGATGGAGGGAGTGTTGAACATTGCAAGCACTCACCCCCAGTCAACTGATCTGGGTTTAATCCATCACCGTTCTTTAGCCCACTCTGGCACCCCAGTTCAGACATGGCCATATGCAAATCAGTCTGACCCTGTGCCTCATGGGAACAGTCCAGCCCGAACTGCCAAGCCATGTCTTCCCTGGACCGGAAACAAGCTTCCTAGGACCGGTTTCTGGCATTTCACCCTTCTTCAGCTGTCTTCAGCCAGTCTTGCCTGAATCCAGTGGCAAAGTAAGCAAGAGACTCACGTCTGAGCAAACCCTGCCAATTTATGGTGAATAAAGCAAAAACCAAAGGAAATGATGGACGGAGTGTGGAACATTGCAAGCACTCACCCCCAGTCAACTGATCTGGGTTTAATCCATCACCGTTCTTTAGCCCACTCTGCCACCCCAGTTCAGACATGGCCATATGCAAATCAGTCTGACCCTGTGCCTCATGGGAACAGTCCAGCCCGAACTGCCAAGCCATGTCTTCCCTGGACCGGAAACAAGCTTCCTAGGACCGGTTTCTGGCATTTCAGCCGTCTTCAGTCGTCTTCAGCCAGGCTTGCCTGAATCCAGTGGCAAAGTGAGCAAGGGACTCACGTCTGAGCATACCCTGCTAATTTATGGCGAACAAAGCAAAAACCAAAGGAAGTGATGGACGGAGTGTTGAACATTGCAAGCACTCACCCCCAGTCAACTGATCTGGGTTTAATCCATCACCGTTCTTTAGCCCACTCTGCCACCCCAGTTCAGACATGGCCATATGCAAATCAGTCTGTCCCTGTGCCTCATGGGAACAGTCCAGCCCGAACTGCCAAGCCATGACTTCCCTGGACCGGAAACAAGCTTCCTAGGACCGGTTTCTGGCATTTCAGCCGTCTTCAGCCAGGCTTGCCTGAATCCAGTGGCAAAGTCAACTGATCTGGGTTTAATCCATCACCTTTCTTTAGCCCACTCTGCCACCCCAGTTCAGACATGGCCATATGCAAATCAGTCTGACCCTGTGCCTCATGGGAACAGTCCAGCCCGAACTGCCAAGCCATGTCTTCCCTGGACCGGAAACAAGCTTCCTAGGACCGGTTTCTGGCATTTCAGCCGTCTTCAGCCAGGCTTGCCTGAATCCAGAGGCAAAGTGAGCAAGGGACTCACGTCTGAGCATACCCTGCCAACTTATGGCGAACAAAGCAAAAACCAAAGGAAATGATGGACGGAGTGTTGAACATTGCAAGCACTCACCCCCAGTCAACTGATCTGGGTTCAATCCATTACCGTTCTTTAGCCCACTCTGCCACCCCAGTTCAGACATGGCCATTGGCAAATCAGTCTGACCCTGTGCCTCATGGGAACAGTTCAGCCCGAACTGCCAAGCCATGTCTTCCCTGGACCGGAAACAAGCTTCCTAGGACCGGTTTCTGGCATTTCAGCCGTCTTCAGCCGTCTTCAGCAAGGCTTGCCTGAATCCAGTGGCAAAGTGAGCAAGGGACTCACGTCTGAGCATACCCTGCCAATTTATGGCGAACAAAGCAAAAACCAAAGGAAATGATGGACGGAGTGTGGAACATTGCAAGCACTCACCCCCAGTCAACTGATCTGGGTTTAATCCATCACCGTTCTTTAGCCCACTCTGCCACCCCAGTTCAGACATGGCCATATGCAAATCAGTTTGACCCTGTGCCTCATGGGAACAGTCCAGCCCGAACTGCCAAGCCATGTCTTCCCTGGACCGGAAACAAGCTTCCTAGGACCGGTTTCTGGCATTTCAGCCGTCTTCAGCCAGACTTGCCTGAATCCAGTGGCAAAGTGAGCAAGGGACTCACGTCTGAGCATACCCTGCCAACTTATGGCGAACAAAGCAAAAACCAAAGGAATTGATGGAGGGAGTGTTGAACATTGCAAGCACTCACCCCCAGTCAACTGATCTGGGTTTAATCCATCACCGTTCTTTAGCCCACTCTGCCACCCCAGTTCAGACATGGCCATATGCAAATCAGTCTGACCCTGTGCCTCATGGGAACAGTCCAGCCCGAACTGCCAAGCCATGTCTTCCCTGGACCGGAAACAAGCTTCCTAGGACCGGTTTCTGGCATTTCAGCCGTCTTCAGCTGTCTTCAGCCAGGCTTGCCTGAATCCAGTGGCAAAGTAAGCAAGGGACTCACGTCTGAGCATACCCTGCCAATTTATGGCGAATAAAGCAAAAACCAAAGGAAATGATGGACGGAGTGTGGAACATTGCAAGCACTCACCCCCAGTCAAGTGATCTGGGTTTTATCATCACTGCTCTTTAGCCCACTCTGCCACCCCAGTTCAGACATGGCCATATGCAAATCAGTCTGACCCTGTGCCTCATGGGAACAGTCCAGCCCGAACTGCCAAGCCATGTCTTCCCTGGATCGGAAAAGGGCTTCCTAGGACCGGTTTCTGGCATTTCAGCCGTCTTCAGCCAGGCTTGCCTGAATCCAGTGGCAAAGTGAGCAAGGGACTCACGTCTGAGCATACCCTGCCAACTTATGGCGAACAAAGCAAAAACCAAAGGAATTGATGGAGGGAGTGTTGAACATTGCAAGCACTCACCCCCAGTCAACTGATCTGGGTTTAATCCATCACCGTTCTTTAGCCCACTCTGCCACCCCAGTTCAGACATGGCCATATGCAAATCAGTCTGACCCTGTGCCTCATGGGAACAGTCCAGCCCGAACTGCCAAGCTATGTCTTCCCTTGACCGGAAACAAGCTTCCTAGGACCGGTTTCTGGCATTTCACCCTTCTTCAGCTGTCTTCAGCCAGGCTTGCCTGAATCCAGTGGCAAAGTAAGCAAGAGACTCACGTCTGAGCAAACCCTGCCAATTTATGGTGAATAAAGCAAAAACCAAAGGAAATGATGGACGGAGTGGGGAACATTACAAGCACTCACCCCCAGTCAACTGATCTGGGTTTAATCCATCACCGTTCTTTAGCCCACTCTGCCACCCCAGTTCAGACATGGCCATATGCAAATCAGTCTGACCCTGTGCCTCATGGGAACAGTCCAGCCCGAACTGCCAAGCCATGACTTCCCTGGACCGGAAACAAGCTTCCTAGGACCGGTTTCTGGCATTTCAGCCGTCTTCAGCCAGGCTTGCCTGAATCCAGTGGCAAAGTGAGCAAGGGACTCACGTCTGAGCATACCCTGCCAACTTATGGCGAACAAAGCAAAGACCAAAGGAATTGATGGAGGGAGTGTTGAACATTGCAAGCACTCACCCCCAGTCAACTGATCTGGGTTTAATCCATCACCGTTCTTTAGCCCACTCTGGCACCCCAGTTCAGACATGGCCATATGCAAATCAGTCTGACCCTGTGCCTCATGGGAACAGTCCAGCCCGAACTGCCAAGCCATGTCTTCCCTGGACCGGAAACAAGCTTCCTAGGACCGGTTTCTGGCATTTCACCCTTCTTCAGCTGTCTTCAGCCAGTCTTGCCTGAATCCAGTGGCAAAGTAAGCAAGAGACTCACGTCTGAGCAAACCCTGCCAATTTATGGTGAATAAAGCAAAAACCAAAGGAAATGATGGACGGAGTGTGGAACATTGCAAGCACTCACCCCCAGTCAACTGATCTGGGTTTAATCCATCACCGTTCTTTAGCCCACTCTGCCACCCCAGTTCAGACATGGCCATATGCAAATCAGTCTGACCCTGTGCCTCATGGGAACAGTCCAGCCCGAACTGCCAAGCCATGTCTTCCCTGGACCGGAAACAAGCTTCCTAGGACCGGTTTCTGGCATTTCAGCCGTCTTCAGTCGTCTTCAGCCAGGCTTGCCTGAATCCAGTGGCAAAGTGAGCAAGGGACTCACGTCTGAGCATACCCTGCTAATTTATGGCGAACAAAGCAAAAACCAAAGGAAGTGATGGACGGAGTGTTGAACATTGCAAGCACTCACCCCCAGTCAACTGATCTGGGTTTAATCCATCACCGTTCTTTAGCCCACTCTGCCACCCCAGTTCAGACATGGCCATATGCAAATCAGTCTGTCCCTGTGCCTCATGGGAACAGTCCAGCCCGAACTGCCAAGCCATGACTTCCCTGGACCGGAAACAAGCTTCCTAGGACCGGTTTCTGGCATTTCAGCCGTCTTCAGCCAGGCTTGCCTGAATCCAGTGGCAAAGTCAACTGATCTGGGTTTAATCCATCACCTTTCTTTAGCCCACTCTGCCACCCCAGTTCAGACATGGCCATATGCAAATCAGTCTGACCCTGTGCCTCATGGGAACAGTCCAGCCCGAACTGCCAAGCCATGTCTTCCCTGGACCGGAAACAAGCTTCCTAGGACCGGTTTCTGGCATTTCAGCCGTCTTCAGCCAGGCTTGCCTGAATCCAGAGGCAAAGTGAGCAAGGGACTCACGTCTGAGCATACCCTGCCAACTTATGGCGAACAAAGCAAAAACCAAAGGAAATGATGGACGGAGTGTTGAACATTGCAAGCACTCACCCCCAGTCAACTGATCTGGGTTTAATCCTTCACCGTTCTTTAGCCCACTCTGCCACCCCAGTTCAGACATGGCCATATGCAAATCAGTCTGACCCTGTGCCTCATGGGAACAGTCCAGCCCGAACTGCCAAGCCATGTCTTCCCTGGACCGGAAACAAGCTTCCTAGGACCGGTTTCTGGCATTTCAGCCGTCTTCAGCCAGGCTTGCCTGAATCCAGTGGCAAAGTGAGCAAGGGACTCACGTCTGAGCATACCCTGCCAACTTATTGCGAACAAAGCAAAAACCAAAGGAAATGATGGACGGAGAGTTGAACATTGCAAGCACTCACCCCCAGTTAACTGATCTGGGTTTAATCCATTACCGTTCTTTAGCCCACTCTGCCACCCCAGTTCAGACATGGCCATTGGCAAATCAGTCTGACCATGTGCCTCATGGGAACAGTTCAGCCCGAACTGCCAAGCCATGTCTTCCCTGGACCGGAAACAAGCTTCCTAGGACCGGTTTCTGGCATTTCAGCCGTCTTCAGTCGTCTTCAGCCAGGCTTGCCTGAATCCAGTGACAAAGTGAGCAAGGGACTCACGTCTGAGCATACCCTGCTAATTTATGGCGAACAAAGCAAAAACCAAAGGAAGTGATGGACGGAGTGTTGAACATTGCAAGCACTCACCCCCAGTCAACTGATCTGGGTTTAATCCATCACCGTTCTTTAGCCCACTCTGCCACCCCAGTTCAGACATGGCCATATGCAAATCAGTCTGTCCCTGTGCCTCATGGGAACAGTCCAGCCCGAACTGCCAAGCCATGACTTCCCTGGACCGGAAACAAGCTTCCTAGGACCGGTTTCTGGCATTTCAGCCGTCTTCAGCCAGGCTTGCCTGAATCCAGTGGCAAAGTCAACTGATCTGGGTTTAATCCATCACCTTTCTTTAGCCCACTCTGCCACCCCAGTTCAGACATGGCCATATGCAAATCAGTCTGACCCTGTGCCTCATGGGAACAGTCCAGCCCGAACTGCCAAGCCATGTCTTCCCTGGACCGGAAACAAGCTTCCTAGGACCGGTTTCTGGCATTTCAGCCGTCTTCAGCCAGGCTTGCCTGAATCCAGAGGCAAAGTGAGCAAGGGACTCACGTCTGAGCATACCCTGCCAACTTATGGCGAACAAAGCAAAAACCAAAGGAAATGATGGACGGAGTGTTGAACATTGCAAGCACTCACCCCCAGTCAACTGATCTGGGTTTAATCCTTCACCGTTCTTTAGCCCACTCTGCCACCCCAGTTCAGACATGGCCATATGCAAATCAGTCTGACCCTGTGCCTCATGGGAACAGTCCAGCCCGAACTGCCAAGCCATGTCTTCCCTGGACCGGAAACAAGCTTCCTAGGACCGGTTTCTGGCATTTCAGCCGTCTTCAGCCAGGCTTGCCTGAATCCAGTGGCAAAGTGAGCAAGGGACTCACGTCTGAGCATACCCTGCCAACTTATGGCGAACAAAGCAAAAACCAAAGAAAATGATGGACGGAGTGTTGAACATTGCAAGCACTCACCCCCAGTCAACTGTTCTGGGTTTAATCCATTACCGTTCTTTAGCCCACTCTGCCACCCCAGTTCAGACATGGCCATTGGCAAATCAGTCTGACCCTGTGCCTCATGGGAACAGTTCAGCCCGAACTGCCAAGCCATGTCTTCCCTGGACCGGAAACAAGCTTCCTAGGACCGGTTTCTGGCATTTCAGCCGTCTTCAGCCGTCTTCAGCCGTCTTCAGCCAGGCTTGCCTGAATCCAGTGACAAAGTGAGCAAGGGACTCACGTCTGAGCATACCCTGCCAATTTATGACGAACAAAGCAAAAACCAAAGGAAATGATGGACGGATTGTTGAACATTGCAAGCACTCACCCCCAGTCAACTGATCTGGGTTTAATCCATCACCGTTCTTTAGCCCACTCTGCCACCCCAGTTCAGACATGGCCATATGCAAATCAGTCTGACCCTGTGCCTCATGGGAACAGTCCAGCCCGAACTGCCAAGCCATGTCTTCCCTGGACCGGAAACAAGCTTCCTAGGACTGGTTTCTGGCATTTCAGCCGTCATCAGCCAGGCTTGCCTGAATCCAGTGGCAAAGTGAGCAAGGGACTCACGTCTGAGCATACCCTGCCAACTTATGGCGAACAAAGCAAAAACCAAAGGAAATGATGGACGGAGTGTTGAACATTGCAAGCACTCACCCCCAGTCAACTGATCTGGGTTTAATCCATCACCGTTCTTTAGCCCACTCTGCCACCCCAGTTCACACATAGCCATTGGCAAATCAGTCTGACCCTGTGCCTCATGGGAACAGTCCAGCCCGAACTGCCAAGCCATGTCTTCCCTGGACCAGAAACAAGCTTCCTAGGACCGGTTTCTGGCATTTCAGCCGTCTTCAGCCAGGCTTGCCTGAATCCAGTGGCAAAGTGAGCAAGGGACTCACGTCTGAGCATACCCTGCCAACTTATGGCGAACAAAGCAAAAACCAAAGGAAATGATGGACGGAGTGTGGAACATTGCAAGCACTCACCCCCAGTCAACTGATCTGGGTTTAATCCATCACCGTTCTTTAACCCACTCTGCCACCCCAGTTCAGACATGGCCATATGCAAATCAGTCTGACCCTGTGCCTCATGGGAACAGTCCAGCCCGAAATGCCAAGCCATGTCTTCCCTGGGCCGGAAACAAGCTTCCTAGGACCGGTTTCTGGCATTTCAGCCGTCTTCAGCCAGGCTTGCCTGAATCCAGTGGCAAAGTGAGCAGGGCAATGTGTAAAGCATTTGCGCACGCACACAACAACAACATCCCAGGCACACCACAAAAGGAACTCCACACAAATCATATATCAAAAATAGCCTTTGTATTCTCATAACACATTAGAATAGTAATCACACAATATACACTGTGCCAACTGGCACTGGGCAATATTTACAAGGGATTATGTACACATGACAGGGCCACATGGACCACTGTCAGAACCATCACAAAGCGAACTTAGTAAAAGTAAAGCAGATCATAAACGTACAACCAGCAACCACTGGGAATCACTGTACCTAAACTACTTTATGCACAGTATCACATCAGGCGCGAATTACATTCTGCGCCAACCTCACCAGCATAAACACATTATGCAATCCTCTCACGAGTCTAAACACATTAGACGATAACCTCCTATGTATAACTACATTAGGAAATAAATCTCACGAGCAAAAACCATAATATGCGAACCAACCTCATAATCATAAAACACATTTAGAGGTATCAACACAGGGTGCGTAGATCATTGTACATGATTCACATTTCCTACACCCAAAATCACAGTAGGGCCTGGTGCCCTATAAACCTAACAATCCCCCTGGCCAACTGGCCATCTCCCAAAAAGGGGCTCAAATGCCCTGTGTCCGAAGAGTCAGGGGGCACTGCCAAGCAGCGAAAGTCAAGGGTGCGCAATCTGCGCAGGCCTAAACAGCTGGCAGTAAGTGCTGCGCAGCTGTGAATGTCAGGGGCACAGGAGTGCAACTCACTCCTAATCCAAACATGTCGCCTAAAAGAAAGACCTAAACGGTGCAGCTGCCCACTATTTGCTGGGCAGCTGGGAAATAATGGTGAAGGCCTGGCACCTCTGTGCCACTTCTGTCCCTCTCAGGGACTCTCTGAAATAACTGTGCAAAAACGTTGCAGCTGCCTGCACTCTCGCAGGGCAGCTGGGATCAGCAAAAATGCGGGCACCACTGTGCCGCTGGACTCAATGTGGCCCCCACACGGGGAGAAGCCTGGGCCCCTCTGGGCCCTCTATAAAATAATGGTGCCGGCTCTAAAAACAATTGTACCCCACGTTGGAGCGGCCCGCTGCTAGACGGGGCCGCTCTGACTGACACAGGGCCCCCACTGGCCTCACACGGAGTCTCCACAGAAACTCTGCACCCTCGCTGCGGCGGCCCTCTGCGAGACAGGGCCGCTCAGCACCATCAACGTGCCTGGAACAGGCACCAGCACACCAGAGCCCCACTCCGGGACTCCCAGGAAGAAGAAATGGCCCCCAATATTGCAACATTGGAGCCACATGGGCTCTGGAGCATAACTCTCGCCCCCAAGAACGGTGGCACTCTGGGGCTCCTCCCAAACTGATCTGCCCCCTCGTAGGAGTGGATGGGGAGCTGCAAACAACAATGCCACCAAGCCCTCACGGGGTCTTTGAAAACAAATGGTGGCCGGGCTCTTCCTTGCGGCGGGACTCCTCTCCGGTGGTCTCCGGTCTATGCGGCAGACCGCGGGGCTTCCTCTTCACCACAGGAGCCCCGCCTCGGGTATTACACCATCGCGGCCTACTCCGGCCGCCTCTCCCCTTCACCCGGGCCCCCTCCTGGGACCCGGGTACTTCTCCATAACTGTTGCTAGACGCGGGGCTTCCCCTAGGTCACGGGAGTCCCGCTCGGCATCGGCGTCTCCGCACTCGCGGGGCTTCTCTCTTCATGGGCACCGGTCCGGCGCGGGGTGGGCTCCCGCCTGGATTCACTTTAGGTCGCCAGTGCGGGATGGGTTCCCGCCTGGTTTCAGCAACACACGGGTCTCCCCCAGTTCACAGGAGGCCTGGTTACTTCCTGGGGCACGTACTAAGCCCCTCCCACAACCAGGCAACTATGCCTGGATTCCGGGTCGCGCTGGTAGCGGCCCGGAGAAGTTCCAAAAGTGGCTCGGGCCGCGGCGGTGAAATGCAGGGTGGGCTCCCACTTTAATTTAAAAGCATTGGCCGGGTGGGCACCCACCAAAAAGGCACTATAATGCAGGGTGGGCACCTGCGAAATCAACAAGGAAACAAGCGGGGTGGGCACCTGCAAAGCTCCCCTCCACCTGGGGGAATCTTCACGTCGGGATTCCCTCGGGAAAAAAATGCTGCTCAGCGCTGCGGTGCCCTCGTGCTCCTTCTTTGTCAAATCAACAACATAGTGCTCCCAGGGCGCTAGAAGCCAGAGCAAGTCCTTAGGTATCAAGAAAAGCAAAGAGGGTCCCAAATAAAAGATCTTCCAGGTCCAGGGGCAAGGCAGGGCCCAGGGAGGCAAGCCCTCCTGGCAGCGCCCCACTGGGCCCCAGCAGCAGCACGCCCCGAGCAGGAACAGCAACCAAGAACTGACCAATTTCATGGGGACACAGTCCCTATATTTATATTAAATTTTCCCTTTGTCTACAACTGTAGGGCAAGGAGACAACCAGATACAACTGGTTCAGGAGCACTTTGTTTTGCTCAGCTCCCCTCTCTATTCACAGGACAGGCCAGGGACATCAGATGCACCACAGGCGGTGGAGCCAGCATTGTGTAGGGAAGGCACAGCCCTATTCAGGTCCCAGGTGCAACTCCTCCCTCCCATCTACATGCAGATCTCTCCATTCACCACCGGGCAGACCCATCCTGGCTCCTGGAATTCTCCAGCCCTCTCAGCTCCTGTCAATCACAAGCCAGACATGCACTCCACATCAGGCAGGCAGACACACAGCACACAGAAATGCCAACTTCTAGAAGTGGCACTTCTCCACTAGTCACCATAAATCTGCGCACACCATTGCACAGCATTTATTCTCACGAGTTCGCACATACCAAACTCGACCCTGCATTCCTCTCACACCAGGAACTACCAGGGACACACGTATCCCCCATGCATTCCTATGGGAGGACAGGCCCATCTCACCACACATACACAGAGAGTGCACGCACTTTACACTGGACCCCAGTGCTAAAGTGCTCAGAGGCCTAAAATCACAAACACCAGGTTACAGAAAAAGTCTAGGAGAACGCAAAAAGTTCCGGGGTGAACCTGCCAAAAGGGCCAAGTCCAACAATTGGGATTAGTAAATGTCACCCCTTTACTGTCCAACAATTTTCCCAAGTTGGATTCTAGTGGTGTGGAAATAGTGAATATCAACCCTTTAGTGTGCAACACCTTTCCCAAGTTTGTTTGCAGTGGAGTGGGAACAGTGAATGTCACCCTTTTAGTGTCCAATGCCTTCCCAGAGTTGGTTTGTAGTGGAGTGGTGTAGGAAGATGGCTTAGTATATGTTGTACACTCCAAGGAGTGATGCACCTTGCACTAATCCAGGCAACCCATTATGCCATTGCACAATGGCATAATGGGTTGCCATTATACACTGGTCTCCAGGGGGAGATCAAATCATATACTAAGAAAGTGGAATGCGAAATGCAGGGGCTTATGTGACTTGGACCAGAAGACTCAGAGGAGCTGGGGGACCAAGGAACCTCCCATGGTAAGTACCCAGAAACCCCAGAAAGGCTGTGTGCAGAGTGTAAACACAGCAGCGTGCCCAAAGGAAGTCATGGGAGAAGTCGTGGTTGCAGTTCTAAAGGAGAAGGACACTTCCTGGAGGACCCCGAAGAAACCCTTTGGAGGATGGAAGTGTGGAGACCCACCCCACCCGTGGATGCCCCAGTAACCAGGTTACCTGCACCAGGGAAGTCGAGTGCTTAGGGGTGAAGTGACGTCAGAACCTGCCGTAGACAACAGTGGAAGTCTTTTGGGAAAAGGCCTCTGGAGAGTTTCGCGAAGATGTCCAGTGGAATCCAAGGGTGGATTTTTGAAGAGGAGAACCTGAAAGCAGAGGGAACAGAGTCTATGCCACTCAGAGGTGACCATGAGGGGTGGAAACACAAGGCCAACACTTGGCAGGGAGCTCAAGAGAGGTGAGAAGGACCTCGTCACTGGAGCTGTGGGGACCAGGCAATGCTGAGCAAGACCAGGAGCCATTCACAAGCTGCCTCATGTCGGATGTCAGTGTCTAGGTGGTCGTGGTCCGGCGGGAGCACCAACAAGCCTTGGTACCCGCAACTGGTTTGGGTGAATAAAAGATGCAATTGTTAGGACCAGCAAGGCCTGAGGGACTCACCAAGTGCAGGAAAGCCAGGGAAGACCTCAAGTAAGCAGGGGAGCCCACCAAAGCAGTAGAAGACCCTCGAGCAGACCCACAAGCCAGAGGCACAGGAGTCACAAGAAAACCTCAGGCAGCTCACCAAAGATGGGGACCCACGGTGCAAGGGATGGAGTGAGGATGCTGAGCTTTGATGAGTAAAGTGCTGGAGGCTGGAGCTTATTGGATCCCTAAGATCTCTGGAGTGCAGAGCCAACAAGCCTTCGCAACGGCAAGCTGATGCAGTGCACGGAGGTTTGGTCCCAGCAGCTTCAATGAGGGATACTGTCCTCCAAACTGCAGGGAAGACAGGCCAGGCCTTTGGGGAGCAACAGAATCACCACCTGTGTTGTTGAGCCTCGGGACATCCGTAGGACGATAGGAGCAGCAGACCGCTGAACTTCGTTGCCGTGCCTCAGATGCAGGGGTGTGACTTCTTCACTCCAAGGGAGATTTCTTTGGATGTCCTTGATGCTTACAGGCTTTCTGGAGGACCTGAGTGAAGCACAGACACAGAAGAGGCAGAAGACTTGAAGAACAGCGAGACCAGGAGCAGCAGGAGTCTTCCTTGATGCCATCTATGTTCCACTTGAAGTTCAACGAAGTCCAAGTGTCCAAACAGTTGAAGAGTGACTTGGTTTCAGAGGTGACGAATTTGAGGACCCACCCACAGAGAGCCCTTAAATACCCAAGGAAAAGGGTTGGAATGACTCAGGGGTCCCTCCCAGAGAGGGGCTGGACAGAGGGGAGGATACTTTCCTGTCCTTTGTACAGTTTCACACAAGAATGGGAATCAAGGTTCCTGATCTGACTCAAATTGGAGTATGCAAGGAGGGCACCTTTCAATGCAGGATGGTGGTGCGAGAAAGTGCCCCCACCCCAGCCCAATACACTATGGGGCTGATTAAAATGATGGGGAGACCACCATCGTAACCAACTTTACTGCTGCCATATTATGATGGTGGGCGGACGTGTGGCGGTCGTAAAGATTGACTGCCAGAAATCCAACACGCTCTTTGAGCCCGCCGGTGCGAAGGGATTACGATGTCCCTTTCTGTCAGCCATTTCATGGTGGGTTACCTGCCATGAAAAGGCTTGCAGAAAGGGACATTGGGGGCCTGTAGTTGGCCCCCCTTCCCCCCGGCCCTTGGTTGTGGGTGTTGGGGGGCACGCAACATATCCATGTACCATGTGGCAGACACCGCATGGTGCCTGCCACGTAGGTCAGGGATATGTACCAGGTCCCTTTTTTACATTGCGGTGGGTGCTGCAGCCAGCAGAACCCGCTGCATTGTACAATATAGGCATTGCGACCGCCGTGGTGGCAGTCACATTGTAATGCCTTCTATGGGACCACCGACAGCATGTCGGGTGGTCCCAATCACCGATACGATGGTGGATACTGAAGTCAGTCCGCCCTGGTAATCAGTCCCTACGTCCTGTCTGGGAGGTGGTCACACCTCCTTTTGAAAGGAAACCTATTGTTCTACCTTTACCTGCTCGAGCTCAGCTCAGCAGCAGGAGGGCAGAGTCATGTCTGTGGTCAGCAGCAGCACTATCTTGCTGCAGACCCTAAAAGACTAGTACCGGAGTACATGGGGCTCCTCTAAGGGGCCCTCCAGTACATAGAATCATACCTCCAACACCAGAATCTGTATTGGGGTATGAATCCAACATTTCTTTTAATAGGGGGAATTTAATAGGGGGAATTTAAAGCGTCGAAAAATGTTATGCAAAAAATGTTCATAATATGGAACATTTTTCTGCACTTTAAATTTCTCCCACTTCGAAATATGACTGTATTTTTCAGTTATAAATATAACACTCTGTCTACCAGGCACTGGAAGCAAGACTCCCGCTGTGTGTCAATGCCCTGTAGACATGGTGCCATATTAACAACAGAAAAAGACAACCATTTGTTTAAATAGGAGGAATTTAAAGGGAGGCAACATGCTTCATAAAATATTAAGACATAATTGGCTTAATTGAAAGTGGAGAAAAACAGTGACTCATTGTTTCATGCAAATATTTTTATACACTTTAAATTTCTCCCATTTGAAAAAAATGACAGTATTTTTTGGTTATAAATATGGGATCTCTACTGGCCACTGGGAGCAAGAGGCCTGCTGTTTGTAAATTCAGCACTTTGAAATGAGATACAATTAAAATGAATAGTTAACTTAACCACCAAGCTAACTCTTCATTTTAATTCTCTTCCTTTTAAAAGCATTCAGAAACATAATTTTCTTCTCTTGCTCCAATATTGAGTTGAGAATGACATTTATTTAAGACTTAAATACCTCAGTGCTTCAGTTCTCCACCTCGGTACCCTGGGTTATAAATCTGACTGCAGCACTGCTCATTATCTGGCCCGGCTATCTGCAGCCTGAAGATAATAATGAAAAAATAAACACAAACTTCCCTTAACTTTAAAAGGAAAATGTGGCCCTGTGCTGATTGAAAAATGAACTCAAGGCTGTGAGCTACTCTGAAGGTGTCTGTGAGCTATTGATAGCTCGCGATCGAATGGGTGAAGACACCTGTCATATTCATTTGCTAAATAAAATACATCACATAATTTGTTTTAATTGTTAAAAAAACAGAAAAAATTAATTTGTATTAATCTCTACATAATGTATATTTTCATATTTTTTTTACAGTCTACAGTTTTTTACACATATATTGTAAGTGTCATTTTACGTAATTATTATTAGTATATATTAAATAATTGTATATATGTCATAATATCATTTAATATATACTTTACCATTTTTGTAATATTTGTTACATCATTGTTTTACATGTATACTATTTTACAAAAATGTTAACATTTTTTAAACATGTTTTAACAATGTTTACTATTATTCCCATTGATTGATATGGGGAGATAGTTTGTTTACTTTTATTAAGTGGCAATTTTATTTTTACCGCTAGCTATATTGTGTACTCCATTGGTGTTCTTTTGGATGGTTTTCAGAAGGAATAAGTTATGGTTGGGTGCTGCTGTTCATCGGAACAGGTAAGTCACTTTTTAGGGTTTTTTTAGGGTTTCTATGGTAGGAGGGATATAGTAAAGTTGGATGTGTTGTTGGTAAGGAGTGTTTTGTGTATTTTATTGTGTTTTTGATACTATTTTGCATTGTGTCATTGTTTTGTGTTTTTTTCTATGATGTGTTATTGTATGGGTATGTTTAGCATATGTGTTTTTTAAGGAAATTTGTTTGTTTAATTATAACCAATTTTTTTAATATAGATTTCCTTATTTTTCGAGTTTTCTAGAGTAGTTCTTTTAAAATCTTTTTTTTTGTTTTTTTTTATGAAAGCTACAGACTGTGGATTGCTTTGAGGGATTTCCAATGCATTTTTTTTTTATAATTTTGCAATTTTTGCGTGGATTTTGAAATTCGTTTTATTTATTTATTAGTGGATTACTAATTTTTACTGTGTGGATTTGGTGAGAGATCCGCGGCTACAAAATCATATGTTTTACTTATATTTTTGTATGTTGGTGGGAAATGTGACCTGATTTTATAAATGTTATCTTGATGTTATTATTATGTTGTTTTGTTAACAGTATGTGTTGCATTTATTTGATGTAATGGACTGAGTTTGTTAGTTACTTGGTTTGTTTACTAGTGTTATATTTTTTTTTAATTGCTAATATTAATATTTTATCAGTGAATAATATATTTGTTTTTTGGATGACTTAGTCACTGATATAAGATTATTATATCAGTATTTTTTTTTAATGATTTATTATGGTGCAATATCTTGTGGTTGCTGAGGTTTATGGTCGGTATATATGTGATTTAGAGAATAGATTTGGTTATTACTTTTAAGTAGTCTAGTCCTTTGTTATTTATAAATATTTTGCCTTTGCTTTATTTAGTTTGTTAAGTTAGTTTAGGGCCAATTTCGCTAACAGATTATTCTATTCTTAGTTCTTGGTAGCATTGTTCTTTTTGAATAATTTGTGTAGTGTAGGTTGAGTTCTGCCTAGTGTGTATTGGAAGGCATTATGCCATCCTCCCACTGCGCTGTTTGTTTTTGCTTCCTGTACCAAGGTGCTGCCATAGACATTCCACCATGGTATATGGAATTTGATTTGGCTTTTGTGTCCTGACCGATGAAGTCTGCCAACTCATGTGTCCTCAAAGTAGTGTATTAGGGGACTAAGGGCCTGATTACAAGTAAGGCGGTTCCAAAACCGCCATACTCAGGGTGGCAGTCTGACCACGGCGTCCTTGGTAGTCTGACCACCTGATTAGGATCATGGCAGTTGGACAGCCACTAGACTGCCGCCCCCGCTAGGATCTAGGATCCCGCAGGTGCTGCGGTGGGGAGAGGTGCGATCTGTAGCAGCAGTGTTGATGCCGGTACTCCCGTGCAGATCACTGCCCTCCTTCCCGCTGACCTTTTCATGAAGGACCCTTTTATGGTAGAAAAGGAGGTAATGGGCCCCAAACAGGGCCCCCAGGGCGATTTTACCCAGTGTGAGTGGTGGCGTTGGGCACATGTTGTGCACCCCTATGCTTTCACTGTTGTGTGCGCACTGTGCGCCATGCATGGCACGGTGCATGGCAACAATAATCGCACGACAATGGAGGTGCTGCAGTGCCGTGGCATTGCCTTTAGGCTCTGTATATGAGCCGAAGCATGCCACCGTCGCAAGACCACTGCTGGTACATCGCAAGCCCAGTGGTAAAATCAAAATCTGGCGGTCGGAATGCCACCGGCTTTGCAGCGTTCTCCAGACCTCCGATGCTCCGGATTGCTGTTCAACCACCAAGGTCGAAATCCGGCCCTAAGTTTATCTTCATTTCGTTGATAGTAGGGGTTTCTATAAGGATGTTATAGTGGTCGTTTACTGCTGTGACAGTGGCATAGGCTAGTGCTGTCATTTTTTTACTTCAAAGGTGAATTGGCTGTTGGTGGCATGTCAACACTTAGGGCCTGATTACATTGACGGTTGAACCGACTGTCCAAAAGCCGCCTTCCCAGGCCCTTTCTGACCGCCAAGGCCGGAAAGTTTCCCCCTGCCGTATTATGAGGCTGCTACCACAGCAATCGCATCTACAGCGGAACACATATCCCCGAATATGTTGCTGCAAATGCGTGCAGAATCTCAGAAACATGTGAATTGTCAACACATGCATGACATATGTGGGGATATGTCTTGTGCACCATGTACCCCATTGCTGAAGTGTACACAGTCCAGTCAATGGGGATACATACGGCATAAGGACTTACCTGGATTCCAGTGCCCACAGGATTGTAGTCATCGGGGTGCAGCTGCTCAGTTGTAGTGGGGACCTGGAGTGAGCTATCCACGGTAGAGACTGCTGGAGGGAAGCAGATTTGGGTGAGTATGCACTCCAAATCCACAGTTTCAGATGACTTGAGGCAGCAGTCGAACCGCCACAGGCGGGTCATCAGAAACCCACATCGTAATCCAGATGGACAGTTGGAGATCCCTGTACTGCCATATGGATGCTGTTTTTCTCCTACTGCCATTTCAGCGGTGCAAGAAAAGGCTGTCAGAGTCAGCGGTCTTTCAGCAGTTGGTCGGAGTACAGGATGCATGCATCCTAATCCGCAGGCCAGACCAACTGCTTCCGTCGAGACAGCGGCAGTCCGACCGCCTCCGACAGGACCACGGACTTCGGTCCGATTGGCATCGTAATGAGGCCTTTGGTGCAGATGTTTGTAGGTGATGCCCTATACTGTGATTTAAGTTTTCGTAGCAGTCTTGTATGGCTATGTGAGGGTATACTTTTGAATAGAATGAATCATAGCTTGTTCAAAGTCTGTGATTATTTTTGGGGGGTAATAGTTGTTTGTTTGTTGTTTTACATGGTTTAGGAGTTCCATGTAGGTACTGCCTTGTTTATGAAGAAGTAAAGCGTATATAAAAGGGATATCGGTGTTCTGAAATTCACCATGTATGGTGTATAATTGATTGAATGGTTTGGGATGCGTTTTGAAGGTCCCATCCATCATCCAGGTTTGCATTGGGATAGCTTGAGTACGTTATTTCCAATGGCGAAGATTAGGATTTGTTTTTTATTATTTTTATTGTCATTTAGGAGGAAGGGTTCTGCTCTATGCGTTATTGTTAGATGTGTTGGTATGTCTAAGTCCCGGTATGTTCTAGGAGCAGGTGAGGTGTTGCTGGTGGTCTTTTTAGTGCATGTGATTAGGCGTTTTAAGGTGGCTATAGATGGTAGTTGGCCTGTTATATGTTCAGGGACTTTGGGTAGCATATTTTATAGGGTTTGGGTTGTTGAGAACTAGTGCTTGCTTCTCTTATGTCCTGTAAAACATCTCTCATTTCTGTCTCTGTGACATTTGGGGGATGATCATGCTCTCTTACATTAAATACATCATTTTCTTTTGTAGTTGCTCTCCCATAGCATGCATTGAAATAATATTTTGTACATTCACAGTTAATATCTTCCGTAGATGCACTTTCTCGACTGTAGGTGTACTCCATTCGACTTAAAAACTGTTTTCCTTTTTGCGAAGTGATACATTTGGCTCCTTCTGTCACTACATCTGTAATTACTGTAATAACATAAGTATAAAATATAGTTACATTATGCATGTTATTTATTATTAAAGATTTCAAGATGCATTTACTATTTATATTATATACTTACTTGCATGTCTTTTAGAGAAGTTTTGTATGGGTTTGCAGGGTTTTCTTTCAGCTAGGCTGAACATGAACCAGGTGTTCCTTTTCGGTTGGAAGAGAAAAAAAGTTACACTAGGTACTGTTGGTATATTTTGTTATGTTTAACGAGGTTTAGGGGGTTAGGATTTTTTTGTGTTGCTATTGGGGTGAATTTAAAGAGTTATTTATTTATAATAAGCCCAGGCGGCGTACTCCGCTCCGCCAGCGGAGTTTGCGGATTTTTACCAATTCCACGCTCCACTGGGAATGCGAAGTTGAGGCAAAAACTCTGACTCTGTGGCGGAAGTGGAGTACGCTTCTCAGCCCCCTTCGCCATGACCCAAAAAATGGTAAAAAAAAACACTTACCTTGCCTTCTCTGTTGACATCTTCGGGCTGCCCTTCTTCTCACTGCGGTGTTTCCTGGCTCTCCTCCTTGCCGTTCTCCTCCTCCCCCTATGTTTTACGTCTTGCTTGAACTGCCCAAGCACCACCCACAGAATGATCCCTTGATGCAAAGTAACAAAAGAAAGTGCATTGCGCAACATTCTGTTACTTTGGGATGCTTCTCAATGCAAATCCGGATTAGGGTTGGATAGTAAATTTCACTTTAACACTTTGGGGGTCATTACAATGGCGGGCGGATCGCCACCGCCCGACCGGTGGTGGCGATCCGCCCGCCAGAATACACCTCCCGCATGCCATTTACCCCCAGCCATATTATGATGGCGGGGGTACCGCGGCGGACGGAAAGTCTGTCCGCTGCTTTTCCGCCGGTCGACCTGTCGACCGGTTGAAAAAGGATACAATATGGTGGGTGTGTCTTGCAGACACCACCATTCATCTTATGATGGAAGTGGAAATAGTCCTTTCCATGGCAGCAATGCGCCATGGAAAGGCATGCGGTCTTTTCAGTTGGGGACCCGTTGCGGGCCCCCTGGATGTTGGGGGGGTGAGGGGTGCACATAGGGGGTACCTATGGTACCCCCTGCATTTTCATGCACAAGGTGGCAGGTGCCTGCCACATTGTGCATGCAAATGCACAACATGCATTTTTCACATTGCGGCGGGTGCTGCTTACAGCAACGCCAGCCTCAACGTGAAAAATGTGGGATGCGCCTGCCAGTGTGGTGGGAGCATCATAATGTTGATGGCGGGGCCGCTGCACCTATGGCGGGCGGTCCCTTTTGCGGTTGCGGTGGCATCGTAATTGACCCCTTTGTGTCAAGTTTGAGTTAAAAACGTAACACGAACAGGAAAAAAAGCATTAGTAATCCTGGGCCCTGGGACGTAACTAGACCTGAATTTTTGAGGGGGCTTAACAGGTCCCCAATTGAGGTGGGGATACCACTTTAAAGTATAGGGAGAAACTAGAATTAGAGCTAACACAAGAAAAATAAATAAAAAAATGTGTATTTTAAATATATTGGTCAAACCTGGTAGGAATATAACCAACATGTTTAGTGGCTTCGACAATTTTTTTAGGCTACTCACAGAGAACTTTAAAAAGGTGAATGAGACAACCAAAAAGCATCTTCTACAGATTTCAGTCCAATGCACTTTTATAACAAGTTTTTTCAAAGTTATTTCACTATGACAACCCCTTTTGCCAATTCACTGAAAAATTGCTTCTGTGAAATGATGAGCTCAGGAAATATTTTTTATTCCATCTTCAAAAAGATGCTCCTATGATTGTTGATCAAAGGTACGTTTTCAGTCTGTTCATCAGGATATTACAACATATGCTTGGTTGATGCCGCACACATATACAGGTCTTGAGTATTGAACTTGGTGTGTTAACACACCTAATTTAACAAAGTGTGAATGGCAGGTCTCAGGTGCCTCGTCGACTCCTTATGAAATTGAATAAGTGAGTGCCAATCAGTTGGCAAAATTACCACCTGTTAATTGCTCTGTCAGGAAACCGCGCTTTTCAATTTCAAAAGAAAATAGTTGTTATAGCAAAGCACATTGAGCAGTTCTCATGTGAGATGGCTGAGCTACATCCCTGGAGGAAGCCATCAGGCCTAAAGCACTGGCAAAAACGGTGGGCGCATATTATCAAGCACGGTGTTAAAATTATCGCCGCTTTAGCGGCAGAAAACTGCAGCTAAAGCGGCGATAATGGGCTCGATAATATGCCGCAGAGAATTCCAATAGAAGCCCATGTTGACACCAGAACATGGGCTTCTATTGGAATTCTCTGCGGCATATTATCAAGCCCATTATCGCCGCTTTAGCGGCAGTTTTCTGCCGCTAAAGCGGCGATAATTTTAACACCGTTTCTTGAAAATATGCCCCTAAGTTTCACTGAAATAACTTTGCATATAAATGACACAAGTATTCTTTCAAGCTCCAGACCACACTGAATTTGTGGTTGAGGGGCACCATAACACCATATCTAATAATACCAACAACCATGCTTTCTATTTTGTTTGGAAACTCCAGCAAGTGTGAAATACACTAAAATATCAATGTTGTTTTTAGATCAGCTATTCACAAACGTCAAGGTGTTCAGAATATGGCAGAATGACTTGTCATGAATTTTCATGAAATTTGAGAGACTCCCCGTAAGCTGCAATTGGTTGCCAGTTTCTAGAAGGATCCATTATATTGCACTATGTTTTGCCCATGGAGCATATTATAAAACACAGCAAGCATTGGTGTAATTCAACTTCCCATCAGTAATTATCAGTAATTACCAGTATCATACTACAACAACCCACCTGTACTGTGCAATTATGATTTAAACCCCACATAATGGGCAATGTTCGCTGGCAGGGGGAGCATGTAATGCTCCCTGTGCCTTTTTTCTGAGGTTTAGGCAGGGGTCGTTTAGGGGGTCAGACCCAAAAGGCAGCCTTTCCCCACAGTGATTTTACCTTCTAGATTTTCCGGTACGTAAGATCAGGGTCACTGTTCCTGCACCCCATAAATCTGGGTGCAGGAAGACTAGATCTTTTATAATTGTGCAGAACAGATTTCCATATGGGAATTCTGCTCCGCACAGTTCTCATTCAGGTCTTTTATTTGCAATTGAGCTGATTAGGCAGAGAGTTAAGCACTTGGAGATATGAGAAGCAATGACAAACAAACAAAGCCTTCTCTAAAAGTAAATGGCTTTTGGATGACCTAAGTGATTGAAGTGGGCGGGAACTAATGGGGATGACATTCCCAATCTTTTTTACTTTTTACAGAAAAAGCCATAAAAGGTGCTTTTTGAGGCAAAGCCCTATCTACTAACATTTGTAGACAGGGCTTTGCAACAAAAAAATAACACCTCTTTAAGGTTGGCTTTAAATTGGAATCATTCTTTCATTTTTCCAAACTTTTCCATCTTTTCATAATGTGTTGCCTGTGCTGTAAAGCACGCATACAAAGTGGGAAAAGTGTTAACTATGTTTAAGCACAGTATGTTGTACTGGAATTGTACCCTTCCTGTACAAAACCTATGCTTGCCTGAACACACATATTGTTGCACTATGGTGCATGGGTGTGTGCACTGGTGCATGTCAGTCTAAAGTGTGCCAGCGCAGGGAGAGACGAAAACAGCTCTGTTTGCCATAATGTTGTAGATATGCTGCTGGCCGAGGCACCCACAGGGGGCCACTAGAGAGGTCAGCACTCTAGTGTCGCCTGGACATCCCACCCCCCCGCCCCCTTCAGGGGCAGGGACTCTGGTTGGAGTCCCCCCCATCTCCAGCCTGGTTGCGGCACACGAGGGGCGTCACTTCCTGGGTGCCCAGGACTTGAGGGAGGGTATATATCCCTCCCCCACCATTTTAGTGACCTCTTTTGATCGCCGCACATGCCGTCTCCCTCCCTACCGCTTACCCAGCGTGGTGGTGGCAGGAGGGGGGCAACGAATATTGTAATGTTTTCATTGCAGGCGGAGTTACAGGGCAATCTGGAAGCAGGCCGGTACCAAGGGTACCTCTGCGTGGCACCATAGGGGGTGCCAGAGCCAAAGTCGAGGAGCCTCATGGGAGGGTCCTTGAAACCGTGTTGGCGCCCCACTAGTCCTTTGGGCGGTTGTGGGCCTGAACAACCGGGGGGTTTGCTATGCGACGCTCCGCCCTGAAAGGGGCGTGAGTAAGAAGGTACCAACGGTCACGTGATCCGGGAAGAGGATCACTAGTAAGGGCAGCACAGGCGGGGTTCGCCCCAGTGCTGCCTGGCTCATCAGGCGGGCGGGCGGCCCAGTTGGTTGCCTGCCCTTGGATCGCCCGTAATATAACCCACATATTACATAACGGTGTATGTAATAAACCTGCAGCAACTTTACCCAAACAAAAAAAATTGTGTTGTGTGTTTATTTATGGGGAATGTATATTATGTTGGAGGGGTGGAAAAGGATGCCAATGGTGATACTATGGCGCTGTTTCACTCTTTCCTTTCACGCAACGCAGCATAGAGGCTTTGGCTGCTCCTTAATCTTTGCACTTTGCACAACTGCCTTTCTTGTACAGTGTGTATTACAACCAGAAGATAGGCAGTTGCACACGGGTGGCGGTGCCCGAAGGCCCCCGGCACACTGCCTTGCATTCTCACTTAAGTTCCCTGGTTCAGGGGCGGAAGTAGACCTCAGTGGTCGACATACTGTGACTCCACCGAAGGGGAGGGGGATTCACTTTCCACAGCACGTGGTCTGTAATGGTCATCAGACGAAGCATGATAACTGCGTATGCATGGTGAATGCTTGCTGCCTTTCCAGTCCATAGCACTTAATGCACAGAAGGCGATGAATGTCACCAGTTCTGCTTCTATATATGCATTTATGTCTTGGTTTCTTTAGTTTTACCAGCGTATTATCTGTGATAGATCCACACTGCCTTTTCCTGCCCTTAACGGTGCCCTGGTCTTCTGTGCCTGCTATGGCTATGGCATACACATCTGCAATGGATTCACACTGGCACACAAGCAGCTCTCTCTGTGGCACCGTCTGGCGGAAGCATGGGGTGTTGTCGCAGGGCCATGACGCAGCACCACCTGACACGAAAGGAGTGCACAAAGCTGCCCGGGCCGGGTTTTGTGATTGGTTACCCTTCGTCTGCTGCTTTTCATACATTTGTTCCAGTCCTGCAGAATTGTAAGTGGTCCGTAGGAAAGTGCACCCTGTGCTTTGCCACGTTGCCCACCTAAATCCGTCCAATCGTGGAAGTATGCAAATCACTATACAATTGCGGAACCTGCAGCATTGCAGGAGCTGCTATTGTCTTGTGGCCGGCCAGGCTAATAGAAGAGAGAGCGATAAAGCTAATTGTAAATACTGTTTAGTCATGCTTGTTTTTCAGGTTTAGTGAAGCATAAAGGGCTCTTTCATTATCTTTATGGGCAGACAAAGCAGCGCCGTCACCAGTGCAGCAATTAGTAATCACGTCCATTGTGCTCTGCCGTGCAATGAATAACCCACGCAGCGCGCGCTGCCGGTCACAAGGCAATGGAGAGGGGGGGTTTCTTCTGGTTTTCAATGTCTAGTTTACAGCAGGCCTTTCATATGCAAACTTTATTGTGAGTATCATCACACATGTTGATGGGCCCATCTCAGGGACAGGTCAGGCTGCTAAGAATGCAAGAGCAATTTTTCAGCAAGAATGCCGTAAATGTTTTCATTGTCTCTTGTGAGACCTCCCCCAGCCGCAACCTCTTCGTGACCACCACCCGGTAGTGACGTCCTTCACTCAGAATTCCAGATGCCTGTCTGCTCTGGGGGCTGGAAAGGGAACAGTACGTGCTGCCAGCCTATGTGGAAATACAGTATGTTGAATATCTGAAGTGTTTAGGCATCCAGGAAGCTCTTTTTAGGTCGATTGCCTATGTCATCAAACAAAAAGCTCGTGACGTATATTGTTTAACATTTTGAATATGCTAAAACAACAAAAGATGATGGAAAAATGCTTCCAAAAGTCTAAGCCACTGGCAATCTCTCGGGCCACATTCTAGTCCATCGTTTTTTGCCCACTGAGCCACCGCAGGCTAGTTAGCATGAGTTGGCTCAGCAATGATTCGGTTTTGTTTTGTTTGTTCTCTTATATTTTTTGACTTCACTTTTGAGGAAGAAAAAATTTGAGATCTTCCCATGGGAACATAATTTTTGATTTCCTGTGTTTAGGATAAGACAGTTAAGGTTCTCCAGTAGGGGCAATTAACTCTGACGTATGAACGTTTTGAGAGTCATAAACCAGCTGCAAAGTAGTTTGGAG
Organism: Triturus cristatus; assembly: GCF_964204655.1. Lineage (NCBI taxonomy): Eukaryota > Metazoa > Chordata > Amphibia > Caudata > Salamandridae > Triturus > Triturus cristatus. The sequence continues at coordinate 615,931,662 of NC_140587.1, forward strand.
GCATAAAAGGTGCATGGTGTAGTGATGTACAAAAAGGAAAAATACAAGGATCTGCTAAAGAATCACAGTAAACAAAATCCATTGCAAATCTGAATTAGGTAAGAGATTTGCATAATGCGATTACCAAACTTCAAGTTATAAACAAAGTGGCTTATATGGGAAAAATTACTGAGTCGCAAATCAATTAAAAACTGGTTAGTGACCCCTAAACAGGCAGTGTTTGATCTACAAAGAGTAACTAAACGCGTAGTTTTTTTTAAATTGCACACCACACCAAATAATTTTCAATTTATTTTTGTGACAGAAAAGCTGAATTGCTAATTGCCATTACCTAATAGTGAATAGATATTTTCATGTGCAAAGCATTTGCAAATATTGAATTTAATAAATCACAGTATTTTACATGAGCAAAATACTATTGGAAGCAGGTGGTAACCATGTGAAAAGCCTTAAAGGTAGGCCAGCATGTATTGCAATCTTTCTAAATGGATGCACTCAATGCTGCAGTGAGGAGAATACATGTTCTTGGTGCTTGAAATGGAAAAATAGAAGTGCAGGTGCCCAATAACAGAGTAGATGCTTGCTTCTGAGAAGTTGTAGTACTCTCCAATTGAAACTCTCCCTCGCAAAGTGTAGAAGTGCAGATATTCAATACCTAACAGTACCAGCAACTTAAAGCACGGATTGGAGCCCAACAGAGAAGGGGGAGGCGAGAGAGAGGATTTTCAGACAGAGGGTGATCTATCTGATCAAACAGAGGAGGAGGTTTATGCTAGGTATAGGTTTAACAAAGAGGTCAGTCTTAGTTTTATTAGAGAATTGCACCCTGTTTTCAGCATGCCTACACAACACAATGATGCTTTTCAGGGTTTGTGTAGCTTATAATCCTTTGCATCTGGAAGCTACTACTACACTGTTGCAGTTGCAGGATGGATATCTCAGAGTGCCTTAAGCAAGAGTTTTAGACATGTTCGTCATTCAATGTGATCTAGAATGTATTCAGACATTACATTTTCTAGTACTCCTGCTAAGTTGGAAGCTACAAAAATCAAATTCTATGCAATTGCTGATTTTCCCCAAGTGATCGGATGTGTACATTATACACATGTTCTAATTTGTTCACCCAGAGTATGTGTATCACAATCTATAGCATCAGCATTTCTTGAAAGTGTAGTGCCACATGTCTGATCGCAGGCCTTGTCGCTCGATACCCTGGGAGCACTCCTAATTTTTACATCATTGGACACTGTGAGATGCATGAGCGACACGCAAGAGGAGAGCTTGGAGACAGGTGACTGTTAGGTAAATGCTATTTTAATATAACCTTGGTGGTCACATTTGAGTATTTATTAAAATCTAAAACAAGTTTGCTGAATTTCACGTATGAGTACATGTGCATTAGGACCCTGGATCGTGACTCCATACTTACATCCATGAGCACTGAGACAAAGGAAGTACAACGCTTCTCATAAGCAAATAAGGAGCATTACTGATGGGCATTTGGTTCTCTTAAAATCAGATTCAAATGTCTGAAGCAAAAGTGGGTGTGCCATAGAGTATGAGTGTGACCCAACAATGTGCTACAAAATCATGGCTACCTGCACTGTGTTCCATAACCTAGCAATCCATAAATTGGTTCTTGCAAGTGACTAATCTGATAGAGAAGATGTAAAAAGAATCCCTCGATGACCACTTCCACGACCTGATGCTGCAAGAGTTACAGAGTGACATGCGCGCCTGGGTGATGGAACAAACAGCTACTCTTAAAGTACACAGACATATTAATAAATAAAGACCACAATAAAGTGTATTGATTTGTAAATGAAAGATTTTCAGTTTTTTCACAATTTCATTTGAAGATGACGAATATGTTAATTTTGAACATATGCGGAAATTGTATAATATTTAAGTGTAACAAAAAAATTGTTTTAACTTCAAGACTGCAGTGTATTTGTATGCTTTACCATTTGCGCCTTTGTGGTTCAGTGGTTGCTCTTTCAGTGGAACACTTTTGTGCCCCTTCCTTGTTTTTCTCTACTCCTAGTGCACCTGGATATAGGTGGCTCACCAACAGAAATACTGCTCACACTTGGGATCTCCTCAGTGTCTCCAGGCTACCTTGTTGCCATAATTCTTACATTTGCACTTTCACTAATGTGTTTTTATTTGGGCTAGGCTCCTTGCTACATCACCATTGTGGTGTATGTTAGCAATACGCAGACATATAGTTGAGGTGGCTGTAGCCAACCTATCAACAAAATACCCAAATGTCTGGTGGCGATTGTTCATGCATATCTGTTGATGCCTGTGTGCTAAATAGTCATCAACCATTTCTTCAACCATTTTGTGTGTTCATATCCGTTATAGCCATTGATTGGTCTCAAAGTCTGATCTAATGGCTGAATCAACTTCAGAGATGGCTCTACCCAAGTTTACTAATTTCAAAGGTAGCCCTGCGGTGCTTCTTTGAGTTTTCAACACTGTCCCAATGCATGGAATTGAGCTGGAGTTGGTGAGCTTTCCCGGACTTCTGTAATTCTGAACCTTACAGTATGCCTAAAACCCCTTATTTTCCTTTCTAAAATAGAAAGGGATGGTGCTGCTTGATGTTGAGTTACTCCAGAGGAAGCAATATTTGTAGCTGGGTCTCCTAATGCATGGGTGGCGGTTTGCCTGTTGGGTGGACTTCAAGGGCCGGATTAAGAGTTTGGGAGTGCTTGGCGGGACCGCGGCGGTCCGGCCAAGCGAATTGCGGCCTCCTTTTTATGGAGAATCATTGCCACCCCTCTGGACCCCTTGTTAAACTCAGAGTGATAGATGTGATCATATTCAAACCATCGCAGGAAAGGGGATTGGGCAGCGAAGAGGTGTGTCCCTTGCAGGAATACCACCCCTGGTCGATGATGTTGGAGAAACTTAAAGGCCACAGTAAATTTGATACGGTCAAGGAGGCAGTTAGCATTCCATGCATTGAGACTAAATTTCATGGTCAGACTGCTTTAAGGGACCAAATAATGGTGTGCGGGAATGCTGCACATAACATGGCGAATGGCAGAAAGCAACCGTGGGTGCAATTATCACAATGTAAAACATAAAGAATAAAGAGCAAAAATCCTTTGAACATCCCCCCAACAACGACCATCCCGCACCGCACACTACAACCCGTGAAGCATCTGTCACCCAACTTCCCACAACAATACATATGCAATACACATATCATGGCATTCAAAGTGGATTTCCTCCAATGCAGGATGTAAATCAAAAAGTCAAAATGCAAAACATAAAATTCATATACGTCCTGGGTTCAAGATCATTGCATGGCAGTCAGCAGGAGCTTGTAACCTCACACTGGGCCACCAAGCAGGCCTCCACCATCAGATACACATGCCCCAGGAGTCTCCAGGGCCACAGTGGGTGTCAGAGAGACAAGGGATCTTTCATCCATCACCTGAGATCCACCTTGGTCAGTTTTTGAGGCTTCAGGGGCTTGTCCACAGCACCACCCCTTCCCCCGTTTCTTGGAGCCAGGTTGTCTTCATGATTAGGAGCGATTATTCGCCGAACATGGCAGGCCTTGGCCTGGCTTGGTAGCATCACCGGGGGTTTGTATCATTGAAGAGTGCATTGCTCTGTTTCCCATTCCTAGGCTGCCTCTGTGGTGTCGAAGAAGTAGGAGCAGGATCAGTGAATGACTCACAGTCACACCAGGAAGAGCAAGAAGTATGGGAGAGCCATCGCCCAAAGTGTTTACTTAATTGAGTAGAAGTTTTATGTTGTTTCTGTGTTGATTTGGTATAACCTAAGAAGACCATGATATGAGATGATTGAAACTGAAGCTTACTGTTGAGATGCGCTTCACAGAGAATGGCGTTTCAGTCCCGAAAGTTCAGCATTTTGGCAATGACAGGTCGATGCGGAGCCTAAGGAGAGGGACGCTGCTTCAGGGTCAATGTATCCTTTCCACCACAAACCAAGACGAGAGAGATCCATCAGGGACCCATGATTTGAGCCAGTTTTTAATGAAGGTTTCTGGATGAGGGGTCTCGATTCCACCAGGAAAGCCCTCAAACCATAAGTTGCTCCCAAGATTTTCAGCATCCTCAACTTAGATTTCAAGAGTATGAATGGCGGAGAACAGCATGGTCACTTTAGCTTTGAGGTCCGTTGAGTCATCTGACCAAGTGGATACCCTGCTCTCTACCTCTGTAACCCTTCCAGTCACCCCTCGAAGGCCCTGGCACAGATGAGCCACATCAACTCAGAACTCTCTGATCTTGGATTCAAGGGCTCCCGTGAGACTTGGATCCCTTCTAATACCTAGGCAAAGTCTGGAACTGCGGAGGGTGTTCAGTTTCAAGCTGCAATCAAGCTATTTGCCGCTTACTAGCACCTGGGGGGCAGTTCTGTATCTGTCTATTTTGGATTGGACACCTGTCATCGGGGCCTTGTCCTTCCCCATTATACTTGTAGAGGGGTAAGCTTTCAAGCAACCCTCTGGTCCACCGTGTCCACTCTGCAGGAGAAAGTCATATACGGGAGCTCAATGTTAGGGAGGGATCTGAATGGGACCAGTTTTAAAATAGTCACGGTGTGGAAGTAGTGGAGGTTCATCCTTGTTCGTGTTGGCCTGCTAACCTGTGTCAGCGATGGGAGCAGCACGAACAGCCAGGGTAACGAGTGGGAGGCAAACAGTTACAGGAGGACTACAGCAGGAGGCCCACGGGGGGCTCAATGAACACCCCAGCACCACCACAGATGTGGTGATTGCTGGTCTTCAGCAGTTTGGAGGTATGTCGGAAGAAGGAGGCGATCATTCAGGATAGCTCGCCAGCCTGCTTACCCCCAATCAGCCCAAGGGCAGCATGAGCTGCTGGGAAATATTTCCAAGTATTGGTCCAGGCTCCCACCATTAAAGGAGAGAATTCTTCATGCTCCTCAAAGTAGCAGGGGCCTTAACCCTTCAGGAGGTCACTTCCATCGGGAGTTGTGGGCACAAGGGGCCACCCTTTCAGCAAATTGGGCTGCTGAAATCACCAAGGCTTGTGGTGCAGAGACGCTATCAGGAGAATGACTTAAGTGGTGTGATACAACATAATGCTTCGCTGGACCCAAATGGCAGAGACTAACCACCTCGAGCTACCGCGGTGCTGCAGTGTGTGGAGGCAGCGAGGAGGGTTCAGGTGAGGACAAAATGGGGAAATGATGAAGGCACATAATGCGCCACTGACCGCAGGCCCTCCGCCAGCACTCACTGCTCCCGTGCTGCGCCACCCAGCCAGGCCAAGTTGAGGCGGTCCGGAAGGTGCCCATAAGGGACTGCCCCAGGGTACCTGGAGCATCTAGGCAGGCTCTATTCAGCCTCCAAGAGTATGACCAGCACAACGAATGGCACACGTCCAGGAGCTGCTGATGTCCTCCCTCTAGCCCCGGCAGCTGCGAAGCAGCGCCATCTTGCATGGCTGCACAGGAAGGCCCACAGCAGTCCGAATCTCCCTCTGTGCTACAGGGGGAAGCAGGCGAGCCCCCCGTTCGGACAAATACAATGGTGGAGGAGTTATGGGGAAGGTCCATGCAAAATGTACTGCACCTAGGACGGCAAATGGAACAGGATGACAGAAGAGGCCCACAGAGTGACTCTAAGCTGCGTTCACCATCTTGGCTGCTTCTAACACGTCTCTTTGTTGTGCATTTGTAAGTGTGAACCAGGGGAGCAGACAGTGACGTTCATAAAAAAAATTGGTGAAATGAGATTTGAATCACCTGCCATGGTAGTGTTGATAGTGGTGGAGCAACTCCTTTATGAAAAATAGTGGGATATGGTAAGTCCAAAGAGTGGTGTTGAACTTGAGCAGATCAAAGAAGTGGAACATCAAACATAGATAAGGTGCTTAGATACATTGACAGATATCAGATGAGTTTAGCCATGTCCATGAAAATCCACCTATCACAATAGAGACATGTTACTTTTTCTAGAAAGTGTAGGGTGTGACAGATAAATCACATACTAAAGCTTGCTCACCATTGGGGTAGTGAGGTTGATCCTCACACAGTTCCTTGTGATTCCATATGTCCAAGTATGTACATGGGTGTGCTACAAATCACTCACTGACACTGAGCAACATTTATATGTCTAATGTACATGGTTCAGCTTGCCACAAAGAAGTGACGGGCGGGTATCAGGAGAGTCATATTCTTTTCAGTATGATTCATAAATATTTTGGTATATCTTTTTTCAACTTAGCATATGCATTATTCATATCATTCACTAAGTAAAGTATTCATGCTGCTGAGTATCTCAATATTTTTGCTCCATGGTTTATCGATTCTGCAATTTATCATATTGGCTATGAAATGTTATATTTATTCTGTCCTTTGACTTAGTTATTTATTTATTTATTTATTTAGCTGAGTGCTATGCATTTCAGGAGAGGTCAAATTTGTAGAACTATAGTTTTCCATAGCAAAAGCCTGTTTTGAATTAATTATATGAATTGGATAGAATGTAAGAACCTATCCTGCGATAAAACAGATTCTGTGGGAAGGAGGTCTTCTAAGAGACAGTCTCTCTCTATTCCTTCCGAGTGCCCAGCAACCTTTCCAGGCTAGGTGTTAATGGCAATCTGCTTTAACTCATCACAGTGAACTCTAAACAGACTCTGGTAATAAGCAGTAACAGTTATGTGGGGAGAACTGGTGCATCTTTGCCATACTCGGCATAACTGCATAGATTTAGGTCCAGCAGCATCAGGCTATTCAGGAACATGCAATAACATGTAAACATCAAGCATGCAGCAGTGATGGAGTTGCGCCCAGGCAGGTGTTGGTTTAGGCCATCTTTGTTTCTTACTCCCAAAGTAAGTACTTTTGACCTTAAGAGGCAGATGATGTTCTCAACACATGCCCAATGTATCTCAAAGAATTGGTTGACAACTACTTGAATGAGGAGTAATTTGGAGGTGATCTGAATAAACTCTGCTATAACATCAAATAAAGTAAAGATAAACAACATAATGTTAAGCACTGTGTAGTAAGTGTGGTCTTTGAAGGCGTCTTGCAATGCTTGTCCTCATTCACCAGGGATCCTCAGTGCTGCTGGGTCCATCAACACTCACAGAAGAAAATGCTTGTCACTTGCATTTGTGGATAAATTAGCCTACATAAAAAAACACTGGATTAATTACCAGGAGGGCAAGAATCACCATCACTTGATGATAATGTATATCCATCCACTGGGAATGCTAACTATTATTTTAGTATTGAACTGCAGCGGTAATGATGCCCTGTTATTGACTGTTCTTGTTGCAGCCTACAGAGTACTGCAAGCGTTCTACATTTTCTCCAGTTTCTGTGCACATGTGTTTTTGAGGCAGGATAGGAAGCAAAATATGTACATTGGGTTGCTGTTTCATGACAATTTGATAACTGAATTGGAGAGTGAAGTTTATATTTGACAAGTATTTTTTTTTCTGTAGGCAAGATACACTCAAAAGTGTCTGTATGCCCATGTGATGCAAACCCTATGGTAGCAGGCTTGTTTATTTTTCAATGTTTTTCATGTGTAGGCTGATGCTAGTAACTGGTCTGACTGGGAATGCCAGGTCATTCCAGGCTGGGTGGTTTAGGTGCTACCCCAGGCACCTAAAAGTGGGTCTACAGGTGGTGTTCAATTGCAGTATACATTGCCTAAGACAC